>NC_140222.1:8523059-9723059 GCF_951802725.1 Rutilus rutilus | reverse complement strand
GCACCGGGGAACATGAAATTTGGTGGGCATGTAGCCCCACTAGACTTCTAAGGAAAAATTTCGTTTGGTCCCACTCCCCCCCCGCGCTGGGCCCCCCCAAACCCAAAAAAATTCAGTTTTTCCTAAATAACTACCTGAACCGTGGCACCGAGGATGAAGAAATTTTTATGGTATGTTGGTCTACTAGACTTTTACGGAAAAATTTCGTTTGGTCCCCGGAGGCCACTCCCCCCCCCCCGCGCTGGGGCCCCCGTAAATTTTTCGTCAACGATACCAGGGACACCGAAACACCGGGGAACATGAAATTTGGTGGGCATGTAGCCCCACTAGACTTCTACGGAAAAATTTCGTTTGGTCCCCGGGGGCCACTCCCCCCCCGCGCTGGGCCCCCCAAACCCCCAAAAAATGCAGTTTTTCCTAAATAACTACCTGAACCGTGGCACAGAGGATGAAGAAATTTTTATGGTATGTTGCTCTTAAGGGCCCACATCAACCTAGCCCATAATCACTCATTTGTGATTTGCGCCCCTCCCATAAAAAATGAAAATGCAATATTATTCTGCTTTAATCGCCCCTATCTTCAGTGGAGATGTTCAGAACTGCACCATATTTCATGTGTATGATTAACTTGACATCCTCTGGGGGTATCCTCTGCTAAGTTTTGTAGAATTTCATCCATGGGGGGGTATAAAATACATTCATTTATGTGCACATTTAGTGACTGTACACTCATCGGCCTGTAGATGGTGCTGTTGAGCGAAGGGTTGCTGGTTTAGGATGATACTGTCACACACACACATGCAGGAATACAAACAAACGCAAGCATGCACACACACTGACATCCACACGCACAGACACACACCCATACACACACATACAAATCCACATGCACAGACACACACACACAAACACACACACGCGCACACATGTACGCACACATACATACACGCACAGACACACACACACACACACAGACACACACATACACAAACACACACACATACACACACACACACACACACACAGACAGACATGCACATACTATTACTTTTTTTAGGTATATACATAAACACGCAATACAGCCAAATTACTCCACGTCATTTATTTTTGTGGAAAGCCAGTGCAGGCCTGAGCGGCGGTCATATTTTGTACCGCGATGCGGTACATCTAGTTAATTTGCGTTGTTCAAACAAGACACATTCGCTCCATTTTCTATCAGTACAATTGTTAGTCTATGTTAATACACACCTGATTGAGGTCTTTGGGGACACATCTCACTGTTTTATTTGCCATGCTGTGCCTTATACGGCTGTATTTGACATGATGCTATTATTCACATTTACTTCGAAGAGCTAAAACCGAGCATTTCATTTGAATTATACAATTCTTATTGAAATAAACTATATTAAGTTTATGATAAACAATATTTTAATACCAATAAACTCTGACCGACTGACATTCACTTTTATAGTAGTTCATTGTAACATATGTTTGTAACAGATCTACAACTTTCGCCTACTCATTCACACTAATAACTGTCCCTCTTCAGCCACTACAACACCAGACTCAACCTCTACTTCACATCCTACTTCAGGCTCTCCTTCACGTCCTTCAGGTTCTACTCCAGGTTCTTCAGACCCCATCTCTCTGATAGTGTTGATCTCTGCTGCTGCTGCTGCTGGATCTCTGTTGCTTATTCCTGTGGTCGTGATCTTTTTCATCTACAGGAAACACAGAAAAACAGACCAACCGTTCAAGTATTACCAACTGATGACATATAATAATAATAATAATAATAATAATAATAATTAATATATGAATTATTGTAATAAAAAGTATAGCCTAGACATAAAGCCCCATTTTTCATAATGCAACTTAAATGTAAAATGTATTTGAATGATACAAATGATTACAGATTGTAGATTTATTTAATCTATTATATATAATATAAATAATTATTTTTTCTATCAAAAATAATAATATTAATAATAACGAGACTAGCATCTAGGCTATTCGCTCGTGAAAAAAAAAAAAAAACATTTTAGTTATTGACCCAGAATTAAAGTGTAATGCGCTTGTTACATGTGGACATGTAGCCTATTGTTATACAAAAACAGTAATATTGAAAAGGAGGTCAATTGACCAAACCATGAGTGAGAACATTTCATCATATCGCAAGTGTTGATATCTTTTACAATTTTGGTCAAAGAATTTTGGTCTGACCTTTCAAGATTCCTTTCCTCAAAATCCAAATTGGACTTTTGTTTGTACATGTTTGACATTACTCTACTTATGTTAATATGTTCTTTTAATTTCTTCTGCACGTGTTTCTGATGTTGATACAGATCGACACAATGCGTTTGTGATGTTGGGAGATTCAGTCACTCTAAACACTCGTGTTGAAACAAACCAACAAGTAGAGGTGGGCGATACTCCAAATTTTGGTATCGATCCGATACCAAGTAAATACAGGGCCAGTATCGCCGATATCGATAACGATACCAATACTTTTTTATTTTAAAAGCATGCACTTGAACTTGTATGCACATTCCTGTACTAGAGCAGTGTGTCATGATTTATGAGGTGAATGCATCATTAATATGCTAAATCTGAAAACGTTTTCATGACTACTAAATATTTTGTGATTTGTGCTCTCAACTCGCCTGTAATTATTAGTCAGTGACTTTTACAAAACTACCCTAATTATAGTAAAAGTACTATTGTACACTAGCCTACTGTTCAAAAGTTTGGGGTCTGTAAGATTTTTAATTTTCTTCTGCATTTATTTGATCAAAAATACAGTAAAAACTGTAATATTACAATTTAACATAGGCTATCTGTTTTCTATGTCATACTAAACTGCAGGGCTGGACTGGTAATCTGGCATAGCCTACCGGGCAAATGCCCGGTGGGCCGACGTGCTTTTTGGGCCGATCTATCTCATAGTTTTTTTTTTTTAACGGCCCATAAAACGCGTACATCGGCAGCCCATTCGTTTTGTTTTGTTTAATAGGCGGTGCTGGGTTTGTGCCGGTGTAATGCATTGGTCAAAAAAAGTAAGCGTTATTTTTTTTTTCACTGACAGACCGGCCCATGAAACGCGTAGATCAGCGGCCCATTGGTTGTTTTCTTGATTGACACTGGGCTGGCCCAATCGCAGCTTTAAAAACCTCCCCCTTTGGGCTTTCAATGAGCGTGCAGTGTCAAGTGTGTATCATCTGTCAAAAAAAAAATAGTCTGAGAGAAACGCAAGGAATGTGCAGAGAAATAGTGTGTAATAGAAATAGCAGACGCTGTAAAATGTGTCAAAATATAAATGTTTTCTGCAGCAGCAGGACCTTCATCAGCTCTAGTGGCTGATGAGGAGGATAGTGAGGAGGATCAGGAGAGAGAGATGAGAAAGTGTAGAGTCCGCGGTAAGCAGAACTACTTTCAAAACACTTAGGCAATGTCATGAGTGTAGGAACCCATAACCCAGTTACGCATTATTTCCACATCTGCATAGTTGAGGATTACAGAAATTTAATGAGACGCGTTTTTATCCATGTTTTCCGCCAAAATAAAAGCTTGATGCAGTTTCCATCAAAATAAAAGATCACGTGCTGATCTCTTTCAAGTATAGAAATTAGTACAAAACTAAATATAAAGTTTTCTTTATTTTTCAGTGCATTTGTTTTACAATATATGGCTATTAGGCTACTGTCATGAGATTAATATTATTACTATTATAGACAGACACTGTTACTAAAAGCGGTTTGATTTGTTTTCTTTGTTATATTTGCACACTGAATATGGGTTGGAGCTTTTAATTTTGAACCCTCAAACTGCACCAGATTGATGAATTTAACATTAAAATGCACAAAATTTTCTAATTTGCCCCCAAACCCCCCTAGAAAGACTGAGGTCCGCCACCACAGTTTTACCAAAATTCCTGTGAGAAACACTGGTATTGCTATGCCAATGCAGCTTATATCTTGTTTTTTGGATGCATCACTGTGTAGAATAGTTCAATTGTATTAATAAATTACAATTTTGTACTTATTTCATCTGTTAACTCTCACTCGTTTATACTCACTCATTACATGGCATTAGTGGTTTTAATGAATAGGACTTGAACAAAACATATTCAAGGGCGTGCAAAGATGGGTGGTGTTTATGATCATATGTAGTGGGCCAGTCTGGGCCAAAATGCCAGGGCCGATTTTCTGTCCCAGTCCAGCCCTGCTAAACTGTAATTTATTCAATTGATCAAAGTGTAATTTTCGGCATCATTACTCCAGTTATGATGATAATTAATTTTAATATGCTGATTTACAGCACAGAAAACATTTCTTATTATCAATGTTGAAAACAGTTTCATATTTTTTTGTGGAAATGTCGTGGAAATTCTTTCTCCACTTTAAATAATAATTGGAAGACAGCTGGAGATTTCAAAAGTAAAGATCTTTATTTCTTGCAAGAAAGGCAGTTCACACATCCGTCAGAGTCTGATATGGAAGGGCGCTGACTTCTCCTTTTTGCCCAGCTTATATACCCTTAACACATCCTGGTCTGTCTCAAAAGATCGCCTTGGTTTACCTTAAAAGGCAACATGTCTCTGTTCGAAATCTCTTCTAACATAAATTCTATCTAGACAAAGCAATACCATGTCTGCAAAAGTTTCCTGTTATTAGCTGCTGAT
The DNA here is from genome assembly GCF_951802725.1 of Rutilus rutilus. Lineage (NCBI taxonomy): Eukaryota > Metazoa > Chordata > Actinopteri > Cypriniformes > Leuciscidae > Rutilus > Rutilus rutilus. Next base: position 9,718,378 of record NC_140222.1, on the reverse strand, counting down.
CTCATTCGCACCTTTTGCCTATCTCTATTTTCTATCAAAGCTGCACACATACTTTTCACACTTAAAAGTATACAGTAGGTCACTTTGACATTTTGTTGTCTGCAAACTTATATGATCATATTTCTTTAAATGCTTATGAGTAAAAATAAATGTTCAACGTTAACACAAGTTGCACACATCTGAAAGTAAAAAAAAACACATCTAAATGTAAAATTTCCATTACAGGAAACCATGATGCAGAATTATTTGATGAACCAAGTTGAAAGAACAGCATTTATATGAAGTAGATTTTTTTAACAGTGAAAAACCCTTGACTGTCACTTTTGATCAATTTAATGCATCGATCCTTGTTGAATAAAAATATTTATTTCATTAAAAAAAATCTTACTGTCCTCAACATTTTGAACCGTTATATACACTTTTGGTTTGTTTATTGCAAAATAACTCCCGATTGTTTCTCTGTCATCTAAGCAAAGCTTCGTTAGTGAAGCACCAGCATCGAACACTCTCTGTGATTGATTGGTTTCGTCTTGTATCCAGATGACTAGGAGAAAAAGTTATCCTACACAATTATCCGCTAACATTCGCTTATTTTTCCACTTAGAAGCTTATTTTACGCACTGAATTGCGTGCTAAATTAATAAAAATTACTGGTAAAAAAAAACACACACATTTGGATCGATATTTTTATTTGAGGATCGATCCTTTTCGATACCACGTCAGTATCGAAGTATCGATATTTTAGGATCGATCCGCCCAGCTTGCACTTGCACTGTCAAACCTATGCAACTTTTCCAGAATGCTACAGCTAGAGTGATCTTTAATATCATTATCTTTAATGCACGTCACTAATCTCTTCACAAAATTGCACTGGTTGCCAATATTCGCATTAAATTCAGGGCACTGACATTTACAGAACAACTGTAAGGGTGGATTTCCTGCAGTGATTCAGGCTGCAAGACTGCCGAATGTAAATGTAAAGAAACGTTGTCAGCAAGATGGTAGAAAACGTCTCGGTTACGGATGTAACCCTCGTTCCCTTTCGTGGTCACTCCGAGTTACGTCGGATGACGACGATTGGGGTTTCGCTTAGAAGCCTATCACCTTCGAGTATATAAAACGAGCCAATGGCAATGAAATGCCATGGGTCTGCGGAATTTGCATAGCGTAACTCCGCCCGCCGCAGGGGGTATATAAGGAAGTACGCTGGCATAATGCAGATATGTCTTCGCTGAGGAGTCGAGACTGGACTCAGGTGTTTTTCAGCGGTACAGCGGAAGTGGCAGGAAGACGTAACGTCTCCTTTCCCACTCAGGGAACGAGGGTTACATCCGTAACCGAGACGTTCCCTTTCGTGGTCACTCCGAGTTACGTCGGATGACGACGATTGGGGTTCCAGTCTAATCACGCCACCTCGGCTGTCTTCCAGTGCCCTGCGTAAGTCTGAGCTCCCTGTTGTGAGACTAGCACGAACGAAGGAGTCCTACTTAACACAGGGATACCAAGGTACACTGGGAAGCATATCTCCAGGGAGAAATATGCAATTATGCCCAGCCATTGATGGGGGGGACTTAGAATACACATATGACCCAGAGGGATGCATATGGAATATCACTGGGGTGTCCAGCCCTACACACGCTCACAAGGAGACTTATAGTGGAATACACATGTGGGGGTCGCCCAGAGGGGGAACCATGCACATGGAGGCACCTAGTCAAGCGCAAAAGCTGCGTTATGGCAGAATGGCATAAGTCAGGCGTTGACGTCACCAGTGCTGGAGGAAACTCAGAGCTTATCAGACTCACCTGAGAAGAAAATCGCACGTATCCTGTCCGTGGAGAGGAATGGCGAGCAAGCGAAGACACCTGAGCAGAATCTAGCACCGGCTGGTTGAAGTGAGTACATGAGAAGAAACTGGCTCTACACGGAGATTATAGAATCTCGTGAATGTGTTGGGTGTCACCCAGCCTGCAGCTCTACAAATGTCTGTTAGCGAGGCGCCATGCGCTAGAGCCCAAGAGGAAGCCACACTACGAGTGGAGTGGGCCTTCACACCAAGGGGGCATTGACGGCCTTGCTGCTGGTATGCCAAAGCAATGGTATCCACTATACAGTGTGATAACCTTTGCTTTGAGAGAGCCTTTCCCTTCAGCTTCCCACCATAACAGACAAAGAGCTGGTCTGAGGTCCTGAAACACCGCGTTCTGACTACGTAAGCACGAAGGGCGCGTACTGGACAGAGCAGTAACAAGGCTGGGTCTGCCTCCTCCAAGGGCAGCGCTTGCAGGTTCACTACCTGGTCTCGAAAGGGTGTGGTAGGAACCTTGGGCACGTATCCAAGCCGGGGTCTCAGGATCACGTGAGAGTTAGCCGGCCCGAATTCAAGGCACGCTTCGTCAACCGAAAATGCCTGCAGGTCCCCTACCCTCTTGATGGAGGCCAATGCAACCAGGAGTGCTGTCTTCATTGACAGGAACTTAAGCTCCACTGATTGCAAAGGCTCAAATGGAGCACTCTGCAGGGCAGTTAGAACCACTGAGAGGTCCCAAGAGGGTACGAGGGGAGGACGAGGAGGATTCAGTCTTCTCGCTCCCCTCAGGAACCTGACGATCAGGTCGTGCTTCCCCAGAGACTTACCATCAACTGCTTCGTGATGTGCGGCAATGGCGGCAACATACACTTTTAGGGTGGAGGGAGACAGCCTTCGCTCCAACCCTTCTTGCAGGAAGGAAAGCACGACACTGATCGGGCATTTCGTGGGTTCTTGATGTTTAGAAGAACACCAGTTGACGAAGAGGTTCCACTTCAACGCATAGGCATGTCTCATGGACGATGCTCTAGCGGAAGTGATGGTAGCCACCACCGCAGGTGGTAGGGTACTCAAACCTGCCTCGTCCCGTCCAGGAGCCACACGTGGAGGTTCCAAAGATCAGGACGAGGGTGCCAAAGGGTGCCCCGTCCCTGAGAAAGGAGGTCCTTTCTCAGAGGAATTGGCCAGGGAGGTGCTGTCGCGAGGAGTACTAGTTCGGAGAACCAGGTCCGGTTGTGCCAATACGGGGCAACCAAAATGACCTGCTCCTCGTCCTCCGTGATCTTGCGCAAGGTCTGCGCAAGAAGGCTCACTGGGGGAAACGCATACTTGCGTAGGCCCCGCGGCCAGCTGTGCGCCAGTGCATCCGTGCCGAGCGTGCCCTCGGTCAGGGAATAATACAGGTCGCAATGGGACGAGTCGTGGGAGGCAAACAGGTCTACCTGTGCGTCCCCGAACTGATCCCAAATCAGCTGGACCGTCTGGGGATGGAGTCGCCATTCTCCAGCGAGAGGCCGAACTCGAGACAGCTCGTCGGCCGCCTGGTTCAGGTGTCCCGGGATATAAATGGCTCGAAGCGACCTCAGATGCTTCTGACTCCATATGAGGAGGTGGCGAGCGAGTTGCGACATACGGCGGGAGCGTAGACCACCCTGATGGTTGATGTACGCTACTTTTGCAGTATTGTCTGATCGGACTAGTACGTGCTGACCCCTGAGCAGCGCATGGAAGCGGTGCAGGGCGAGACGTACCGCCAGCAACTCGAGGCAATTGACATGCCAAAGGCGCTGGGGTCCTGTCCAGGAGCCCGCGGCAGCATGACCATTGCACATGGCGCCCCAGCCCGTGGTGGAGGCATCTGTTGATACAACAACATGCCGGGAAACTCGTTCTAAGGGCACTCCGGCCCGTAGAAAATTGAGGTTCGTCCACGGGGTGAAGGTCTGACGGCAGGCTGGAGTCACTGGGACTCGGAGCGTGCCGTGTTGCCATGCCCACCTCGGGACTCGATCGCGAAGCCAAAGCTGAAGTGGTCTCATATGAAGCAATCCCAGCGGCGTTACTGCGGCTCCGGATGCCATACGCCCCAGGAGCCTCTGAAAAAGTTTCAGTGGAACCGCACTCTTGCCCTCGAACTGACGAAGACAAGTCAGCAGCGACTGCGCGCGCTCGCTCGTAAGCTGCGCGCACATGGAGGCCGAGTTGATCTCCATACCGAGAAAAGAGATCCTCTGCACGGGGCAGAGTTTGCTCTTCTCCCAGTTGACCCGAAGGCCCAGACGAGCTAGGTGCCGGAGCACTAGGTTCCTGTGTTCGCAAACCTGGTCTCGAGAGTGAGCTAGGATCAGCCAGTCGTCGAGATAGTTCAGGATGCGAACCCCGTGTTCCCGGAGGGGAACAAGGGCTGCCTCGACGACCTTCGTAAAGACGCGAGGAGACAGGGCTAGCCCGAAAGGGAGAACCGCGTACTGGTATGCCTGCCCCTCGAAAGCAAACCGTAGAAACGGTCTGTGTCGAGGTAAAATGGAGACATGGAAGTAGGCGTCCTTCAGGTCGATCGCTGCAAACCAATCCTGCGGCCGCACACACTGGAGGATGTGTTTGGCCGTTAGCATCTTGAACGGCAGCCTGTGAAGGGAGCGGTTCAAGACGCGCAGGTCGAGGATTGGCCGTAACCCACCGGACTTCTTGGGTACAATGAAGTAAGGGCTGTAGAAGCCGGACTTCATCTCGGCTGGAGGGACAATCTCGATCGCACCCTTCGCCAGTAGGGTGGCGACCTCCGCTCTCATGACAGGGGCATTGCCACCGACCATAGTGAAGCGGACTCCCCTGAAGCGGGGAGGAGATCTCGTGAACTGAATCGCGTAGCCGTGCCTGATGGTTCTCGCGACCCAGCGGGACAGTCTGGGAAGCTCTAGCCAGGCCTCCAGAAAGTGCACCAGCGGGGTCATACGAACCACAGACGTACCGTCGGTGGGGCAGCGAGGCGGAATGACCGGCACCGGCGAGGGTGGCATAGCGGCCCTGTGCGGGGGCACGGTCATAAACCGCGTCCTGCCAGAGGAGGCCAGGGGAGGGCGCGCGTCCCACGGGGGCGTGCTCTGGCAGGGGTCTGGCGACAGAGGGGGATGAGAGGAGCGTGGCCCGTGGGCGACGCGTGCTGTCATCCCGCACCTCTGGGACAGAGGAGGGCGGCAGTAGCGGGACCCGAGGGTGGCGCGCACTGCGGCCCTCGGACTCTGTCGGCTCAGGATTGGGGAATTCAATTCTGTCTTCAACCACATCAGAGTACTGCTCATCGTTGGACGAGCAACGGGGAGTGGAGAACAAAGGATTCTCCCCCGGCCCTCCACCGGGGGAAGGAGTGGCCCTGCTACCAGCTCCTGGGACAGAATTGAAGCCAACCCTGAGCAGCCCGTCTCAGGAGCGCCGCTTGGCCTGGCGTTTAGCGGGCGGCGGGGCTGGAGAGGGCTGTGGCGCCTGCCTGCGGCTTCCTCCACGACGCGGCCCGGGTGAAGGTTGCTGCTGGGGCCGTGCGGGAGGGGCGGCCGTGGGAGGGCGAGCAGGCTGAGGATTCTGTGCCGACGGCTGAGCAGCGGAGCGTCAGGGCAGAATGTGCTTGATAGCCTCAGTCTGCTTCTGGGCGGTCGAGAACTGTTGGGCAAAGTCCTCGACTGCACCGCCGAAAAGGCCGGCCTGGGATATGGGGGCGTCGAGCAGACGAGTCCGCTCGGGCTCACACATATCAGCCAGGTTCAGCCAGAGATGTCTCTCCTGGACCACAGCTGTGGACATCACCAAACCCAGGGAGTGCGCGGTCACCTTCGTCGCTCGGAGAGCGAGGTCGGTGGCGGCGCGCAGCTCATCAACGAGCCCTGGGTCTGTCCTGCCCTCGTGCATGTCACGAAGCATCTGGGCCTGGTAGACCTGCAAGATGGCCATGGCATGCAAAGAGGCAGCTGCCTGTCCCGCCGCACTATAAGACTTCGCCACCAGGGTAGACGAGAATCTACAGGCTTTGGACGGGTGCTTAGGATCACCACGTGATGAAGCGCCTGCCGGACACAGCTGCATCGCGACAGAACGTTCAACCGTGGGAATCCCAGTGTACCCACAAGCATCAGCTCTATCGAGGGGAGGAAAGGCGGAGAAAGCCGACGAACGATCGCGGGAAGACATGGGAGCCTTCCAGGACCGCGTGACTTCCTCATGCACTTCCGGGAAGAATGGTATTGGGTTTGGGCGGCGACAGGTGTCAGCGGCCGCTCCCAGAAACCAATCATCCAGCCGCAAGCGCACTGGATCGGGCGGCGGGGACCACTCGAGCCCAATGGCCGCGGCTGCCCGGGAAAGCATGGCGGTCAGCTCGGGAACAGACTCGGGCAATGCCGGCACGCCCGAGGGCGGCAACACAGCCGAATCCTCACTTCCCGAGGACTCATGCCCACCTTGTGATGCAGTGATCGACATTGCATCCTCCTGTGGAGCGCCAAACGAAACGCGCGGGGCCTCCGTAGAAGGACCAGCGGTTTCGGTTTGGACGCACGCGGGTACCGATGCTGAAGAGGGGTGTGTGGACCGTGGACGTGTCGGCGGTTTGTCCCTCACAGTTACCCTCAGGTCACCCTGGCCACCAGCCGAAGTACAGCCTCTCGGGGAGACTGTAGATCGGGGTGTGGATGAGGGGACTCTCACTCTAATGAGCTCATTGAGTCTCGACCGCAGCATGGAGATGGTCATGTTCCCGCAGTGAGAACATGAATCATCCACAAACGCTGCATCAGCGTGATCAACGCCCAAACACGCTAAGCAGAGATTGTGCCCATCGGGAGAAAATACATAGCGAACACAACCAGAAGTGCACGGGCGAGACATCTTTAAAAAGACGTGCCACATGCAATGCTCTTTTTGTGAGAGGAAAACTCCGCGGATGTTGAAGCGAACAGGGAGAAATCACACTAACTGTCAGATCACTGACCAGATCAGCAGGGAAGTGTGCACTCGCTGAAATCGCCGTCACACCAACACCGGAGAGCTTGCTCGTCTCGAAGGAATGAGAAGAAATAACTCAGAATTTTGGCTTACAAGGAGTGGAGAAGTTCTCGGCTCCGAAGCGAAAACATATCTGCATTATGCCAGCGTACTTCCTTATATACCCCCTGCGGCGGGCGGAGTTACGCTATGCAAATTCCGCAGACCCATGGCATTTCATTGCCATTGGCTCGTTTTATATACTCGAAGGTGATAGGCTTCTAAGCGAAACCCCAATCGTCGTCATCCGACGTAACTCGGAGTGACCACGAAAGGGAACTGTACATTTCTTGTCTATTCCACCCACTGCTACTTATACCAACGACGGAAATAAGCGCAGTTACAATAGCTTAATATGTGGGAGAGCGTTGCTATAGAGAGTGACAATATTGTATTGCAATAGGTAGCACTTCAAAGTCAATACCAGATCAAAACTAGTTAGCACATTAGTTGTAATTGAAAAGGTTTAATGATAAAACATGGTTATGGTTACACTTAAAATAGATCTATGAGATGATGATAACTTATACCATTAATTGTACCCAGCATATATGTAAAAGGTTACCAGAGAGAGAGAGAGAGTGTAGAGAGTAAGAGACAAAGGGAGAGAGCCCCAAGAAAGGGACCCTGAGAATGAGAGAGCCAGAGCATCAAAGAGACAGAGCAACAGTTACAATCTTTTATCCTTTCCCTTACCATGTGACTAAAACCCAAATGTGAGACATTAAGCTGACTAATCAGATAATTACAACTTCCTCCATTGTACTAAAGGTGTGACAATTCATAGACCCCCAAAGTACACACATCTGTGCCTTTAGTAACTCCAAATGGTCATTGGGGAATGAGGGTGTGTAAAACAGTAAAGCAAATGGCCCCAAATGTCTTTTGTTCATTTCAAATATATTGGATTGTTTTCAATCCTACACAACCACTGGATCTGTTCCCTTGTACTTTAACTCACTACATCAGATATGTGATCTTGTGTTCTCAAGTGAACAATGCCTTGTGGTGCTATCATCCCAAAGAGGCACAACATCTTTCACAGACCTTTAACTGTGTTCCCTTGCTGGAGGAATGATCTGCTCATCTCAATCCGAGCTGCTGAGGCTTTAGCTATTTTCAAGAAATGGCTGAAGATGCATAGTTTTTGTCAACACTTCACCCATTGATACTAACACTTGCTATTCTATTCTGTATATCTATTTATTTTCTTATTTATTAAAAAAAAATTCTACTACATCTACTGTCTACATCTACATCTACACTACATCGACTAGGACTAGTCACAGCACTTGCATATTGTTGCTGTATTGTTGTTTTGAATTTTTCTATTGCTCTCCTCATTTGTAAGTCGCTTTGGATAAAAAGGTCAGATGTAAATATAAATGTTGTGTCTTAGCAAAAAAAAAAAAAAAAAACTACAGCTGCATACAATTAAAAAGTGCAAAATGAAAACACAGCATAGATTGAGAACAAACAAATAAAACACAGTTAATTTGATTAAGAAATATAAAATGGATCCACAACAGAATAAAATTAAAGATTAAAAATGTTTATCATTTTACCCACCAGATGGCCCCAAAGTAGGCTACAACATATAGAAAAGATTGGGGGAGTAATGAATCTTTTTTTACAATCTAGTTCAGAGGAAAGCATTGGTAAGCAACGCTTAGTTTCATCGTCACGAAACAATTACACCACACATATTTTCATTTTTATAGATTAAAACTCCAAGATATTTCCCAATATTTGATATGTGTTCTGTTTTCTTCTTTTAACCTCTTGTCAATCTGACGTCATTGACCAGAAGAACAACTGCAGCCGCAGAAGCCACGCCCATCAGCGCAGTGACAACCAATCGGAGCACAGCTTCAGCAGAATCACAACCACTGATGTGGACTGAAAAAAAAAACAAATGAGCAAACATTTAAAAAAAATAATAATAATCGTGTGTTTCAACCGGCTAATTTTAGTCAGGAACACAACAACTCTCACTTTGAATTAGAACATTTAAGGTGAACTATTTCCTTAAAAGGATAGTTAACCCACACTCTGGTGTTGTTCTAATGGCATATGCCCTTCTTTCTTTTATGGATCACAAAAGGAGATTTTTTTTTTAATGTCTTGCTTCGCACTGGTCCATATAATGGCAGTGAATAATGGCACTAACATTATATTATGGACGAACAATAAAAAAAAATCTTTCTTTTTTTTTTTAAATTCTCCTTTAGTGATCCATAAAAGAAAGAAGGGCATATGACATTAAAACAACACCAGAGTGAGTAAATGATTACTTAATTTTCATTTCAGGGTGAACTATGCCTTTAAACATTCTGGCATCTTAAAAGTTTGGTAAGTCTGGTTCAGTCTGGTAAAAGCAACATACATAGTTGGAAAAAAAAGTAATATCGCCACTGACGTACCTGCATGTGCCTGACATAGTTCAGTGATGTTAAGATGTTCACATTTTGTTGATCCTGATGATGAAGATGAGGATAATCATGAGAAAAAATAAAACATGAGAGCAATAAGAATTAATCAGAATAAAGTGTTTATTTCAACGTCAGCCAGCCAATGTGTGTGTGTCATTACACACTCAATGATGAGGTCAATACTGATACTGACAGACTTGGACTTCTGAGTCTATAGCTATAGCCATTGCAATAGCTTTCATCCAAAGTTGCAAATATAACAAAATTGGAATATTGCATAAACCATTTGCAAATAAAGCACCATTTCCATCCAAAGAGTCGAAGAGAGTAAAATTGTCACTTCCTGATAAACTGGCACTAAATCTCACTATAAGAAAAGTAGAAGAAGCCACTTGCATCCCAGTGCACGCAGACAAAACACAATACAGTAAATGTGTTAAGAGAGTTCTGGCAGGTAATTATACTGAACCACTTTGACGACAGACTTTGCTCAGGCATTTCAAAACAACCAAAACAGCATTTCAGATGCTTTGCAAAAAGATTGGTCTGCTGATTAGTCCAGTTATGTCGTCTGTGGTGGATTTTAATTAATCAACTTCAATTAATCAACTAACATTTGTTTTTCTCGCAGGAATGGCATTCATATGCTTTTAATGTTTCCAAACTCTTTGGGGAATACTTGTGACTTTGAGTGTATGTGTCTATGGGTAATATTAACATAGTTTTGGGATGTGAAACTAGACAGTCTGTTAGAACAAATTAAGTCATCATTAAAACCTTGTGATAAGTAATCACAAGATCAGAGTTTGCTTTACCTAGTAACAGATAGGTTTGCATATGAAGAACCAGTCAAATAGTGGGGAAATGATGTAATGCAGCCTGCCATTTCTGTCATACTTCTATACTATAAAAACTGTTGTATATGTATTTTTCGGTGGGATTCTTAATGGAATTTGTCTTGGGAGAGATTCCCTGAGAACTGCTCGGGAAGATCTCCCGGCCGTGATTAAAGCATTTAAAGGACTATTTCCAGAGTTTGTCTGTCATTTATGCTGCGCAGCAACAGAACAAGTAAGTCAGGAAAGCGAGTTAGTTAGAGTATTACTTCAGAGCTAGAATAACAAGGTATTGGGTGTCGATTTGTAGACGCCCCAAGATAAAGGTATTGGTGTCGATTTGGAGACGCCACAGATATTAAGATTGATTGGGTGTTGATTTGGAGACGCCAGATAGTTAGGTTTAGGGAAAAAATCTACCACATATCCCATCGCCTAGTCACGTGATTTTTTTTTTTTTTATGCACGTCAAGGATTGTATGCGCGTCACATTTAATGATGTTTTATTAACAAAGTTTGGGAAGAGAACGTTGAGATAATTAAGACTAACAGAGTGTTCCAAATACTACCAAACACTACCAAATTGTGATCGCTACCAAATTGAGTTAAGGACCAATCAGCCTGCGCCATCTAGAGTTTCATGAGTTTCAAGTTTTAAGTTTCCAAGAACTTGGTATTTACAAACAAACTGACCACCAACTTTCAGAAGCCATCTTTATTTTTTTATCTCAATGGAATGCACAGGAATGTGGGATATCAAAGTCAGCGAATGATACATTTATACTGCCTTAAAATTGATCAGATGGAGGTTTCTCAGGAGACAGGAATTGGACATTGGATTCAGACGTGCCATGATGCCTTCCTACATTAGAATGCATCATCTGAAGGCAGCATTTTTAAGATTTCGCAATTCGCATACTATCTGTCTTACATTGAAAAATTTAGAATTAGAATTAGTGTGTCCAACAACATGAAATGAGTATTCCATAAATACCCAGATGGTTTACTTCTTCCGTTGGACATTGAAGTGCAGATCAATGCATATCATTGCACAAACCATTGCCTGTTGAACAAGGATTCGATTTGAACTTCAAACACAAATAAAAAGATTCAAGATTCAAATTGTATTTGTCACATACAAGTAAGTCCTTAAAGTGCTTTTTGTTTCATGTCCATGTTAAGGAGTCTGATGGCCTGAGGAAAGAAGCTCCTCCTGAGCTTCTCCGTTTTAGCCATCAGGCTTCAGAAGCGTCTGCCTGATTGCAGCAGTTTGAACAGTAATTTTACAGGGTAGGTGGAGTCCTTGAGGATCTTGACAACCCTGGCTCTGGATCGCCTGGTGTGAATGTCTTGCAGAGAAGGGCTAGCAGTTCTAGATATACGCTCAGTGGTGAGCACACCACCCTCTGTATGGTTTTACGGTCCTGGGCTAAGCAGTTCCCGTACCACGATGAGATGCATTGCGTCAATATACTTTATATAGCCCTTGTATAGAAAGTTTACAGGATTGCAGGGGAGACCTTGAATTTCCTCAGTAGTCTCAGATGGTACAGCTGTTGCTTTTTTTATTCTTCTTTTTTTTTTTTACTTGGGCTTTTTTTTACTTGCAATCCGAGGTACTCTCTTCTGGGGTCCTGTCGATGGTGAGTGGGGTGTCATTCTGCTGCTGCCCCCTTCTGAAGTCAACAACCAGCTCCTTGGTTTTGCTGACGTTCAGTTCAGAGAGATAGAGTTTGACTGATACCATGTCAGTTTCTCCACCTCATCAAGGTAGGGTAGCCTCATTAGCTGCTTTCCGACCGGAGGAACCTTTTCACAGTTCCTAGAACTATTGGCTAAAGTACCCGGATGTCGGCGTGTTCGCACCGCAGGAACTAGGAACGATTTTAGTTCTAGGGACTCCATTTGTAGGAACTAATTTAGGTCCTACTTCAGAGTAGGGTCTAAACCAGCACTATAGGAACTATCCGTGACGTTTAGTGTACGCTGATGACCGAACGCACGCGGAACACCAGCACCTGCCATTTTTAAAACAGCTAGAATGTAAACACACAGATTATAGCCTATATATTTACTCCATAAACTAACTATACAAACATGGAAAACAGTGATAGATGGGTCTCTAAACCTTTATGCTGAAGAGAAAATCCAACGCAACTTTGAGGGGACCAAGCCAAACATGATTATGTTTATCTGCCCAGCTAGCAACACTGGACATCAACCACACGGCAAAGGCTAATAACCTTTTTTCATATACTGTCTACTTTCTATAACAGTTCTATCTAATAAGATATTAAACAGTACTGTTAGACAGATCGCTAACTAATAAACACAGAGAATGCGAGCATTGTTTGCTCTGGCGTTCTCAGCGCCGCCAAAATAAAGGTCCGTCGCGCCGTCAAAATAAAAGTCAGCGTGCTAGCGTCACTCCCTTACCCCTCTTCCAGTTCCTATGGCCACTTGGACAGTGCGAACGCAAACAGCAAAACCGAGTTTGGGGGAGAGTAGTTCTTAGAACTGTTTAGAAGTGGACAGTTCCTAGAACTAAGTTCCTATAACTACTTGGTCACAGCTCACTGAATATAAACCCAACAGATCACTCAGATCACTAGGATCATATCAGCTAGAAATACCAAGGGTTCACTCTAAGCATGGCGAGTCCGCTTTTAGCTATTATGCCAGCCGCAGCTGGAACCAGCTTCCAGAGGAGATCAGATGTGCTCCTACTGTAGTCACTTTCAAGTCCAGACTCAAAACACATCTGTTTAGCTATGCATTTAATGAATGAGCACTGTGCCAATGTTCGTCCGACTGTTTGTACTGTACTGTATTTTATTTTTTATTCTTCTTAACTGTTTCTTATTTCTTGTTATTATTTTAATTTATTTTATGTAAAGCACTTTGAAATGCCACTGTGTATGAAATGTGCTATATAAATAAACTTGCCTTGCCTTGCCTTGCCTTGCCTTGCCTTGCCTTGGTCGGAAAGCGGCTATTGTTGTCAGAAATTAGGCCCATCAACACCATATCATCCGCAAATTTGATGACAGGAGTGGAGCTGTGAGAGGGCACACAGTCATGTGAATAGAAGGAGTAGAGCAGGGGATTCAAAACACGTCCTTGTGGAGTCCCTGGACTAGAGGTGAAAATGGTCAGGCACACTTTCACAACCTGTGGTCTACATGAGAAAAAGTCCAGAACCCAGTAGTGTTGTTTTTGGCTGCCTGTTTTAATTTTAGTTTTAGTCTAGTCTTTGTGTCAAGCTGTCGTTTTAGTTTTTATTAGTTTTAGTCACGTTCATACTCTTTTTAGTCTAGTCAAGTTTTAGTCGACGAAAACTGATGACATTTTAGTCTAGTTTTAGTCAACGAAAACTGATGACATTTTAGTCTAGTTTTAGTCAACGAAAACTGATGACATTTTAGTCTAGTTTTAGTCGACGAAAACTGATGACATTTTAGTCTAGTTTTAGTCGACGAAAACTGATGACATTTTAGTCAAGTTTTAGTCGACGAAAACTGATGACATTTTAGTCTAGTTTTAGTCAACGAAAACTGATGACATTTTAGTCTAGTTTTAGTCGACGAAAACTGATGACATTTTAGTCTAGTTTTAGTCAACGAAAACTGATGACATTTTAGTCTAGTTTTAGTCGACGAAAACTGATGACATTTTAGTCAAGTTTTAGTCGACGAAAACTGATGACATTTTAGTCTAGTTTTAGTCAACGAAAACTGATGACATTTTAGTCTAGTTTTAGTCGACGAAAACTGATGACATTTTAGTCTAGTTTTAGTCAATGAAAATTGTATTTTAGTCTCTTTTTGTAATGCAATTCTATTTAACCCAGTCAATATAGAATTTCAAACAAGGTTATCTTATTAGTATATTTAGGGCTGTGACGGTGGCAGGTTTTTTTTTTTTTACCACCGTGGTAATGGACCAACTACCGGCGGTGGTTGGGGGTTATTTAAAAAAAAAAAAAAAAAACTCGTTTTATATTTCCACACAAAGACGCGTGATATAGCACTCTGCGCTCTGAGAGGGATGTGGGACACGAGCAGGAAAGAGACCATCGATCTCTTTATGATATCTTCGTGTTTTCTACTTGATGTAAATTGGTCTGAAGAGCGAATTTTATCCTCCACAAGGGCGAAATATTAGGCTGTTTGAGATTGCGCTGCCAGAGAAAGTGAAACTAAAAATCACCCGCGCGTGTGAAACTATGGGTTCACGCACAACTCTCTCATTCGTCGTGACGTTATAACATTTCGTCTCGTCTCGTTTTGGTCAACGAAAATGAAGAGACATTTTAGCATAATTTTTATTTTGTAAACCACATTTAGTCTCGTTTTTATTCGTCAACGATATTGCATTATACATGTATTTTAGTCATCGTCACATGACCAGCATTTACGTCTCGTCTCGTCTCGTTTTCGTCAGGTGATAACGGTTCGTTGACGACAATATTTCGTCATAATTTTCGTTGACGAAAGCAACACTAGAACCCAGTCACAAAAAGGGGCATTCAGTCCAAGGTCCCTGAGCTTGGAGATCAGTCTCTGGGGGGCGATAGTGTTGAAGGCTGAGCTATACTTTATAAACAGTAGCCTCACATTATTTGCTTTATTGCTGTCAGTGTTGGTGAAAGTGGCATGCAGGATATGGGAGACAGCGGCCTCACCTGTTGGGGTGATAGGCAAACTGGAGTGGGTCAATGTTGAGTAGCACATGATTTTCTTAGTAACCCCAGATTGGAGCTCTACTGTGTGTCGGCTCCGTGCTCCGCCGTCCTTCAATACTCAACAGGTCCGGATTTGTTGCGAAATGGCTGTGGCCATGACTGATAGCTGAAGTCATGAGGACCCACAAGATCTCGCGATATAACAGGATGCCCTGTGCTGAATTACTGCAGAGCTCTCCGGTATCCGGTAAAAATAGAAGTTCTGCGTATCTGCTCTGGAGGGCTGCGGATCGCCGGAGTCGGAATGCAGCCGTTCCGCAGTCAGGGAAAATACACACATTGACTTTAATGGAAACCTATTGACTCTGCCGCCATTCCGGAGCGGATCCGCAGCTGTTCCGCAGTTGGTGGAAATTAGGGGTAAGTCTCTCAAAGACCTTCATAATTAGCGATGTATGTGCCACAGGTCGATAGTCATTTTGGTAAGAGGGCTTACTGTTTTTTGGCACAGGAACAATGACAGATTTTTTTTAAAAATGTGTGGACCACTGACTGAGTGAGAGACACATTAAAGATGGATGTAAATAAGCCAGGCAACCGATCAGCACAGGATCTTAAAACGCGACCAGGGATGCTGTCCGGCTGGCTGCTTTCCTGATGTTCCCACACTTGAGAGCTTTATGAACCTCGTCCTCCAATACAGTGATTGTGCGCTCATCTCTGACACAGCTGTTTCTTCCCACAGTGCTCAACAGCAGACTGGTAGTAAGCACTAAAGAAGTTTGCCGCAAAACATGCATAGAAAGTGTTCAATTTGTTGGCCAGAGAAGAGTTTGCTCTCACCGTGATGGTGGAGCTTATATTCTGGTATGAGGAAGATAGCGGCATAATCTGATTTTCCAAAAGCCGGTAATGAGTTGGCTTTGCAGCATTCCTGAATTGAGACTAGCAGTGGCCCAGTGAACCCCTCTGGTTGAACAGGAGATGTGTTGATAAAAGTTCGGCTTAACTTGTCTGAGATGTACATTATTAAAGTCTCCAGTCACAATGATGGCAGAGTCCGGATGACTGTTTAGACAGACGCTGAGCACATCATGGACCTTAGACAGGGTCCCCATAAAGTGGGATATAAATTAGTTGTGATATAAAATATCTATATATATAATACTAATTGCGATATAAAAGTTGTGGTGATGACCAAGGTAAACTTCCGAGGCAGATAGAACAGATGTCACATGATCGTTAGATGCTTCAGGTGAGGTGAGCCTCTTAAAATGTTGTTTTTTCTTTTTCTTCACAAGAAGACACATTTAGGGCATTGTATAGGTAGGCGAACTGGGACACACCTGCAGGTTATCACCATCAGTCAAGGTAAAATTTCAATAAATAGTGTATACTTCTTTAAATAAAAAATAAGATGATCTACAATGACTGAAAATTAGATTGTGTGCGTGGATGCGACCCAAGCAAACAGGTACAGATCAAAATCACTTTCAATGGTGTAATAGCCTACTTAAAATATGTGAAAATGAAAACTCACCATGGACAGTAAGACTGAAAATCTTGCTTACACTGTTAGTCTGAAGTTTATAAACTCCAGTATGTTCAGTTCTGGTGTTTGTGATGGTCAGAGATCCAGTTTGATGATCCAGCTTCAGTCTGTCTCTGAATCTCCCATCAAGATCATCCTCATATACAGTCATGCTGCCGGCCAGTACATTGATTTGAGCTATTAAAGTGTTTTCATCTCCAAACCTCCACAGAATCAGATCATCATCCATCATCTCAGTGAGATCAGAGTTTAGAGAGACTGAATCTCCCTCCATCACTGACACTGCCTTCACTGTATCTGTGTCGGCAAACACTCCTGGAGAACATTGAATTTGTCACAGATGAAGGGTAAATATATTTTTGAAAATAAAATAACTGGTTTATAATTAATTAATAATACAGTCAGTTGGCCCCTTTAGTGGCCTTGCTCTGAAAAATGATTGAAAAATAAACCATTAAATGGCACTTTCTGGAGAGTTTTGTGCAAAGAAATGGAGAAATTGAGTCTCTGCAAGGTTAAGAGCATAAATGGTAGATTTAATTTCCATTAACCACCAAGCTTAACTGACTGCCTGACTGACTGACTGACTGCATCAGGACACAAACGAGCAGGCTTATGTGCCAGGGCTGAGCCCCTGAGAGCCCCAGCCCAATTTAACCACTGGTTATAGGAAGCCAAACATGCCAAGCAAAGCACAACCTAAATGGACAGAGTTCATTTATCACTGATCTTGCAGAGCAATTCATTTTTAAGAGTGCTCTGTGAACTAGTGGGGATTGTAATACACATTCAATTTCCCCTCTGAATTCTCTATTAGAAAACATAAATGGAAGTACAACTACTTAATTCCGACGGTGTACATTGAATGGTTTGCATTGCTTCTTTTTTGGAGATAATATAATTAAAATCATATAATTTACTTCCCGTCATGTTATTTCAAACCCATTCTGTGAAACAAAAGTAAATGTTTAGCTGATTTCTCAGTGATCAATATCCAAATGTGGTAAGAACAGATTCTGCTGTGTTTTTTGCATCTTCCCTATATTCTGTTGTGGTTTTCACTTATTTCTATTTTAGTTTGATTGCAGCATCTTTTATCTAGGGTTTAACCAACAATGTAGAATAGATCCTCTGTCTGATTAAAAATGTCTCTGTTTAAATATAAAGAATTAAAAAGAATTTGAATTTAACTTACCAACCAGATGCCACAAGTAGAGCAAAACAACAACCACGTGAACCATTTTAAAATTATATTGCCTGAAATATGCAAACACTTCTGTGACAGACAGATTGTGAGCAAACGATGGTGTTAAACTGTGATGTTATGCTAGTGATTGCATACCTTCCCCCACAGGGGATCCCCGAGTCAGAGTTTTTTTTTTTTTTTTTTTTTTCAAAGTTATCCATTCTATTCACCTGTTTTAAGTTCCTCTATTTGTCCTGTGTATTTATACCCCCAGTTCTTGGTCTTTTGTCGTAGGTATGTTGGTTGGTTTGCATTGTGCTCCAGAGGGTTTTTGTTTTGTTTAATAAATATTGCATATACTGCTGCATTTAGATCTGCGGCTCAAATGTTTCATTTGCCTGCACCAGCACGTGACACTTTGTGAAGCAGAAGCTGTTTGTCCACCAAAGTGGTCAAACCACATTTCTAAATAGATCAGACCACAGCAGGTTTCACTTTGACTCACAAACTGAGCTGCTGGGAATACATTCATGTGAAACATTAATTTTACTCTGCTCTGAGACATTTTGTATATAGGTCTTGTTTTTATGATATATGTTTTTTGCACAAAATATGTATTTAAGCTACACAATCTGTAGTTGCTTTAAAACTTTAAATACATTTAATTTATTAATACAATGTAAATTCACAACCAGTGAAGAAGAAAAAAAGCAGTTTTGTAATTCCTCTAATCAATGGCAAGAAAACTGTATTTACTTGAACCACAGTGTGGATTATTTACTGTATTCAGTCTTTAAAAACTGTTTGAACAGTAATTTATTTTGTAATGTTTAGAGGTTTTGTTATCTAAGATCAATATATCCGAATCAATATCATGATATCTTGTGCTTGTCTGGGTGAGATGAGATGAGAGATGCTTCATTCTTTATGAAAGATCATATATGCTTCCTCTAAAATATAGAGCTAAAGTGGCTCAAGTCACCTCACAGCTAGTTTTGTGTAGTCAGACCTTTACCTAACCACATAGCAAATGCAGTGTGGGTGGTCTGTGGGTGTAAGCGATATCTGAGTCTGAGACTATGTCACAGCAAGCTGAGTCTGAGACTATGTCACAGCAAGAATGTCCCTGGACTCCATAGAGGGGATTATGTGTAATGGAGGCCAGCTAGTAAGAGATGTGCAGGTAAACCTCACTCCCCTCGCCTCAAGAGGTGCACTAGCGACTGACACTAGAGACGCTGGTGAGATCAATCCCACCGAGAAGGGTCGAGTAGGGCCGGTTTCATTTGGTGCTGTCACCTGGATGGGAGTAAGGTTTAGGGGGGGTAAATTTGATACTGGTGCTGAATGTAATGTACCGTCTGAGAGAGTGTGCAAAGCACTGAACATCACAGGTAGGCTGCAACAATCTAGTTGCTTACTCAGGCCACAAGATGGAGCCATTAGGCAAGAAAGCACTTACCTGTGAGTACAAGAGGGAAAAGGTACAGGATGCAGCCCGAACTGATGGCTTTTTTTTTATTTCGCCCTGCAGCTCAGGCTGGAAACCTGTACATTATTTTATCCTGCTTCCATTCCAATTTTGCGGTAACCAATCACAAACTGGCTTATCCACATGCGGTAACCAATCACAAACTGGCTTATCCACATGATGCGATATAGGCGGGTTTAACACAATGACAATAGAGAAACGACGGCAAGCTAGTCTGGCTATCAAGCTCAATCTTTTAAAATCGCCGGCAGATCGGGCTGGGTTTACCCAGTCTAAGTTTTAGTGGGAGTAGGCTCCCGTTCTCTCTTATCAGCACTAGTGCTACCAGTGGATGAAGATGTCGCTCCCCCGTTCTCTTCTTCCCATCTCCTGTAATGGGGCAGATCGTGTTCCAAGTGCGATATGATTGTTACACAACGATTGCACACTCAATCTGATTTACCCATCTCTCGCACGACCGTCACTCCAAGTCCTTTTAACCTGTCGACGATGCTCAATGGCTTATTTATTTTAGCAAACAAATCGCTCGAGTGGTTGTACAACCCCAAATCAGAAAAAGTTGGGACACTGTACAAATTGTGAGTAAAAAAGGAATGGAATAATTTACAAATCTCATAAACTTATATTTTATTCACAATAGAATATAGATAACATATCAAATGTTGAAAGTGAGACATTTTGAAATGTCATGCCAAATATTGGCTCATTTTGGATTTCATGAGAGCTACACATTCCAAAAAAGTTGGGACAGGTAGCAATAAGAGGCTGGAAAAGTTAAATGTACATATAAGTAAAAAGCTGGAGGACCAATTTGCAACTTATTAGATCAATTGGCAACATGATTTTGTATAAAAAGAGCCTCTCAGAGTGGCAGTGTCTCTCCTTCAAGATGGGCAGAGGATCACCAATTCCCCCAATGCTGCGGCGGAAAATAGTGGAGCAATATCAGAAAGGAGTTTCTCAGAGAAAAATTGCAGTTTGAAGTTATCATCATCTACTGTGCATAATATCATCCAAAGATTCAGAGAATCTGGAACAATCTCTGTGCGTAAGGGTCAAGGCCGGAAAACCATACTGGATGCCCGTGATCTTCGTGCACTTTGACGGCACTGCATCACATAAAGGAATGCTACTGTAATGGAAATCACAACATGGGCTCAGGAATACCTCCAGAAAACATTGTCGGTGAACACAATCCACCGTGCCATTCGCCATTGCCAGCTAAAACTCTATAGGTCAAAAAAGAAGCCATATCTAAACAGGATCTAGAAGCGCAGGCGTTTTCTCTGGGCCAAGGCTCATTAAAAATGGACTGTGGCAAGGTGGAAAACGTCTCGGGTTACGTATGTAACCCTCGTTCCCTGAGTAGGGAACGAGACGCTGCATCGATACTCGATACTTTGGGGAATGCCTTCGGCATGAAGCGTCTGAAGTCAACTATGGAACTATTCCAATCTTGATTGGTGCAACGTCACCCGTGACGTCGCATGTGACGGTGATCCGGAAGCTACAAAAGGGTCACAGTAACCAGGAAATGGGAACTCCCGCTGCATCGATACTCGATACTTTGGGGAACGAATACCCACGCCACCACACAGAGTAAAAACGCCCTGGTATAAAGCATCTGGTACACTCACGGACGATAGAATGAGTAGAGGGCAGATCCAAACTAGCTTGTCATAAGATTTGGTGCAAGAAGGGGAGGTCTGGAGCCGGAGGCTCGACTGACCTCATGGCTGGGAGCCCCAGACAGTAGAAAATATTAGATGAGAGGTGAAGGCAGAAGCGCACCTTGTACTTCAAATATGAGTGGTTTTAGATAACCAACTGTACTCTTAATAAAGGGAATAGCTCCTAACCCTTGATGCATAACTAGATGGACTGACTCCTCTCAGCCTCAGTCCTAATGTAGGAAGCTCAAAGGCTATGACCTTGACCATCCGACACATGCGATGGAGGATGGAATACCTGAAGAATCTTAACATTGCCTACAAGTACCTCAGTACAGGGCAAAAATAACGTTGAGTGGCTCCCACGCTAGCAAGTAAGAGGGGGCAGCACCACCACTCTTCCAGGGAGTAAGACGAGCAGGAAGCAGACTCAATAGATTCTCCTATATATACTTATATATCTCAAATATATATTCGTATACCTCACCCACAGGACATGATGGGTGCCAGGGATAACCCATCAGCCTGATGCCAATAGGCTGGATGAAAAGGATTCATCCTCCAATCTACAGGAACATGGAGTTTCAGTGGGAACGTCCCTTCGAGAACACCCTTAGAGACTTGCAGAGGGCACTGAGGCCGCCACAGAGGCCCTAAGCATGAACAGGAGATCCCGTTAGAGAGCGGGATGGAACACCAGTACTGAAGCCAGTGGGCAGTAATAAACTGGGTTCAATGCCCTCCCTAACTTAATTGTTTAGTTCCTAGTAGAGTGGGGTTCTAGTATGGATGTCCTGACCACCTCGGTGGAAAGGGCAACCTAATTATGGGTGGGACCCCCTCAGGGGCCAGACCCATAGTCTCCATAACTCTGGTCGGGGAAGAAATAATATACCATCAGCCTGAGACAGAAGATCTCTCCTAATAGGAATTTTCCATGGAGGACTCTCCAAGAGACTAATAAGGTCCGAAAACCAAATTCGGGCCGGCCAGTACGGAGCTACAAGGAGTAGTCTCACTCCGTACCTCCTGACCCTTTCTAGAACCCCAGGGAGCAGAGCGATCGGGGGAAAAGCGTACAGATGTGACCTCAGCCACATCTGTACCGTGGCATCCAAGCCCAAAGGAGCTGGATGTGAGAGAGAGTACCAGAGCGGGCAATGAGAGTTCTCATGAGAAGCGAACAGGTCAACCTCCGCCCGGCCAAACTCTCTCCATATAAGCTCAACCACTTCAGGGTGGAGCCGCCATTCCCCGGGCCTCGACAGGATGTCTGCTCCCATATTTTCAACCCCAGGAATATAAATAGATCTGACAGAGAGAAATTTGTCCTGGGACCAAAGAAGAATTTGATGCGCCAGTCTACAAAGAGGGCGAGATCTCAAACCTCCTTGGCGGTTGATATAAGAGACCACCGACATATTGTCTGTCCTAACAAGAACATGATGGCCTCTGAGGTCTACAAGGAAGTGCCTCAGGGCAAAAAAAAAATACAGCCAACATCTCCAAGCGATTAATATACAATGTGAGATGATGGTCCTTCCAAGTACCTCGGGTGTAACGGCCCTCCATAACCGCACCCCAGCCCGTGAGGGACGCATCCGTGGTCAGAGTTTTTCTCTCACATGGTGCTCCCAAAACCGGGCCCTGAGACAGGAACCATGGTTTCTTCCATACGACAAGAGAACGAAGGCATCTGCGCGTAACTCTGATAGTACGAAAAGGGTTTCCCAGAGGAGAAAATCCCTTGTTCCTGAGCCACCACTGCAAGGCCCTCATATGGAGCAGACCAAAGGGTACTACCGTGGAAGCTGCAGCCATAAGACCCAAAACTCTTTGAAAGTGTTTGACAGTGATAGCCTGGCCTAACCTAATACTCTTCATTGTGTTTAACCGTTGTGCATTGTTCAAATTTACAACCTTTCGTTATGTTCGTGGCTGAAAACAGCCACTACTTTAAACTGCTGTAAAAATGTATCAGATAAATATTTTTTTCAATTTTTTTTGCATAAATCTATTAATCAACCTCAGTCCTGCTCAAAAATACTAAATGTTTAAAAAAAATTCAGGATTTTAACTCTTTAATTGCCAAATTCGTAAATGATGTCACTGATTTGGGAAAAAAACACACAAAATGACTAATTTTCAATATAAAATGTGATTGTGGACTGGATTTTTTTTTACCTTTTATCACAGTCTTGGACATGTCCAAGATTAGAAACAACATTGGTTTTGATGCATTGTTAGTTTTTGTGCAGCATCAGATTTGAACTTTTTCTCCCTCATTTACTGTTCGTGGCTGTTTTTGCCCCATTGACTTCCATTATAACCACATTTTTTGATTGCAAAGCCATGACACCATATAATCATGCATTTTTGATTGTTGGTGGTTTTCCCTGTTGGGAAGAGGTAAAATTTGTAATTTTTACTGTTGATAACCAGGTGGAACCATTAACCCTTTAGATAGGCCTGTGCAAAAAAAAGCTTAGTTTCTGGCTTTTACATGGAGTTATATGGAGTTTATAAGGAGTATAATAGCATAATAAAGTGTGTGTGTGTGTGTGTGTGTGTGTGTGTGTGTGTGTGTGTGTGTGTGTGTGAACTCACCTTGATGCATCTGAGAAAATCAAAATATGCACCTCAGCTCTCAGAACTACATGGAGTAAACAAAAACAAAGTAAGTGTGTTTATGCATCTGCTCCCTTTTGATGGTGAGAAATGCAGACTAAACAAAAACAAAGCAAGTGGATTTAAACGCGTGCATGCAAGCCTGCTGGTCATTTGATGGTGAGAAGAGCAGCAAGCAACATGAGAAAGGGCTTGACTTGTATTGAAGTTTTAGAGATGATTATGCAGCCTGACCCTTCCAGAGAGCTGCAGGATGTATCGTCTTCTCCCTCTGACACCACAGACTCAGGAGAGTCAGATCCTGATTTGGATGTGGCACCCTCATCATCCTCTCTAGCTTCCACTGAAGGCGAGGAGGATTCGGAGGATCCTGGATCTGGGTGGATTGGGAGAAACGGCGAAGTGTGGTTTTCCACCAACGCGGAGACAACTCCCTTTCTTCAGCCTGCCAGAGGCGTGACTCCAGGGCCGACGCGCTATGCCATCACAAGGCATAGTCATGCATGTTTGTATGACTGTACAAACATGTATGTGTTGACACAAGTCATGCTGACAATGAGGTCAACCATCTCCTCAAATCCTTTAAATCCACTTGCTTTGTTTTTGTTTAGTCTGCATTTCTCACCATCAAAAGGCAGCAGATGCATAAACACACTTACTTTGTTTTTGTTTACTCCATGTAGTTCTGAGAGCTGAGGTGCATATTTTGATTTTCTCAGACGCATCAAGGTGAGTTCACACACACACACACACACACACACACACACACACACACACACACACACACACACACACACTTTATGCTATTATACTCCATATAACTCCATGTAAAAGCCAGAAACTAAGCTTTTTTTTTGCACAGGCCTATCTAAAGGGTTAATGGTGACACCTGGTTATCAACAGTAAAAATGACAAATTTTACCTCTTCCCAACAGGGAAAACCACCAACAATCAAAAATGCATGATTATATGGTGTCATGACTTTGCAATCAAAAAATGTGGTTATAATGGAAGTCAATGGGGCAAAAACAGCCACGAACAGTAAATGAGGGAGAAAAAGTTAAAATCTGATGCTGCACAAAAACTAACAATGCATCAAAACCAATGTTGTTTCTAATCTTTGACATGTCCAAGACTGTGATAAAAGGTAAAAAAAAATCCAGTCCACAATCACATTTTATATTGAAAATTAGTCATTTTGTGTGGTTTTTTTTCCAAATCAGTGACATCATTTACGAATTTGGCAATTAAAGAGTTAAAATCCTGATTTTTTTTTAAACATTTAGTATTTTTGAGCAGGACTGAGGTTGATTAATAGATTCATGCAAAAAAATTTGAAAAAAATATTTATCTGATACATTTTTACAGCAGTTTAAAGTAGTGGCTGTTTTCAGCCACGAACATAACGAAAGGGTAGTAAATTTGCCCACAGTGTACTGTTGAGTTTTTGAAAAATTTCAAAGCATTTTCCCAAAATATGTGTCAAAATAAGATTTGTCACCAAAAATCATTCCATTTGCTGAAACACAGAAAAAGTTATGGCCAAATTTAGACTCAAAAATACCCCATAGTGGATGAAAACATCCCCAACAGCACATAAGGGTTAAGATAGTATTTATACAAGCAGGAGACAATTGTGCCCGCATTGTGACTAAGTCCCACTCTACTCCCAGGGACGTAGTCCTCTGAAGAGGAGTTAAGGAACTTTTCTTCACATTGAGTCTCAACCCCACGCACCTCAGATGGCGCAAAACAACATCTCGATGTTGAATTGCTAGTTCTTTTTGACTGAGCCAAAATGAGCCAGTCATCTATAAGATTTGGACCCCCTGAAGTCTCAATGGAGCAAGGGCCGTGTCCATACATTTAGTGAAGGTGCGAGGGGATAAGGCTAGGCCGACTGGAAGAGTCCAGAACTGATGTGCTTTTCCCCCCAAAAGCGGATCTTGGAAACTTCCTGTGATGGGGTTAGAAGGGAAAGAGGAGTTAAGGAGCTTGTGGATCTATCAAGACAGACCAGTCCTCGGAGCTGGTATGACTGACAGTCGGTAACTTGAATCTGAACCCCCTCGGAGGTTGATCCAGTACCCTGAGATCCAAAATA
Source organism: Rutilus rutilus (assembly GCF_951802725.1). Classification (NCBI taxonomy): domain Eukaryota; kingdom Metazoa; phylum Chordata; class Actinopteri; order Cypriniformes; family Leuciscidae; genus Rutilus; species Rutilus rutilus. The sequence continues at coordinate 9,692,950 of NC_140222.1, read as the reverse complement.
AGGCCTAACTCCCCCCTCATAGGAACTATGAAGTGCCAGCTGTAGAACCCGGGCTCCCGTAAACCAAGGAAGAGCCCACTTTGAGGTTTCCTGTGTTAAGAGGGACTAGACTTCCTGTTCCAAAAACCGACCCTGCTCTGGGCTGGCCGACATGTGAACCACCCTTAGTAGATAATATTTGTATATTAGCTCCACTGTAAGCAGGACCCCCTAGGCTATATTTTGAAGACCCCTCGGGGTGTCTAAATATGCCATTATGGGGACCAGTCCCTCGAGACTGGCCTCGGCTATAAATTTCCAAATGGCTTCGGTGACCTGAAGCAGCTAACTGGCAGGAACTAACCGAAATATGCTCTCTACAGACCTCCTGAGAGGCGGCGAACTCGACAGTGCCGCAACGTCTTCGGGCAGATACTGCGATTTGTGTTCGCTGGAAGCCGATGTGTCCCGAAGCGCCATCGGCGGCGGGAAGCGAACATCGATTTCCTAAGGGCTGCATAAGGGGGCGAGACTCCTGTACTCGCTCTCCTGGGGGAACGCCCATAAGGGTCTGCGTGTTACGACAAGACCTCTTAGTTGAAGCCATTTTAGCCCGAGAGACAGTCCTCAGACCTGTCTTCGGTATGGAGAGCTTCGTGCGAGAATGTTTCCTCTGGCCCCAAGCCTTATACGGGGGGGGGGCACAAGAGGGAACCCTCTCAAAATATGAGGAGCTGGCGGCTGTCCCATGAGGCTACCCCCTGGCAGCAACCCCATGAGACCTGGACTGACAACTGGGGATAGCTGATTGTCGCTCTGTCTCCTGAAGCCTCTCGACAACGGTTCTTGCCGCGTCACCAAAGAGGCCAGAAGGTGAAAGTGGAGCATCGAGAAGGAAAGCCCTGTCTTTCTCCCCGATCCACAAGCGATTCAGCCATAAATGTCTCTCTGAGATGACTAGTGCTGCCATAGAACGGCCAATAGCACGGGCCGTCTCTTTAATAATACGGAGAGATAAGTCAGCTACTCTACGAAATTCAGTAATATAGAGTGAGACCTCCCAGTTATAGTCCACCTGCTTGAGGAGGTCAGCCGGGTATGCCTGTAATAACCCCATCGTGTGTGGGCATGCACCAGCTCGACCACCGCCATATATGCTTTCCCTAACAAATTCGATGTACGAGATTTGGAGGGAAGTGTCTGAGCTATCAGGGGTGACGCAATGTCGGGGAGAAAATATTTCGCAAAATATTTCTCAACCCGAGCCATCACCTAATAACCATTTTCATTAGATTCCCTAATGGATGAGTAAATATATACATGGGGGAAAATAATTGAGATGAAAATGGATTTTTCCACGATCTTGATACCTCAGTATGGAGATCAGTGAAAAAGGGAAGGCTCTGACACGGAGATTGTGACTGGGTCTGCAGGAAGCGCTCATTCATTTTATTTTTCTTAGTCGCTTCCTGCTTATTATATGGCCATTTAACATTTAATTTAACCACTGCCCTGATTACAACCTCCAGCAACTCCTCACTAACGGGAATATGGGGTGGCGAATCCCCATATCCACGTGATTCAGTGTTAATAGATAATATCTAACTCCTCGGAGCCAGATAAATCAAACGCTGTGTCTTTAACACGGTCGGAAGAAGCCGCAGCGCGGGCTTCCGAACCGTGCGCGAGACCAGTGGAGCTGGTTAATAAACACTGAGAAAGGGTCGCAACCGTCTCAGTATCATATGCCAGCCCCACGTGCGAATCACATGCATACAAGCGGCGCGCTGCCTCAACAGACGCGGGACCTGATGCACTGGAAACGCGAGCCTGATCTAATTGATCGAACAGGCTCAAACGGGAGCGGAGCTTTTTCATTGAAAACAGTTTGCACAGACAGCACCCTCGAGCACCGCCCCTGCATGCTCCACTCCCAGACAAACTACACAAAGCGTGTGTGTGTCATCCTCGCTTAAATAACGTGGGCAAGGGGACGCACACTGCCTGAATAGCTTCTCTTTTTTCGCCATAAATAATACTCTTTTCACGGGACAAACAACACCAAATAGAACAGACAAGATGACATAGAGCGCTTGCTGAAGACCAGAAGCTAACATTTCCTGGTTCCTGTGACCCTTTTGTAGCTTCCGGATCACCGTCACATGCGACGTCACGGGTGCACCAATCAAGATTGGAATAGTTCCATAGTTGACTTCAGACGCTTCATGCCGAAGGCATTCCCCAAAGTATCGAGTATCGATGCAGCGGGAGTTCCCTTTACGAAAGGGAACTGTTCTGTGGTCAGACGAATCAAAATGTGAAGTTCTTTTTGGAAAACTGGGACGCCATGTCATCCGGACTAGTCAAGTCAAGTCATCTTCATTTATATAGCGCTTTTACCATACCATACCATACCATACCACTTTATTTATATAGCACAATTTAAACAAACAGCAAGGTTACCAAAGTGCTTTACAGAGATAAAAAAAAATAAAAAAATAAAAAAATAAAAAAATAAAAGCATCAACAATGACAACGACAACGAAGACCACATCAGCTCTCATGTTGAATCAAAAGCCAAGGAATAAAAATATGTTTTTAAACGAGATTTAAAAGTGTGGAGGGTGGGCGCAACTTTAATGTGCGGCGGTAAATCATTCCACAATTTGGGAGCAACTGCTGAAAAAGAGCGGTTGCCTCTGGTCTTCAGCCTGGTCCTGGGCATGTTCAGCCGCAGCTGATCACCAGACCTCAGTGACCTTGACGGGGTGTAAATGTGCAGGAGCTCTGAAATGTACTGAGGTGCCAAGCCATTTAGCGACTTAAAAACAAACATTAAAATCTTAAAATGTATTCTAAAATATACAGGGAGCCAGTGGAGCGAGGCCAAAATAGGGGTAATGTGTTCATGTTTCCGGGTTCCTGTTAACAAACGAGCTGCATTTTGGACTAACTGTAGGCGTGAAAGAGAAGTTTGGTTCACGCCAATGTAAAGTGCATTACAGTAGTCCAAACGGGTCGATATAAAAGCATGAATCACTTGCTCAAAAATATTAAAAGATAAAACAGGTTTAATTTTGGCTAAAAGTCTCAATTGATAAAAACAGGATTTAACCACCATGTTTATCTGCTTGTCAAACTTAAATTCACTGTCAATTTTAACGCCTAAATTTGTAACTACTGGCTTTACATATTGCTGCAGGGACCCAAGGTTTACGGGAGTGGAGTCACAAACCCGGCTGGGTCCAAACACAATGATCTCAGTTTTTTCTTCGTTTAAATTAAAAAAATTAAAAGACATCCAGGTTTTAATATCCTTGAGACATTCAAGTAACGGAGTCAGGGAACTGTTTGCATCTCTTCTCAGTGGTAAGTAGATTTGCGAGTCATCCATCATAAAAATGGTAGGAAATACCATGTCTTTTAAAAATATTTCCAAGAGGGAGAAGGTACAAGGAGAACAATAATGGTCCAAGGACTGAGCCTTGAGGGACTCCACAGAGAAGGGGGGCGATAGATGATGTAGAGTCACCAAGTTTTACAGAAAAAAATCGGTCAGATAAATACGATCTGAACCACTGCAGGGCAGTATCTCGGATGCCTACACAGTGCTCTAGGCGAGAGATAAGAATGGCGTGATCAATTGTGTCGAAAGCAGCAGTAAGGTCTAAAAGCACAAGAATAACTGAGTCTCCACGGTCTGTAGTTAATAAAAGATCATTAAAAACTCTTAAAAGTGCAGTCTCGGTACTATGAAAAGCTTTAAAACCAGATTGAAAAATTTCTAAAATACCATTTGTATCTAAATAGGATTGTAATTGTGCAAAAACAGTTTTTTCTAAGATTTTAGAAATAAAAGGAAGCTTTGATATCGGTCGGTAGTTAGCTAAAATAGTAGTGTCCAGATTTTGCTTTTTAATTAGAGGTACAACAGTTGCCTCCTTGCAATAAGCTGGGACAATTCCTGAAGTCAGACTGCTGTTAATAATTTTTTGGACATTTGGCCCTATAGTGGTCCAGACCTCCTTAAAAAGGCGAGGGGGGACAATGTCCGTGGGACATACTGAGGGATTAAGCTGTAAAATTAATTTATTGAGCTAAGAAAGCGACACGGGCTCAAACTGGTCAAACACTGTAAACAGGTCAGCATTTCAGAGGGGTCGGATACAATGTAGATTGTTTCAAAGCAGCTTTACAGAGATAAGCGTATAATTTAAGGTAACAGAGAATGTTTTGGCTTTATAGCGGTTCTTTAATAAAGTTATTTTACAGCTAACGGTACGTGCACAGTCACTCACTTCTTCTCGCTCATAAAGTGCACTGCGCGGGCTACAATCCCATTGGCTGGTCAAATGCGTGTACTTTAACTTTGAGGCAAAGTAAAAGTACCCCATATAATTTTAAATAAACATTGAATAGTTTTCGTCTACATTGCTTTTAAAAATGGCTTTTGCTAAAAAAGATTAGTACATATTTATTTTAACTCTAAATTGAAACTTCAAACTTATTTTAGAAGTTAAAACAGCTATAGAGAGCCTAAGTCCCGCCCCTCCGCTTCCGGCTCATGGGACCTTATTTCGGAAAAAATATATGGAAGTCAATGGCGATAACTTATCTTTTTATTCCGTCTGAACTGTGCCCTGAACTACACATATGATATTTGTCAATTTAAAAGGTAATTATGAAAGTCAAGAAAGTAGCAGTTTGTCATAAAACAGAAGAGTAACTTTTAGTTTTATGTGAAAATCGCTCAATGAACTACATCTCTCGTCTCGCACTATGTACGTCACAAGATCCGTTGCTCGTATGTGTATTCTGGCCATAGACAGTAAAAGAAATGGACACAGCGACCCCATTGGAACTCAATTGAGACAAGTGAAGCCCATTTTTAGCGATTTCTTAGCACTTCCTTTCCTGACGCGCAGACTCAAACCAAGCAAAGCTTTACAGGGACCACGTGAGCAACCCGTCTGTCTTCTAGTAGCTGTGCCAAGAGAAATCTGAATCATTCCCTTCCGAATCTTGCAGAGACGGAGAGTGTGAGTAGGAGCTGTACATGAGCTAGGAGCATGAGCAACTTTTGCTAGGTATTCTGATTAATTATATTGTAATTTTGCCTCCACGTCCCCCCGATTGCCCGCGAGCTTCTCCTCCCGTCCATACGGTAATCTCTCTACTGTGCGACAGAGAGTCGCGTGGTTATGACGCAATCGTTAGCCTACTTTTACAAAAACTGCTTCTACGGGGCCATAACATAAGCTACAAGGTAATGGAGCATTTTATACATTGTCGTGTTTCTTTAGAAATAAATAATGGACACATGGAGTCTTTAAACGCCTCAGATGTAAAGTTATTCGCTGTCAAAGTGACGCCAAAATGAATGGGAGTCAATGGGATGCTAACTGCAGGTGAAGTTCTGCTACAAGATGGCGGCACGCGGCCGACTTCAACTTCCGGTCGACTTCCTTCCCCCCTGATTCTGGCTCAAAACACTCAGGCATGACGGCGTAACGTTACGATTAATGTAAGACTATAGAAAAAATGACAGACGTTAGCTTCAGTAAAGTTAGCTTCATTCATTGAGAGAAAAGGTAGACGTCGCATGTGCGCCTTCTGGGTTTGTAGTCTTTGTAATTACGTATTTTCACAGTTTTATACCTCAGCAGTTTTACACCAAGCTGCAACTTTCTTCACTTTAAAATGTATCTTTTAAATTGACAAACATCATATAAATCAGGGCACAATTCAAACGAGATCAAAATATTTGTTGTCTCTCGCAATTGACTACCATACAATATTTTTCCGAAATAAGGTCCCATGGTGGTCGACCGGAAGGAGAGGGACTTAGGCTCTCTGAGTCACGATTTAACACAATGTGAATACGCATTAATACTAATTCCTGGCATCAGACTCTCAAGGAGCGCTTACCCTATGTCAAGTGAAAGTAAGAAATATGATATATTTCTAATTATTGTGAACAGCATGATTTTATTTATTTTTTGTAAGATAAAATCAGAGATTGATTTTTGTAAATATGGATGATGCTCAAAGACTGAGCTGGCTGTTCACATGTGAAACATAAATTAGCCAATTATCTTGAGAAAGCCTGGGAGAAGAGGAAAAAAGCTCTTTATTGAGATGATCTGTAGATGATGATTTGTTTGTATGCTGTGTATATGTGTATGTCAGAGTTTCCGCTAGAAAAAAATGGTGCCGTCAAAGTGACCGGCAGAGGTTTCGTTTTCCGGACATTTTGATAATATGCCGGTCAAATATCGCCTCTTAATTAGTCAAGTTGAGGAAAACTGGAGGCAGGCTATGTAACTTAAACAAGTAATAAAAACTCAGTGAGTGTTTTAGCTCAATTTTCGGACGTCATGGGATCACAACACTAAGAGATAGTAAATCTTTTTTGTGCGTTCCCGAGATTAGACCTTCCTTAACATAATGCCGAAAACCCGAAGTCTCAAGGTGGTCTGGTTGAGGAGTAGATAGAAGTGCAAGATTGGTGCGCACAGACAGAACAGAAATCATGAGTTAACAATCGCAATTTTGTCTGGTGGAAAATTGCGCTAAAAATGACATAATCAGGCCGAATGCAACATGTTTATTAGCCTAACTTTCAAATACGAAAAAAAAAACCATTAACGTCCGATTGGCGTCAATCAACGCCAATTGCTTTTACTATGGTTTCACATTCATAGTTTAACAAACCATTTTCTACTATGGTTTTGTACGTTTCTTCATTCGGATCTATTTGCAATCCATTCCATTCTAAAAAACAACGCAGTTTATATGGTTCGTCCTTCTTTCATTATTCATTAAGATAATAATTAATAAATGCACGCATAATTATCAGTGAACTTGATAAATGTTGCAGATATGTTTTGCTATGCATGCACAAACAAATGCCTTTCAACTTAGTGTGCAAAATTGAGAATAAAATGAATGTGCAGCAATTTGTACAAATAGAGAGTCTAGGTCTACTATAACCAAAGTGTTGTAGCCATTAAATAAGCTCATTTAGTTTAATATTTGTTAAAATATTATAATGTTATTTTTTAATTTATGTTGATTATGAAAAGTGAACCGCATGAGTAAGATAGGATGCGCAATATATCGAGAGACATGGAGTGGGTCAGACATGATTTTGACCACTTAATTAAGTTTGGTTTTGTAGAAAGACTTTTTTGAAGTGAATTTCGTTTTGTATAAATTGTATCTTAATTTTAATATTTTTTTTATCAACTAATATAAGCAGCAAATATAGCAGACAATAGGCCTAATCATGCAGGCGCCCGTGCGGTCACTTGCATTGCTCGTGAACTGGAGCGCATCTCATCCTAATTTAACGAAACTCAGCGTATACCTCACAGACATGAAATATATTTTAAGAAAGCTTGAAATGTATTTTTAACAATTTTAAACGAAAAGAAATAGGCTACTCTCTGATTATGTAATCCATGATGTGCATTTCTCTAGGCGCGTTCACTGTACGGAGAAGGCAATCGTCAACTTCATCTTTCGAAACGGAGATGAAGGGGAACCCGTTTTTATTTTTTATTTTATTTTTTGGCTTATTTTAACTGGCCCATCCAGTTTTCTGGAGGCCCACCTACAATCAAAATCCTGGTGCTGCTAGTGCTTCGCAGCGGTCTGATATCAAGAAATAACAGACCGCATTCCACATTGGAATTCAACCAAGCCTGTTTAATAACTTTCAAACGGTAGAGACTGTTCCTTTATAACATAGCCAAAGGTCGGTGTATTTTTGCTTTATACATTTTAGGCTTATTCTCAAATTTAGATTGTGTTAGGGGGGCGGGATTATAAGGCAATTTTAATCGGACAATTTGACCGGAGAGATTTAATTTTGTCGGACATTTCATTTTTTTTCCGGTCAATGTCCGGGAATTACCGGACAACGGAAACCCTGGTGTATGTATATATTTGTATTTATGTATTTCTCCGGATGATTTGTATATGTGACCGGAAAATGTTTGTGGTGTCTTGTAATCCCATGTGGGATGGGCCAAATGTTTAGCATGCAATTTAACTAACTATATATGGTGTGTTTAAAACACTGGCTTATTTGATGTTTGTTGTCAACCTTTGTTAGATGTACAAGTATTTATCCACGTATTGAATGATTATTGACACCATTGTTTTCGCTTGTCAATTCAGTCTCCCCTGAATTGACCTTTGCTTGGAATTTTTTATTTATTTTTGAGGTGAGTAATCCTGTGTAATTTCTTTCACAGAATCATGTCAAATGCTTTAATGGCGATTTTTACTATGAGTGGTGGCCAAATTCAAAAGAAGTCATTCAACGCTACATGGATGCTTTGTACGATGTAATTCAAGGTAATTTTGGCCTTATGACCTTAATATTAGACAAGGAACAAGAGATTTTTTTAATGTAATTTTTATTGTTAACTTTTATCTATTAAGGGGACATTCTTTAAAAGACCACCTGTCTTTATCAGAAATGTCCTTTTCACTTTTACAGTTACACACCTAGTGAAGGGTCTTTCTTAAGGGCTTAGTATTGAAGAGGGCAAATGCTGTGTTTTTTTTTTTTTTCACTATTCGAACACATTAAATGCAGAACATATTTTATTGGCATAAGATTATTATGCAGTAAAATAACATGGATATTTTCTGACATTTTCACAAAAAAGTACATCATTTACCTAGAAATTAGCCTTTTTCTTTTTTTTTAAACCACATTCTCTTTCCTCAGATGCTGTGATGAGGTGGAGCCCAAATGCTACAGACTCAGACATTGATGCAGCAGTGGAGGAACACCTGAAGAATGCTCCAGGAACAGCTGGGGGTGGTGGATTTAAAAAAATGAGCCATAAACAAAACAAAAACCATAAAGCCATAAACTTCATAGACTCTAAAAACTTTTATATATGGCTGTTTAACAGTAATACAAGACTGTTAGTAACTGAAACTTAGTACTGCCACAGCTCTGACTTCTATTCATCAATGATGGAATATTATAGAAAGACTCTAAAAATAGAATGCGTTGACTGTTCCTGTACTTTTGTTATATTCTGGTTTGATTAATGTCTGCTTAACCTTAACCCTCTGGGGTCTGAGGTGTTTTTGGGGTCCTTGAGATGTTCTGACATGCCCTGACATTTGTGCTTTTTTCAGTTGCTTATAAACATAGTAATGGCAAAAAAAAATTACACACTATTTAGCACAAACAGGGCTACCATAATATGTGAGCAACAAGAATGTACATGTCTGCATTTTTGAGAGAATAATGTTTATGCGTGGTTATTGAAAAAACTAAAAACTAAAGTTTCTGAAATAAGACCACAAAACACACACTAAATATGTGCCAATAAGACTTTTGTCTAATGGATGTCATCGCCTAGTGTTTTTTTCTTCAAAATTATGTGAAAATCACCCTGCCTAATCCTTCACATAACACAATACATTGATTTGAATTTTGCAAAGCACTTTCTGTTTGGAAAGGCAATATTCGAGTGGGCGTCGACGATCATGCATATTTAGTGGTTCACACCTGAGGACCGCATACTTAATGAGCCATTCATTCAGGTGAGTCACTGAGCCACAAGAATGCAAGAGCAACAGTTGGAAGCATCTCAATTCTTTTTTATTTTTCCACATATTGTGCTTGCAAATTGGCCTATAATAGCCAAGGAAAACATGTAATTGTGCAGTTAATTCTCATACTGTATTTTCAGTTTTGGAATATTTATCCTCTCCCCAAATTTGTCACTAATAAAACACAATAAAAATTATTTAAAGAAAAGGCTTATATTTACCTTTTAATAGTTTGTTTACATCTACCTTGTAAATATTTAAATAAACAACAATTCAAGTGTAATCTTTCTTTGTACAAACTAAAGTATACATTTTATCATACATATTTCAAAGTTAAGGATTTGATTGATTATTTGATTATTTTTGACAAAAAAATTGGCAAATAAAAGCTTATTTGAGGTGGCAGATATTTTACAGTAAAAATGTATAATCTATCCAAAACTAATCAACGAAATGTTGTCTTTCATATGTCTGTAACATAGGTCTTTCATTTTTATTATAAGGAATATAAATGCTAATTTGCAGTTTAATACGTTCGTTGCTTATACAAATATATATATATATATATATATATATATATATATATATATATATATATATATATATATATGTGCATACACACACACATATATATATGTGTATATATTTATACACAAAAATAAATTTTATTTATATTTTTTATATACATTTTTTTTTCCACAAATTGTGCTTGCAAATTGTATAATATCCAAGGTAAACATGTCTAGTAATTGTGCAGTAAATTCTCATACTGTATTTTCAGTTTTGGAATATTTATCTTCTCCCCAAATTTGTTACTAATAAAACACAATAAAAAATATTTAAAGAAAAAAAAATTATATTTACCTTTTAATAGTTTGTTTACATCTACCTTTTGAAGGACATTTTCCATTATTATTATTATTCCTCACAGCGCTGCGAGACGGTGTAAACAAGTAATGATCTGAATAAACTTGTGTTTTCTCGAGCTGATATGGGGCTCGATAAAACACAGCCCCCCACAGGTTTGCGCCGTGGATTCCCGCGAGTCAGACGCGGATACTGTGTTTGTTTTAGGCTCGCGCAGTCTTCACTCGGACGTGCGCTTCAATCCGTTGTGGAGACTCTCTTTTCGTTCCAGTGAAATTACAAAAAATACACACACACATGTCTCTGCCTGATATACAACCACTGATAAACATAATCTGATTTGACAAAAAAAAAAACTATATGAGTGCGGATTCGAACTCAGAACCTCTGACACGCTAGGCAAATGTTCTACCACTAGACCACTTGAGTTCACGTATTTACTCACGTGAAAACTCGGTGTTTACTCGGCGTGATCAATTCGCTCTTGAACATGCTGCCATTCGTCTGAGTTACAATCTTCCTCTGAGGAAAAGCCAAGGTGAGTTATTCCTCGCTGTCCAGGATCATCTGAAGGGCGTCTTTACCGGAGAAACGTGCCATCCTCTCTAAACGCGATGAACTATCAGTGAATCTGATCTGATGAAACTTCGTGTTTTCAAGGCATTGATCGGGGGGCGGGTGCGAAGCATAGATTACCTAAACTATTTACCATGTCAATAGCGCCGGGGGCGGGGCGGCCTCAGTTCATTATAGAGATAATTAGGCAGAAGGAAAAAACGGTACCTCTCCTTGCTTTCAAACGGATTACATGAGTTGAAAACATTTGTTTTTTTTATTAATTACTTCATTTAAAAGAAGAGATTTCAAGCTTCATAAAGACATATATCACGTGCCTGTGTGAGAAGTATTCGCTGAGTTATGATTCATTTTCGGACGCGTTTCAGAATGGACTACACGGACAGAGAGAAGGCAGAACTCGCTCCGTGATTATTTTTCTTAATTTGGCGAAAAGCACAAAACTTTGTTTTTATTGTGAGTATACAGAAAAATAATACACATTTAACAGAATCGATTGATGTATGAAACTGCTATGGAAAATCAAAGTCAACAGAGTATTTATGAGTTTCTTTTACACTGATAAAAAAAAAGCGAGCTGGTATCGCCGGCGATACTGCTGACCTCAGGGGGTTAATGTGAAACTGTTAAAGGAACACTCCACCGTTTTTTGAAAGAGGGCTTATTCACCTTCTTTCCTACATTTAGATTGGTGGGCAAATGCATTTTTGTCTCAGTGCATGCATTGTTTTAGTTTGACAGGGTCGGCGCTAGCTTAGCTTAGCATAATGAATGGAATCCTTTGTTGCCAGCTAGCATGTCCTGAGTAAAAGTGATATAAAACATTTAAAAAACCCACGTAATTACTTCTTGTGGCCTGCGTATTCACAACAAGTACAAATAGTGATGCAGATTAACACTAGGCGATTTCCTAGGGAGATATTGACTTGGGGCTATATTAGGGGAAAGCACAGGCGAAGCACTGCTACTTGGGCGCAGAGATATCACGCACAAGTAGCAGTGATTCGCCTGTGCTTCCCCCTAATATGGTCCTTAATATATCAGTCAATATCTGCCTAGGAAATCGCCTAGTGTTAATCTGCATCACTATTTGTACTTGTTGTGAATACGTGTGGTGGTTATAAAAGTATATAAGCATTTGTAAATAAATAAGTAAATAGTAGTAAATATGTTATATGTAAGATATATGGATGACAAGAGAATTTATTCCTTAAATGTGTTTATTCCGTTGATTAATGTTCCCTGCTCAATCGTTCTATGATTTGATTGCTTTCACCTTTTGGGAGTGTTCGCCTGCTTGGGGAGGGGGTGGGGCGCGCGCGTGCTCAAACAATACAGACTCTGAGAAGTGAAGCAGCGACAGCTCCGTGTCCTGTGTTAATATATACATATATCTCCCCTCATCAGGTATGAATTACATAAAAGCAATGAGAGTATGTTTTTTTTGACATGTAAGAGTTTAAGAAATGTTAACTACATTGTTTAAAGTGTTTAAGTTTACTGTTATTACGGACATGTAAAAGTTCGCTTCAAGTCACGTCTGTATGCTGCGTCACGCGTGCTAGTTACACATTTTCATGCTAGTGATGGAGACCATGCGGTCTCAGAGAAAATACGGAATATTAGAGTAAAGTCCACAAATAACACGTGTTTTGGTGAAATAATACAATGAGTAAGTTGTAAGTGCCAAATAACTGTGAAAATGAGTGTCTGTACTAAAAAGTGTATCAGAAAGAATAACTCTGGCAAACATGAACATTTTTTTAGGATTTATTCACATGGAAAATGTCATAAATGTTATCAGTGAATATTTCATAGTACATAATGCTTAATCTGTAGACACAGCAGTAAAGGGAAAATACTGTATGTACTGTATGTAATTCTGTTCTATATTTTGTGATTACTATTGAAGTGATGCACTGTCATTGATTGACATAAGAGTGATTGAACTGTTTTACATTGTATAAAAAAACAATACAGACTCTGAGAAGTGAAGCAGCGACAGCTCCGTGTCCTGTGTTAATATATACATATATCTCCCCTCATCAGGCGGTGAGGGTACTACATACGCAGGCCACAAGAAGTAATTACGTGGGTTTTTTAAATGTTTTATATCACTTTTACTCAGGACATGCTAGCTGGCAACAAAGGATTCCATTCATTATGCTAAGCTAAGCTAGCGCCGACCCTGTCAAACTAAAACAATGCATGCACTGAGACAAAAATGCATTTGCCCACCTATCTAAATGTAGGAAAGAAAGTGAATAAGCCCTATTTTAAAAAACGGTGGAGTGTTCCTTTAAGAGAAAATGCCATTACCACAGAATTTACCACATTGTGCTATTTCTAACAACTGGAAGAAATTTCTAATGTAATATTCACAATAAAATGTTGTGCTAAATTATAGCACTATTTTTTGCTTCAGTCCACAAATAATGTGTTGATGTACACGTGATTAAACGGTTTTATATAGACGTTCAGGTCTGACCGGACCGATTTTGGACCTTTGTCATGTTTAGCTGTGAAACGTTTAGATCGCCGGTCACGATTTAACACAATGCGTGTATGATTATTTTATATGCATGCTTATATGCCTACACTTGTGCAGAAACACACCTTATAAACATCCAGAAGAAGACTAATTCTGACGTCCATGGACGCGCAGAAAAGACGTGGAATTCACGGCCAGAAAAGACGTCGGTTCAACTTCCATTTTGGAACTATTTTTCAACTATGACGGGACGTCTCTGTCGGACGTCTTTTCAACGGTCATTAAACGTCCAAATGTTTGGTAGGACGGCATAAATCGGTAAAAATATGTAACACAGAACATTTCCTAAAAATGCATTCAGATACATTTGTACACGTCTACAGTTATCTGGGGTTGCATGTATAGTTGTTATTTTGACTTTTAGCTACGTGCAGTTCAATATCTACCCTAGTTGTGTATCGGTTGTGAGAGGACGTCACCTGGCGACGTCTTTTACACGTGCGTTTATAGTCCATCATGACCCTCTATGAAATCCGTGTTGAAATATGCAAAAAAAAATGCTTAATCCTTGCATGATTAATACTGCAATAACCCAGCACACATTGGTCCGACTGCACGTACGTCGTGTCCCTGCAAAAACAGTCGCAAGTGGACGTCCACTAGGTGACGTCCTTTACACGTGCATTTAGTCCATCATGACCCTCTATGAAATCCTATGAAATATGCTAAAGCAATTATGCATACACCTTGGTCAACACTACAGTAATTAATTTAAGTGCCCCAAGTAGTTTTTAAGAGGTTCTGAAAAGACGTACACTGACGTCAAAACTGCTGCCGAGATGTTGTAACAAATCTCGCGATATTGCAAAATCCCGCGATAGGATGTAGTGTATTATCTCGCGATTTGGGGCGTTTTCTTTTTGAACAACCACCGTACCACCACGAGGCGAGCAGGACTTGAGGGTGCATCGTGTGTTGCAGAATTACAGAAAGTCGACGAATTACAAAAAATCTGCTTTTGGGTAAGTACATTTTGTGTTATTTTATAAATGTGATTGAGTTTTACTTGTTTTACTCGAAGGAACCAAAATAAATGATTCACACATTGTCAACTGAGATGTAGTTTGAGTTTGGATAAAATTAGCTAGTAGGCTAAAAGTTAATCGGGTTAAAGGCAGGGTTCTATACATTTTGCGACTATTTTTCCTGCTGGTGTGACCAAATTGTGTTATATGTCGCGCTGGCGCGACCGCAACGTTGCCCAGCAGCGAATGGTAAACAAAATGAAAGCGGAACGAACGTACGCTACTCGTTTGTGCTTCACGGACAGTTTATTGGTTCGGACCAATAATAGTCCACAAATCATTTAAACTTGTAGGCAAACATAAATACATATATATATATACAGTGCTATGCATAAGTTTAGACACCCATACTAAAGTTGACTAAAAAGAGGAATAAAAAATCATCTTTTGGAAACTGAACTTAATGCCTTAATTTAAAAAATTAGGAAAAATCCAACCTTTAAGGACACCAATTTTCTTTGTGAATGAATAATGCATCGCAAATAAATAAATGTTCTTCCTTAAAATATAGGGTGCATAAGTTTGGACACCCCTATGTTAAATTCCCATAGAGGCAGGCAGATTTTTATTTTTAAAGGCCAGTTACTTCATGGATCCAGGATACTATGCATCCTGATAAAGTTCCCTTGGCCTTTGGAATTAAAATAGCCCCACATCATCACATAGCCTTCACCATACCTAGAGATTGGCATGGTTTTATTTCAGTTAGCCTAATAGCTAGTTTGATTTGCACTGAGAGATGATCTTATGGAAAGTACCCCATGCCAATCTCTAGGTATGGTGAAGGCTATGTGATGATGTGGGGCTATTTTAATTCCAAAGGCCAAGGGAACTTTATCAGGATGCATAATATCCTAAATAGGGGTGGGACGATACAGGTACCTCACGATTCAATTCTGTGGCGATATGTGGTCCACGATATGATAATATCACGATTCGCGATATCTACGATATTCAATATATTGGAAGAAATTTCATCAACGATATATCACGATATATGTGACTGAAAAGAAAAAGAAGGAATAAGGAAATTTTATGCATTTATTAATGCCAACATTTCCAACATTGTGCAAAGAAATATGCATTTGCATAATAACTCACTGCCTCCTGGTCTTAAATGTAAACACTGTACATCTAGACATAAAAGTGCATGAACATTACAAAACAACATGAACATTAACATGTGTAAACCATAATACTGAAACGTCAGTAGCGAACGAGGTGCATTTGCAGATTCGTATGTTGCTGTTATATTTTATCTTTGCAAAGCAGTTCTTGCAGATTGCATAGTCTTTATCCAGTGCCTTTCCGTCGACTGTCTCGCAAAAACCCTTTAGAGTGGAAACTAGCAGGTGGGTCTTTGATTAGTTTTTAGCGCAATTTTCCACCGGACAAAATTGCGATTGTTAACTCATGATTTCTGTTCTGTGCGTCTGTGCGCACCAATCTTGCACTTCTATCTACTCCTCAACCAGACCACCTAGAGACTTCGGGTTTTTGGCATAATGTTAAGGAAGGTCTAATCTCGGGAACGCACAAAAAAAATCCAGGAAAAGATTTACTATCTCTTAGTGTTGTGATCCCATGACGTGAGAAAATTGCGCTAAAACACTCACTGAGTTTTTATTACTTGTTTATTGTTTTCCGCCATTCTTCTCGCTTCTCTTTTTTTCTGCAATTCTCTGTTGTTGTTAGTTAACTTGTGTTCTTCACCGGCCGCTGTTTGCGCCACTTTACCCCTATTTACTCGAACAGCGCCCCCCGCAAACAGAATGGTAGATATTGGGTAGTGACAGTGACACTGACAACGGGTAAATTAATCATTATGTGTTGTAATAAAATATCGATATTGGGCGTTAGTGTATCGATTATTTATTGCGACAGAGAGCACAACAATATATTGCAATATCGATTTTTTTCCCACCCCTAATCCTAAACAAAAAATAAAAATAAATACTTAAAAATAAAAATCTGCCTGCCTCTATGGGAATTTAACATAGGGGTGTCCAAACTTATGCACCCTGTATTTTAAGGAAGAACATTTATTTATTTACGATACATTATTCATTCACAAAGAAAATTGGTGTCCTTAAAGGTTGGATTTTTCCTAATTTTTTAAATTAAGGCATTAAGTTCAATTTCCAAAACATGATTTTTTATTCCTCTTTTTAGTCAACTTTAGCATGGGTGTCTAAACTTATGCATAGCACTGTATATATATATATATATATATATATATATATATATATATATATATATATATATATATACATACATATATATACATATATATATATATACATACATATATATATATATATATATATATATATATATATATATATATATATACCGGTGTGTATATATATATATATATATATATATATATATATACACCAGTCAAAAGTTTGGAAACATTACTATTTTTAATGTTTTTGAAAGAAGTCTCTTATGCTCATCAAGCCTGCAGTTAAAAAAAAAAAAAAAAAAAAAAAAAAAAAAACAGTAATATTATGAAATATTATTACAATTTAAAATAATGGTTCTCTTTTTTTAATATATTTTAAAATGCAATTTATTTTTGTGATGCAAAGCTGAATTTTCATCAGCAAGTACTCCAGTCTTTGGTGTCTTATGATCCTTCAGAAATCATTCTAATATGATGATTTGATACTCAGTTATTATCAATGATGGAAACAGTTGTGCTGTTTAATATATTTTTTTGGAATACTTTTTTCAGGATTCATTGATGAGTAAAACGTTAACAGCATTTATTCATAAAAACAGCATTTATTCAAAATAAAAACATTTCTAACAATATAAATCGTTACCATCACCTTTTATCAATTTAACGCATCCTTGTTGAATTAAAGTACTAACTAAAAAATAGTTATTGTTCCCAAACTTTTGAACGGTAGTGTATATTGTTACAAAAGATTTCTATTCTAAATAAATACAGTTCTTTTTAACTTTTTATTCATCAAATAATCCTGAAAAAAGTATCTCAGGTTATAAAAAAAATATTAAGCAGCACAGCTGTTTCCAACATTGATCATAAATCAGCATATTAGAATGATTTCTGAAGGATCATAAGACACCAAAGACTGGAGTACTTGCTGATGAAAATGCAGCTTTGCATCACAAAAATAAATTACATTTTAAAGTATATTAAAAAAGAGAACCATTATTTTAAATTGTAATAATATTTCATAATATTACTGTTTTTTGTTTTTGTTTTTTAACTGCAGGCTTGATGAGCATAAGAGACTTCTTTCAAAAACATTAAAAATAGTAATGTTTCCAAACTTTTGACTGGTACTGTATATATATATATATATATATATATATATGCTCTTTTTAAAATATATTAACTTACATTATTGGTTGTGACATATTTTGATTGTGGTGTCACATTTAGATTCAGCAGCTGTCCAGAGTTGGTGGATCTGTAAACAAAGTCATGAACAGGTCTGTTTTTACCTTTAATTGTTTGAGTGTATTGCTGCATACTATTTATGGTGAAAAATGTGTATGTGTGAATCATGTAAAATGCCTTAATCGCAAATTTCAATATGAGGGGTTGTGGTCAAAAGAAGCCATTCAAAGCTACACCTTTGTATGATGTAATTTTGGCCTTATGACATTAAAAAAAAATCTTTGTATAATATTAATGTAATTTTTATTAACTTGTATCTATTCAGGGGACATTCTTTAAAAGACCACCTGTCTTTATCAGAAATGTCCTTTTCACATTACACAGTTGCAAACCTAGTTAAGGGTCTCTCTTAAGGGCACCACAGTATTGAAGAGGGCTTTTTTTTTTAAGTTCATGTCATTTACCTCAAAATTAACCTTTTTGTTTGTTTGTTGTTTAACCATATTCTCTTCCCTCAGATGCTGTGAAGATGAGGAGCCCAAATGCTAGACTCAGACATTGATGCAGCAATGGCAGAACACCTGAAGCACACTCCAAGAAGAGTTGGGGGTGGTGGATATAAAAAATGAGCCATAAACAAAACCATAAAGCCATAAACCAATTTCATAGACTCTAAAAACTTTTATTTATGGCTGTTTAACAGTAATGCAAGACTGCTAGTAACTGGAAGTTAATACTGCCAAGGCTCTGACACAGTGATGGAATATTATAGAAAGACTGTAACGTATAATGTGTTGACTGTTCCTGTACTTTTGTTATATTCTAGTTTGATTACATGACTGCTTAACCTTAATGTAAAACTGTTAGAGAAATGCCATTGCCACAGAATTTACCACATTGAACTATTTTTAGTATCTTTCTTTTAATCCTGGCTGTTTAACAACTGGGAGACAATTTCAAGTGTAATATTCACAATAAAATGTTGTGCTACATTACGACATTCTTTTTGTTTGCTTTAGTCCACAAATAATGTGTTGATGTACACGTGTTAAAACCGTTCTATAGACGTCCAGGTCTGACCGGACCGATTTTGGACCTTTTTAGAACCTTTGTCAAGTTCAGATGTGTAAAACCAGTATAGGTGCGATTTATTTTATTTGTAGGCTTATATATACACCTACATTTGGCAGCAACGCACCTTATAAACATCCAGAAGAAGACTAATTCTGACGTCCAAGGACGCGCTGAAGAGACGTGGAATTCACGGCCAGATGACGTCAAAGACGTCGGTTCAACTTTCATTTTGGAACAATTTTTTCAACCATGACGGGACGTGTCGGACGGACGTCTTTTCAACGGTCATTACACGTCCAAATGTTTGCTGGGATGTTGCATTGTTATATTATAATACGATCATATTCTGTGTTGGCGATTAGCTAACTGAGCTGTTAATAGAAAAGCCTGACAATATAACAGCTAAATACCTTTACGTATTGTCTATTCCGCCATGTTAATCACTGACACGCCCCCAACTCGTAAAGATCGGAGCTAAGAGAAAATCCCGAGCTCCCCACTGTTATTTACCACATTGTGGTGGCGTTCAAGTGCGTTCAACTCGTAAATACGATCTATACGAGATGACTTAACGCACCATCAGTTCGGAAAATTCCTTGGCTGAAGCGATTTCGACCAATCAGCGTCTGGTTGCTATGCCACATACTCAATGCATCAACCAATCATGAATGAAACAGTAATTTGACCTATCACTGCACGTGAGAACAATTACATTTTTTTTTTTTTTTCAATTGCTAACACACAATTTTGCAAACTATTTTTTTCCTGGTTTTATTAAAATACTTAACACTATTTACAAAACCACACACCCAAACTGCAAAATACCTAATATATCATGCAAAATGAAGCACTGCAACCAATATGTAGTGTTGTAGTGTGTGCCATCACAAAATGGCACACACACTTCATTCATATCACCAGATTTTTGTCTAACCAATATACTGTTGGGCATAAAATCGCTTTAGTACGCTTTGCCATAATACTAAAATTGTTCAAATTGTAGAAAATTCTTCAGATTGTTCATATACATGTTCAGATACATGTATGATGTTGAAACATTATTTTTATTTTTTTTATTTTTTCACCAAACAAGTCAGTGCAACATATGCACAGCAGATATATTTATATTGGACTGAACAAAAACATGCTCACAAAAAAAAAAAAAAAAACGTACACTGAAAACCATAGTTACTACAAAAAAAAACATGGTTAATTTTCGTAAGGGTGGTCTATTTCTAAATGTAATCTCGTGAATCTCTAATACTGTGTGTGTGTTGTAAAAAAAACTTCGATTAAACACACTCGCAACAGACACACCCCAAAGCGGAGGCGTTATAGCGTTGCCAGCGGCACTGAGCGGACTTCTGCCGCTGGACACGCACCGTCACCCTCAAATCACTCGCGCGTATCTCGCCAGACGCTCAATTCGGCTCATTCACGCGTCCGCGTCGCGCTAAACGCCCCATTCGCGCCTCAGGACCTCCAGATGAGCGTAAACGCGTCTTTACATTGACTTGACATGAAAATCACTTGCGCCAGACGCTCTATTCGCGTTTGGTGTGAACGCCACTCACTCACTCACCACTCACACAAGGTCATGTCGTGATTTGTTTTATGTAAAGCGGACAATGGTTCTACTTTTTATGGGTTCGACACTTTACTGAATGCCAATGTATTTATTACTGACTGACTTGCCTTTTTTTTTTTAGAAAAACTTTTTTTTATGAAAAAAAAAGGATTTTAATATTGAAATTACGTAGGCTGGAATGCATGTCCCGGACCACATTCAATGCTGTCGCGGACCACCAAGGGGCCACGGACCACCAGTTGAAAACCCCTGCTCTAAGACTAATGGTAAAAAAAATTGTCAAAGGAGTTATCACAGGGATTCCGCTAAACGTCTCAGTAGAAGATGTGAAAGCAAATATAAAAAATGCAAATGTGAGTGAAGTAAGACGTCTGAAAATAAACAGGAATGGAAGTACAACTGATAAGGTGCGTTCCATTCGACCGTAAGTGGACTGCGAAGTGGACTTCACAGGGTATTCCGCCATCTTAAGGGAGATTCCAATCCGAAGGGAGCGAACATGTTCAGTTCGAAGGGCACTGTGCATGGCATAGGGAATAAGGGAACATCGATACATCACTTCACAGGAAGTGGAGAGCGATGATCACCCAACTGTCATTGCACGCACCACGTCGTCACCAGTAACGGTCATAACTAATGATGGAGGAGTTTACGTGTGTGTAAATATTCAAACATTTCACCATTGTTATACAAATGACAGTATTTTTAACGGTTATTCTTGTGAATATTACATATACTATCTTTGATAATTATAAGTTACCTCAGTGAATGCAGCCAGCTTAGCTAGTTTGTGAAGTAAAGTGATATTTTAAATGTGATAGTAAATAAAAAATTAAAATATGAATGTAGTCCTATATATTTATGTTATATCATAATCTGCGCGACCCCGTCGTTGACTTTCTTTGATGACGTTTGCAGGGCATTCCAAATGAGCGGTTATTGTCAGTGAAGTCCACTTCAACTGATATACCTTGCTCAGGGAGTAGGGAGCAGTGAACACAGCGTAGGGACCCTGTCGAATGGAACGCACCTTTAGTCTTTCAATCATGATCACTTGTGATGAGGAGAAACTCCCGAATAAGGTCTACATTGGATATATGTGTTACGATGTGAGGCTATACCCCCACCACTTAGATGTTTTAATTGTCAGAGATTTGGACATGTGGCGGCAGTGTGTAAGGGAAAACAGAGATGTGGTAAATGCAGTGGCGATCATGAGTATGGCAAGTGTGAAGAGGGTGCAAAGTTGAAGTGCTGTAATTGTGGAGGGGAACATAGTTCAGCTTACAGAGGATGTGAGGCTGAAGTGCAACGAGTCAAGGTTGTTCAAGGAATCAGTTATGCAGAAGCCGCAAAGACAGTGTCAGGAATTAGGACCATGGCTAAACAAAATGAAATTAAGAACAAAAACATTGATACGTGTCAGAAATGTGATAAATTGAAAGAGGAAACTTTGATAGTGAGTAAAAATTATTTTGTATTATTTATGGCAGAGATAATAAATTGTTCAGCACAAACAAAAAGCAGAAACGAAAGGATCAAAATAATTGTTAAATCAGCAGAGAAGTATCTAGATGTGAAAGGGCTGCTCTGGGAAACAGTTAGAGACATCCTAAATGAAGAGACAAAATCCTCTCAGACATGGGTTGGATCATCTTAATGATGTTGATCATTCTACAGTGGAATGCAAGGAGTTTAATTGCTAATGGTCAAGAATTTAAGAAGTATATTGATAACTTGATAGAGAAACCTCATATAATATGTATACAGGAGACATGGTTAAAACCACAATTGGATTTCATAATAAAGGGATATAATGTAATAAGGAATGACAGAGAATACGGCAGAGGAGGAGGAATAGCAACATTTATACAGAATGGGATGAAATATAAGGTAGTACAAATAAATACAGATTATGAATCAATTATAAATAAAATATGGACTGAAAGAGGTTGTATAGAAATAATTAATTATTATAACCCATGGAAAAAATTGAGTCAGAACATTTTAGAGGATGTAGTAGGACCAATACAAGACAGTGTTATAAGGTGTGGTGATTTTAATTCACAAAATTCATTATGGGGGGGTAATAGTACTGATGCAAATGGCCTACTTATTGAAGAATTCATTGATATTAAGTATTTGGTGTGCATTAATAATGGAGAAGGAACACGATTTAATAGCATAAACAACACAGAAACGGCACTTGACCTGACATTTGTATCCAGTTCAATAGCAGGGGTTATCACATGGAGTGTGATCAAACATACAACAGTAGGGCGTGACCATTACCCGGTAATGACTATAATTGGCACAAAGATATGCTATGAAAAGGAAAAGAGAATTCCTAGATGGAAACTAGAGAAAGTAAACTGGGAAGTTTTTCAAGAAATTTGTGAAAAAAGATGTTTGACATGTCTTACCCACTCCATGTCATATCTTTCTCGGCGACCAGCGCCGTTGCTCGGAGGGCGCCAGCGCCTCTGCTCGCGAGTGGATGATAGCCCTGAAGACGCCTTTAGTGGTAGCATACCTTTAGTTAAGTTATACCTTAAGAGTCTTCGTAGCGCACTAAGAGACAACGCCAGGTATGATGCGTAATGGAGATTCCAAAGCGCTCTTCTTTGGTCAGAACCATGGAGAGCGATCGCGAATAGTTCCGTCTTATGCACCGAAACTTTTTACAATGCAACAAAATATTCAAAGAGCATCAAGCTATTAAAATCTATATTATGTATACTCGCAGATAATATAACAGTATATTAGTCAGTAATTTTTATTAGGTTAAACAGTGATTGGATAACGTTTTTAATTTAAGGCCCACCCACAATTGGTCTGGCCCATCCAAAACTGGAATCCTGGCGCCGTGCCTGAGCCCAGCACTTCTGAAAATGCACTTCCGAATGCGTCTCTGTCCCCAGCACATTTCAAACCAAACTGACGCCCATTCAGCACTAAATAATAGCGCTCCTTGTTAACATTTACACTCAAATGTGTCTTATATATGTGTAAATATTTTTGTATTTATATTTTCCCAATAAAAAAAAAACTTTATCCTAAAAAAAAAAACTTTATTTATGGAGGAGGAGGGGTTGGGGGTCTTATTATATATTATTCTCAGATATTGCTTTGCTAATAAAATGTGTAAATACTAGGATTTTCAGTCTGGCTCATAAATGGCCAACATCCTAGCCTGGTTGACACCAGCATAGATATCATATAAAGGCTAGATGTCTCGTCCGCGCTGCTGGCCAATGGAGCTCGACATCCGCACACGGCGGCCATCTTACGACAGGGTGCTCGCTCACTCATAACATGCTGCATGTACTTTTAAATAACCATAACTTGCTCAATTTTCTACCGATTTTCAAACGGTTTGGTTTGTTATAAACGTCAGATATGTAGCTATTATACTGTATACATATGAATAATTATGTTCAAAATGTTTAAGCATTCAGAATTATAGCCACGTTAATAACGTTTGTAAGAAACCAAACCGTTTGTAAATCCGTCAAGAATTCAGCAAGTTACGAGCATTTTAGTTGGCGTATGTCACTCACCTTCCGTCCACAGCAGCAGGGAGCAGCAGCGCAGTCTCCTGACCTAAGATGGCCGCCAAGTGACGACACAGCTGACTCCGCCTTGAGCCATCTAGCCTTTCTATACATGTCTATGGACACCAGACCCTCTCTCAGTTGTAACTGAGAATGGGTCTGGGGAAGGTTCATTCAGAGCCCATTTCCAAAGGGGCGTCACCAACGGACGTCGCTCAAATGCCTCCGGGCGCAATTGCATAGACCTAAAACCAATCAGAGAGATTGTCATCGTTTAAAGCCCGCCTCAACGTGTGTGATTGGTGCCTCAATTTGGAAAAAATTTAAATATCCTTGAATGGACCCTGAATGTTCATGTTCTACTGCTTCAGTAAACCCTGCTGCTTTTCAATTTACTGCATGTCATTAATCCCTATGCTTTATTTTTTATTAATCCGAAAATATTGTTAGTTTTTATTAATCCCTAATATGGTTTGTTTTTAGGATGAACTGGACACTGTTGTAAATATGTGGAATAACCACCGAATCCGACGTAGCAATGGTCGTGACTTACAACATGGAAAACCCTTCCTCATGTACAACTTACCAGAACTTTATCAATCAAAAGACTACTTGAATCCTGTAGATGCTGAAAAATTGGATGTGATTATCCATGAAAATGTCTGCCTGTGGAAATCAGACATACCCTGTGACCATGACTTCTATGACCTCTGCATTCTTGTTATGGAGGAGAATAATCTACAGCCAAGTGCAGCAGCCACAGAGGCATTAAGACTCTACAAAAACATTCGGCCTCTGGTTAGAGAACTTTTAGGTTTATAGATGTCACAATCTATAAAATATGCCATAATTGTAAAAAAATATTTTTTGTGTGTAAACATGAAATGCCATTTTTTTCTAGGTTGCAGGTTATATTTGTATACCCTTTAGTTTTATAATTTAATGTTTTATTTATTTATTTTTTAATTTTGTCACCTAATGGAAACAGAAACAAAGTACATCAAAGGATGAGTCAAATAACTTTGTTTAATATGACAGCAATAGAAATATCCATTCAACTGTGTAGAAAAATAAATGCATCAGTTGATGCAAATAAAACTATTTAAGTGCAACTCCATGCTTCAACAACAGATTATTTAGATTAAATGTTGGATTTATAGATAAAATAATCATGGAAGAAAAACCTAATGGGAAAACAAAACTGTCCCATATAAATCAGCCCACTAAACTTCTATTAAAAATAATGCAAAATTGTAAAACCAATAGGCAACCATTCTATTCACAATAGTTTTTTAAATGACTCCCATTTTAACTTCATGAACTGGATGTAATGTATAATATGAAAACATTACTTTCAATTTATAATGATAATGTAGTACACTATTGTTTACAAAAATATATTAATCAGTTGATGCAAATAAAACAATTCACGTGCAACAATATTGCTTCAACCATAGATTTAGATTTTGTGTTGGATGTATAAATGGGAAAAAGTGTAAACATGGAATAAAAACCTAACAGGAGAAACTGTCCCATTCAAACTAACTAAATTTATAATAAATTGACAACCACTCTAACCATTCATACCCAGTACTTTTTAAAATTACTCCTATTTCAACTTCATGAACGGCATATAACATGTAAACATTAAAACATTACCTTGAGTTTATAATGATAATTTAACAACTCATGGACATCTTTTTCTTTTATGCAGGCACTTCAACTTTAACATTCATGTCTATGACATATCTATTACCCACACTCCACTGTTTAACACAGAGCAAAACTCTGCCCTAAATTCTGCATAGGTGCTGTAGTCGCTTGCCAGTTCCAGGTGCTGTGTACAGGTGTGGGCAATGGGCCTTCTTGAGAACTCACTCATTTCTTTAAATGTTACTTCAATTGTCTTAGAGAGAAATAAATCGGACCCTGTGCAGTATCTGAGAAAAAGACCAAGCTCCTTCTGGTTAGCGATAGCCTATGTGCGAGATGGCGTCTTTGATTTTAAAATCAGATTTCGTATGAATCACAGAAGAGATGGATTTTATAACTGCTCTGAGAGAGAGAGGTGTCCCAGAGGAGAACCTGGCAAAAATGGAGGAAGATAAGGTATGTCACTTCCTAGATAACATGTGGTTTGTGCTATTGTAACTTCTGTTAATGGTTATTGAAATGGTCGCCTTGATAGCACCTGTTTTGAAAAATAATATAGGCCCCATGCCTTATTAGCGGGACGAATACAACACGTATCCATGTCGGATTTGCGAATCAATTGAGTTTCTTCAAGTTAAGTCATCTTTATGTAAGTTAGTCACGGCTGAAGATTATGTTTTATTTATTTTAATCGGGTTTGTTAAAAGTGTGCTTGAATGAGGTTAGTTCATTTGCACTACCATCTATTTGCTATAACAATGAAAATATTATATTATATTAAGTAATGATGCAATCCTTTAAATCTTAACTTTTGAGTGTAGCAGAATTAAATGGATGTAACATTATTACTATGTCACATGTGACATTGCATTCAATGTGACAGAAAAAAAGACAGTAACACCAGTGACACAATCAAGTTTATCTATAAATGGAAGTCACTGGTGTTACTGGTGTTACCCATAAGAAAGGTGACACCAGTGACAGTAACACCAGTGACAATTTTCATGAAAAATGTATTTTACAAAATGGCTGCTGCAAGGTAACAAACCACATGTTGTCAATCATAGTATACTAACTAAATTAAGTAGTTTAATCCATTTGTATTCTAGTTTTTTTACAATTACCTAACAGTAAAGTAGGTCATACCAGTGACTTCAACTAAAAGCTTCATATGAAATAATGAGATAAATGAGAAGATTTCTGATAACTGAAAAGAGCCAGTGGATCAACCACTTTTCATCATAGATATTCAGGAAATTGGAAGAAGGAAGTCGAGTGATGTCATCAGTGTGATTTTTATTTCAAAATAAGAGATTTTTGTTTAATGGTAACACCAGTGACACAACTCCAGGGGACCACTACTTTCATTATAAATTTTATAATATTTATTCTGCATTTTTTTATATATATCATTTACATAATATATTTGATAGATATTGTTGTGGGACAATTCATCTTCTCTTTGTATTTTATTTTCAACGATTTAACAAACGAATGCCATGCGTTCTTTGGCTGTATTTTGAGTTTCTTTTATGATATTGATACAGCTGCAGGGTGTGTGTGTGTGTGAGATTTCAGAGATAAGGAGATTCCCGTGCTGGGGAGGGGTCAAGGGGGGTCCCTTTTGTTCCTTGTGCTGTGAAGGGTGACAAGAGATAACACTATAAAAATGCTGGCCAACCTCTGCTCTGGTTCTCACTCCGCCTGCAGCTGGACTGTGGATGGACTGGGAACATTCTTGCAAGAATAAATATCTTTTAAGGACAATTTGAATCCTGATGTCTCTTATGCCTGATGCTATTTTGTTAGTTACTTGTTTTTGCCTCAACAATATGTATACATTATTGTATTTTAAATGGTGTAAAAATCTGTTATTGACCCCAAAATAAAGCATTTTCCCTCTGTACATGACTGTGGGGACGGGCACTTCTGTGGTGCTTGGAATTCTAGGCTATATTATTAATATAAATCAAATATTGCCACATTGATGGCTCAAGAAGGTGTAATTGTTCAAATAACATATTGTTTTATTTTAAAATGCAAAGAAATTGTAATCTTAACGTGTTTTTAATTGTAATATTTCTGTAAAGGCTAGGGACAGAAAAATGGACATTTTCATAGAATGACCCGTTTAGTGTACGCTGATGACCGAACGCACGTGGAGCACCAGCACCCGTCATTTTTAAAACAGCTAGAATGTAAACACACAGATTATATCTTATATATTTACTCCATAAACTAACTATACAAACATGGAAAACAGTGATAGATGGGTCTCTAAACCTTTATGCTGAAGAGAAAATCCAACGCAACTTTGAGGGGACCAAGCCAAACATGATTATGTTTATCTGTCCAGCTAGCAACACTGGACATCAACCACACGGCATAAGCTAATAACCTTTTTTCATATACTGTCTTTCTATAACAGTTATATCTAATAAGATATTAAACGGTACTGTTAGACAGATCGCTAACTAATAAACACAGAGAATGCGAGCATTGTTTTGCTCTGGCGTTCTCAGCGCCGCCAAAATAAAGGTCACCGTGCTTGCGTCACTCCCTTACCCCTCTTCCAGTTCCTATGGCCACCTGGCCAGTGCGAACGCAAACAGCGAAACTGAGTTTGGGGGAGAGTAGTTCTTAGAACTGTTTAGAAGTGGACAGTTCCTAGAACTAAGTTCCTATAACTACTATAAGATAGCTACTCATCACTAGAAAGTATACAGTCTGGCAGGTCATTATTAGGGTGGATATTATCAATGAAATATTCAGTAAAATGTATAATATGGAAGTTATGGGTATTTCTACACGTTTCATTTGGGTTCCTGCTCATGTTGGTGTGGAAGGAAATGAGAAGGTGGATATACTGGCTAAACAAACTTTAAGAACAAAGCAAATAGATTTTCAGGTCCCATTAAGTAAAGCAGAAGCAAAAGTACTCATAAGAACATATGTACAATCAGTATGGCAGGTATATTGGGATGATAATGAAACAGGTAGACATTTATACAACATACAAAAACAAGTTGGTGCTGGGAGGAGGGAGAGTAGGAATCGAAGAGAAGGAAGTATCATAACTCGGATGAGAAGAATAGGTCATACTGGACTTAACAGTACACTATATAAAATTGGAAAACACCCAACTGGGGAATGCATACACTGTAGCCAACAAGAAACAGTTGAGCATGTATTAATCCATTGTAGGAATTAGGAAATATAATAATGAGAGATGTCACCTTATTCAAGCATTGAAGAAAGTAAAACATCATGACTTTACTTTATCAGGTTTATTAAGGGAAACAGATAGTAAGTTGTATGATGAAATCATTAAATTTGTGAAAGAAAGTAATTTATATAATAGAATATAGCGGTTTTGTTTTTTGTTTATTTGTTATGTTTTATTTCCAGTTTGTTTATTTGTTTTGCTTGGTTGTTATGTTTATTTATTTTGTATAAAAGCAAATAACTAGATCCATATTCCATTCCAGTTGGTGGCGGTAATGCACCAATAAGCTAGGTTGCCAACCGCCAACTGACTGCCACTGACTGCCACGTAGTGATGGCAAAATGAGGCTTCCTGAACCACTGAGACCTCGCAGCCTATTGCTTCAGCTAAAGGTTCATTACTCGAAGCTTCATTCATCATTGCTCACTAGTGACACCTAGCTACTGTGCAAAGAAATAGCAGACAAACAATTAATTCATTCTGAACCAGTGTCGCGCCCTCCCTCCCTAATTTTATTTAAAAAAAAAAAATATATATATATATATATATATATATAAATTATTTTATAATAATGCTTTTATAAATACAAATATTTATTTGTAATGTAAATATATTTTTTATTTAAATGTATATTTTCTAAAAATATTTTTATAAATAAAAAATATTTATTTATTTATTTTGTACTCACTGTTGATGTTTGTAAGCTTTCATTTGCAATAATAAAAAGACATGATCAGACATTTGTCCATTACTGTGTATAATATAAAATATGTATCTTTCTCTGTCTGAATTTACTTGTCCAGAGTAACACACACAGTTCATTAATTATTCATAAATTGTTTGGATAGGGACAGTATGAACAACAACAGTGACACTGTTGAGTGCAGTGCTTATGTTAGAGGGAGTGTAATAAAGTACATTTATTAATTTAACAGATTATAGATAACAGATTAAAGTAAACTGCAACAGAATAGTCCGGAAGGAAGGAAAATAAAAATAGATTTTTTTATTGAGAAACAGAATTATTTCAAGTGTGTTGGGGTTTAGATGATTCCTCTTCTTGGACAAAATCTCTCTAGCCTTTGAAAAGATCCTTTCACAAGGAACAGAGGATGCAGGGGAACGTAAAAATGCCAGTGGTACAAATGAGGACACTGCTTCTGTTGAGCCCAGACAGGGGAGGATTCCCTCTTTCTTGCTGGCTCCATTACCAGGAAAAAGGAAGAGTCACAAAAAGCAAACAAATCCAAAAGGGCAATCCAAATCAAAAAGCAGTCCAGTCCAGATCCAAAAATCCAGAGCAATCCAAATAATCTTATCTAATTAATATAACAAGACTATAATATAGGCCTACTATAATAATAATATACTATAACTATTCTAACCTGATAATGTAATAATATACAGCCCTCACATAATGACACAATACAAGGATAGTTTTCTAACTCTCTGACTCTCTGACACTATTACAACTGCTTCTACTACTGCTGACAACACCCACAAGGAGGCGCGAGTTTCGAATCGGCTTTAATCCGGAAGCGACACTCAGACCGAACCGATGACGTTGCCACACAAACCGAGGCCTCGTTTGTCATTAGTCACGTGATTTTCACGTTAACAACACAAGCCTCGAATCGCGGCTTCATCTGGCACGCCCACTTTTTCTCGAGACACGCTCCGACGCCTCGATACTATGGAACGCCGTTGGGGACAATACCTATTATATGCAACGCGTGAAATTTGGACGCATTAACACGCACAGTTTGTACGCGTCTTTTTGGTCCGTGTAAACGCGAACGTTTTGTACGTCTAAACGCGAAGTTTTTTGTCATGTTATTTAAAGACACGATTGTTTGTATCGCCTTAACGCAACATTTATGGCCGTGTATTTTTTGTTACGTGTTTCTAGACGAACGTTTTCGTCGTGTAAACATGACATTTTTGAACGTGTAATATTTCTGAGTCTTATTTGATGTGCCTGGGTTGTGATCAACAAGCGCGAAGGCTACATCCATACTGCAAATTGCACCTGCATGGCAGGGTAACGTTAAGTATTTATCATTGGAGACGGATGCACTGTAGACTGATTTCCTTGACTTGATGGTTTTATTTCCCTAGAAAACTGTCACGACTACTAATCACTTATACCCTGCATCCGTCACCTTTCCTACTGCTAAACTAAACGTGTGTCTGTCACTTTCACCAGTTAGCGCGGAGAAGCGTGGAAATCGCGTCAGTGCGTGATGAGGTCAAAAAAAAAAAAAAAAAAAACTCTGTCATGTGATTAAGACACATAGCACACGGTTAGAACAGGCATACATAGTAGCCAACTTAAAAAAAGATCATAGTAGGCATGTTAGTAGTATTTAGTATTTAGTTTGTAGCTATGTCTTACCTGCAGACTCATTTGCTGAGAGCAAGTGGTAATTTCAAGACCCACTCATGAAGGATAGTGGTTTGACATGTAAATTATATGTGATTTAATTTCAGGCTTGGGTCATGCTGCAGTCATGCAGCGGCAATTTTATTCAAAATCAAAATCTGTGTTAGAATGGGATGGACAGAGAAACCAGCAGTCACTTCTGGAGAGTGCAAGTGGAAAGACTTAAGCAGGAAAGAAGTCGAACCAGCCCCATTAAAGAAAATCAGCTTCCACAAACCAAAGAGGACAGGCAGGCTAGACAGGCAGCTTCCAGAAACGGGTCAGGAGTAGATCTAGTGCTACCGCCAGAGCCACAGGCATGTACTAGTTGACAGAGTATAGATAAGATTCCTTTTGCAAAAAGTTCATTTAGTTTATTTTCATTACTCCTCCCAAGTTAGTAAAAATGATATATTATTATACAAACTGAGGGAGTGTTAGATACACAAAAAAATTGTTGTTGAAATGTGACAATACTGTTGTAAATGTTCTATAGTGTTATAATTGTCTAGTTCTCCTTCCCCAGTGTTGACAGATGATGACATCAAAGAGTTGCAGATTATAGCCCCTGGTGCTGCTGTACTGACAAGTCTAGAAAATAGTGATACAGACACAGCATCCGATACTGATACAGAGGAACACTCAAACTTACCCGAGCCCTTGACTGCTTTATTTGATGAAACACTCAGGGAGCTCTCACCACAAGAATTGCAGGTGAAAAGTGAGGACACATTTCACAGGCTGAAGAATAAACTACAACCTCATCAGTGTGAAAGGCTGGAATTTGTCACACGACAACAGTCAAGCTCAAAGGATTGGCAAACTTACAGGGCTGGTCGAATTACAAGTACTAGGTTTTATCGTGTGGCTACAGCTGACAATATCAGCAACACCTACCTAAGTGAGATAATGCAGTACAACCACACACAGCTAAATGTCCCATCTGTTCTCTGGGGTACGTCCATGGAAGAAACTGCAAGACAAGCCTACACGTCCCTTATGGTCGAAAACCATCAAGACTTCAGTGTAAGTTCCTGTGGCCTAGTTGTGCGGCCTTCTGAGCCACACCTCGGATCATCACCAGATGGCATGGTAAGATGTACCTGTTGTGGCAAAGGTTTGGTAGAAATTAAGTGTCCTTACAAATACCGTGATGGTCTTCAGGGAAGCGCAGAGGACAGGCAGTTTTGCCTGGACAAGTCTTTCAAATTGAAGAATTCACACCCATACTACTATCAAACCCAACTACATATGTTTGTAAGTGACGTCAGCTACTGTGACTTCGTGTTGTGGACGAGAAATGAGGTTATAGTGGAACGCATCCTTAAAAACGCAAAGTTTCTGCAGGAGAATTTGTCAAAGGCTCAACATGCCTTCATTTCAACTGTGTTGCCTGAGATCTTAACAAGAAGACATGACCCTTCCTTGTGGGCACAATCAGTCTGCAAAATCTGTGAAAGGCCAGATTTCAGCAACCTGGTTATGTGGAGAATGTCAAAACAACTGACTGTTTTCTTTGTCAATGCCGGAAGCCAAGTGTTGACTAATGAACTACACTTATGTGTTTGTTGTATTTCTTGAATGTATTTAGTTGTTTGTATACAGATGCACTTGTTATTGTTTGTATACAGATGCACTTGTTATTGTTTGTATACAGATGCACTTGTTATTGTTACTTGTTTGTATGCAGATGCACTTGTTATTGTTTGTATACAGATGCACTTGGTATTGTTACTTGTTTGTATACAGATGCACTTGTTATTGTTATTGTTTGTATACAGATGCACTTGTTATTGTTACTTGTTTGTATGCAGATGCACTTGTTATTGTTATTGTTTGTATACAGATGCACTTGTTATTGTTACTTGTTTGTATGCAGATGCACTTGTTATTGTTATTGTTTGTATACAGATGCACTTGTTATTGTTACTTGTTTGTATGCAGATGCACTTGTTATTGTTTGTATACAGATGCACTTGTTACTTGTATGCAGATGCACAATTTAAGACATGTACAATTCCCATGTCATTATCCAGTAGCTTAAATAAACAAGTGACAGTAAATTATTATGTAATATATGATCTTCTTTATTGGAACATGTCCAGAAACAATGTTACATATTTTGACAAAATACAAAAAAGTATAAATTGTAAAATAGCATTACTCATTACATATTTCAAATTAATGACTTATTTTGGAACCACACTTTTACAGAGGTTTGTTAGAGCACCGCACACAATCACTACATCATCCAGCATATCAACCTGAGACACAGGAATAACAGTTTGTAAAATCTTGAAGTTTTTCCACCGACCAATGACTCGTTCAACATGAATCCTAACCCGAGACAGTTGTCTGGATGTGTCTACTTCCAATGCAGACAGTTGCTTTTTGCCTTTAGTAAAATGAGGAATACGAAGAGTGGCACCGCAAGCTGCAAGCTCATCTCGTATTAAAAATCCCCTATCAGCTAAAACCTCGTCCATAGGCTCCAACAGTTTCAGGAAACCCGACTCTTTGGTGATCTGTTTATCAGAAACCCGCCCACCCCACCCTGGAGACAAAAATGAAATTGCCCCAGCAGGTGTGATGGCAATCAAATATTTTAACGTATTGTGGTGTTTGTAATTAGACCAGGTCTGGGCCCTTGCAGTCAAATTGCTAGGTCGAGCTATAAATATTTCTGTGCAGTCTATTATGCAGCGGCATTTTTTGAAGTGACGTTTGAATGTTTTGGGCATATTTTTAAGTATAGCTCCCTTATTTGGCCATTTAATTAATGGCTTGAGGACGACAGACATAACAGAGATCCAGCTCCGATAAATATTTGATATGGTGCTTGTTGTTACATGAAATCTATATGCCAGGTCAGTGTTACTGAGGCCCATCCTTAATTTCATCAAGACCATCAACAATTGGTCCTCTAGAGGAAGGGCTTGGTGACTTATCTCAATACTGCCATCTAATTTTTTTAGGAGTCATTCGAAGATTACAGAGGTCAGTCCAGTGAAAAACAGTAATTGCCCAATGCTCCTTTTAATATTGCTGTACGAAAATTTGGATTTATGTAATTCATTCCTAAGTTCTTCATTCTCATTGCGTAATTTAAAACAGTCCTGCTGCAGGTTGATGTAGTCTTCCTGCAGTTGATGATGTGTAAAGCAAAGATCGTCATGTTCCTGTCTCGA
Source organism: Rutilus rutilus (assembly GCF_951802725.1). NCBI lineage: Eukaryota > Metazoa > Chordata > Actinopteri > Cypriniformes > Leuciscidae > Rutilus > Rutilus rutilus. The sequence continues at coordinate 9,658,286 of NC_140222.1, read as the reverse complement.
CACTGGGCGCTCCCCTTCAGCTTCCTCCTCATCTTGAACAGAAAACAAACAGACATACAGAAGTTCAGTGAAAAATTATGACAACTTTGGAGGGTGTAGCTTGTGGGACCACAGGGCTGGTGTATTAGACTGCATTGGTTTTAGCTTTACGTTTAAGAGATTATTCATACCACTGCAATGATCAATGGTACAGTCTTGCTCCTTCTCAGCCATGGAAGAAGCAGGTGTCATGTCAGGGCGTTCATCTCTCTTCCTTTTCCTCTGATACCTAAAGGAAAACAAAAGGAACAATTAGTGCTGTGTGAAACCATTTAATCATTGGCCTGCACAATATTGCTTTAATTAAATTACATTTAAATTTAATTAATAATGATTTACATGAACAAGGAATTAAAATGCTGTTGCAAGAGAGAAACAGTCAAGCCTTATAGATAGATACTTTTTTTATTCATACCTTTCCATTTTTGTCTTAGGTGTCTGGCTTTGTTTTTTGTACACAAACAAGGAGGGCACAAAGTCAGGACTACTGGAGTCAAGTGATGCCTCTCCTACAAAAAAGAAAAAAAGAATTGCACACATTCATTACAACGCGATCTACTGTTGTCATAGTGAAAGCGCTAATGTAAAGCTAGTCTGCGAAGTCTGTAGCATGACACAGGTCACAATTAATGCCAGATACCAAATTTCACTAACTATTAAATCAGTCTACAGTTTACAGAAAACAGTTATTTACTTACTATGGCTAGAGTTAAGCCATGGTAAGTAACAGTTAAACAAATGTTGTTGTCACAAAGTTGGCGCTAGCCTGCGGCTAACTGCTAGCAGCTGGCTGCGTCTGTAGCATGACACAGCAGGCCCATGACATTTATAAAATAAAATAAATTAACCAGAATAGCTTAACGTTATAGGCTAGTGTACAAAAAAACTGTTCATGCAATCCAGGCTTTCGAGTTTAATCTAATAGAAAGGGGTGATAAAGGATGACTTTACCTGATATGAAGTGAGCACTACAAACACGAGCCTCGTTGATCGTAGCATTGTCCCAGTCTGCCCGTTTAATAGCTTGCAGCCACAGATGTCGTCTATTTTTTTGAAAAGGATGAGATCCTGCAGGAATCCTGAAAAACTTGACTCCACAACTGGTACGATTTGCACAGTCCACGACACAACAAGAAGGCATTTTGACGAGAAATTATCTGGTTAACACCATAGACTGTTAACACACGATGGAACGTTCTGACCCCGACATGCGCACAACGCACTTCGAATTTTCCTGTGACGTAGACCGTGAAGGGGTCTATACAGCAACGTGCCATCGCATCACAAATGCAAATGAAATCCTAAATAGAGCAACGCTATTGGCTGTTGTGCGGTCTGACGCGACAGCCGAACATATTAGTATTTACGCGTACAAACTGTGCGTGTTAATGCGTCCAAATTTCACGCGTTGCATATAATAAGTATTGTCCCCAACGGCGTTCCATACGGTTCAAATGTCACATCACTACTGCCACGTGTACACACCGGTAACCAGACACAACGAAGAGAGAGCAGTGACAGCGGGAGCTTCTGGTTTTGGTCATATACATCTAAGTAAGGTTCGGTGAGGTAAATGTATATTCTTATGCCAGTGAACAAAATGTGTAAATGTTATAATATTGGCGTATTACATATGTGTGTTCAATGGAAAATGTTTTAAAGTCTTTTACGGACTCCTGTGAGTGTATTTGTGAGCTGGATCTGGTTTGATCACACGTGGGACACGTGCAAAGAGGTGTTGTAATAAATGTTAATTCAGTTTTGTTCACCTTATTCAAAGTCCAGTGTGAATGTTTATTTGCATTGTGCATGTTAAAAACAGTGGGTTCTTGAGACATTTAATATCTGGTTAAGAGCTATTGAAGTTTATTGAATGCTGTTTGAACAGTGTAATTCATTTCTCTTTAATTAAAGTGTATGCAGATAACTGTGAAGTTTGATGGTAGACTAATGTACTGTCTTTCATTTGACTATTAGCCCCTACCGTATTTCATTGCCGTTATTTTGTACTATACTCAATTGGAGCATTTCATTCTTCCAATGTGTTTCATTTTGATTTCATTCAATTTGTTTTACCAATTGTCTTTAATACCAAATAAGTACACCAAAGACATCAGAAAGATTTAGTAGTTTTGTTTTATATTTCTTCTAAATATTTGCTCCTTTCGATCGCTGTTCTGTATAGAGGCAGCAGCCAGAATAAAGCCCCAAGAGTAATTTTTGTATCCTGTGCTGTTTCATTCAACCACTGGTTATAGAAATGAAGACTGCATAATATCACGTCTCAGAATTGGGCACTCTGCTCTTAACCAGTCACTACATATGATTGGAAAACATGAATCCGATGTTGTGTCAGGTGTGATCTTTCTGAAACAGTCAAGCATGTTTTAATAAAGTGTAAAGGTTGACTATGAAAGACTGCAACTTATAGAAGCACTTAGATATAAGAGTTTAATCAGTTTTCACTGCAGAATTTGTTAAACAAGGTGCAACTGTTAGTGTTCAATATTCTATTTAAATATCTAAAAGACACAGAGGTAATGGACAGGATTTAAGATGTATATGTCATTTTGTAATGTTTGTTTTATTTTTTTTTTTTTATGTTTTGTAGGTTTTAACGTCAATGCTCCAGACGCCGTCCCAGAAGGTGGTGGAATATGCCATTCCTGCTTACAACGGTGCTCCTTGCCCTCTCCCTTCACTGTAAGTAAACGGTGACGAATGTCTGCCAATCTTTTTTATATATATTTATATTGTTACCTAAGGCTTTGTTTTTAAAATACATTTTAAAAGGGACATTAGTTCCCTTGCAAAATAGTAAAATCAACATGAAAAAGAATCGTGATAAAATTGTGAATCGTGATTTTCCTGAAAAAAATTGTGATATGATATTTTTGCCATATCGCCCACCCCTACTCCTCTCTGAGAAAAGGTTTAAAAAAAAGAACTGCCAAATAACCAATGGATCATTATAGAACCTGTAACTTCAATTGTAAACTTTTTTGATAGTTGAAAGTTCATATTTGCACGGATGAGTTAGGCAAGGATGCTGACATCTCAGGGCATTTGTTTCCCAAAAGCATCTTAAAGGCCTCGTTTACACTGCAGGGGCCTCATTTATAAAACTTTGCGTAGGATTTGCGTCAGAAGTGGCGTACGGATGAAACATAGGACGTGCGTACGCACAGAAATATTCGGATTTATAAAACCGTGCGCACGCACATCCTACGCAGTTTTCCCTTAATAAATCACAATCAATTCTAAATGTAGCGCAGCTTTTGCGGCTTCATGTCACGTCCATAGTTGCCCATAAATAGACCGTGAAACGCCCACAAGTTAATATTCATCGATTGCGAAATCATGGCAAACACCAAGAAACGTAACTTCACTCACACGCAAGCGTGAAGCGCATGATCAGCCACTGTGCGTCATTACGCATTGTGATGGCATCATGGCATTTTATTACCATCCATTTGATTGCATCTGACAAGCTACAGATTTGTTATGAGGATGAATTGCATAACATGCTAATATTATTGCAGAACATATTTATATCTTTTTGCAAATATGTGTTAAATTGCATTTCCGTTGTAATCTTCGTTTGATTTTGTTTGTTTTACACTGCAGATCGATCAAACGGGTGTTTGTGTAGGCTGTTAATTGTAAGACTTGCTTTGTGAAGTCTTCATGTTACTTATGAGAGGCAGTATTGCCATTTCTTTACACAACGATCTACAGTTTCACACACTTTCACGTGTTTCTTCCATCTGCCGACGGTGTCGCCATTTCTCATTTCACCCGTTTTTGTGCGTACGCCTGGGTCAGAGCTAGTGTTGCACGGTGTACCGATACTTCAAAAGTATCGCGATACTCGGAAATTAAAAACGTCACGATACCTAAATGTATCAGTATCGATACTTAAAAAACAAAAAACAAAAAAAACGCCTCCCTATGGACGTCTGTGTTTTTTTCCTGACATGTTTTCCGAATACATATTAATAAATGACATTTTGATGTTTGAAAGTTTTGACATAAATACAATATAAATGTAATTTAAAAAAATATTATCGTCTTTTATACATATTATTGTCTTTGCTGCTATATATTTATGTTTAACATGAAGTATAGGCCTTCCACAACTCTCTCCCCACATGTCAAATATATCACCAATGAGGCTTATCATATGTTACCAATATTAAACATTGTTTAATATAGCTGTTCATATTTTTATTCAAAGTTCAGAATCAAGATAAAGCTCTTATTTTTCTTATGATAACTGAGATAATGCTGCTAAATTTATATATTGTTTTACCTTTGCTCTAATTTATTTTTTATATTTTTATATTTCATATTTTGTTCAAATGTTTAATATATCTGCTGTTCATATGTTCATTTATTAGTGTGTTATATGATTAGAATGTTGTCCTGGTTTTAAAATAAAGCAAAGCAATGATATTTGAGAGTGTTTCTCCCTTTTCAGGAAAAGTATCGAAAAAGTATCGAAATCGCAATACTTGACTTGGTATCGGTATCGAAACAATAATTTTGGTATCGTGACAACACTAGTCAGAGCTTGCGTGAAGGACCGCACATTTTCCCGTCAAGTTTGCTTTTTATAAATACCAATTATTGCGTAGAGAGCGGCGTACGCCTTCTTTTGTGCGTCCGCAACGTTTATAAATGAGGCCCCAGGTCTTGATGCCCAATTCTGATTTTTTTTGACTGTCTGTTTACACGTTCTTTAAATTGTGACCCATATCTGATTCATGTGTTTACACTTGCCATAGGCTATACTATCTGAAACATATCGCGCATGCTTTAAGGGTTCAATTCTCTTGCACAGATGGACGAACACGAAATATGCTTCATGCTCTGTGATATGCTTTGCTATGATACTATGATGCTCTGTGATAGAGTTGCCAAACACCACTTTTGAATAAGAAACAATGTCTATAAAACTTGTTAAAACTCCACGAATCAAAAGCATATCGGTGAGAACACTCGTTAAAACAGCATACAGCAAAACCGCCGTTAAACCGCGGAGACGTTGCCTAATCCCTCAAAAAATTCGATCTGCCTGTTTACATGAAAAACCCCTGAAACCTGTCACAACTGCTTGGAAACAGGAACTAATGTTTGGTCGGAAACAAAGTTTACAGGACTGCGTTCTCTGGAATCTTCTCAAGCGGTGCACTTCTACATTCCAATTGGTTGCCGCCGAACCGCATCATAGCTCATTACCATAAAGTTGACCTGACTTCAACTTTCCTCGATGCCCACACAGTGTTTGATTATTGTTGAGAAGATGATCTAGTTTGATGGACACCTTGAACGTATTTTACAAATGTGTCTTGGATTACAGTACAGAACTGTGTATTCTGTTCTAGCCTATATTCTGAACTCTGATAAAGAATAATTCTTTATAATACTTTCAGTAGGATCTTTGTATATTTAGGTTTTCAATATATAAAAGAAAGCTGTGAAAGAACTGTTCTGTCATTTGTGTCTACCAGTTTTGTCAAACTCTAAGGCATTTCTGAATTTGTGTCTGCAGGTGTGTCTGGTGTTACAGAGGAAGAGAAGTCAGTGTCAGTGCCAGTGAAGGAGGGAGGTTCAGTCACTCTGAACACTAGTGTTAGCAAACAACATCATGACACAGTGCGGTGGTATTTTAATGACATCCTCATAGCTCAGATCAACGGAGATGCCAGTACTAGTTGTCTGTATGATGGAGAAGACGGGAGATTCAGAGACAGAGTAGAGGTGGACTATGACACCGGATCTCTGACCATCACAAACATCAGATCTGAACATGCTGAACGTTATGAAGCACATTTCATCCAAAGCAAGAGCTCAGGAACCAGCCAAAGCTTGAACCGAACCAGGAAGTGTGACAGCACAAAAATCATCTATAAAAACAGCAACATGGGCGACACCATACAAACATTCAGCGTGACTGTCAGTGGTGAGTCAATCAATGTCATTAACTCTGAAGTATTTTGCAGATTGAATACTGTAAATTAATTATTTTTCATTTTGGACCGTTTTAAGAGGGACTGTCAGATCTGTTTACTCTCTTTCCCTGTATGTTATTGCTCATATGTACATAACCGGTTTTACTGTACTGTACAATCAGATTTCTGTCACAGTATACAACATTCAACAGATAATCAACTTTCATTGCCATGTGTTCGTTTAATTGCAACATCTATAGTTAAAAACTGTATTTCTATTCTGGTCAAAAATAAACTGACACTCTTAAGTTATATTTAGGAGAAATATTCTGTAAATACTTTAACATACAATGTTTTTGAAAATATAATATGAGTAATTGTTTCTTTAAGAACCTTTTTCTGAAAGCTTAACATTTTTAATTATAACTGATCATTCTGACTTGATGTTTCTTTATCTTCTTCAGATTCCAATAAGGACATAAAAGATTCAGAGACTGACAAGAGTATGTTTCATCATTTTTTGTAATTTATATTCATCCTTTGTCCCAATTTAAAATAAATTGAAAAAAAAAATTGTTCTTAAGGCAAGGCAAGTTTATTTATAGACCATTTTATACACAAGATAATTAAAAGTTTTTACATACAACTTTTTTTTTTAAATAGTAATCAAAAAGATTCATGGCTAAAAATAAAATATTAAAGAAAGAAGATAAAAGAATGTTAAAATAAGGAGGTATACATTATTCAAATTAATTGGAGGAAAAAAGGCTTAAAATAAACTACAGTAGAAAATAAGTGTTTAATTAATGCACTGTTACGTTTTCAATCTGGACTTAAAAGTAGCTTTGAATGGTATTTCCAGGGATAATAAACACAGTCAGACTCACTCACACTAATGTCTCTATTTGTGTGTAGCTGTTTCAGGTTCAGATCTGTCTGCTGGTGCTGTTGCAGGAATAGTTTTTGCTGTTCTGCTGGTGTGTGTAGCTGCAGCTGCTGGTGTGATTTACTATCGACACAGGAGCTCTAGAAACAGGTTTGTAGTTGTAACTGCTGTTGGTGTAATTTAATATCGCCTCAGGAGAACTAGGAACGGCAAGTATCACCTACAGATACTGTATTGAGAGGAAAATTTTTTTTAATGTTGCAAAATTGATGTTTATTTGTGTTTATTTGTCAAAGCAGATGAGGAGGGAAGAAATCAAGAGGTTCTGTAGATAATCCAGGTATGAGGTAAAATACTGCACTACTGTATGTATCGATCTGTGTTTATTTCACATACCCTGAAAAACTCATCCCAATAGGGAAATAAACATTTCAAATAGGATCTCATTCACTGATTGATTGACAGATATGCTGATTTTCTGTAGCTGTAAACAGCACCGTTCATTTAATTTTTTTTTTAACCATCTGTGATTTGTTGCTTTCTTTGACGGACAAAGACACATGATCTGAGAGGATCGCAACAGCTTCTGCAACATTATTCCCATTGAATTAAATCAGCTAAAACAAACGTATAATATTCCTCTAAAAATCATTTATGGGAAAATGAGCTGAAACATGATGAAATGCTTTGCAGGTTTCTTATTAATGATAAAGCACTTACTGTTGCCTGTTATGACACTGTTCAGAACTTTCACTTTCTCTTCATTTTCTCCATAGGGAAATGGATTTTTAATCATTCTGTATAAACCTTTAATTAAGACTTAAGGTGATACACAGGGCAACTTTTTGAGCAATGTTGATGGGCAATCTTGCCGAGCGTTTGTTGCTTGGGCACTTTCCCATTGAAAATGGGTAATACATTTCTCTCTGGATCATTTAGATCGGTTGTGGGCCCTGTGTCTCATCTGGTTGCCCGTTGATGGCAACATTGCCCAAAAAGTTGCCCTGTTTATAATCACCTTTACTGTGATGTCTCAAGTTAAGGTATATGGATCTGCTGAAGCCTTGAGTCACTATTCAACATAAGTAACCAAATGTATTTCATTGATAAATTACACAATAGAAATTGTATTATCCATGATCAGAATCGTGGCAAATGTTCAATCGTGGAATTGAAGTTCATTATATTTAGAACACAGTCTTAAAACCTTATTTTCATACACAGTTCTGATTCCTATTAATGGTTGGTGGTTTGGTGAATGGTTTATAACTCTTTTATAACGAATTCTGCATGGAGAAAGTAAATAGGAAAAAAAATGCATCATGAAATAACAATGACAATTAAAGTAACAACATGTAGTTTTTCGACCTTCATAATATATTTCCAAGACCCTTGTGATTGTACATCGACTTACAATAGGTTGAATGACACGTCTGCCAGAGCCTGACGGGGTCTGTATCGCTTTTACTGGCACTATGTAACTTCGGGGTGCGGGTAGTAACCAGAGCTCAAAAAGAACTACAAAATTCGACTGCTTTACGGCATACGTCACTTCGCCAATCACTTCCTCAAATTCGGCCGTGACAGGCCAACCAGCGCGTTTGTTTTCGTGCGTGTGTTTTCGTCATGGCTGAAGCAGCAGCGAAACGTAAGAAGTCCAAGGTTTTGTCGGAGTAGAGTCGGAAGAGGAAAAGGGAGAGTGATAAACTGAAAGGCAGGACGAGGATCAATATTGGTCGAGCGTTTGCTTGCTGGCGTGAGCTTATCGTCAGACCGATTCTGACTTGGCCGTCATGCTGTTGAACTAGTAAGTAAATTGCTTGCATACTATCTTTAGTTTTTCTAATCTGTTGTCTGCCTGGCTACGTTACGGAAACTATCTGGTCCTCCATTTATCTTCATGAATCAGCTAACGTTAGTCGATGAGCGAATTATCAATCTGGTAGCTAGTAAACACTAACATGCTAGTTTTAGATGGTTAGGATGCTATCGCTATCATTCTCGTTCAGATTTGAGCATTGCAATCGACATGCAAATCGCAAATGTTTGAGTTAAAATGTTTAGTCTACTAAACATGTATAAATTATGAAAGGAGGAAGATTAATAATATTATCATTGCCCATATGAAAAAAACCTGCATGCTTCATATACAGTAACAGCCCGTTCTCATCCCAAGTCGTCATATACTGACGCTTTCAAAATTTCTTCAATATCTGACGCACAAAGCACCCTTTAGCGTCCATATGAGACGCATAACCCTACCACAGACCTAAACCTACCCATAACCGAAGCGTCTCATATTGACGCTAAGGGTGCTTTGTGCGTCGGATATTGAAGAATGTTTGAAAGTGACGATTTGGGGATGAGAATGCATTGACAGTAACCGTAAATCATTTTACGACAGCGGTAATGGACAATTCCGCTTCCAACCTGTAGGGCGACCGCAGAGGAAAAGTTCCATGTTGTTGCTCTAAGACTTGGGGCCCGTTCTTTGTACGTCGCTAACTCACTTAGCTGGATTTGATTGTTGGCGATTTGGCATGATCTTGGATTGTTTGGTTCTTCGACGCTCATCCTGGACTTGCTGCCATAGTAACAGGTCCATAAGCTTAAACCTGCTCGCGAGCAGGCTTATTTCATGTTCACAGGATTAGATCCAGGCTTTATAAGCGGAGGTGATACGGGAAGTCTTTCTCAGCCATGTCTTGTCCGTTTTCGAATTAATTGCATATTGCAAAAGAGGCAGGATCCTTTAGCGTAGCGCGATATTCAAGTTATTGAGAGATATTGTTTTTTTCTCGTGAGGGTGTCATATACATCAATCATTTGTTGGAACCACATGTTAAATGTTCGACGTGTGTGTAATCAAAGTATGCAGTTGACTGACTAAAACATATCTTAGATGGTGTGTGACTCCATGTCCTATATTACAAATGTGGAAGCAAAATGGCCTGGATCTGTGCATGACTCCAGAATTTTCAGTCACATTTATGCACATTATTTGAACGTTAAGGGAAAAAAATTGTATTACATAAATTTATTCTGAGCCTAACAAAACTGCATTTTTCCATTATACAGGTGCTTACGACGGGATTTGCAGCCAGTATTTCATGACGCCATTCCCTGACCCAAACCCTGGACCACAAACCTGTTTCAATGCAGCTCTAGCCAGAACAAGGGCACGCATTGAAATGACCTTTGGGCAGCTATAGCGAAGATTTCAGTGTCTGAAAAGTCTGAGTGTTGTGAAATTATTACTGTATGTGCCAAACTCCACAACATTGCCACCATCATAAAGGAGAGGACCACTGTGGTGGGTGTGTAGCCTGATGTTGATCTCCAGTGCACTTGGACCAACCTAGTGGCAAAGCTGCACAGACAGAATTGTGGAACACTAATTTATTTATTTAGGTACTGCACTGCCCACCTCAGAGTGCCTACTGTGAACGCAAAAACAACCACTGATTATTTATTGACTTTAGTTCAGCATTCAACACTGTCACCCCAACCAAGTTAATTGCCAAACTTGGAGACCTGGGTATTAACACCTCTATGTGCAACTGGATTTTGGACTTCCTGTCCAACAGACCTCAGAATGTTCAATCAGGCTTCACGTCCATCACACTTAACACTGGTATACCACAGGGCTGTGTGCTAAGCCTGTTGCTCTACCCCTTCACCTCCGACTGCAAACCTGTGTACTGTGTACAAACCTTGTGAGATCAAGCACCTGGCCACATGGTGCACTGAAAATAATCAGCTCCTCAACACCACCAAAACAAAGGAGCTCATCGTGGACTTCAGGAAAGAGTCAAGAGGCACTCACAATAGTGATGGCAAAATGAGGCTTCCTGAACCACTGAGACCTCGCAGCCCATTGCTTCAGCCAAAGGTTCAAAAGAATCAGCATTATACTTCGCATAATTCCACTACGCTTTTATTTGGACAGTTTCTGTCCATACTTCATATACACTATTTAAATCCATTGTTATATTGCTCATCTTAGCCTACATTATCATTGTGTATATCTATCTGAAAAATTGCTGCTGTTGCACTTGCTGATATTGCACTTCTGACTCTCTGAATGTTTCTTATGCTTTGATGCTGTTTGTTATTTATTGTTTTTGACATAACAATAAAGTTGAATCTAATCTATTGTGTAAAACTGCAAAAAAGAGGAAAACACAATGGCATCACAATGAGCTACTCTAGGAAAAAATTTGCAAATAAATGCAAAATATTTTTACATTAACTTCAGTTTTCACGTAGCCTGGTTAAAAATATGTTATCTTTCCCTACCCCCTCGAAACTACTTCTCTTCTCTTCCTGTCATGTGCTATGGTGCGAGGGAGTGGCAACTCCCCTCAAACCGTTAAAGGTCCCATGACATGAAATTTTCACTTTCTGAGGTTTTTTAACATTAAAGGTCCACTATGTAAATATTTTTGACCACAAGAGGGCGCAGTTTCCAACAATAACAAAGGCGAAGCTTGATGACGCTATGGGAGATGTCGTTTTTAATGCGTTTTCACCATCTAGCGATGTACCTAAATGGAATTAATGAATCATGATCACGGATGAGGTCATTTATTCGTTTTTGTATTACGTCTGATCATATTATTTTTTGTCATCATAATTAATGAACTGCAAGGAACGTGAAGTTACGCTATATTATTACAGGCATGTGGTGTAATTCATATCTATTAAAATTACACACTTAAATGTTTATAAAGGTATATGGCTCAAATGTGTGACAAGTATTCGCTGAGTTTTGTTTCAGTTTATAGACGTGCTCAAGAAAAAAAAGTTCACCGCGACGGAGAGGCAGAACGCACCCTGTGTATTTTCTTTAATTTAAAAAAGCACAATGTTTTGATTTGATTGTAAGTGGACACATACAAAAGTAGAAATATCACATATTCTTTTTTATATTTCTTTTTTTCTGTATGACCATAAATGAGTAATTTAAGTTTATAGTGCTAATGTGGAGAAAATCCAGCAAAACGCGCCCGCGCGTTTGCCGACTTCAGAGGATTAAAATCATTTTTACTGTAACTATTATGTTACTGGTACAATAAAAAATAATTGATTTGCTTACCTGTCTATCAATACACTCGCGAGAGCAGAGTCTCTGTCTGTCAAGTCCAAGATTGTCGCGCAGCTCTCTCCATCTCGAAAACGCCTGGCCGATATTTATCCGGTTTTATTCCTCCGTTTGTCACAGTCTGATCCGAATAGGGACGCTTTCGCTTTGTTGGCACTTCAATACTCGCCAAAGAGTAATCGTGATCCATAACAGCTATAACCATACAGTATGGATAACGCTATAACCACCACTTCCGCATTTGACCATGTGATATTCCGGTGTGGTGGAACATCACATCAGAGAATAGGCTTGTTTGAGATGCGCCTTGCCTCGCCTGAAATGTAGGCGAGAGTAGGCGGCTGCAGTGAGAGGCAATAGTATCCAGCTGCAGACTCGCAGCACCACCAGTTTCAGAACACCAGTTTCAGAACCCCAGCGCCAGAACCGGCATTTGACCATGTGATATTCCGGTGTGGTGGAACATCAAATCAGAGAATAGGCTTGTTTGAGATGCGCCTTGCCTCGCCTGAAATGTAGGCGAGAGTAGGCGGCTGCAGTGAGAGGCAATAGTATCCAGCTGCAGACTCGCAGCACCACCAGTTTCAGAACACCAGTTTCAGAACCCCAGCGCCAGAACCGGAAGGGAGGGCGGAGTTTACCGCGAGTAGCGCCTAGGTTTTGGAGTATAATTAGCTTTTATTACACACGAAACGTCATTCTTTATACGTTTTATAATGATACATTAAGGTACAGTTACAGTAAAATAAGCAGTTTAAAACATTAATCTTGTGTAATATAATTAATTCTTTATACGTTTTATAATGATACATTAAGGTACAGTTACAGTAAAATAAGCAGTTTAAAACATTAATCTTGTGTAATATAATTATGTTTCATTGTATTATGAGAGTTACTTCCTGATCACGATGTGATCAAAAATAATGCTTGAAACTTATGGGCAATTTACATAAAATATCCTTTATTTCACAAGAACATGTGACACTTTGTTGTGATGAGGCAAAGACAGTGGCATCCATTTGCAGCTTTATTAGAGTAGTCAAGACAGGCAGGGTCAAACACAGCAGACAGGGCAAAGCAGGCTAGGCAGAGACAAACCAGGTGTACAGGCAAGGGTCGAGGCAGGCAGCAAGAATCAGGAATCAATAAACAGTCCAGGTCAGGGCAGGCAGCAGAGAATCAGAAACGATAAACAATCCAAGGTCAAGAACAGAAATCAAACACGGGAATAAATGCTCAGAAATGATGGCTGGGGCAGAATCAAGACTTCATGTTGGATGTGTGTGTGTGTGGAAGTGGTTTATATGAGTGTGTGTAAATGAGATGCAAGTGTGTAACGCAATCAGTCCCAGGTAAGCGGTGTAAACTTCAAAATCTATCAAATGAGGAATTCACTCTGAGGCCCATTTTGTCCTTACATTCTTGCAAAAAAAACTCCATGTCATCCCTGAGCACAAAACGGAATACAAAGGGCTCTCTGGAAGCTTCTGACTGTTCCCGGAGATTGTTGAGGGCCTTTTCCTTATCTTCTTCGTCCATTCGAATGAAAAGAGGCTCCTCCACTGGACCCTTGAGCAGATGGCTGTTGGAATGGAGCCATTCCACAGCTTCTTTCTTGTGCCAGATTATTGGGAGCTCCTTCATTACAGAATATTAAAGGAAAATGTGACTTTAATATTTCTTATAAATGTATGTTAAGATATATTATTATTTTAAATATAATTATATAAACATATACACACTGCCTCACTGCTGCTAAGCATAGCTTGTTCTCGTTCGACTCTTGTAGGGGTTTCTGCACTGGAATATACATATCTTGGTTAATTTAAAATTGATCAGAAGAGGGTAAAAATGTAACAGTGGGCTGGAGTAAATGTCCAGTATCTACCTTTCAGAGAAAACCCCAAAATTTTCCAGAAGAATAAGAGCCCACCATCTCCGTATGTTCGGAAAGTCGCACTGGAAGACAAAAAATAGAGAAATCTTGATATTTCAACTGCTACAACATCATAAAGGTCAATTATTTGACCTGGTAAATTACTTACAGATGTAAAATCAAAGGGTGCTCCCGTGACAAGATGTAGAGCGTACTGGAAAACAGGAAAAGTTAAGTTAAAAGTTAATTATCGTCAAATAAAAAAAAAATGTTTCCATGTTCATTATTTACCAACTTAAATTATTATTTTTTTTTTTTAAAACACACTAATCATTGATTTAGATCAAAACATAATTATCTCACCATCAACATGAAGACTCCACAGTCTACACCACCAATCTGTTGTAGGATATCCTAAAAAAAAAAAAAAAGCATTAGGTTATTAAGGGTTTGAAACTTCAGTCCCAACTTTAGCCGACTTCTTTATAACCAACCTTGTTTTTCAGTAGCACCCATTTGCCAGGTGAAATTTTTGCTGTCAGTTTACTGCAACAAAAATACACAAATAATAAAACAGATTTGTTAATATGAAGTTGCATTGTGCAGCAAATACAGTTTGAAGCTCTGAATATATTTTTTAGAAAAAACTGTCACAGCATACAGAATCAGAACATCATGCAAGTAACCATTAAGCAAGTTTATTACATGGCTAGGTTTAATTTTAATGTAGAATGTGGTCTGTTATTTCTTGATAACAGACCACTGCGAAGTATAACACACCGTTGCCATGCAAAGCAGAGAGTTGCTTTGGACGCAGGATTCTAACTGAGACGGAACAGACTGTTTTCCTTAGCGGAAGCAATACAATAGGCTCTATGTCGAACGTCGCATGACGAAACCGGAAACCTGGTCTCATCGCATCCGCTTGTCATAGAAAGTGTTAACAGCCGTATGAACCGATGCCGATATCTATGGAATTTTAAGGTAATCAGCTAACCTACCTATCTCACTTTGTTATTGGCGTTTTATTTTATTTAAATATCTAAACGTTAGTGTGAAGATTTTTTTTTTTTTTTACTTTTAAATATCGATCTTCACATGCGAGGGACATTGGTCATGATCATCTTTGCTCGCTCCTTTTAAGTTATCTTGAGTAAAACAGTAAAAAAATGCATGAAGCACATACAAAAGACCTGAACCGGAACTGCGTTGTTTTCTGGTTTCGTAATGCGACGTTCGACATATAGCCTATCGTTTTTAAATCAATATTTTGTGTCAAATTATTGATTATTTGGTAGGTAGCCATGTAATAAGCATGATAACGTAGAGTGAGGCGGTTGTTATAGCGAAAACAACCCCTTCAGGCTGATTAAAGATCCCTCCGCTTCGCGTCAGGGTCCTGATCAGCCTGTCGGGGTTGTAATCGCTATAACAACCGTCTCGCTCTACATTATCCCTTACTTAATAAACTCTTGAACGGGACACTCTGAATGGCAAAACTTTCAACACACTCATTGAACTTGGAACACACATTGAACTTGGAACACACATTGAACTTGGAACACATATTGAACTTGGAACACATATTGAACTTGGAACACATATTGAACTTGGAACACATATTGAACAGTGAACCTTGAAAAGTAAATCTTGAACTGAGAACCTTGAACATTTTCTATATTTATTTTTGTAACCTGAAAACTTTCACATATCTCTCATCACCCAACCCATATGGATTGGTTGAATCTAGGAAGTACATGTGCCTATCTTTTGGCTTCATGACCTGCAAAAAAATAGTGTTAGTACTTCTGAATCATGAAATGGTATTTCTGAATTGTGATGAGACAAAAGCAGGCAATTTTCAGACAACACTGCAAAGTTACATTAAATAGCCAGATTACAAATAACTTACACACAACATCCAGTGTGCTGGCTTCCAAGCAGGGAAGACAATGCAGTCTTTCAGTGCAATGCAATCCTATAGATGATTAAAAAAATCCATTCAGTTGGTTTAAAATAAAATTGGTCACTGCTGTGAATGTTATGTAACTTTGTGGCCTCACTGGAAATGACAAGGATGGGTCCGACTCCAAATTATTTGGAGGCAACCAGGTCACCACAACATATGCGTTGGCTGTCCACACATCCATTCCCTACAACATAACATACCAATTAAAGACTGACACAAGCTATGTCTCTGACTTAGGGCTGGGCAATATATAGCGTGACATTGCTATGCGCATCTCGTTCAAGCTCGTCTCTGACAAGCTGAGCCATATCGCATTAATTATCATGGACGTATCGCCAGTTAACTACAGTTCTGTGTAGTAAATGCAGCTCTTATGGCAATTCACTACTAATCAAGGAATCGGATTTACTGATGAGATGCGCATAACAATGTCATGATATATATCGCCCAGCCCTACTCTTGACTATTTGAGATTTGCAGCTTTACAAAAACTTACTCGTTCCTTAGCCACCAATGTGATTACCTCAAGACAGCTGTTTGCAATCTGCAATATTAAAAAGAGAACTGTTAACGGTCAAACATTTCTTATTGTTATTGTATGTTATTGTATGTCAACTCACTGTTGCCTCCAACAGCTCATTGAGACCAAGAGTACAGAAATCTTTCCTTTTCGGAACCAAGTTTCCAACTTTGGCAACTGTCTCATTTGGGTTGTCTGTCCCCAAAGCCCATTCAAGCTTAAACACAAATGAGAGAAGAAATTGCCCTTTTCACAAGATGTAAAATATATCTATGATGTCCCCAGAGTGTGTGTGTGAAGTTTTAGTGCAAAATACCCCACAGATATTTTTGTATAGCAAGTTAAAGTTGTCACTTTTTGAGGGTTTGCAAAAACGCACCGTTTTGTGCCTGGTCCTTTAAACTTTGCAGATGTTGTTTATGCGCAAACAGCAACATTACACACTAACTAAAGTTAGAAAAGTGAAATCACACTCAACCACCCCTTTAACACTTACTACTGGCTGGGACCATCATTGAGGTCGAGATTGTGTCTTCCATCTCAATGTCTATGTCCTCCATCTCAGTGTCTATGTCCTCCATCTCAGTGTCTATGTCCTCCATCTCAATGTCTATGTCCTCCATCTCACTGTCTATGTCCTCCATCTCAATGTCTATGTCCTCCATCTCAGTGTCTATGTCCTCCATCTCAGTGTCTATGGGGACTGGCTCCTCAGTGGAGATGTCAGAATTTTCTATAACAATACAAACAGCCAACAAGAGCTATTTCCTTTAAACACACACACTGAATGGTGGTCTATGCATTTCCACTAATTCATTCATACATGCATGCATACATACATACATATATAAATAAAGATATTTTAATTTACCCAGCACAGCCTGTCCAAGCATATTCTTCACCAACTTTGATCCAAAAGTCTTCATTAATCTAGTTCTCACTTTGTTGTTCTTGTTTTCGTTATAGTGGTGAATTATTGTCCTCATTTGAAACAGATGTGTTGATGGCTGAGACATGTTCAAAAAGTAGTTATTTTTTCTCATTTTTGCAAACAGTTGCTCTGCAACCTGGCTATTTATTTTGCCAGCTAGTTGAGGCACAATAGTGATCTTCCTCAGAACATCTCTACTGTCTTTGGTATTGCTCTCGTGAAAACGGTCAGACAATACGTAATGATCCGAAGATCCTGTCACTGGGTGTCCTTGAGGATTGCTCACACTCATTTTTTCTTCCAGCCAAGGGAAGGACACTTTCAGATTTCCAGATTTGGCAAGTTTAATGTTTTCTTCATTGGGTTCTGCTAAGCGTCCTTCATATGGACGAATAGGTATGCTTTCTGGTGCCCTTAGATTGGCATGTGTTGCTAAACCACGTGCAAAGTCATAAATAATGATGTTCGGCAGATGCTTCCATGAGAACAGAAGATCTCTTAAGGTTATACGATAGGTCATGCTGTTCTTTGTCCCTGAGAAGCCAAAAGGCCTTCATTTACAATCTAAATGACCTCCTGCTTTCCTCAGGAGGGGGCCTGGGACCCTACTATATGACATATGACATTCTTTCTCGTGCCTAGGTGTTTGTTATCTCCCCGGGCTATCTGGTTTATTACATCTGCTCTTTCCTACCCCCAATTCAGCTGTTAGAAATGCTTTTACACACACTCAAATGAAATCAACAAGTTTTAAATGAATGGACACAAGAACAATGAATTTTTCATTAACATTACCAACCCACAACGTCGTCAGTACGTCCTCCTAAGGTTATAAGATAACCAACAACGTTCCAGATACGTACTCTATTCGTAATAACTTGGTAATTTCATGACTTACTGGCAACGTAACTGCAACGTCACGGGACCGTAATTTCATTACCATCTTATCAGACTGCATTTCTATGAAATAGTTTATTTGTTTCAATTGTTTGTTTAGTATTCCGTACTTTTGAAAGACGTTCATTTTATTCAAGTAATTAAGGTTATAATTACAGATGTTTATGTTTGTAAATGTTGCGTGGCTTTGACGTTTTAATGGGCGTGCGCGTGAACCTTCGAGTCGCCCTCAAACACTGGAGCAGAGATGAGTTGCCATGGAAACGGCGCGTCACCGACCGACCGCCCCACTGATTGCAACTGACAAAGCAGCTGAACTCCCTCTCTCGCTGTTGTTTTCAGGTGAGTTTAGTCTCTAAAACCACACAGATAATACACACAACTGTTCTTGACACTTCTCTTACTTGTAATTGACACGCTTCTGTTGAATATTTGCTTTATATAAATGGTTTAGTGTCTTCGGAAAAAGTCCGTTAGCATCTCAACCGTTTTCAGAAGAGGTAACGTTAACGTTATGCTAACTTCATAGCTTGAGCTTTTGATATGAACGTTTAGGCTTTTAATCACATCTTATGGGTAGATGAGAGGTTTTGATAGTTTTGTAAAAAAATAAGTTAGTTTGTAAGTGAGCTCATTTATTTAACAAACGTATTTATTTAACATAAACGTAACTTACTCGATGACGTCACTTACATGGAGTGTGAAAATTGGCTGAGACTAACTCAATGTTTAACACAAATTGATAAAAATAGTTCTGTGATTTCAGCAGCAACAAAATAATCCTTCTACAACAGAGGGGAAGCTACACGACTTGAACATTTCTGAAGAAAGCTGCTGCCAGAGAAGTTGGAAACAGGTGAAGTGAAGCTCATTAAATAACTTAATATCCATTTTCTCACAATATTTTGTCACTTACTGTATATCACCATGCATCTGTTATTTTCTTATTTTTTAAATTATCATATTTGCATTTACATTTATTTGTTTAATTTATTTTACGAAAGTTTTGACATCCAAAAGTAAGTGACACTGTATGAGCAATATGAATAAGTGCGTAAGTAAAACTAAAACCATAGATGAAACATTTATGATTATTATCAGTGTTGAAAACCGTTGTGCTGCTTCATATTTGTGTTTTTCAGGGTTATTTGATGAATGAAAGAAAAAAAAGCAGCATTTATTTGAAACAGAAATCTTTACTCTCTCTTCTGGTCAATTTAATGCATCCTTGCTGAATAAAGTATGATTTTTTTATGTTTTTGTTTTTACTCTATTGAACCCAAACTTTTGAACAGTAGTGTAAACTACTTTTTATATATGTTGGGTCTATTTAACAATGAATCCTGGAGAGAGAAAAAAGAAAATGGATTAAACTCTTACATTGGTTTACACAAAAAGATTAATCAGCACAACTGTTTTCAACATTGATAATACTCAGAAATGTTTAGGATGTTTGCATTGTAAGAATGTATAGTATTCAAATGCTGACTCGTTAGGCCATGTTTTCTCATTAAAGTCAGATGATTTCCTATTAATTCAATAGAATGTAAGGTGTTTCCCACAGATTCGAAAGCAATTCGTGGTGGTGGTGGCGGCGGGGCGAAGTGTGTGTGGGGTGGGTGGGTGGGGGTGTTCCTTCATTAATAATTCATTAAACAGAACTTTATTATATTAATATTAATAAAAAATTATTCACACCTTCACAAAATCCAAACATTCAATATAAGAGTAAAAAAAATTACACAACATTATTTATAGCAAGTTTATTTGATTCACAGCTTATTAGAGTTTTGACCTCGACAACCCAACTGCATTTACCCTGAACAGTCTAAACTAAAAGATTTTAGTAATTTGGTAATTGTTCTACACATTGTCATATAGATAACCTGTAAATACAGTAGTTTATTAAGGTTAAATCTTGCTAACCACTCTTACTGAAAAAATGGGGTAAGCACACTTACATTCTCATTTTAAGAGGTGTTAAATGTGGTTTGATTTGTTTACATTAATGTATTAGGCTAACTAACATGAACCACGAGCAATACATTTGTTACTGTATTTATTAATCTTTGTTAATCTTAGTTGAACAAACAATGACCATCTATATTTTTATTGTTACTTCACACAGTGCATTAGGCTAACTAGTGTTAACAAATAGCCTACAACTTTTGATTTAAATAATCTAAGCTACTAGTAAATGGTGAAATTAACATTAATAAAGATTAATAAATGCTGTAGAAGTGCAGTTTATTAATAGTTAATGTTAACTAATGTAGTTAACTAGAGTTTAATAAATGGAACCTTATTGTAAAGTGTTACCGATTTGTTATACACCAATTCAGTGTTGGACTGATCAGTTGTTTTAACCATTCATTAAAGTGAATCGGTTCAAAGGAGTCATTAGTTTGCGAATCGGACGTGTCAACGTGACACGTTGTGTGATTATCCCGGCAGTTTTAGGACATCGCACAAGATTTGTCAACACAGATTTGTCAACATTTCATCATTGGATAGGTTTTGTTTTGTTTATTGAAAGTGTTTTTTAATGTCAGCTGAATGGGCGGAACGCTTTTCAGAGAAGATAAGGCAACGTTTTTTTTAGCACAATTCACACCCAGCGGTAATTCAGGAAAAATCTCCGAATGCTCCACGTGAAACTTCGGTCTTCCGATCTTTTACCATCGTGTCAATTCTCAATTGATTTGGATTAATATGGGCGAGGGAGCGAGAGAGAGCAAGACAGTTTGAAGATGCGCACGCGCGACCGGGCCTCTCTCTCTGCTTGTTCTTTCAGTAACATACCCTATCGCAAGCTATTATCGCTATTGTGCTTTCTGAACACTGAACAACGGTCCGTGTGAAATCAGATCCCTGCGCGTATAGTGCGTGTCATAGGAATTTAATGAGGCTTCGAGGCAGAGTTTTTGCCTCGAGGAATTTTTGTAATCGAGTAAATCGAGTAACTCGATGAATCGTTGCAGCCGTACTTGTGAGAGAGACGCGTGAGTGACAGAGAGACGGAGGGAGAGCAGGGAAAGGAAATGCAGCTGAATGAATACGCTGCGTGTTTTAAATGGCGTACAAAATGTTTTATAATGAAACGCAATATGTGGCGGCCGGTGTTGATTCTGTGGCGCACTGCCACGAATTTGTCTATGTGTGGGAAACACTGGAATAACTCTAGAATAACCTTCCTGATAATGTCTGGGTCCCAGAAACACTATTCTAATTTAAATCTAGATTAAAGACACATCTCTTTAGCCAAGCATTCATTTAACACATCTCATAATCTTGCACTATGTGATGAAATAGTAAAAAGTGCACATGACCATCTTTTGCCTGAAATAATATGAACAGCAGCAATGCTAATCTTTCTCCTGTTGTCTCCTTGTTTCTATCTCAGGATGCTCAGCATATTTTACTAGAGATTACAGCAGCTCCAGTTCGGATCCAGCCTCACTTGGGAAGACTTCAATGACATCAACACTCTTGAAGACAATGTGTTTAAACAATTTTCAGATGTTAAATGATATTTTAAAGCGTTTAAACTAATTTAAGTTTTTATGTCAGGTGGTACAACAAAAATATTATGTATTGTAGTTGTACCACCTGACATGAAAAGTGTCCCACCAACCTACCCATACTTCAAATTAGCAGTTTTTATCAGTATTTGAGAGAGCTCTACAAACTTTTTCACTCTGCCAAAGAGATCAGTTAGGCTCCTCTGGATGATGCATTATCATGTTTACTGTTATTACCTTGCAAATTCATAATAACATTTGAGAATATACAAATTGCTGGACAAAAGTTTCTCAATTACCTCAACAGCTTTAAAACTACTGATATTTATAAAAAACAATTATATGAAAGGCTTCAAACCTAAAATGATGGCATAGTTTTTATTTTTTTATTATTAAGACACCATTTTAAATTGTTTTCTTAGTCTGTTCATTTGTTCGGACAGTTGCACCACCACCTGACATTTTGGGGGTTTAAGGCTCAATCCCAATTCACCCCTTGGCCCTACCCCTTGGCCCTACCCCTCCGTTTTGCGCGTTCCCGTGAAGGGGTAGGGTTGTCTCGATTCTCTTTAGGTTGGAGGGGTAGGGGTAAGGGGAAGGGCTACATAGCCCTCGAAACGGAGATTTTTCAGAAGCACACTCCGAACGGAGGGCTACGAGAAAGTTCGAGAAAGTTCCCAGAATGCACAGCGAATCACCGGCGAGATGGCTTCACAACCGGCAAAAGAAAGTCACAAATGTAAGTATTTTCTTCATAAAATGTACGATAACCATGGTTGTAATGCTATGGTCGTTGTAGCTGAAGGTCTCCACCTTCGGCTACAACGTAGCCTAATATGGTGATTTTCTTCAAACAATCATAAAAGAGATCGTTAATTCAGCCGCTAGCATGTTGTCTAGGTAGCCAGCGCTACTAATATTATTAGTTATCTGGTAACGTTAATGAAGCTATGTTTTTAATTTTTAATCGGTGGGTTGTTAAAATAGTTTGATGTGTGATTTAAGTTTAATGTAAATGTAAAGTCCTAGGTTTACATCACTGGCAATAGCAGGAAAAATTGTTCTCACTCGTCAAAGAAGTCAGTCAAAAATCCGTAAACAAGTGCGAGTTTTGATTTCACTTGTTAAACCTTTAAATTGTGTTACCTTAAACGTTTAAACACGAGTTTTATCCATAATTGACAGACCAAACGGTAAGAAAACTGTTTCTCCTTTTTTCTGTGCACGAACTTTTTCAAGCTCAATATTCCGCACCCCAGTGGGCGTAACCATTAAAGAAACAGAACAGAAATTATACATCAGAAAACACAGGAAATATCAGAATTCAAAGAAAGATATATGATACCTTCAGTTAGTGCTTGCAAACACATTAGTATTGTTTGTTTGGAGTGTTGATTTTGCAAGCACTAACTGAAGGTATCATATTTGTATCTTTCTTTGAATTCTGATATTTCCTGTGTTTTCTGATGTATAATTTCTGTAATTTAATATTTCAATAATTTGTATATTAGATTGAGCCTAATATACAAATTATTGAAATATTAAAGTGGCTCTTACAGTAACCATTATTGTCACAGTATGGAGAAAAGACAAGCACTGGCAACCGTTATTCTCAACAGTGTCTACTTCCAATCATGCAGGGACTCCACAGGAAACCAGACGGATCATCCGTTTCAGAGCAGAAAATGAGAACCGCTTTATGAAGTCTAAAAGTTCTGCAAAACAACTTTGGGAGTAAGTAATTTGATCAGTATGCTTGACTGTATAAAACATATACATATTATTGTTTTAATTCTGTTAAAATTACTCATTCATATCATCTTCTGTTACAATATTACACACACCAGGTCCCACCGTCTGTACATTGACCCGGTGTTGCAGTGTGATTTTAATATTTTATTCATTTCTCTTTTGTCTAGTGATTCCGCGCTATTTCATTTTACCTGTACTACTGTGGTATGTGTGGTAAATGACAATAATATCTTATTTGTTATGATACAGGACATTGATCAAAGAACTTGGCCTGCAGGGATATGTCACTACCCAACAGGTCTCCAAGAAGTGGGAAAATCTGAAAAAAAAATATAAGGTAAGCAGAGACCAGTGTGGTTCCAGCTTGGTTTATATGGAGGGATTCCAAATGGTCAAGGAAATCCATAAACGTTTAATGTAATCTTTTAAATGTAATGTAGACACTGTTTGTTTATATTCACTTCAGGACCTAAAAACCCCCAGAACAGGATCTGGAACGGATGCTGGCGAGGTAACAGCTGCCACATGGCAGTTTTTTGCGGACATGCACGAGGTGTTGGGTGCCAGGCCTTCAATGGACCCTCCTGTTGTGGTTGCATCTTTTAGTCCTGATGCTGATCCGATAACAATTCTTATGGTAAGGTTAGCTGCAATTGCATTTGTAATTATTTTAACAACACTATGTAGCTTGAAGTGTTATTGCTTATTGATCACTTGATATGAGAATTTTAATGTACATGTACATCAGGGATAGACAACTCCGGTCCTGGAGGGCCACTGTCCTGCAGAGTTTAGCTTCAGCCCTGATAAAAACTCACCTGGCTGTATCTATTTAGTAATCCTGAAAACACTGATTGCCTTGTTCAGGTGTGTTTAATTAGGGTTGGAGCTAAACTCTGCAGGACAGTGGCCCTCCAGGACCGGAGTTGTCTATCCCTGCTGTACATAGTAATGTGATATTGTTATTAATGATACACCATTACCTTATTTCTTTGGTAGCACTCTATAATAAGGGAATGCTGAACTAATGTTATTCATTGCAGGAATTATTATGAAGTGTTTCCTATAATATTATTTATTATTATTTATTATTTATTATATGTTATTTATATACATTTTCAAAGTATACAAAGTATTTATTTTATATACAATTGTTATATATATATATATATATTTATTTATGTATTTATTTATTTATTTATATTTATATTGTAACAAAGTGCAATATTGTCAATAAAAAAGATTGTGTAAATAAATAACATGCAACTATCTGTGCTATTAGTATAAAAATAATTAGTAAAAAACATTGTAAAATCACATATTCACATCCATGAGATGCTATAGCCTAAGCAGCATCAACAACAAACAATACAATGGCAAATAGCCATTTTTCACATAGCTAACAAACTATATACATAGTACAGACATCCTTAAGGGTCTTGTACATGGCCTGAGACCAGGGCAGCCAGTCTGTCCCTTGTAGCATTCCCAGAGCTCTCGTTAACCGCTAGGGGCTCACGGGGTGGTTGGGGTTCAAGGATGTCCAAATCTGCATCTTCATCTGGCTCCAGCAAGTCCTCATTATCTAGACACACATTGTGTAGAAATGCACAGGACGCAATAACCAGAGGTGCAAATGTGGGTTTAACCTCCAAGGCTCTGAAAAGCGTAGACCTCCATCTGGTTTTCATCATCCCAAAAGCTCTTTCGATTATGCTGCGGGCCCTGGCATGATAATAGTTGAAGCGCCCTTGTATTTGCCCATTAACTGGCTCCTTGTAAGGTGTGATTAGGCAGACAGGTGTGTCCAAACAGGGATAGCCACCATCACCCAGAAGGATGTATCCTGTGGAAGGATACTGTCTTGCCCTGTAAAAGCTGCTGTTCTTCATGATGCGTGTATCATGAACTGATCCTGGGTAACCGACAAAGATATCTAGAAACCTGCCATTAGAATCACATATTGCTTGCATATTAAGTGAATAGAATCCTTTGTAATTCAGGTAGTCTAATCTGTACTGTTGAGGAGGTTTAATTCTGACATGGCTGCCATCTATTGCTCCCACAACATTGCTGAATGCAGGGCTTCCTGATAGCTGGACAAATCCTTGACCAACTGCATGAAGCTCTCCTGCCAGTGGGAAAGAAATTGCTCGCTTCAGGTTGGTCATTATATTTTGTGCAACTCTGTGGATGATGCGATGGACTGTAGACTTGGGCACATTGAAAACCCGGGATACAACTGAGTAGGACAGTCCATGAGCCAGCCAGTAAACATAGATCAGGACTTCCAGCTGGTTACCCCAGCCATGGTCCTGTTCCCTCTGTAGGAGCCTCTGCAGACCATGCATGGCTCTTCTGCTGAGGCGAAAGTCCTGCTTCAGCTCAGCCTCTACATTAAACCACAAACGCAGGATGGGCATGTTGTTGTTGAGTCTGCAGTATGGCCTAGGATGACCAGTCTGAAAAAAAGGAATTAAGTTCACGTCATTAGTTTTAAAAGAATGAGCTCTACTAGTTAAAACTGCAGGGAAACTTGCAATTTGGCATCTCAAAATATCAAAACTGATATTGAGAATTGTGAAACCATGATATATATTGTAACTGTGAAGTAAAATTTAATTTTTGGGTCATATTTGCTAGATAGCAGAAAAGGTTCCCACAGTTTTACATACAGTATGAATTTTACATTGTAGCCTGGTCAGAAATAAGTATATAAATGACTGCTATTTTGCACAAGTTTATTTGTAATGGCCAGCAATAGGCCTAACGTTATATGTAACGTTAGTTTCTTCATTCACTGTGATCTGTACCTGCACTGGATGGCCAATTTCACATGTATTTAGTGTATTTTCAAAATACAAAACACTGTGTTTGTATTTAAATAAATTTTTCCCACACAGTATTTTGTATTTTAAATAAATGTATTAATGCCCATCTCTGTTCACGGTATTCCATCTTATCAGACCAGCACACATATCACACAATCTAGCTAGGCATATGTTAATATGTTTGCTACATACCACAGACGCATCCATCAGCATTCGCAGGCGTTGAACATGTCTCCGTTTTCTTGTCCGAGTTGCGGTAGACAAGTGCAGAAAGATGTTTACAGCCCACACGACAGAGACTGTCACAGCGGAGGACGGCTGGCACGAAATACTTGGGGTTTCGAGTCTGACGACAACACGAGGGCGTGGTTTGTTCGCAAGGTCATGGAGCATGCGCAGTCTACTTGCTCCGGGAATACCGCGAACCTAAAACTTAAAATCGCGCAGAAGCCCTCGTTGCTTAAGTTTCATTTTCACTCAGTTCAAGCACGAATGATATCATAATATTAAACGTAAAAAAAAAATGTAAAAATTTTTTTTCCCGCGTATTGGCAATAATCTAACTAAGATCAAAACACCTGACACTGTTGCTTGGTGTCAAGGCCCACGTTGTATACGTTTTATGTTTCTCACACACACACACACACACACACACACACACACACACACACGCGCAGCCATTCAAAGGTTTTGGGATCGGTAAGATTTGTAATCATTCTAATGCTAATTTGATGCTCAAAAACAGTACTTCTTATCAATCTTGAAAACTTGTGTACGATTTATTTATTTTTATTGATTGATGAATAGAAAGTTTAATTTATTTTAAATAGAATCTTTTGTAACATTATAAATGTCTCTACTGTAACTTGATAATTGTAATGCATCTTTGCTGAATAAAAGTATTGGTTTATTTGATTTACTCACCTTCAAGTTGTTCTAAACTTGTTCTTCTGTTTAACAAGAATGTTGGTAGACATTGACTTCAACACAGCTTACATTTTTCAGTGTAATTTGAGATGAAATTATATTTCACTGGTGTGATGTCAGACCTATTTTAGTGATATTGTAATAAAATTAGTAATAAATTTAACTATATTAACATTGTATTCCCATTTAGCTACATTAAAAGTACTGTTCATGCAAAAGTAAAGTTTCTAGAGAGCAGTTTAAAAATAGAAATGACTCAATCACATCTGTTGGCTTAGATAAAAACATACAAAAACACCTGTCATTACCAGGTTAGGTGTACAAAGCAAGGACACATTTTTTAACTGAATTGCAAACAAACGATTTATTTACAATATGCAAGGGAACCAACATATTTAAGGGAAAAATATGTTTACAATAAATAAATAAATAAATAAAATATACGATTTACAAAAAAATTGTGCTGGGCAATAAATAAGCGCATCCAAAATAATGTGTGCACTATGTATAATTATTTTGTATATATAAATACACAACATACATGCATATATTTAAGAAAAGTGTTATTTATAAAATATTTATATTTACCGGTATATATAATATACCTCCGAGCAAATGAAAAGGTAGACAACACAATAAAAAGAACAAAGCACATAGCACACAACTCTGTTTGGCAGAGACATACACAAGAACTCGAATCACTACAGAAAACTCATTCCGCTACAAAGAGCTCAGTTCACTACAGAAAACTCATTGCGCTACAAAGAGCTCAGTTCACTACAGAAAACTCATTGCGCTACAAAGAGCTCAGTTCACTACAGAAAACTCATTGCGCTACAAAGAGCTCAGTTCACTACAGAAAACTCATTGCGCTACAAAGAGCTCAGTTCACTACAGAGAGTTCAAATCCGCTCCGGAGAGAAAGCATGAATGAACACGCCATCCTTTTAAACCAGCAAAAGGTAGGAAAAGCACTCGGGGAAAGAAGAGTACAAATATTAGCATAACGCATTTTGCTTGAGTTTGTGGCACACAAACTTCCTCATTTCCACTGCATGGCGTTGTGTCAGTTGGCTGGGACTGATACCTCTGGTCAGGGCAAGAGCATTCTGGACAGATAAATTAAAAATATTGAATGTCACATAAAAGGAGTCATTTTTATGTATTAAAAAAAAATTCTTACAAAAAGAAAAGCTCTGGCTATGAAGCTTTGTAATGCCTTACCAGTAGTACAAAGGCTCCACAATTGTTTCCATCTTTTTGTGATGAAGAGCAGAGACCACCATTTCTCCAGAATCCTCCCAATTCTTTCGTCTTTGTGTACCTCACAGCCATATACTTCCTGAGTAAATAAGTGGAATACATTCAATTATTTACAAGGTAAAAATGAGTATTTCTAATGTGGTCTAGTTCAACTTAAAGGGGACCTATTATGCCCCTTTTTAGGAGATGTTAAATAAGTCTCTGATATCCCCAGAGTGTGTAAATGAAGTTTTAGCACAAATTAGTTTTTTTGCAAAAAAATTAGCTTGCTGTTTCTGTGTTTATCCCTTTAAAACTTTCAAGAAGAGGGCGGGGCTTCAAGAGTTCATACTCCTCAGTCAGGAGGACGCACTGAAAATATCAGAAACTCTCAGTAGCGGTGTTCAGTTTGAACCGGAGTCGGACAACCCTCCTCAGACTCGACGCTCAGTTTGAGCCAGTTTAAGGACTTAAATTTCATTTAAGTTTTTTTCAATGAAAAATTGGTAATGTGATATCAGTCATAAAAAGGGTATCGAACCAGAGACTACCTGTAGGAGGTGGTCTGAGTTTGGTAGCAATGGAACTGTGGCATGATTCACGGGAATGTGAAAGCAACTACTTGGTGCACACTTGTTCAGGAAGTAAAGTAACTGGAAGTTAAGTGACAACGTCAAAACACATGTTCATGATACTGGCGATGATTTTCACAGTGTGTGCAATCAGAGTGGCAAATGAATGGCTTGCAATTAGCCATCTCTATAAAAGAGTCTGTTTGCAAGTAGCAGAAAGCTGCCTTCACACAACCTATAGATCCACGTGTCATTCACTCTGCTGTGCATAATAGCGCCAAAATAATAAAAAAGTATATATTGCACTTCTGTTTTCCATCATGATGCACTGTGATGATACGATATACGCGGGGCGCGCCGGGAACACTCGCACATGAACCTCAACAAATGTGCCCAATATGAAGATCAATATGATGGCCGATAAGCAAGCAGAACTTAGTTCTGTTGGAATGAAAATATGTACAGTATGACACTACACTATGATTAAAAAAACATGTACAGTAACATTACTCAATTTGTAAAAATCCTTTATCTTACCTCCACATATCAACATATGTGACATTGTTCCCTGACAATGAGTCCAGTACTGATACTTCCATATTTGGAACATCTGCTACCAGAAGTATCCAGTGATTGCCCCTCACATGGATTGGAAGGAAAATCCACTTCATTCGGGAGAATGCCATCTTGGAACGAATTTTAAAACGGTTAGTTCCAGTCCAATATTTGTATTGTGTGGCAGAAATCATCAATCAAAAGCTGGGTCACCATTCATAGCCATCTCAGAACAGGCACCATGTAACCATTTTATAAAAGCAATAAGGTCCTCGAGTCTAGTGCTGTATTGTGAATAAGTCAAGGCTGAAGGACGTTGTTAGGCGCGAAGAGTTCACAATACAGCACAGCCTCATGTACCTTATTGCTTACAGACATCAAGAAAAAAAAACTGCGAAATGTTTGCAATTCACTTTCATTCAAAAAAAAAAAAAAAAGAAAGTCACTGACTACAGTCAGTAGATACCAACATTATTAAAAATATCATCTTTTGTGTCCAACAAAAGAAAGATACGCAAACAGGTTTGGAACAACATATGGGTGAGTAAATTACAATTTTCATTTTTGGGTGAATTATCCTTTTAACATAGCAAAATATATATATTGTAAGATTTACACTAGTCATAATCACCTTTTCAAACATCCAGGCATCAAATCTGTCACGTTCCCAGAGCACAGGCATGTATGTAGAAATATTGAAACAGCGGTAGCCAGTGTTGGCTTCGATGCTGTTTTCGAGCGTCAACGTGTCCAAATATGCATTTATCACCTGTGACAAACAGTAAAGAAACTTAGTTTTGAAGATTTCAACCTTATTCTTTCCTTTTGACCTATCATGATACTTAATTCTACCTTATCATTTAACCAGTGAGGATGTTTCAGAGATTCAAAATCACTGCTCTCTAACACCTGTCCACAGACGGACAATCTAACTCCACTGTCTACCTCAATCTCATGCTTGCTCAGCTCTGCCAGAAGTGTCTCAGTCTCTGTCAAATAATACCATATTTTATCTTTCAAAATTGCAATTGCAAAATGTAAATTGCAATAACTTTAACATACTACTCACCTGTCAAATCTATTACATCAAAGTCTGTCAACAAGTTCTCCTTCAAAAAACCAGACTGGTCCCCTGTGTCACGTACAACATAAAAAAAAAAAAAAGTTACATTGAATGATGCATGTTAACATGGATGCAGACAGCAGTCCTTCCCATAGTAACCTTACCACTGTTTCTTTTCTCAATTCTACTTTTTTTGCCTTTCACCTTTCCTTTTCTTTTCCGGGTTGGAAGTACACGCAGTTTCAGCTTGTCATCTTGCTTACTTAGAAGAGGTAGTGAGTCTTCTTTTGGGACAAAGAATTTCATTTTTCCTGTAATTTCATGAATGACTGCAGTTGCATTTAGCAACAACTCATGATCCACACATATGTATGATAGATCCTGGAGAATTTTTTATTTCTCTCGCAGGGCACACTGTGCAGTGGAAACTCCATTTGCCTCTGTGTCTGTCTTCGTACACTGAATGTCATGACAGTCTATGGCAACAGGATGTTCAGTATTGTCCTCGTCATTACATGTCGATGTGGTGCCCACGAGGCTATTGGCGCAGACAGTATCGTCCTTGTCAATCACTTCTTTCACCTTCAAATTTTTATGACTTGACACAACATCCGAGTCAAGAGTGACATATGGACTGCTGATGTAATCTGGACACAACGAGTACCATGAGTTGTCAGTGTGTTTGAAAACAGCAAAAAAATGCTTGCAGGGTAAAAAAGTGGACTTAAAAGATCTGCATTCACATGACGGAAAGCGGTCTTTGTCTCCGAGATCCACAGAGTACCATTCACA
Source organism: Rutilus rutilus (assembly GCF_951802725.1). NCBI lineage: Eukaryota > Metazoa > Chordata > Actinopteri > Cypriniformes > Leuciscidae > Rutilus > Rutilus rutilus. The sequence continues at coordinate 9,626,855 of NC_140222.1, read as the reverse complement.
TGATTGCTCACTCTGGACTTTATAAAGCCCCTTACTCTGCTCTTGAACTTGTTGGGAGGTATAACAACAAGCTGCCTCTAGGTTTTTCAGGCAATGTTGCACAAAGGTTCTTGGACGGTCCCAGAGGAACTCAGGAACATTAGCACTGTAGACCTTGTGTTCACTGCTGTACATGTAATTAAGTTTAGCGTATGAGAGGAGCTGTTCAGGGATGAACTCGGTAACTATTATTTCAACCAAAGATGATACTGTTTTAGTACCCGAAATCTTCAGGTAAAAGCTCTTCAATGAGTTGTTCATTGCTTCAGTGCCATTGTTTGTGGTTACAGACACATTAAATCCATGTGGAGAAAATCCTCTGCACCACCTCTGAAAATAAGAAAAAAGTAATTTAACACGAAGTAAAAGAAAAAAAACTTTCTGATCTCCCTTTACTGTCAATGTACATAAATGCATTACAATTAATTATAAACAATGAAACAAACCATCAAACAAAAATATTCTCAAGGTGGCACTGTTGTAACCCCTACCTCTTTAATATTGAGCCATCTTTTCTCAACATAGTTCTGAACTTCTGTATTACTCTTATACAAGACACTGTCCCTGAGCTTACTTATTGCTGCCTCACATGTTTCTCTATCATGTGCAGAAGCTACACTACGAAGGAGGCCAAGAAGTTCACTGCGATCTTGATCAGACAGATGGTTCTTGCCTGCAACAGGTGCATTACAATGCCTAATTAGTAATTTCTTCAAAATGTTACAACTATTACTATTTAACACACATGTAATTTCTAGCTTTGCCAAGTTCAATAAACTAACATTACATTTTTTTTCATATTATTTCTCTAATAATAAACATTTATTTGTAGGCGAAGTTCCTCAACATATAGCAGCTGAAGTTATAGGGAAAAAATTAACGATTATGACAAATATAATTGTTTATCATTTCCCTTAATATTTTGTTTAATATCAATTACTGCAATGTTAATTAAAATACTAATTTTGTGTGGGGCAATTACATATAATTCTTAATGTAGACACATTTGAAATGAGCTGAGATTTGATTTCTGTATTATTGCAGTGCCCAAACAGTGAAATCTGCACTTAGCCGCACGGAAAACAAAATTATTACTCATATTAAATTGTCTGAGTTAAATGAAAAAAAAAAAAAAACTGAGTTATGATACTGATTTGATCGTAGAGAAAAAAGGTTTAATAAGACAACTGCTAGACATTCCTGGTCCATCACCACATACATTTTGCGAGAGAGAGAAGAATACTTACTTTCCCTTGTCCAGCGAATCCAGGCTTGCTCTCGATGGAAAGAACACAGGTATTTGTGAGTATTTGGGAAGACCAATTGAAGTGCCTGGTATTCTTGTTCACAATAATCAGTCATGAAATAATTTGGATTCCAGGCATCATTCCATTTTTTAATTAAAGACAAGGCCTCAGAGATCGCCATGGTGGACTCATTTTCACAAATGAACTCTGCAACAGGTTTGTAGCCAACATTTGTCCTGACAACAACTAAAAAAAGTGGCAAGGCATATTTTGTTGTTCTGTATGTGGCATCCAGGAGAACCATGTCTCCATACCGTTTAAGAAGTCTCTGCTGTTCTTGGGACTGATGTACAAACAAAAATGTGTTCTGCATGGTGGACTCCTTTTCTTCACTATTCACAACATCACCATCTTGGGATTTATCATCTATGATTTGGGCCTCTGAGCATTTTCTGAAGTAAAAATGTGCAGCAGGATCATCTTCTTTCCATTTATTCAGCTTTATTTCCAAATTAAGCTGATCAAGACCAGAGTACCTTCCCGCTACTAAAGCCAAATGCACATGGTTTTGAATGGTATGGCTAGTTGGAAAGTAGCACTGATCATGTGACTTTGGGAGGACACAATCCGAAACTGAGAGTTCAGTGTTCACAAACTGCCGAAGCACTTTTTTAAGGAAAGGCACAGATGTAATTCCCAATGACACATACTCTTGAATTTTTTTCTTCACAAGAGGGTGGATATTTCTTGTGTATCCACTTTCTGTCGAAATCTTGTGGTGTTGGTGAGCTGTCTCAAATGGTAAGATGATGTGAATTATTTCAGATGACTCTGCTTCATTTTTCTGTAGAGCTGCTTTCAGAGTGTCCATGACGACTTGTTTTCTCACTTTTGAAGCTCCTTTCTCAATGCTGAATTTGTTGAATCTAGGGGAAAAAAAAATGCTTTGTAAGAATATAATTGATTGAAAGAGTTGCTAAACGAACAAAAAATCCTAATGGTTTGATGTATTTTATAAGAGAATATTCTCTGTAAACCCACTTGGAAATGATATTTATTCAAAAAAATGCTACATAAATATATTGTAGGGCTGCCCCGACTAAAGATATTTCTAGTCAACTAGTAGTTATTCATTTAAGTCATTAGTCAACTTAGCCTCTTCCTGTTGACTAACCTTTGTTTGTATATTTGTTGGCATCCCAAAATAAATTTGAATTCAATGCATTTATTTTCAGGTTATACATTAAAACCATCAGTAGGTTAAAAAAAATGGTGTTAACTTAATACAGAATATGTATTTTGTGTTTTAAAATATTTCTAGACAAATCCAATTTGGCTATTGAAGTTAAAGTTTCCCAACACTTTTGTACAGAAGCAATGTAGCTTACCTTCTAATATACCTAATAAAAAGTTTGGCTGTGCAGCCAACTTTTTTGGTTGTTTGAATGTACATTCTCTTCCTTTTGCCAGAATATATATGCTCATCCTCTGAAAAGAGCTGAAATATATGCAAAAGTGTTAACAGAAAAGTATGCTTTTGAAAATTGTGCATTAGTTACCCTAAATGAAAAAAGAAATCCCCTGAATCTTACCTCCTGAGTTTTGCAATTCTTTCGTGGATTTCCATACTGACAGCAATGAATTACTCTGTTTGTGACAGCAAGAGGTACATCCTCAGAAAAATCTTCCACCTGCCAAACCAGACGATGCGGCCCCTTTTCTTTCTTTCTTTTATCATCAGACCTACAAATAAAAGCAAGCACTTAAAGACAAGAAATTGTAATAATAATCTTCAGTTCTCTAAAAGCAACCAAAACATCTCTTATTCTCATCCTTACCAAGCGATGAAAGACGTCAGAGTCTCTCTCTTGTGGCATTCTAGCACAGTGTTGAGGTCAGCTTTGTTGGTGATGAAGCCAGACACATGGGTTTTTGAAATGTTCAGTACATTAAAACAATCAGGGAGCCATTCTGTGGCAAAAAATTTAGTAAGGTAATCTGTAAATAAGGACTAGGGAGAACATGGTGCATTTGAAGAAACTTTTGAACTTGAAATAGCATATTCTATGGTAATTCTTACCTGGAGTAATTATGGTCTGGTCTGCCATAATGCACACAAAACAGAAGGCCTAAAAAACATAACAATGTGATAACAGATTCTTACCATAGCATAGCCTAACGTTACATTATATGTGCTCTTTAATTGAGTCTTCAATAATTCTACTATAAAGACTATATTAACAATAATATACGAGACAAGCATCTTGAAAGAGACACCTATCATAGTATAAAACATTATTCCCAATTGTCAATATGTAATAACGTTTCAGTCTACAATTATTCTATTAATTATTATAAAAGAGAATATTTAAACAAACCGTTAAGCATTAAAGTAGTAAAGTCATTCCGTCATTGGCAGTTAAATTAAATTTCGCGGTATTCCCGGAGCAAACCATAGACAGTAAAAGGAAGGAGCAAACAAAGTAGACTGCGCATGCTCCATGACCTTGCGAACAAACCACGCCCTCGTGTTGTCGTCAGACTCGAAACCCCAAGTATTTAGTCTGAGCCGCGGAGGACGGCATATTGGTATTGTTGTCAGTCGTTGTCATGGAGACATCCTGTAAAAACTCGTCGCTTCCGTAACGTCAGAGCCATCGCCGACGACTGATGACGTATCGGGTGCACGAAGGGTTGTTCCATTTCGTAGGGTAATTTTTCAACCCCTTGGCCATAACACTCTGTTTTAAGGGCCAAGGGGTACACTCGAAAACAAGGGGTAGGGCCAAGGGGTAGGGCCAAGGGGTGAATTGGGATTGAGCCTAATGCTGCCTTCAGGAATAATCATAAATAGGCCTAGTTTCCTAGTTTAAAAAAATGGACATCGTAATCACGACTTCAGAAAAAGAAAAACAAAATAATATGTATTAAATGTACAAAAAAAAAAAAAGATTTCAAACTAAGGTTTTATAGAATATAGTGATACATGTCATGAAGTTATCAAATTATTTGAAAAGGAAATAATGCACTTGCCACAACATAACTTTGTGACAATGTTTAGAAAAATATATGAACGATTTTAAACAAAACTGTCAGCTTATACAGATTCTATCTTTCAGTGCTAATTGCTTTGTGTATTTAAATGTTAAATGGGAAAACACTCAACTGGTCTTTTTTCTTGCATTTTTCTTTTCTTATTCTTGCTTTGTTATTAGGGCCACCAAAATGAAGATGTGTAGGAGTAGTTCGATGTTCAAGCTTTTGGGGAAAACCTTGTTCATTTAAATGTATAACCTGTTTGCATACTGTTTCTGCTGTTTGTGCTTTGTTCTATAGTAAATGAACTAAATGAACCAAATTCTGAGTCTGTATCATTCATATGTCGTTGAAAAAGTCTAAAATAGTTTTGGGCCAATGAGGACAAGTTAAATTAGACCACTGCATGTCCGCCCATATTATTAAAAACTAAAATGACCAACTGGTTACCAATACACGACTGTCGATCCACAACGTTGCCACGACGTCGCCGTTACTAACTGACAACGTTACAAAGTTACGTCGTGGCAACGGATCCAGGAATTTCACTTTTCCGGTTGCCACGACGTAACTAGTTACGTCGCCACGACGAAAGTTTGGTCACCAGATTACGTTGCAGTTACGTAACAGTCACGTATTTGTGTTAGCTGGGCGTTCATATTTTTGATATTCAGTCATTGTTTTTAATTCAACACAATCAAAAAATTCATTTTAAAATATAATACTATATAATGTTTACTTCATCCCAATTACAAGCAATATAAACAGCATATATGGTTAATACTTTCTCTTTACCTTTGTTAGTTCACATTTAAGAATTGCAAGTTGCAACTTTGTGCGGGAACGGCAGGGGTAAAATCACTCTTGCACTCATACTCTCTCACACTTAGACAAAATCTCTCTCTCACACGCACGCACGCGCACGCACACACCGTTTAGTATGTATTTTTAAAGCAGTTTGGTTTATGAGGACACAGATGTCCTCATAAACCATGTTTACGTTGTAACGTAATACCGATGTGATTACACACATTTGTGTCCTCATAAACCATATGAACACAAACACAAAACATCCTGTGTGTAATGTGAAGGGCGTGGTCATTGAAAATGTTTTCTGATATAACTTATATTCTTGACAGAAAATAAACCAAGGCCAATGAGTCTGTGTATGAAAAAATAATATCGTATAATTTTTCTTCTGATAAAAAATGAAAACACCATACAAGGGTTAAACCGTCACCGCAAAGCACGCCATTTACAACACGCAAAAAATAATCGAACCATCCGTGGAAAAAAAGTTGAATACAATAAAGTATGACAACATATTCAAGCTTCAATAAGATAAAACCAAGCACAAATTAAATATTTATCAGATAAACGCTGAACTTAATTATATATGCGATAATTTTTCACCACAAGATGTCAAAAACATTAGACAACTCCTCACCGTGCTTTCCGCCATTGTGTCGTCGTTGTCAATTATAACTCCGCCCACACACTTCCGGTTCTGGCGCTGGGGTTCTGGCGCTTGTGTCCTGAAACTGGTGGTGCTGCGGGTCTGCAGCTGGATACGTCTCGTGAGAGGAGGAGTGAAAAAAGCGCAGGCAAGCCGGTGTTACAGTAGCTGTGTCCCAAAGTGAAGGCTGCGTCCTTCGAAGGCCGTATTTGAAGGCCGATTGCGTCACCGCGGCGCGACGAAGGACGTCCCAATTCAAAGGCTGCATCCTTGGGAGGTCGCATTTGAAGGCCGATTGCGTCACCGCGGCGCGATGAAGGCTGTCCCAATTCAATTCTCCATCCTTCGAAGGCCGTATTCGAAGGCCGGTTGCGTCATCGCGCCGCGACGAAGGCTTCCCTGATTCAAAAGCGACGCCAAATGCGCCCTTCGTTTCCCCGTGAAAAGAAGGATACATAAATGGACACTTAGCGGCCTATAGGCCTATGTCACGAAAAAATTGAAGACCGGAAGTACGTCTTTTAGTAGGGATACGGCTCTTCCGGTTAGCTTTTTACAATGGCGGAGTCCGATAGATACCGCTGGACCAAATATCTCCGCAACCTGCCTGAAGTCACATATGACGATGTGGTTCGGATGGTAAATGAAAACTTTCAAGTGGAAAAGCGTGAAAGCTGAGGAATGGCTGTCTATGTCCTGACGCAGAGCAACCCGGTACACTACAACAACAGCGGCGGGCTGTTCGTCAGTAAGGTAAACGTTTCTATGGTAACAGGGAGTTGAAACAATCAGCAGACGTTGCTGCTACGCTTAGGATTGTGGGTAGTGTAGTTTTTTTTCATACGATCGCGGATAAAACATGTTTTTCTTAAAACAGGGTTGATTTCATATGAACTTATAGCTTCTACAGGAGCAAAAACATTCGTTTCACAACCTCATAGCTCGTGGTCAGTCTACCTCGGATGGTTTAGACATTATGGCTGATAATATAAATCCTTATGGAGAAATACTGTTGACCGGAAGTTCTGAATCCCTACTCCGCGTTCCGGAAGCAGGAAGTGTGACATAGGCCTATTCTACCCCATAAGTCATTGCGCGCCGTTGACGACAGCATTTATTTATTTATTTTTAAAGGCGGCCGAGACTAGAGATCGGTGGTGGACAGCAAATTCACATTTAAATGTAAGTATTATGTTTTCATTTAGGCCTACTCAAATAGCTAGCGAAACCAGAGTTAAATTTTCTTATAAACTTATTAACTCCTTCGTCAGGTAGTTTTAGGCAAACCTTGTGGTAATAACGTTATTAGTTTAACGACCTATTTGTAATATTTGCACTTGTGTATTATAAGAAATATCACTCACCCAATAAAGCCCAAAACAATAAGAAAAGCAGTAGATAAGGCAATGGGGTTTCACTTTTATGTGTTTTTGTAGTGCTGTCATGCAAGCTATGTGGTTTTAACCAAATTTTAGTATACAGAAATATGATTTCTTAAGTATTTTGTATGCATGTCTTGATGTGTCATATTTTGCACTGTTAACAATACACTTAAGATTGCTCCTCTGTGTTAAGTACCCTTTTCTGCTTTTTTAGAACAATTCAGGAAAAAATGGGTCTATATAAAGAACAGTAATACACACATCTTTGCTGAAATGTATTGTCCTGTTGTTGTTAACAAGCCATGGTTCATTTGCTCTGCCTTTAGGATTGCAAGTGTCCTGAGACAGGAGAGGGTGTGAGTGGGAAACCCACTGCTGCAACTTGGCCCTGGTTTGTCCTTATGGATGAGGTGTTGGGACAGATGCATTGCACCAACCCCCCGTCCTCATCGCCTCAATCCCTGAGGACACACCAGGGCCGAGTTCAGTAGTGGGTGCCCACGGTGAGGAGGAGCCAGGGGCAGCAGCACCAGCACAAAGGCGGTGAGACAGGATGAGTTTTTGGACTTGATCAGAGAAGAAATGCAACTATAGAGGGAGGCAGAGGCGAGGAGTGCACAGGAAAGAAGGAAGAGGATGGACAGGCTGTTTTCTCTTCTTGAGAGAATGATTGAATATATATATATATTTTCTACATATTCTTGTTTAACATTTTTCACTTTTATTTTTTAAAAGAAAAATTATGTACATTTATTTTTATGCAACTTTAATTGTGTAAATAAAAGAGAATGAATTGTTCTGGACATTATTTATTTTTGTAATGACAGTAATACTTTCTGCATGAAACAAATTCTATACCTTTTTATTTTTTCAAATAAAATTGGTAAATGAAAATCATTTGTTCTTTAGGCTACATTAAAGTACTTTTTCCAACTATTTACAAAATACGTTAAACATATCAAAATCAACATAAACATTTAATTTTACAATACATAAAATAAGAAAAAATTGATGTAGACTCTATTGAGCTGAGCTGCTGGACCGGGATGGGCTGCCCCTGGTAAGGCCTCCTGCTGGTGGGACATCATCTGGGATGGTCTCCAGAGTGTTTGAGTGCATATTTCCACTATCCACTAAGTTGTCTACCAACAGGTTTGCAGGGCTGATTCAATCGACGGCTTTCTGAAAAAAGTACTTTTAATAACTACTGCATTTATATTAGGCTACTACTGCATTACTGCGTAGGCTATGTTGCATTTTACTTCTGTATATTTTCAATATACAGTCATATCTGGTTGTTACATTATATACTTTTGTGTAGTGTAATGTAATCACATTGTGATGTGAGGGAAAAAAGTACTTCAGGTTACTTCACATTTGTAAGTGGATACGAAAACGAAATATGCAGTTCCGAAAATTAAAGTAACAAAATGTAGGCTTATTGTCACAATATTGACAAATTGTTGCTAACTACAGCAGCGTCCCATATCAAAGGGCGCATCTGAAGCGCTCGGACCGGTCTAGCCTAGGATTGTTCTTGTCGCCTGGCAACCGTGACAGCTGCAGATGACGAGCGCGAGAAATACTGGACTTTTTATATTAAATTGGGTTTTGTATTCAAACAGGGCTAAACCGAAAATACATGATCCGGCAGCGCCGGGGCACACAATGACCTCCAGTAAAATATAAAACATAAAAATGACAATAGCCAATTCTGGCTCCATAGCTGTTTACTCAGTTATCAAAATGAATGATCAGGATAGCAGCATTCCTCTCGCACCGTTGCTTGGCGCCAGGAGCGGTAATCGGGAGCACCTGGTTGCACAATTAGGAAATCCTAGGAAGGCTACATGGTGCGTCCTTCAGAGGACGCATAGGCTGCATCCTTGAAGTCTGCGTCCTTCAAAGGATGCAGCCTTCAACATTGGGACACAGCTCCTATATTCGGTTCCTGAAATATTTGGTTCCAATGGGTGGAGCTACCATGAATATTTACGAGACCATAGCGTGGGCGGGGCGACAAATACAAGCGAGTGGAACGGAAATTATTAGCGTGAGCGCCTGCTCGTTTTGTTTTATGGATTATTTATTTCAAACAGGTAATAAATTTGAACGAAGTTAATCTTAAACTAGTCGTATATATTTTATAAATAATTCATCGTTTTGTAGCATGTGTTAGTGTTTCAGTAGCCTACTCTGAGTTTACCTGAACTGAACTAATCCTGTAGGAAGCGTTGCAAGACCAACATTAAAGGCATATTTCTCCAAATTTTCCCAGATTAGTTGTTGCTGACATTATAGAACTGTTGGTTTCTCATGAGTGACTGAGATTAGGATTTTTAAAGGTGTGTGATTGCTGTTTAATTAAATATTTACAAATATATGCTTGTGTCTTTATTCTGTCTCCCAAAGTTGTCTGCATATTATTAAAATAGCCTTTAAAATTATAGGCTGATAGCTCAAGACGAAATAAGAACTTGGAGTTGCATGTTGCATGCTTTGTACTGCTTTATACTGACTCAACTGAAAATGTTTTTGATACACAACCTTTACTTTATCAAAGGTTATCATAAATGTTAAGCTTCAGATGCATTAACAGTTGTTTTCTCTATATGCTTTAGAACAGTGGTCAAATTAACTGATAATAATGACTAACCATTAATGATAAAAATTAGGCCTACATCTTATCAGTTTAGTAATGTTATCATTCTTATGTAATCTTTTTGTAAACAAGTGAACAGAAAAAGGCAGGGGTATACCAAAATATTAAGGAAAGGTATATTTACAAATACATATTTGAATAATATAGTAAATATTTTATTAGTCCTGCTGTATTCATTTTGTCCTTGATCCCATTTTTTTCTCTTGTCTAACATTCTTGTTTTTACAGCTGAATATGAATAAAATATGTAATTTTAAGACACTGTATCTTACTATAAAAATAATTTCGAGTTAATGAATGAATGCTTTAAAAAAACAGAGGTTTTGTTTATCAGTTTTAAACAGTCTAGAATAGATCATATTTAGGTATATAACTTTATGCATATAGATTTATATTATAAAAATTATATGTATTATATTCTTTAAATGAGAATACTTTTTAATTATATGTCCATATCCCACCACACCTGAGAAACTGACCTCTATTTCTGACCTCTATGTCTGTGCAATTTACTATTGTACACAGCTTTGGCCAATAAATAATTGGTTCAGTACATAATAGTTTGTGAAGCATTCAACATCCAATTAGCTATGGTGTTTTAAAATAATAACGAGTCTCAACCACAATTCATATAAATAAACCTACCCATCTTTGTTGAATTTGTCACTTGGGCTGTCAATATAGATAAGGAAATGTTTAAAACCTTGTATGAATTGAAAAAATCTGGAAAGGTTCCTCATGGTGTTTCTAAAAGAAATTAAAAATATGTCCTTCTTAGAAGGGCACAGAACTTCACAATGAGAGGTGAGTTAAGTAACACCATACTACTTTTAGATGAGGTTTTATACTATATTATACAGTGAGGTTTTTATTTGCCCTAGATGCAAACACCCTTAATTTTGTGCATGATATCAATGAAAGAAAATTAGAAATTTAAAAACTAAATTAAATGAATCAATTTGCTAGAGTTTTGTCTCTGTTTCATTACAATTAAGTGCACTTACCTTTGGAATGGTACATTCAAAACTACAAATTGCACAAACTGAGTATAAATTACTTTAGTTGGAACTTGCTATGTATACATCAATACAATTGAAATAATTATCACTTAATTTGACCAATGTTCTAAAGCATTGCTAGAGAAAACAACTGTTAAAGCAACTGAAGCTTAACATTTATGATAACCTTTGACAGTTGTGTATCAAAAAGATTTTCAGTTGAGTGTAAAGCAACATTCAAAGCATGCAACAACATGCAACTCGTCTTGAGCTATCATCAAGCTATTTCAATAATAGCCTACAGACAACTTTGGGAGACAGAATCAAAACACAAGAATATATTTGTAAATATTTATTTAATCATGCAATAATATACATTTAAAAAGCTTAATCTCAGTCATTCGTGAAAAACGAACAGTTAGCAGTAGTTTAGGACAAAACGCGATCTGAGGCGCTAATAATTTCTGTTCCACTCGCTTGTATATGCCCCGCCCATGCACGCTATATGGTCTCGTGAATATTCATAGTAGCTCCACCCATTGGAACCAAATATTTCAGGAACCGAATATTTTAGGCTTGTTTGAGATGAGCAAAATCTGCGCAGAACCGATCACCGGTGATCAGCGCGAGACGCATGCCGGTTAGAAATGTGTCCGAGTGCGGTCCGCCTTGCTCTGATGTCATGCTGACGTACGTCAAAAATCTCTCGCGAGCGCAAGGCACACCTGTAGGATTCTGCAGTCGCGCGCAGTTGCTCTCCACCGACTGCGCTGATCAAAAGCACGATGGGAAACGACTTGCTGACGACACAGCTTAATGCTCATTGGTTTAAACAACTGTGATGTATTGTTCTCTTTTAAAATGTTTGATTTTAAAACTCTAATATCATGTTTTATGTGTATATGTTATTTGTGAATATCCCCAAACTATCTGACAGTGCGATCTCTTTGGGTTATGCAATTAAATTTTTATAAAAAAATAAAAAAAATAAAAACACATAGGCTATGTCTGTATTAAAGAAAAAATTATTGATAAACATGTATTTGGAATGGAATTAAATAACAAGTACTTTGGGTGTCTTGTTCATTTTATTTATTTTCATATAAAAGCAACAGAACTCGAATTACATCCAGTTTATTAGCAACACTGTGCACGAGCGTGAATCCCGCGATATCCATCTTTGATCTCGCAGGTGTCAGATCCACTGCGAGAAGAGAGATCTGTCCGGCTTGCCTGCGCTTTTTTCACTCCTCCCCTCACTGCAGCCGCCTACTCTCGGCTACATTTCAGGCGAGGCAAGGCGCATCTCAAACAAGCCTATTGTAACACCTGTTAGTTCTCTCTTCTCGCAGTGGATCTGACACCTGTGAGATCAAAGGCGGATATCGCGGGATTCACCGGATTCACGCTCGTGCACATTGTTGCTAATAAACTGGATGGAATTTAAATTCTGTTGCTTTTATATGAAAATAAATATCATGAACAAGACACCCAAAGTAGCCTACTTATTTAATTCCATTCCAAATACATATTTATCAGTCTTTTTTTCTTTAATACAGACATGTTTTTTTTTTTTTATATATAAAAATTACATTGCATTAACCATATGATTGCACTGTTAGATAGTTTGGGAATATTCACACATAACGTATACACATAAAACATGATATCAGAGTTTTAAAATCAAACATTTTAAAAGAGAACAATACATCACAGTTGTTTAAACCAATGAACATTAAGCTGTGTCGTCAGCAAGTCGTTTCCCATCATGCTTTTGATCAGCGCAGTCAGTGGAGAGCAACTGCAGAATCCGACAGGTGTGCCTTGCGCTCGCGAGAGATTTTTGACATACGTCAGCATGACATCAGAGCAAGGCGGACCGCACTCGGACACATTTCTAACCGGCATGCATCTCGCGCTGATCACCGGTGATCGATTCTGCGCAGATTTTGCTCATTTCAAACAAGCCTATTGTAGACGAGCTCTGATCACATGGTCCACACCGGAAAAAATGGATAGAGCGGACATTGCGTCACTAAGAGGCGACATTTCTTTTCCGGGACGGCCAGTTATTTAAAATCATAGACAGTAAAAGAAATGGACACAGCAACCCCATTGGATTCAACGGAGACAAAAGCCGTTTCTCAATATGCGTTCTTGTCTGTACTTGTGTTCTTGTGGACTTGTAAAACGTCATCAGTCGCTGCCCAAGTACTGTTCCAATTCAAAGTTCACATCTAGCCAAGTCCAGTTCAAATCCCCGGATGTGTTCTTGATCCGCCCCTTTTACCGAGGATGCATCGAGAGGTGACTTGTGCGAACTTGAGAAAGCCAGGTATCCCAGAATGCATCTCACACCAACCAGCAAGCATCAATAGCAGAGGAGAAACCCCGTGTAATTTAAAAATACTGCTGTAATTGTGTCACGAAATGTAGTTTTAAGAGTATTTCAGGCGAGAATGTAGTTGTTTAAAGATCATATCTTTGGTTTATTTATAAAGATAGCACCTATTTGAAAATTTGATCTGACGGTTTCGGAGTTGTGAGAACCAGGCAATCGGACGCTCGGCGCTCGTACCCCGCCGAGAACAGCCTTTCCTCGGCTAGTGCTGCTGACTTGCCGCTGGCTCGGATGTCTCTAGTCTAGTGGTTTAACGTGAGATATAAATCGTCTTGTGTATATCTAACGGGCGATTTATTTATTTATTTAATTTGTCTCATTAATCTATAATTGTTCCCTGGCAACACGTTAAGCTGAGGGCAACGTGAGTTTCATAGCTTTATTTAGTCAATTTAACTTTAACGTTGTAGCCTAGAGAGCTGACTTTTGTTTGACTGAATCGTTTGCTTTATTATTGTATAGCTTCTTATACCTTTTAGGCTACTTATACTTTTATAATGGCTATTATTGATCATTAAAACTGACATTTAACAAAAAAATGTTATGTTATGTTATTTTATATATTTAAAACATATAAAATATTTTATTATAGCCTACATGTTGCCTACATTCTCTTCACTGTATGTACATATAATAAAATAAAATGACACAACCCTGTCTCTTTTTGCTAAATGTTAGTTTTAATGAATTTTTTATTCATCATTCATCAAGTGTTATATTTCATCAAGTTATATTTCGTGTTGTTATAAATATGCAGTGAAGATAATCAATTGCGTTGCCTGAACCACATTTGTGTGGCCACTGGCTATGTTTAAGATTTTTTTTAAATGAAAATGAAAAGAGTCAGAGTGGTGGTTTATAACATATTTTGTTTTATTTGTAGCCTAGATATACATAAAGAGATAACCGGAGTAGCCAGAGCGAGCTGAGTGACGCGATCAAGTACGCCGCTGTTCCATTTGCAGAATTATCGGACTTGCGTCCTCCCGTCCTCGGGAGTTCGTTCTCCTGAGTCGAACTTGTCAAGTCCGAACTGCCAAGGACTCAAGTCCGAACTTTGTGTACTTGGTATTGAGAAACGGCTAAAGTGAAGCCAATTAGAAACTTTTACTTCCTGGGGGTCCAGCGTACTGCGCAGACTCAAACTGAACTCGACGACGTAGATGTGACGTGAGCAAACCGTCTGTCTTCTAGTGGCTGTGCCAAGATCAATCTGAATCATTACCTTCCGAAACTCGCAGAGACGGAGAGCGTGAGTAGGAGCTGTCCATGAGCTAGGAGCAGGGGAAACTTTTTGTAGGTGTTCTGATTAATTACTTTGTCATTTTGCCTCGACGTCCTCCCGATTGCCCGCGAGCTTCTCCTCCTGTCCATACGGTAATTTCCTACTGTGCGACAGAGAGTCGCGTGGCTGTGACGCAATCGTTAGCCTACTTTTACAAAAACTGCTTCTACAGGGCCATAACGTAAGCTACAAGGTAATGGAGCCTTTTATACATTTTCGTGTTGCTTTAGAAATAAATAATGGACAAATGGAGTCTTTAAACGCCTCAGATGTGAAGTTATTCGCTGTCAAAGTGACGCCAAAATGAATGGGAGTCAATGGGATGCTAACTGCAGGTGGGGTTCCGTTAGCCAATGGCGGCGTCCGGGGGTACTTCAAAATAATACAAATCCCTGCACCCTTGTTTAAAATCGGAATTTCTCTGAAATAAAAAATCTTTGGAGACTTTTGAGATATTGTAAGTACACAACTGAAGGAAATATCACACTGTGCAAGTTATTTTAGGAAATTTTATTACAAAATTGTTACATATTGGAGCTTTAAACAAACAAACAAAAAACTACAGTATTATACTATTATGTAAAACAGTATTATTAGGTATTGTCAAAATTTCACCTGTAGTAAGTCAGTTTGGTCACTAGGAAAGCACTACAGCCTTTGGGATAAATAAAAAACCACTATAGGTGATTTACAGTTTATTTCATAAACATATGTAATAAACATATGTAATAATATGCTCAGTACATAAACATGTTTGATAATTGTACAGTAAGGGAGGTATTGTCAAAATTTCACCTGTAGTAAGTCAGTCTGGTCCGTAGGATAGCACTACACCCTTTGGAACACGAACAAATACTTAGGGTGAATTACAGTATTTTTTTTTAAAACATTTGTCAACTGTAGGTACAGTAAGGGACTTTTTGTCAAAATTTCACCTGTAGTAAGTCAGTTTGGTCACTAGGAAAGCACTACAACCTTTGGGTTAGCCTAGCCTATATAAAAAAACACTATAGGTGATTTCCAGTTTATTTCATAAACATATGTAATAAACATATGTAATACTATGCTCAGTGTATAAAAATGTTTGATAATTGTACAGTAAGGGAGGTATTGTCAAAATTTCACCTGTAGTAAGTCAGTCTGGTCCGTAGTATAGCACTACACCCTTTGGAACACGAAAAAATACTTAGGGTGAATTACAGTATTTTAAAAAAAAACATGTGTCAACTGTATGAACAGTAAGAGACTTTTTGTCAAAATTTTACCTGTAGTAAGTCAGTCTGGTCTGTAGGAAAACACTACAGCCTTTGGAACACGAAAAAATAATTAGGGTGAATTACAGTAATTTTAGTCAGCGTGGTCACTCGGAACATGCTACAACCTTCGGATAGTAAAAAATCCCTTTGGTGAATTAATGTAATTTTATTCTAAAAACATTTATGCACATTATGTACAGTGAGGCAGGTTTTCTAAATACAATCATTATAATGCACTTTTTATTGTTGCTATAGTACAATCAATAGCATTAGAACACATAATGTGAGAGATATTTGCTGGTACATCTGTACTTTGCAAAAATGTAGTTGTCTGTTTGCACACAATGGAAAAAATATATAACTTTTTAGACGGTCCCTAATCTTCTTTACCACACACATTGAATGTTCAGTGAACATGTATACCATTAAAACAATATTTGCCCATTTTGATCGATTGTGGAGAGTGTTGTAGTTCACCATCTTTGTCCTAAAGATCATGTAGCTGCTTTCATTTGGCAAAAATGTGCTTTATTGTGCTTGTTATTGAGACAGTTTTTAAGCAAAAAAGTGCGAATGTGCAAATATAAAACCAACTTTACTTAGGCTAAGTAACCTCAAACTTTCCAAGTTCGCTGCGCTGGTGATATTAAACAGAAGTTTGTATGTGTTTGTCGGATAAGTATGAATTAACGTTAGCATTTAACGAACTGGTTTGTGGAGACAAACAGCGTTCCCTTTCGAACGGTCACTTCGTATTGCATAGCTATACGCAGTGGGGAAACTCCTTTTCCTCGATTTACTGAAGCTTTTGTTTAAAACGCATTTGCAGTTGCACAGCTAGCACATTGAGCGTCCACTTCGCTCATAGGCTGTGCTGCAGCAACTGCACAAACCAATGGCGCGGGCGCCTCTGACCTGTAGCCAATGAGCATCATTGCACGTCAGAGCTCCCCAAGGGGGCGTGGCCTTAGCCTATATCAGAGCCGTACAATTAACAATACGAACTATTACAGGAAAACACATCAACGAAAAAAATCATACTTACAGTTTGTGGCTCGTAAACAGCTTCTGTTTTTAAAGTTGGAACTGCTCCATGTTTCAGGACAAGCCGTTGTGTGAATCCTGCATTGTTCGTGTAACTCGTGTAGATTGAGGAAGCTTTCCTTCGGAAAAATGTGCAGCACAGAGTGCGACATTTGGATTATAATTATGAGGGACCGAGTTAAAAATAAATTTTAACCGTCCTTAGGAAGACTGAACAAAGTGGACCTGCAATATCGGTGAAAATAACAGCGTTTCGACGGCATAGCGGCACTATTGAGAATGAGGACATACGTCACGGTAGCTTGCTGTCCACCATTTTGGGAGGATACGCTATCGGTTGCCAGGGGCAACAGTGTAATAGCCATACAGAGACGGAGCAGGAAAGATGGCTCGAGGAATTGTAATAGAAATTACGAGAAAATGAAGAACAAATGGAGAAAAATGCGGCAAAAGAAAAGGGTCCTTTTCAGGGAGAAACTTGCTACCAATGTCAATTTTTTTTTCTTTTTTCTTTTTTCTTTTTTTGATACGAAAAAACTGTAACGCATAGTTCCTGCGGTTTCTACGACAATCGTTTGAGACTCTGGAGCAGTTTTTTACACAGCAGTGTTTTCCAGGCATTCTAAAATAGTGCGACAAACTCCTCTACTACCAATACAAACAATGAACGGTGCTGGCAGGTAACCTCCCAAAATGGCGGAAAAGGGAGGAAGACGCATTCTCTGGGGGCGGGGCGCTGTGTCGTGACGACATCTCCTCATTCTCAATACTACGCTCTTCTCCACAGCAACAAAATGGCCTCGCCCCTGTTATAGTATCAAATAGGCTTCTATACTCTTTGATAGTATTGTGTTCCCAGAGGAGGGGTTTATGTAAATATTGGGCTTAGTGATGTCAGCAAGCCCACAGGCATGTCGTGTAGTCCTTATCAGCCGTTTCTGTAGTTCTTAGAAATTGATTTCTTTAAAAGCAAATATCTCCCTTTGCTTTAAACTTTGAACGTTGTAACTTTGCAGATGTTGTTTATGCTCAAACAGCAACATTACACTAAAGTTAGAAAAGTGAAATCGTGTTTTACCACCCCTTTAAAATATATCAGTGCCTTTGTTTTGTCTCAAGATGAACACCAGTAATGTTTTCATGTTTATGAAAATTATTTAAATGTCCTAATTGAACTATGGACTAATCCTGGTTTAGGCTAAACCCTTCTGTGAAACCGGGCCATAATGTCCTGGGGACATAAATGGCACCTATTCAGTGGAATAGCCCATTAACATTTGTTTACAACTATTGTTTTCTAGTCTGACAAGCTAACTATTTTTTTTTGTATTATAATACGCAGACAGGAAAAAATTAAGCAAACTACCACTATCAACACTAAAGTAACAAACTTAATATGCACCAAAAAGTTAGCGAATGTTTGCTAATAATGGTTAGCGATAGATTGTAAGTGGCAGACCTCTTGGAGATTTTTCGGTCTAATCATGTTGCAAGCAAATTTACACAAACTAATTAAAACGTTAACTTAGACTAAATGAGAATTTACAAAAATCCACTTACATCCATATGCAGGACAGGTGATCTCTCTCCTCATTTCACCACTTTCTCGCGTTATCACTCATATCTGATGGGAAAAGCGTATTCAAGTATTATAATACCCCACCCATTGGTATCACTATGGTATTTGGTACGGGGGCCCAGCAAGATGGTTTGTACCCAGGGCCCAAAATTTGGTGCTACGCCCCTGCTCTGGGCCATAGGTCTGGGTGGCGTGGACAGAGCCGAATGGCACCGTCGCCAGTGTGTGTATCTCATAGAGAATAATGTGTTCGAATTTTAAAGACGTGGCGCTACGCTTCTCGTCCGGTGTGCAACCCCCTTTAAGGTGCTGTTATCTTAAGGTGCTGTCAACACCGATATATTGCGACACCCCAATTCAGAGTCATGGAATAATTAAATCTTTCCTACTACTGTAGCATACTCTCCCTTTTCCAACTTGATTTTGGATATTGTAGAGGTGTCTGTCCTTTGTTTCCCTGCCCCACATTTCTTGCCGCTTTTTATTTCTGTGTTCTTTAATTCTTAAAAGCTCAGGATTAAACTCATTTTCAGTATTCTAAGCAGATTTATAAGTATTTCATGTATAAATTATTGTCTTGTTATTTACTGCTCATTAATAAACTATTTAAAGCTGACACAGAGTCTGAACAAATAACAGGCCTTGTTGGCTTATCTTCCTCCACCCATTGAATAGCTTATAAAATCAATATTAGTTCTGTTGTAGAAACAGATGCATAATTGTCTGTCCTCTCTGAATGTTTACTTGGAATCAATGACTATATACAGCTGCAGCCGTGTACTGATGTAGGATCCTTTGACACATCTGTAAATAATTGAGTCTTGTACAATATGCTTGATCTATACTGATGATCAGCAACCTTCTTAGGTGCAGATGTTTCATTCTTACCCTTGAACTGTTGATGTATATCGTTCATAACATCATAGCATCTTTGCTGTCCAACCAAAACTTTGGATGTTATCGTTCCCATACTCACTCTTTTAGTATTTCCTTGACTAGATTGTGTCTCTGAATGCCCTTTCATATTAATCCAATAATTCATTGTTAATTTCAATTAATTTATCCTTTTGTGCATTTCTCTATACCTCTACCTGTAATGCTGATATTGGAGAGGATCTCAAAGCCCCACAACATATTCTTAACGATTGTGCCTAAACTTTTTCAACTTTCTTAATTAAGGATTTCAGTGCAGATCCATAATACATCCATGATCATTTCCTGACCTGATCAATGCACGATATATTAGTCAAGTCACCTTTATTTATAGCGCTTTTTACAATACAGATTGTATCAAAGCAGCTTCACAGTGATAACATGAAATGAATACAACAAAGTTTGTTTCTTGAAGAAAATTGTGTCATCGTCCACCAAGGCAGATCAATAATATTGTTGAATTGGGAGAACCCAGGCTCAGTCGGGGGGCCAGTTCTCCTCTGGCCAATGAACGAACAGTGTATGATTATGATCCTGGCAGCATTACAGGTCAGAAGTCAGATTGGATCAGAACATTCAGAATATTTATCCAGGTCCATCTGGTTGAAAGTCGGAGTCATCACAATGGTATGGAGATGGGTTTGTTGAGGATCAGTGCCGATGGCTGTCATGTCGACGAGGCCTTCACATGGCTGATGAGGCTGGCACTTCAGGGATGCGTTGTGGATGGATCCAGGCACAGTTCCACCATCTGATCTGGATACGGACTGGATCCGGCTAACTTCAGTAAATCTCAGAATAAACAGAAGACTAACATTAGCGTAGATGCCATTATTCTTAAGATGTAACAACTACATCAGGTGTAATAGGTTCCGGGTGACCTAATCTATGGAGCCTAATAACCATTTAACTGATTTGAATAATAGAAATGTAATGTTCTATATGAATGGCAGGTAAAAGAGATGTGTTTTTAGTCTAGATTTAAACTGACAGAATGTGTCTGCTTCCTGGACAATGTTAGGAAGACTGTTTCAAAGTTTAGGTGCTAAATAGGAGAAGGATCTACCGCCAGCAGTCGATTTTGATATTCTAGGTATTATCAACTGGATAGAATTTTGAGATCGCAATAGACATGAAGGACTATAATGCGTTAAGAGCTCGCTCAAGTACTGCGGAGCTAAACCATTTAGTGCTTTGTAAGTAATCAGCAATATTTTAAAATTGATGCGATGTTTAATCGGGAGCCAGTGCAGTTTTGACAGAACTGGGCTAATATGGTCATACTTCCTGGTTCTGGTAAGAACTCGAGCTGCTGCGTTTTGGACCAACTGGACTTTGTTTATTAAGCATGCAGGGCAACCACCCAGTAGAGCATTACAATAATCTAGCTTTGAGGTCATGAACGCATGAACTAATTGTTCCGCATTTTTCATTGAAAGCATATGTCGTAATTTAGATATATTTTTAAGATAAAAGAATGTAGTTTTACAGATGCTAGAAATGTGGCTTTCAAATGAAAGATTGGTATCAAAGAGCACACCCAGGTTCCTAACCGACAACGAAGGTTTGACAGAGCAGCCATCAAGTGTTAGACAGTATTCTAGATTATTACATGAGGAAGTTTTTCGTCCAATAGTTAGAATCTCAGTTTTTTTCAGAATTAAGTAATAGTAAATTACTAGTCCTCCAAAAAAATTTATCAGCTATGCATTCCGTTAATTTTGTGAATTGGTGCGTTTCGTCGGGGAGCGAAGAATATACAGCTGAGTATCATCAGCATAACAGTGAAAACTAATGCCATGCTTCCTAATGATGTCTCCCAACGGTAGCATGTACAGAGTGAACAGCAGCGGTCCTACTGAGCCTTGTGGTACACCATATTGAACTTCTGACTGATAAGACATTTCTTAATTTACTGCTATAAACTGATAACATAATCATAATCAGATAAGTATGATTTAAACCATGCTAATTGTAGCGTGTAAGTGTAAAAAAACCATAACGCAAAAAAACAACGCATGTCAGGTCTGATGTGTCACACTTGTATAGGGTTCAATATGGGCCAACTGATCAGAAGGTAAGGAGCGGCTACTGAGAGAGGGAAGCAACACAGCAGATATAGGTGAAAACCAAGAGTTTCGTTTAGAATCTTGTATTCATTGAATAATTTCTTAATTACAATTTGTCTGGAGTATGTAAATCTCAATACTGTCATTTAACAACATACAATGTATGACAATGCTAATAATCAACTCTCTTTTTGAAGTTTTAGGAAGTTGGACTCATCAACTCAAACAAATCAACTCAATTGAGAACAATTGTCATATACTTTGTACAAAAAATATATTATTATATGAAATAATAAAATAAAACTTGTTGGAAAACTCAACAGACTCATTTTGCTTATAACACAATAAAATTGAAGGAAACAATAAACAATGTTTTCAAAACAAATATTACAACTCAATAATTCAAATCACTCTTTCCCTTCAAAATATAGCACAGTCTTTCCAGCAAAATGAATCAAATATACAAGATTCACTGAATTAATTCTGTTAATGTCAGTTCAGAATCAAATGACTCAGATCAAAAGATGTGTTGACTCTTTAGAATCGTTCAGTTCAGAATCAATAGGTGCGTTCCATTCAACTGTGACCCCCAATTTCCACCGGCTGCGTTACGGCTCCGGCACGGCGGCGGAGTCAATAGGTTTCCATTAAAGTCAATGAGTGTATTTCCACTTAATGCGGTACAGCTGCGTTCCGACTCCGGCAATCCGCAGCCCTCCGGAGCAGATACGCAGAGCTTCTATTTTTGCCGGATGCCGGAGAGCTCCGCAGCAAATCAGCACTTATATCGCGTGATCTTACGTGAATTCGCGAGATCTCGTGGGTCCTCGTGCTTTCAGCTGTCAGTCATGACCGCAGCCGTTCCACAACAAATCCGGACCTGGTGGGTATTGACGGACGACGGAACACGGAGCTGTGACGCAGCGGAGCCGTTCCGCAGCCGTTACGCATCTGGTGGAAATTGGGGGTGAGTGGACTGCGAAGTGGACTTAACAGGGTATTCCGCCATCTTCAGTTCAGTACATGTTCAGTTCGAAGGGCACTGAGCACGGCATAGGGAATAAGGGAACATCGATACATCACTTCACAGGAAGTGGAGAGCGATGATCACCCAACTGTCATTTCGCGCACCACGTCTTCACCAGTCAGAACGGTGATAACAAATGAAGGAGGAGTTTACATAAGTGTACAAGTATTCATTTCGCCATCGTTATACAAATGACAGTATTTTTAACGGTTATTGTTGTGAATATTACATATAATATTTTTGTTGATTATAAATTAAAAGAGTCAATTAAAGTGTATAATAAACATACGTTTTTCATTATATAGTACTCAATGTTTTTTATTGT
The DNA here is from genome assembly GCF_951802725.1 of Rutilus rutilus. NCBI lineage: Eukaryota > Metazoa > Chordata > Actinopteri > Cypriniformes > Leuciscidae > Rutilus > Rutilus rutilus. The sequence continues at coordinate 9,604,116 of NC_140222.1, read as the reverse complement.
ATAGTGTACATATTTTAAAGGAACTGTATGTAAGATTGTGGCCAAAACTGGTACTGCAATCACTTTCAAATTACTGTAGAGCAGTGTATCCCCTCCCCCTCCCCCCTGACTCGAGGTTGCCAGATAGGCTGCAGGATCCAGCAGGAACGTAGGCTGACACGTTTGTAGCTGCAGCTGTGGTAACTAGAGCAGAGCTGGCAACCCGGATGCTGAAACACAACTGACATTGTGATTGGTAGATAGGTGGAGGGTGGGGCATCAGGCCAAAACACAAAATGACAACATCAACATCAGTTGAGGGCTGCAACTTCACTTTTAAATGACAATATCCTGGCCGGACTACTGTTGTCAGTGATATAAGTACTTGAAATGAACATGATTTCTTAATGTCTAGTGACATATCAGGGCCATTTTATGATTAATTGAAATACATTTCTTACATACAGCTCCTTTAAATGTGATAATAAATAAAAATTTAAATATGAATATAGTCCAATATATATTTATGTTATATGATAATCTGCGCGACCCCGTCGTTGACTTTCTTTGATGGCGTTTGCAGGGCATTCCAAATGAGCGGTTATTGTCAGTTCAGTCCACTTCAACTGATATACCTTGCTCAGGGAGGGGAGCAGTGGACACAGCGTAGGGACCCTGTCGAATGGAACGCACCTAAGGTCTCTCAGTTCAAAGCTCGAGGGAAAATATGCAAAAACAAAGTCTCAGTCCTGTTTGTCCAAAAACAAAAGGAAAAAGATTTCTCATACATACCAGTTTCGATGAACTCAAGATCAAAGTTCAACAATCAAATTGTCTCCGTGGGTGGCTCGCCTTTTGCTCATATGCGTCTCACGTGTCCAGGATGGTGATCACAATTTCTCAGAAGAAACACACAGAAGGAAAAAAAAACCCAGCCAAGGCAAGAATTTCGCATCTTATTCAATAAGAAGATAATTTGCGGTGCTTTGGTGCTCCGTGTATCTACATCGGCCTTTATTCTCGATTCTCTACCTCATCGTCTTCTCACTTCGACATCAGCTCTTCTAAATTCACTCAAAAATGTAATCTCATTGGCCCTCATTTATCAAAAGTGCGTACACCAAATTTCCAGCGTACACCTGGCGTACACCCAAAACCACGGTGACTTTGAGATTTATCAATATGGACGTTGGCGTACGACACGCTCAAATCCTACGCCAGCTCAGGAGGGCTAGTGTACGCATGTTTTGAGTTAGTGCGGAAATGCTCAGAAAAACAATTCCTAACACCACAAAACGCACTGACAAACTAAAAGATATGATGACCCACTGTAAAAAAACAACAACATAGTAATTATAAACTTCAGTGTTTATTTTTGTGCAACATGGACTTCAATGTTTAATTTGTGTGATTTACCAAAGCATTTGATTTGTAGGCATATGTATTCCTTCAGTTGCGAGCCTGTGCGCTTTACCTGACGTTTCAAGCCTTGTTAAAGATGAACTGAACTGAAATAAATCAACATTGATAACGTGTTGTTTATGACAATTAAAAGTAAATTACACAAAAAAAATATATAACAAAATATATTTAGGCTTGGTTGCCATGAACCGGGCCTGAGTACGATTGTTCCGTGCTCCGGCACGGTTAGCACTCACACTACATGCGAACCGCGCCCGAGTCAACTGAAACGTGCTCTGGCCCACCTCTTCCAAGCGGGCCAGGGCCGGCTAATCGAGCCGCGCCCGGGCACGGTTTGGAGCACTCACACTAGTCAAACGAACCGCGCTTTGGTGGTCAAACGCACTCGGGAACGGTTTGGAGCACTCACACTAGTCAAACGAACCGCGCTTTGGTGGTCAAACGCACTCGGGCACGGTTTGGAGCACTCACACTAGTCAAACGAACCGCGCTTTGGTGGTCAAACGCACTCGGGAACGGTTCGGAGCACTCACACTAGTCAAACGAACCGCGCTTTGGTGGTCAAATGCACTCGGGCACGGTTCGGAGCACTCACACTAGTCAAACGAACCGCACTTTGGTGGTCAAACGCACTCGGGCACGGTTCGGAGCACTCACACTAGTCAAATGAACCGCGCTTTGGTGGTCAAACGCACTCGGGCACGGTTCGGAGCACTCACACTAGTCAAACGAACCGCGCTTTGGTGGTCAAATGCACTCGGGCACGGTTCGGAGCACTCACACTAGTCAAACGAACCGCGCTTTGGTGGTCAAACGCACTCGGGCACGGTTCGGAGCACTCACACTAGTCAAACGAACCGCGCTTTGGTGGTCAAACGCACTCGGGCATGGTTCAAACTGGCTAGTGTGAGTACACCCTCAGAACGCTGGCAATTCTGATGACGTCACCGGCATGGTAGGACCTGCGAAGGCATATAGGCAGCTGCAGCTGCATTTCCTATACACACGAAAATGAGTGATTTTAATGGCCGCATGGGTTACGCATTTGAGCCTGTGAGGGACAGGCCAGTAGTACCGGTAGTACGTGACTACAACCACATGGAGGACGATCAGTTTCAGGCTCTGCCTACAGTACAGGATCGCTTGGGGGGAAGTGACTGGTGTGTGTGTGGGCGCTACCGGAGCATGGACACTGCACCGGAATCGATCTGTTGCAGAGAGGTCAACCTTATACGAGCTTGATAAAAATGATAATTTTAGAAGAAACTTTAAGATGGCACTTAGAGGCTTTTGCATCTGAAGTCTTCATATATATGTAAAATATTTATATACATAAAAAAAAAAAATATATATATATATATACACACACACGAAAATGATATTTTATATAAATAAAATGAATGTTGTAGTGATTATACAGTATATGTTAAATGTGATGTTGATTTGACGGTTTAATTTTTCCTACTTAGTGAACCGGTTAAGGTGTTGTGCCACAGAATGATCTTTGTCCGGGTTGGTAAGCCCTCTGTGTTGACCCAAGGTAGGGTGAGCTTCCTGTTTTTGTTCCTGTAGGGTAGCCTGTATGGTGCTGGACTCCCTCCGTCTAAAGACTCCATTGACGATATCCTTTCGGAAACTGTAGGCTTTCTGCTCTTTTATTTGTGCCACCACGTACTGACCGGCAGCCTTTGAAAATTGTTGCCTAAATCTGTGTCCACCTGTCTTGGTTGTTGGGGGAGGGGGGATTTGTAAGGAGCTCTGAGAAACCATTTATGCACTACACATTTACGAACTAATACACATTGTGCTGATGAACTACTAGTAATTGTTTTCTTGTGGTTTGTTATGTTTCCTAATGTATTATAACACACCAATTAATTTTGTATCAAAATATTGCATACAATACAAAATTGTGTCTAAAATATGCATTAGATTGGTAGTAAGATTATTACATTGTACCTGATTTGTTTGTATTTGCTTCATTAATTACATTTTTTTTTTAAATGCATTAGATTGTATTTGCAATGTACAGTCAATTATTACAGTTTTTCTCGATTGCTTACAGTTTTTGCCCGTTGCTTGAACACTATAGACCCATGCTTAGACTAAAGTAACACAACTTGAAGCTTTTGTTACCATACCTCAAACACATGTACCCATACCTTAAACAAAAGCGCTGCTTTGCACTCTAGTTGCAATTCTGCAACACACTTACTCCTTTATGCAACACACTTGGTCCTGCATACTACACTCTATTTCATACATAAGACACTTCGTTCAAAAATGAAATCTCAGGGTGCCATTTGGAAAACACATGTATCCAAAATACAAAACACATCGGGTAATTGCAACCACTCAAATACACACCTGAAGGCACTTACTTGCAAAACTGAACACCAATCAGCCAGCTACAAAAAGGAGGAGGAGGAGGAGGAGGAGGAGGAGGAGGAGGAGGAGGAGGAGGACGAGGACGACGAGGACGACGAGGACAAGGTCAAGGTCAAGGTCAAGGTCAAGGTCGAAGAGGCCATGCATGGACCCCTATTTCTGATGATATAAGAGCAACTTTGGTGGACCATGTCATCAACCATGGCCTATGAGGGAAGCTGGGCAGAGAGTCCACCCACATCTAAGCCGCTTCACAGTGGCATCTGTAATAAGAACATTCCGACTAGAAAACAGGTATGTCTTCACCTCTCTACCTTCTACTCTACTCAGATGGTATTTACAGCACTGTACTACAGTATATCACATTACCACATCACGTGTACAGGGTATTGCAGGGTGCTAATGCTCCTTTTGCAGCCAAAGTGGTAGTTTTTGTGAAACATACCATGATTCAGGGGTGTCGGACTGGGGGTAAAACCAGTACTGATTACCAGGGCCCCAAGGGGAGAGAGGGCCCTTGAAAAGTCTGGAATATATTTTATTTGGAACATGGGGGCCCATCAGGACTGCCTATACATAGGGCCCGGGATCTTGTGCTACGCCCCTGCCATGATTACTTACTGTAATGGCAATTTTGAGAAGTTAATATCAAACAGCATCAGAGGTGTAAGAAAACTTTCACGAGACAAAACTGTAATAAAGAGAAAAGGTTTATTTCAATGAGGTTTCCTTTCACAAAAGCCGCAGCCACCCAGCTTTGAAATAGAATACCTACCAGACATAATAAAACATACAGATCTTATACAGTTTCTTGGCAAAAACTCCTCCTTCCAGCTTTCTTGTAAATTTCCAGAAAGATACCCCCTATCTCCTGCTGGTTCGGACTGGTTTGTACCCCCCTGGCCCAGGCCACACTGTTCTTTGTCCCTGAGACACCCAAAGGCCTTCATCTACGACCTAAATTGCCTCTCGCTTCCCTGTCCCCCCCTTGGATGCTAGAAACCCTCACAGAAAACATATGATTAAACAGTTTGGAAACGAATGATTATAAGAAATGCTGAATTTTCCAAAACAATTCCTCCTCTTTATCATTCTCTGATAAACGTATTAAAGGAAAATTTACCCTTGTCTTCTAATTTCTTTATCAAACATCATTACATCATTACATCATTACATTTCAAGAACAGAATTGATTCAAGTCTTTACATCACAGTTATACTCTTCATGTCTGACTTTTATATACCTGATCATTTTACTTGAACCTTCATTAAAATTTAGAATGAAAAAGCTTAGGCTGTTTTTGTCAGGATAGGCCCCCCATGTTATAGCAAGCAAGTAAAGGTTTATTCTGAAACCGGGCTAGATGAATAAGCACTGTTATTGCATCCCCGACACTTATAGATCGGACCCTCAGTCACCTCAGTATAAACAAGAAATAGTATAGATCACATTGGTAAGGAAGAAAACATATCAATTCATAAAACACTCCTAAAAAGATGCAAAGAAATAGTATACATAAAAATCCCTCATTTCAAACCCTTCCACTTGTACGTCACCTCGTAACACGGATGACCGCTGTTTTTAACCTTCTGAACATATCATCATTCTTACAATGGAAAAATAAAAATAATGAAAACAATAATAATAATAAAAACAGTGAATAGAACAGTCAATCATTGACATCAAAAACCCTTTCCTGGTCCCAGGAAGGCAAACAAAAAGAAAGAAAACACATTTAACTCATGTCTGTATACACGTCATCGCTGTCATAATCATCACATTGCTCTCCATCAGTTATTGGGTACAGAGTCAGTTTCACTGCTTGGACTGACGTGCTAACCGTCCCTGCCCTGATCAATCTCTGCACTAAGCTGGAAAGGCACTTCATAATGCATGGGAAACAAAACAGAATTAATAATCCCATACCCACAATTGGCAAGACAGTTTGAATTATTCTGAAAAACCACCCTGACCATGCAGACATCAGCCACCCCACCCAATCACTACCAGTAGCTTGAGGCGGCTCTTTTACAGCTTTCCTCATGTGCTCGATGATATTGGTTATGTTGTCACTGTAATCAGGAATATTAAAACAACATGATACCCCCAACATTTTACAACTCCACATTTCTTTGAAGTCAAAGCTTCAGAGCACAGCTGCTTACAGCGTTTGCTCTCCTCTTTTCACTGTTTGTTTCAGGACTCTTCACAAAAGTATAAGAATTTGTACTACATGCTATCAATTTCATTAGCACTGGTTGGAAACAGTATTCCTCTATCAAATGGTTCAACTTAATGTTATCAATATTTTCTCAGTCCCACTTATCTCTGCTGTTTCACAAAAAACAAAATATCATATTACTCATCTCTCAATCCCTAAATCGCACAGGCGCAGTTAACAGCTTTTAGCTGACATTGAATGAGAGAGACTCTGAGGCATTTAGGACTGGCACACTGTACTCTCATAAACTAAAATCAAACTTTATCTACCACTTAAACTTTTAACTCTAGCCCGGCAGTAAGGCATCTTTGCCAGAATTTACATCTATTTTCAAATAAACATAATTTTTATATTTGTCCTTTTGCCCACATCAGGGAATTTAGACATTACAAATTTCCACTCAGATCGTGTCTCTGTCGCACTGGACGTCTCAGCCACAGCACACACTTATCTTTTGAAAGCAAAACATCAGCTCTTAGTTCTTTCATGGTCAACACTATTCCTCCACGTTCAAAACATTAACAAGCTGTTTGTTTAATCAGATGCCTTTCTACACATCTCACATTTAGCAACTATTAATCCAGTAATACTGCTTCTACTTATTTGATCACATTTCATCTCAATTTTAGTTGTCAAGTTCTCAATTACTTCAATGTATTTTTCTAGGAGTTTATCAATCTGCAATTAGGATTCACACTAACTTTTGAGGCTGCCCTCTCTGCTTGTGATACATTCTAATACATTCTATATCATCTAAAACCTTATCAAAGCATTTCATTCTCATATTTTCATCCTTTTAGTTACCGGTACCTTTAAAACATTTTGCAACTCATTTGTTGGAGTCATCTGTAATTTTACATCAACCTGTATTCATCAATTCACTTTCCTTCAAAAGGATTCCCTTAAGACTTAAATCTTTCAACCTTCTTTTAACCTTCAATCTTCTTACGACTTCCATCTATTAACTTTCCTTTAAACTTTCTTTTTCCCCTTATTTACTTGCACATTCTTTTCACTTTCTTTAGCACTGCATTCACATTCTTAGTTCTTTCTCAGACGAAAACTTTAATATCGTCATTTAAATACTGTTCTACTTTCAAAAACCCACATTAATACACGTCACTTTCACGTTATCACTTTCTTTTCTGAGTGTCCATTTACAATTACGGGCTAAATGGCCCCGCTGACCATAATTAAAACACTCTCTTTGCCTATAGTTTGATCATTGAGCTTTCAAACAGCTCCAACTTACTGCACACCCTTGAAGCAGTGTGTCCCCATCAGGAATGTAAACACAGCCACTGATAAGCAGTTCTCTGTATTCTTTTACAGTCCACCAGTGTGGATTCAATCACAACAGCCAAATCATAATCTTCATCATTATTATTGGCAGCACATTAATTTCCATAAGTTGTAAAGAAAATCATTCAACATATTCTAAAGGTTTTCACTAAACATTTTCGTTTTTTAACTCCAACCACCTTGTTTGGCAGATACACAGAAGTTCCCACATTCATTAAAGCTGGATAAAAGCACCCTGACCAGTCCTTTTTCCAAACGGTGATATGATATTACCACAAACCCAAACTGCCGCCGGTGAACTTTGATACGGTTTATCGAATGGACACTTAAAGTTGATTTCTTCGTGGTTGGTTTTAATTCTGCAGTCTGACCACCCAGTTTTCAATTGTCTCAGTCTGACCTTTGCTTGTCCCCTCGTCTCTCATCCAGGCCAGCTCCTCTCCAGAGGCCCGTTCGATCTCGGGTGGCCCTGGCAGCACGAGAGGTATCGCCGTTGTTGTTTGTCGTCGGGGTTCCTCCTCCTGTTGCTCTCCTGATATGGGTGGAACTCTCCTGCAGTGATTGGCATTCACCCACATGGCTCGTTCTCCGACCTTCACCGCCGTATGCGTGATCAGCAAGACTTGGAACGGTCCTAGCCACCGTTTCGCCCTCCAGCTCTTTCTCCTGAGGTCTCGAATCACCACGTAATCACCCGGTCTGATTTTGTGCAGGAACGTCTCTGCTACTTTGCCCCTGGCATTTCTTTCACCTGCACAGAACTGTTAGATCACAAACACGACATCTCTTTGCAGTAATTCAACATTTCATTCACACATCTGTTGATGGAAGCCTCCTTCTTTCCCCCGTTATACCCATGAATGGTGGTCTACCAAAGAGAATTTCAAATGGGCTCAAATTTGTTTTTACTCTCTTTCTCATTCTCATGTACATTAACACAATGGGGAGTGCTTTCACCCACGAGAGCCCTGTTTCTTCACAGCATTTTGCCAATTTGTTCTTTACCGTCTGGTTTTCACACTCAACAGCGCCCCCGCTGGCAGCGTGTTAGGCACAGTGTGTTCCATCGTGACCACATATCCACGACTACCAAACAATATTTCTGTTTTCCACACGGGGTTAGTTCAATGAAATCAATCATTAAATATTCAAATGGCCCGTCTGGGGCTGGCTGACTTGCCAGTGGTGTTTTAATGCCCCGTGCAATGTTATATGCGGTGCAAATCACACATCTTTTGCAAAAGTTCTCAGCATATATTGTGAAACCTTTGGTAGACCACAATTCTCTCATTTGCATAATCATCCCCTCTTTTAATGCATGGTCCCACCCATGCATTAATTTAGCCTAATGTGGGAAAAAATGGCTGGGCAGACACGGCTTTCCATCGACAGATGTCCATACACCATCAACAAGGCTGCAGCCTGCCGTCTTCCATTTGTTTTTCTCAGCTCCTGTGGAAAAAGACTGCATGCTCTGTAAACAAGGAGAAATGTCGTTGTTAAGGTTATTGTCAAGTTGTACGCAAGTGGCGCCAATGGTATCAGCTCCAGTCTGGTTTGTTGCCTGTTGATACGAAACTTTTATCATTAGTATGCGCTGCGCATTTACAAATTGCAATCTTGTCTGGCAGCATAATGGCCTCCAAAAGGTCAGATACTAACGTAGCGTTCAGTATTGGTCGTCCGTCTGACTTAAAAAAAATTATGTGCTTCCACAGAGCACCAAAGTCATGCGTGACCCCAAAAGCATAACGCGAGTCTGTGTAAATCGTTACACACTTGTCAGTCATCAGTTTACATGCTTCAGTCAAAGCGACTAATTCAGCTGCCTGTGCAGAGTAATGACATGGTAATTTGCCAGCCAGATCTTACAGTTTCAAATTCAGTCGTCACCGCATAACCTACGTTATTCTGTCCTGTTTGTGGATTCTTCGACGCAGATCCATCCACAAAAAGAACATTGTCACAATTATCAAGCGGAACGTCCAACAAATCTGGACGCGGTGTGCACACCTTTTAACAGTGATATTTGGCATGTCAAACAAAATTTTATGATACCTCAATCGAGCTGTAGACAAATGTGACGTTCTCTGCTCCTGCAAAATCAAAGACACCAAATGTGAGACTCCTAAAGTCAGATCAGCATAGCCTACAAACTCTCTTGAGGCCATTAAGGGCCAGTTCAGCTACCACCACCGCCCGGAGACAGTGTGGCAATCCCGCTGCCACGGGGTCGAGTTTTGTTGAAAATAGGCTACGTGTCTCATCGGTCACCATGCGTCTACAGGAGAACAGAAGTCATAAGGTCATGCTTTTCATCAACCATCTAAACAATGGATGGTCTACAACCAGAAGGCCTAACAATCGAGATATCTCATTGTGCTTTCATGTTATCAAATGCTGTCTCAGCTTCACTTGTCCAAACAAGTCTGTCACATGACTTCAACCCTTTCCCTGTTGTCAGGGCTCGTAAAGGCTGTTCTAAAATGGCATAATTGGGAATGAATGTACGACAGTAAGCACACATCCCCAAAAATGACAGCAACTGTTTTTTGTTACAGGCTTTGGGGCTTCTTTTATGCCCTGCACCCTTTTCTGTGACAGTGCTTTGCTGTTTTGTTTGATAACATGCCCCAGGAAGGCCACTTCCTGTTTCACAAACTGCAGCTTTGAAAGGCTGACCTGGTGCCCCTCCCTTTCAAGATGCTTCAGGAGAGTCACAGTGTCAGCCCTGCAAATAGACTCACCTTCTGAACAGATCAAAAGGTCATCAACATAAGAAAGGAGTACGGTTAATTTCGGTTCTAACTTGTGAACCATCACAAGGCCTAATTACACCCTCTTTCAATAGAGCATCAAACACTGGTTTTATGCCCTCTATTGCTTCACGTTTCAGGGAATACTGTGCCTTACATGGTCTGAAATCTGATTTTGGTGTTATTACAACTGGCATCCTTTTATCAGCCCCACATCATATTTGTTTTTGTTTGTTTTTTTTTTTTTGCCCACAAGTTTGGTGATATTTGTGCCAAAGAAATATCAATTTCTGAGGCAGAAATATCCCCCTCTCCCTGTCCTGTCACATTTTTCCCAATAGCAGTCACATTTCTCTGAACCCCAACCTCAAAGTCACATTTTGATTTAAATGCCCCCATACTCTTACTCTCTGCTGTGTGTGTGTCAACTCTCACCCAGTCTGTGGCCGATAGACACTCTCTCACAAAAAGGCCCACATCTCTCCACTGCTGGCTTATGGCCTTGGAGACAGATAAGTGGCAGACGGTGTTCTCTGACATAAGATAACAAGCTTTCTGACTTTCTGTCAACACTGCAGCCAATGTGCACACACACTTTCTGTCCAGAAAATCTGGTCAAATTTCACACTTTCATTCTCCACAGAATTAAACCACATCTTTTCAAAGTCTGAATCTCGTTCTGTTACGACATGTGATGTACAATGCATTTTGTCATTTGTCATAAACTCTGTATTGACTGGGTCTGTACGATCTTTTGCCAATTTCAAAATCTTTTCTGCCCAATCAATATCTGTTACCTGCCAGACACAAGCCCACTTCGGCTCAAATTTAGAACAAGTAATTTGTGGTGCCTCCTCAATGCTAATTCCATAAGAATCAGCACAGAGGGACAAATTTAATTTACACTTTCCCGTAGAAAACATGGTAAATCACATGGTCGTAACGTGGACAGACTGATACCAGAATCGACCAAAAATTCAATAATTACCCCTTTGACTAATAACGGGTAAATTGGCATTTCAGGAAACCCTGTACTTTTGTACAATCTCATACATTCGTCATTCACAACACTGCTCAAAGTATCAGTCATTGCTTTGCTCAAAGTTTCATCAGACACACAAAAAGATTTGCAAGCAGTTTTTTCATTGCAGGTAGCAGAAAGAAAATCAGTGTATGTGTTTGTGTGTGCGTCGTGTGTGTATGTGTTAGTAAAAATATTTTCACTTCCCTTTGCTGCAGCCAGAGAATGGCTTCCCAGAACCGGACTCTTTCCGTACCGCTCTCCAGCCCCCTCGGTTCAATCCGACTTCATGGTGGGACACGCTCTGCTCCAGTGTCCGTCCTTCTTGCACACTCTACATTTTGTACAGTCTCGGAGCGAGTGGGCATTTGTGGCACAAACATAACAGCTCCATTTTCCTCCAGCAGCTCTTCCTTTCTGTCCTTTTCGACCAGCAGGGTTTGAGCAGGAAGATGCAGGTTTGTTGGGTTGTTTAGGTCGTCGTTGTTGCATAACCACCATTGTGAGGGGTTTTTTCTTCTCCTTTCTGTCCTCTTCAGCGTGAGTAGCGTGCCACAGCGTTGCACTCAAACGCCCGTGTAACTGTGCATGAAACTGCGCTGTTAGTCTGTGTGCCACTCGCTCTGCGGCCTCTGCCCCCTCTCGCGCTGCTCTTGCATCTGTCTCTGCCTGCGCTGCTCTTTGGGCTGCCTCTGCCAGTTCAATTTGTGCTCGTGGTTCTGCAAGTCGTGCTTCTTGGGCTGTTCTCGGGGCCGGTGGAAAGCGGTCCAGATCGAGCCTGAGGGCCGGTATCTCTGCTACTGGGTAGTGAGCTGTATTGTAGGCAGGCGGCGGAGCCGTTGCCACCTCAGTCACATGTGGAAAAGCACATACATTCGGTTCATTAGTAGCATTCTGTTCCAGTGGAACTGTTTTTACACACACAACATTCGCAACATTACATGCCAATTCTTTTTGTATTTGCTCTCGTTCTCGCCTGTCAGCCTCTTCTACCCAACACATTATAGTCGGTTCACAGTTCTTACACACATGTTTGACACACACACAGCAGCTACTCTGTTTTCCCTCGTTCTTTTCTACTGACTCTTTTACTACATTTAGTCTTATTTTACTCAAGGTCCCCGCTTCGGGAAAATCGTGATATTTGATCAGTTTCTGTATGTCAACCATACATTTACCACCATAATTATTTCTCATTTGACAGAAAATTGGTGTATAAAAATGATCTAATTTACTGTTAGATGACCCCATTTTTGGCTGAATTTCCCTTCTGGATTTTACTCTTTCGACACGTGTCTTAGTATCTGTCAAACGTCTTCAACAGACCCGATTTTATCTCACCCAAAACCGGTCGGGTTTCGGCAAATATGCCGTGCTTTTGTTTTTTTATATATGATTTATTTATTGAATTTTTTACAACACCAAAGACAAACAATCAATATAAAAACAAAAATTAAATTAAATAAAAAAAAAAAAGCACAAAAAAACAACAACAACATTAATACAAAAACACCAACACAAAATCCCTCACAGTACTAACAGGTTTAGTATAGTATATAATATATAACAGAGTTTTATGTCATAATACAGAAATAGGTCAGCCTTAACTAGGTCCAGCAAGTAAAGTTGAGTAACCTCAAAACTTAGAAAATAATGTGTGCTGCTAACGATAATACCAGTTGAAAACTGAAAAACCACTGAAAGTGCAGGGTTTGGGCGGTCAGTCAGACAGTTGAGACTGCATCCAGCTGCAGAGATTTAACATGCTCAAAAAAGGGTAACCAAATTCTTGAAAATTTAATCATGGAACCACGAAGGCAGTGTTTAATTTTTTCCAATTTAACAAAAAATAAGGCATCTTTTATCCACCGAGTATGAGAAGGGACTCGAGGACCCTTCCAGTTCATCAAAATGCAACGTCTCGCTAGTAGTGTAAGAAAAGCTACCAACTCAGCGAAATGAGATGGCAATGAGTAATTAGGAGGTAAAACTCCAAACAAGCCAGTTAGCGGAGAGGGATGGATATTGACAGAAGTAATAGCGGAAAGTGAGTCAAAAACCGACTCCCAGAAAAGAGATAAAGCAGGACAAGTCCAGAACATATGAGTTAGATTAGCCGGTTCTAGATGACACTTGTCGCAGCTTGGATCAATGTCAGGGAACATACGGGCTAATTTACTTTTGGACCAATGTACCTTGTGGACCACTTTACACTGTAAAACCCCGTGGCGAGCACAAACAGATGACGTGTGAACACGTTTCAAAATCGAATGCCATGTTTCTGTCTCTATCTCTATATCAAGATCCCTAGCCCAGGTAATCCGCAGACTATCAGAATCCAAAGGGCAACATGTGAAAAAGGTATTATAAATCGTAGAGATGGCCCCTCTTTGATTGATATTTGATATGGTATCGACAATGGTGGAGGGTGGGATCGAGGGGAAACCCGGAAAATGCTTACGGACAAAGTCACGGACTTGCAAGTATCTGAAAAAGTGGAACCTTGGTAAGTTAAAAACTTGAGTCAATTGTTCAAAAGAAGCGAATGTTCCGTCAATGTAAAGATGTTTAATGGAAATGATCCCGTGGTCCACCCAGGCCGCAAAAGCCTTATCAATGAGAGAGGGAGGAAAGAGGGGGTTAGAATGTACAGGGCATAGAAGAGGTGTTGACTGTAAAGTGAAATGCCGCCTGAGTTGACGCCAGATCTTAAGACAATTTTTAACTATAACATTACTGGAGAAGGTTAAAGGTGATAACGAGAGAGGAAGACACAAAAGAGACGTAAGCGAAGTGCTGCCACAAGCAGCCTCCTCGATCCATAACCAGGGTGGAGGTTGATCGTTGGAACAGCACCAGATTAACATATTACGAACATTTGCAGCCCAGTAATAAAACAAGAAGTTAGGAAGTGCTAAACCCCCCAGCTCCTTAGTTTTTTGTAAAATGCCTTTCTGAATTCTTGGAGTTTTTCCATTCCAAATAAATTGAGAAATAGTGCAATCTAAAGAGTGAAAGAAACGCTTTGGAATAAAAACCGGTATGCATTGAAAAGATACAAAAATTTAGGCAGTGCATTCATTTTTATACAATTTATCCTACCCGCAAGAGACAGAGGCAATAGAGACCAACGATGAAGATCTTCGGTCAATCGATCCAACAGAGGAAAGAAATTACAGTTAAACAGGTCAGAGTAGTTCCTAGTTATGCAGATGCCCAAATAGTTGAATTGATTTAATGATGTCTTAAATGGCAATTTTGAAAGAGGGTAAGCTATGGCTGCGGAATTTATAGGCAAGAGTTCACTCTTATGAAGATTCAGTTTATACCCCGAAATCTGCCCAAATTCCTTCAGTAGATCTAAAACGTGCGGTATAGATCTGTCTGGCTCCGAGACGAAAAGTAAAAGGTCGTCAGCATATAAAGACAGTTTGTGCACAGCGCCCCCTCTTATAATGCCCATCATTTGACTAGATCTAAGGGCCACTGCCAATGGTTCAATAGCGATGGCGAACAATAAGGGGGAAAGGGGACAGCCCTGCCGAGTACCACGTCCAAGGGGAAAATAATCGGAGTAATCATTGTTTGTGCGGACACGGGCCAAAGGAGAAGCATAAAGAAGTTTAATCCACGAGATAAATTTACAGCCAAATCCAAACTTTTTTAATGTATGGAACAAATAAGGCCACTCCACACGATCAAATGCCTTCTCTGCATCCATCGAAATAACCAACTCAGGGGTGGTAGAAGTTGAGGGAGAGTGCATTATGTCAAATAGACGCCTGACATTGTGAAAAGAGTGCCTTCCCTTGACAAACCCTGTTTGGTCTGTAGAAATGATTGAGGGCAAAACAGCCTCTAGACGCCTTGCCAGCATTTTAGCTAATATTTTAACATCCGCACATAATAAAGAAATAGGGCGATAGTTACTACAGAGAAGGGGATCCTTGCCTTTCTTCAATAAAAGTGAAATGGTGGCCTGTCTTAAAGTAGGAGGGAGTATGCCGCATTGTAAAGATTCGTTAAACATATTTAGCAGTAGTGGGGAAAGTTTATCTGTAAATGCTTTAAAAAATTCAATAGGAAAACCATCAGGCCCCGGACATTTCCCATTCTGCATGGAGTGTAACGCATCTTTAATTTCTTCTACCGTAAAAAGCTCATCCATCCTAGAAGATGCCTCGGAGTCAATGGAAGGAATGTTTAGGGGCCCAAGGAAACTATCCAACTGAGCCTCATCAGATGAACACTCAGAAGTGTATAACAAGGCATAAAAATTCCGGAATTGGTCATTAATAGTTTGAGGGTTAATAGTTGTGCCATTGACCGTATTAATTTTTAAGATATGTTGAGCCGAGACAGATTGTCGGATTTGGTGAGCCAATATTTTGCCTGGCTTATCACCAGATTCATAATAGCTATGACGAGACTTAAGTAATGCTTCTATTGCACCGTCGGAAGCCAATATATCAAATTCAGACTTTTTAGTAAGCAATTCTTTTATAAGTTCGGGTTCAGGTGCATCCTCGCATCTGGACTGCAGGTCAGCCAATTCCCTAGAGATAGAGATACTCCTTTCAACAGTGTTTTTTTTCCGAAAGGCAGAGAAAGAAATGATCTCTCCACGTAAATAAGCTTTGCATGCCTCCCAAATTGTTGATGCTGACACGTCTGAATTAACATTAGTAGAAATGAAAAGATCAATGCGACCATCAATATTTTTTATGAAATCCGGGTCAGTAAGAAGAAACGAGTTAAAACGCCACGGGGAACGCGTAAAGGACACACCAGGAAATAAGATATCAACTATGATAGTAGCGTGATCTGAAATAACTATAGGACTGTAGAAACAATTGTTAACAGAAGAAAGAAGCTTGTTGTCAATGAGAAAGAGGTCAATTCGAGTAAAAGTACCATGTACGGGAGAAAAAAAAGAAAACTGCTTATCACTGGGATTGAAGAAGCGCCATACATCCGAGACAGCATACTGCTCCATAAACAGTTGAATAACTTTAGATGATTTAGATGGAGAGATGGGCTTAGTGGATGAGCGATCGAGTGAGGGGTCTAGACAGCAATTAAAGTCTCCACCGAGAATAAGGTGACTAGACACTATATCAGGAATTGAAAAAAGAACATTTTTATAGAAATCCTCATTATCCCAGTTTGGGCCGTAAACATTAGCTAGCGTCAGAGAAATGCCAAAAATTTTACCTGTAACAATAATAAAGCGACCATTGGGATCCGATATGATTTTAGAGACGGACAGAGGTACTGACCTATGCACTAATATTGCAGCCCCACGGGCCTTACTTGAAAATGAAGAATGGTAGAGTTGGCCTACCCATCCTCTACGAAGTTTAAGATGATCAGATGGTTTAAGGTGGGTTTCCTGCAAAAAAGCAATTTTAACGTTTAAATGTTTTAAGTGATCAATCACTTTATTACGTTTAACAGGTGAATTAAGCCCCTTCACATTCCAGCTGACAAACCTCAACCCACCACTAGAAGCCAACTTGGCATTACAGTTTAACATAGAAAGGATAAGTTAAAGGCGATATAATCCAACAAATCTGCACCCATGACAGATTCACAGCAGCAGAAGAGAGGGAGGAGCAGGCAGCACACAAAATTAAAGAAAAAAGAAAAAAAGAGGGAAAACACGCACACAGAGCACACGAAACCAAACACACACACAAACACAAAAACCATACTAACCCCAACCCGGTTGCTGTAGAGAACAAAAACAGCAACGAACACACCACCGATACAACGATCAGCGAATATTACTACTTCCCTAATACAATCGCACTGCCCCCACAAACAAGTGCAATTAAACCTTAAGAGAACAAGATAAACCATATCAAACAACTCGAATAAAACACATTGAAAGAAACAAGGCCTGAACTTATAAGACCCGTGAGGTCATATATAGTCAACAGAAAATATACCAAAACAGCATTCACCTTAAAGCCGGTGTACGGTGCAAAGGTGCATGTTATAAGAAACTAAATACACAAGACTTAACGTTATATATAAAAAAAAAAAAAAATTATATATATATATATATATGCATAAAAAAAACGAAACATGCATTTACCGTCCGTAATAAGGCAGGAAAAAGGTCAGCACCGTTTTAGCAACATCAGCCGCAGACTGAAAGTGCCAATTTGCTATCTCACGAGTTCTTGTTTAAGTCCTGGTCCTGGATGAATTTAACAGCATCTGAAGCGGACTGGAGCCATGTTTTATCTCCGTTGGGTAGAGTGATGCGCAGTCTGGCCGGGTAAAGAAGTGCCGGCTTGAACCCGCGCTTGTATAGCTCCGTCATGGGACCTCTGTACTCGGCGCGCTGCTTCACCACGTCGGGGCTGTAGTCGTCAAACAGACGAATCGTATGGCCTTTATAAAGCAGGACACCCCGTTTACGAGCCTCGCGAATTACGACGTCTTTAACTTGGAATCGGTGGAAACGCAAGATAACAGGCCGCGGTCTTCCTCCCGGAGCCGGCTTAGGAGCAAGGCTCCGGTGCGCACGATCTAACTCAGGGGGCGAAGTGAGGACCTCCGTACCAAGAACATCAACAAGTAGTTGAGAAAAGAACGTTGATGGACGAGGACCTTCAATCGATTCAGGTAGGCCTATGATCCGAATGTTTTGACGTCTGCTACGTCCCTCCAAATCAGCTACTTTGAGTTTGAGCAACTCGTTGTCTTTCTGCAAAGCGGAGTAGGCGCCCTCGAGATGCTGAAGTTGTTGGTCAACTGAAGTGGCGTTAACTTCCAGAGAATCAATGCGTTGCCCGTGATCAGTAATGGTGGAATGAATAATGTAGCGTTTATACGCCCACGTATAAATAATATTAATTATTATTCATAACGGAATATGACCAATAATTAATATTTTAATTATTTTTAATTATCTTCAGAATTTACTGTAGCAGAATCAATAGTATGATCATTTTATCAGTTCATCCAATGAACAGAAAGCATAAACAAGTATTAACTCTAATATCTTCCTGGCCAAGAAAGAATTAATCCCCAGCTAACAATAAATTACGAAGTAAATTAAGGGTAAAAGCATAGGTAACTTATATCGAAGTTCAAGACAATAAATCTGATAAGCACACACGAGTAATCTCTTTTAAATACACACAATACTTTATTGATTATATAGGCTACTAACACATAAGCTAATATCTAACACAAACACACGCACACACACACATACACATTCATACGCGTTGCAGAAAGGAATAGAGTGAGGAAAGAGTGGGTTTAAGAGTGAAAGGATGAAATCTCACGATTCCATGTACACTCAGACATGACCTGAACGAACCATCAATCATTACTTTAACCCTTCTATCGTTTTAGGCAGGTTATTAAAGTTATATAAATACACCAGTTAAGATTTTAAAAGTCTGGAGGTAGTCTACTTGCGTATTTGCTTTTGGGGATTCCCTTTTTGTTGCGTGAAAGGGGGTTTTCCCGGTCCATTCGGTCTCCTCGTGCCTGATGTCTGGATCACGTGGTCAGTCACGTGGTGTGCTGGCGGAATGAAAGTCTTTGTTTGAAGCTGGCTTTGCAGAAGAAACGTGGCTCGAAATCTTGTCGCAAAACTTAACTTAGAACCGACACTCACAACGGAAAAGAAATGAAACTAAGAAAAGAAAGGAAATTGAGAGTAGATGATGATGGCTTGAATGAAGCTATTTAACCCATGTTCTTCAGATCTTGATTTGGGTTATTTCGTTTGCGCGTTTACATGGTTCCTATAGAGAGAGAGAGAGAGTTCACCGAGAGCAGCGAGAGAGAGCAGCGAGAGCGGAGAGAGCAGCGAGAGAGAGAAATTTGTTTTTGGGTCTAAGGTTTTAAACTAAAAGTTTGTCCAACCTCCAGGATGAGTTCTGACCAATTAGACACTGCCTTTGTTTTCAAAGTCATAAATCATGCGCTATCTGGGATCTCCTTACTAGCAGAGAGAACAGAGGCTACAGTTTAGACATGATTTCTAATTAAAAGAAGATCAAAACATATTACACCGATATCATTCAAGCCATCTTGCTAGTTGTGTTCGTAAGATAGCATTGATATGAAACAGTACACACTTTCATTCATTCACTCCTTCTAATAGTTAATATAATAACTATTACCTGAATTAAATGGGATCAAAACATATTATCTTATTAAAATATGCATATAAGTGGTGGAAACAACCCAGGATTAGGTAGTTGCATGATTGTTTGATCATGAGTCCATTGAAAATTGTTCTTGAATGATTTTATGTATAGTTATTGATAAGAATCAGTTCTCTGGTGAAGAGACAGAACTCTGTTTGTTCAGAGGTCTTAATGAGGAGGTGTTCAGGAATGTTGTCGGGGGTTTCAGTAACATCTGCTGGTGTCGATTCTTCTTCTAAAGGGTCTTTTGCAGACTCTCTGGCACCGGGATGGGTGACTTATGGCTCTGGTCTTGGTGATTTGACTCTGGAATGTGCGGACACTGTCTTTATCTTAACCAGTCCTGGTAGGCCATAAAGCTAGCCATTGACCAGTTATGTGTTAGTGCCGGGGGCTCCTTCAATTAGTCAGACCGGTGATGATCATGAGACGTTCTGAACAAATCTTCCCCCCTCAGTCATCGAGAAGTAGAGAATTTGAATTAATATTCAAAAAGAAGATTAGTTGGTGGTTGCTTTCTACCCATTGTCGCTACAATGCTGTCCAGTGTAGATGCAAGAGACTCGAATGAGGATTTAAAATCAGCCGAAAGGGCCTCTCTGTGTTCATCCAGCAGTGAGCTAATGTCAGCCATGGAAATGCTAGCCGTTGGAGAACCCTCCTTATCTTTTTCTGCGTGTTTTCCTTTAGCCTTAGACATGATGAAGTGTTCCGAGCACTTACAAACAGTTTATTAAACTTTTGTTGACAGTATAAATTAAAATTCGAAGGTTTGGCAAGAAAATTAAAAATGAAACGGCGGGAGCAGGCTGAGCGCGCGACTATTCTGCACTCCTCATAACCGGAAGTCCATGCCGTGCTTTTGTAATTATGTTTTACTCAAAATCTTCTATTCACCTAATTAATCTGGCGTGGCTCTTCCGTCCACCTTTGCAAGATTTCTTCGGGTTACAGAGACTTCGAGCAAAACTAATTAACCAGCACCTGTGATTCCCCTGAATCTGTGATTCCCCTGAATCACCTGTGGCCCTTCCGTCCACCAACGAGCTAAGTGAGGTAGAAACTGATCCGAATTCCTCAGCCCTTACCCCAAAAAAATTGTGATTCCCCTGAATCACCTCTCGCTCGTACCCAAAGCAAATTCAGCCAATATGGTTCATGTTCACTCACAATTATCAAATCACACTTAACATCAATAAAACAGTTCTGCGTTTCTTACCCAGAGATGCTTTCTCTTTTCTGTAATTGCCGCGGATTCTTTCTGATCCTGGTGGGAGTTCCTCCCTTGGTCCTGAACGCCGGAATTGGCTCTCTCTCCCTTAACCTGTTGAGTCACTATCTCAAACCGTCGGGGTATGAGACGGCTGCCTGATGCCGCCGGGATTGTACACTTCCGTCAAAATCCGTTCTTCAGGACCAGGAGAAGAAGATCCGCACAGGATCCCACTTCTGACACCAAGTTGTAATGGCAATTTTGAGAAGTTAATATCAAACAGCATCAGAGGTGTAAGAAAACTTTCACGAGACAAAACTGTAATAAAGAGAAAAGGTTTATTTCAATGAGGTTTCCTTTCACAAAAGCCGCAGCCACCCAGCTTTGAAATAGAATACCTACCAGACATAATAAAACATACAGATCTTATACAGTTTCTTGGCAAAAACTCCTCCTTCCAGCTTTCTTGTAAATTTCCAGAAAGATACCCCCTATCTCCTGCTGGTTCGGACTGGTTTCTACCCCCCTGGCCCAGGCCACACTGTTCTTTGTCCCTGAGACACCCAAAGGCCTTCATCTACGACCTAAATTGCCTCTCGCTTCCCTGTCCCCCCCTTGGATGCTAGAAACCCTCACAGAAAACATATGATTAAACAGTTTGGAAACGAATGATTATAAGAAATGCTGAATTTTCCAAAACACTTACAGTATAACCATTTTTAAACCCTATAGAGGAATTCTTTTCGGCTTGGAGATGGCGTGTATATGACCGCCAACCACATGCCCGCATGCCTCTTCTGCAGGCAATGGAACAGGCCTGCGGCGACATTCAGGTGACAGCAATCCATGGATGGTTTCGACATGCAAGGGGATATTTTCCCCGGTGCCTAGCGGGAGAAGACATTGCTTGCAATGTCGATGAGGTCCTGTGGCCAGACCCCAACAGACGGCGGGATCCATGAACCCACGTATGCACAATTGCCATGATTTTCTGTGTTTACAGCAGTGTTTTTTCTATTATTATTATTTATTTATTTTTTGCTTTATCTGAATTCATGTTACTGCAATATACAATATTGAGTAGGCCTATTTGCTTTTTTGGTTGTTTGAAAATGTGCCTCCTGAAAATATGCCTTCTGAATAAACAGTGAAAATCAAAGACTGCAGTGTTTTATATAAAGTACACTAGTGTGTTCCCCCTGATCTGAAAGTGTATGCATATGATGCAAGTATGTGTCATTTTGTCATCAGAGTTACATTTTGACAAAGGAATGTTAGGTTTTGATAGTAGAGTTTCAATTTGACACAGATGTGAATGGTATATTTCCCAGTGTTGTGTCATACTTGTGTGTAGAGTTTTGGCACAATGAGTGAAGTTTTGCAAAATGTGTTCAAGCAACGGGCAAAAACTGTAAACACATTTCTTGAAACTATGCCTCGTATTCTCAAAACTATAAACACAAATCCATAACGTCTCACCCAATTCCCCAAACATCCTATTTTCAGGTCAAAATGAAGCTCTACACTCAAAACCATTCACTCTTGCTGAAAAACCAAACTTTGCCCTCACACTGGACACACAAGCCCTCAAAATCACACACACTACAACATAGTCTAAGACACTGGTGCAATAAATTCAAAACAACATTTCCAAAACTGGTAAGTTATGTTGCTTGTGGTTCCCCCATCACAAACCTTTTCACATGATGAACACAAAAGACACAACCAGTGGATACATTGGCACATTTTTATTCATACACAGAAAACACACACACACAAAAACATTTTTTTTACTCTTTTTTTTTTTTTACTCTCTCGTCTATTTTTTTAAAATATTTACTTACAGTAAGATGTGTGTGACCAACATATGACAGTAAAAGAGCACACACAAACCATATTCTAATATGGAATTCGAATTGTATTGGAATGGTAAAGAGTGTTGGGACGTAACAGGAGGGCCTCCACTCAAGGATACAATATGATGAAAACGTCTAAGAATGTTTCACGTATAGCTGAAATACCATCATTTGCCTAGAAAGATAACATTCTGGGAGTCAAGACTATAAAGGAGAAGAGATGCCCTCCCTTCACTGTCACACTCTTCAGACACTCTGTGTGACTGTACGACTGCTGGCCTTTTCTTGCAAGAAAATAAACCTCATCGAAGACTATTGGAAATGTTTGTCTCTTATTCAGTGATAGAATTTTGTTTGCCACCACTCCTCCCTGAAGGTTGTCGAGGCGATAGTAAAGCGACTCAAATTTGGCATTACTCATAGCCCAGCTTCCCTCATAGTCATACCATTGACAAAGACATGGGCAACTAGAGTGGCTTGAATTTCATCTGAGACTGCTTGTCTTCTTGTCCTTGCCCTTCCTCCTTCTCATTCTTATCCCTCTTCCTTCATGTCTTTCTGGATCCATTGATCCAAAATGCAATAAACTGATTTGGGCCCTTTTATATTTCGATTGAAGGTTCTGATTGATGTGTGTTAAATTTTGACTCTTAGTGTTTCCACTTGGGTAATTGTGTGCTAACTGAGCTGAAGCTGTGCTGACTTGAGTGAACAATTTTGAATGCTAGTGCTTTCTAAATGACAACATGGTCTAAGCAATGAGAAATGAAGGGATTTGTGTGTAGAGTTTTGCAGTGACAGTTCAACAAATCTGACTCATGTGTCGATACAGGGAATAGTGTTTATAGTTTAGTGAAATGGGTGTGCTTTTTGATAAATGGCGTTATGGTTTTGAAATTTTAGTTCAAAAGCCTGGTTATAGTGTTTAAGCAATCGAGAAAAACTGTAATGGAGCAATAGTGGTTCATGGTGTTATAAGAGGGAAATGTGGTGGGAGGTTGCGTGCTGTAGCCTGTCATGAATTCTCATTTATTGTATCCAACCACATTATGCATTTTAGTAAATAGAGACTGCTTATATATGTCGTGTGCATTTAGAGAAAATACCAAAACATGGTTGAGGTACTGTGCATTTTAGAAAATCGACGCAGATAAATGGAAAATGTGATTGGACGAATTCATCCAATCCCACGTAGCAAAATTTGTCTGGCCCACCTCTGGGCCTCATCCTTGCTTCAATTCTGGCCCAGTTCTGGCTGGGTCCCCGGCCCAAAACTGGCTCAACACACTGAAAACGGACTCAAACATCTTCCTATGGCCCAGATGTGGCCCACACCCTGTAAAATGACTCTTATTTATTGATATGGCCCAGGTCTGGCCCAGGCACTGTAAGACAGATCTGGCTGAGTGTCGGCTGGGTCCCCGGGCCAGATGTGGCCCAGAAACTGGCAGTGAAACACAAATTGAACCATTTAAAAAGATTAAGGGTTTTTATTATAAAATTAACTAATACACTTTAATATAAACCTGTATTAACAATGAACAAATACACTCTATTAACATTTATTTACAACACAATATTTAAACTACAAAATAACAAGTAAATTATATTTACTGTATATGATTAAAATAAAAACATCACTCTTTCACACACAAACCATCTTTCACTCTCTTTAACACTAAATAAATTCCTTTTGCAAATGTCAAGTCACCATTAAATATATAGCGCTATATACAGTAATGACTGTTTCCAAGCAGCTTTACAGGGTTAAACAGGAAAATGATCAATGATACAAACAGTTCAATTTGGCTGTTAAGCTGCTCTAAAAAGAAAATAGTGTCATTGTTCAGCTGAATTCAGTTCAGTGTTGATTCAGTTCTGTTCAAGAACTGTATAAAGTATATCAATTATAAAAAGAGTTCATTTTCATTATTAAGCAGCTCTGCGGAAAACAGTGATGTCATCGTCCAGCTCCGTTCAGTTCTCATATAATGGTGTCAATGCAGGCAGATCAATATTATTAAGAATAAGTGTCCCCAACTAAGCAAGCCAGAGGCGACAGTGGCAAGAAGCCAAGAACCCAAACTCCATCAGTGACAGAATGGAGAAAGAAAAACAGGCTCAGTCGAAGGGCCAGTTCTCCTCTGATCAAACAACGAACATGGTGTGTGTTAGGATTCAGGTCTCTTCACAAATCAGATTGTGGATTGATATCATTCAGAGTATTTTATTCAGCTCATTTTGCTTGAAGATTGGAAAAGATTACATCAAGGTAAAAGAGTAGCAAAACTCGAGAGCATGTAGATGTGAATTTGAAAACTTGTACAACAGATATTTGTACAATAAAAGTTGAAGCTGGCCGGCTGGTCTGTGCAGAGGACTGGTCTGGTTCTGAGGATCTGATCCGATGACTGTGCCGAGGACTGTTGTGTCAAAGGGGTCTTCACAGCGTTTGTGTCTAGGTCTCGTCTAGTTGTGATGTTCTCGTCTGGCATTCAGGGCTGTTGTGGTCATCTGAGGGTCCAGGTCCATCATCTGGTCTGGATATGGACTAGATCCAGCTGACTACAGTGACCTTAGGATAAGACTCTAAAGACTGAGACAGAGAGACTAACATTAGCATAGATGCCATTCTTCTTACGATGTAACAAGTATATTCAGTGTTATGGGAAGTGTTTCTGGTTTTCTGGTTGACCAAATTTATGCAGCCTAACAATCCTTTAACAGATGTGAATTTTAGAAATGTGAGAGTGTGTTATGTTTATACTAGGTTAAAGAGGTGTGTGTGTTTTTAAATAAATTTAAACTTATCTTGTGTCTGACCCTCAATCTGCTGCCAGTCTATGATCCCTCGACCTCCATCTCAGCAGCATTAGCTGTGAGGATTTCTCTGAACTGCACCTTTTAAATAAAGGAATAGATATTGTGAGGTCAATATTAAATCTTAAGCATTAGTTTAAGCACATAGGTTTAACAAATGTTGTTGCCAGAGTTCACACAGCAGTTTAAAATAAAGGTAACACTTTACAATAAGGTCTCAATTGTTAAAATTAGGCTAGTTAATGTGTTAACTAACATTACCAATGAACAATGCATTTGTTCCAGTCTTTGTTAACATTAGTTAATAAAAATACAATAAAAAATTATAATAAAAATGAGTTCACTGTGTATTAACTAATGTTAACAAATACAACTTTTGATTTTAATAATGCATTAGCAAATGTTACAGTTTTTGCCCGTTGCTTGAATACATTTTGCAAAACTTCGCTCATTGTGCCAAAACTCTACACACAAGTAAACATGACACAACACTGGGAAATATACCATTCACATCTGTGTCAAATTGAAACTCTACTATCAAAACCTAAACTCTGCTATCAAAACCTAACATTCATTTGTCAAAATGTAACTGATGACAAAATGACACATACTTGCATCATATGCATACACTTTCAGAGCAGGGGGAACACACTAGTGTACTTTATATAAAACACTGCAGTCTTTGATTTTCACTGTTTATTCAGAAGGCATATTTTCAGGAGGCACATTTTCAAACAACCCAAAATTGTGCAAAAAAAATATATAGTCCACATTTGCCCTTTGGCCAATTACATTACGACCCCGTCGTCTTGTTTTGCTCAGGTCGAATTCAGCTTCATCAATGAAAATGAATTCATGAGGCTGTGCAGCTCCATCCATGGCCAAGATTCTCTGTAACAAAAAAAAAAACATATTACTGTACTACAGTGCTACACATACAGAACCCTCACCCCATCACACAGGTACCCGTGTAGCTCTCCGAATGGATCCATGTGGTACTGATATGGTACATATTCAGCTGCTACTGGATTTCACCAATACTGTATTGTAAATGTAAAGGACAGTTACACTTACCCGTACATATTCAGTTCGAAGTCCTTTGACCCTGACACGGTTCCTCTCAAATGGGACCCTGTAGAGCTGCTTCATGGTGATGTTGTGTTTTCCCAAGATGCGTCTGATGGTGGTGATGCTCACATGGTTTATGTTGTTGAACAATTGCCTGTCTGCAAGTATTTTCTGTAGTAGCTGGTGGAGACGGATGGCATTGTCTACCCTCACTAGGTCCACAACGGCAAGTTCCTGCTGTTGTGTGAACAGGCGTTGAAGTCCTCCCCCAGAAGGTCTTTTAGTCATTCTAGAGAAATACAACCACAAATTGTCCTCGGTTTGCTTCTTTTTCTTACAGTACTTTACTGTATATACTGTATCATCCACTGTACTGAAACATCTCAATATAAGTAATCATGGTATGTTTCACAAAAACTACCACTTTGGCTGCAAAAGGAGCATTAGCACCCTGCAATACCCTGTTGTTTTACATGATGTGGTAATGTGATATACTGTAGTACAGTGCTGTAAATACCATCTGAGTAGAGTAGAAGGTAGAGAGGTGAAGACATACCTGTTTTCTAGTCGGAATGTTCTTACAGTTTTTCTCGATTGTTTACACACATTTTCTGAAAGCATGCCTCATATTCTCAGAACTCTACACACAAATCCAAAAACACACACACAATGGGCAAAACCCCTCAATTCTCCTGCAAAATGAAACTTTACATTCAAAACAATGTTATTTCTTCTCAAAATGGTATTTTGTTTTCAAATGACACACACAAACCATCATATGAATAGACATTTATAAGAACCAGTTGAACACTGATGTGCTCAATGTAAAACACTATGATGAATGGAAAACACTTCTTCTCCATTCATCATAATGACTTAGGCCTTTTTTTGTTCAGTGTTACACTTACTACAGACAGTACATACATAAGTGTGTTGTAAAATATTTGAGAATATTGTTTTTATACTCAGAACACACAAATACACGGTAACAAATATATTTTATTTTTCCCACAAAAACAATACACAGTGTACATCCCAACCAACACAAAGTTGTACCCATACACAAAAGAAATATATTTTCTGGATATGTTTTGGAATATATGCACATATTTGAAATTGGCCCAATAAATATATTTCATACTTATATTTCATATATTTTTGTTATATTTCAGAATATATTTCAATGTATTTTTTTCTGTACGGGTCCCCAAAAGTGTCAAAAATATATGTGGCATATATTCCAAATACATTGAAATATATTCTGAAATATAACAAAAATATATGAAATATAAGTATGAAATATATTTTATTGGGCCAATTTCAAATATTTGCATATATTCCAAAACATATCCAGAAAATATATTTCAAATATAATTCTTTTGTGTATGGGTACATACAGTGGTCTACATACAAAACAACAGAAGAATTGACTGTATACAGTTACAGTAAAAAAAATGGTTGCCATCCATTGCTCCATTGAAGCGCTCACCTGTTGAAGAGCTCACCTGTTGCTCTTTTATGCTAAAGCTCTGATTGCTAATTGTAAAACTGTGTGACGGGTGTTTGCCCATGTGATGAGTCAGTGTGCATATTTGAATGGCAGTGTGTTCCTTGTGAAAACAAGAGATTTTCTGCATGAAAATTGTGCCAAAAGCAGAGCATTGTGTGTAGTGTTTTGAAAAAGGTGTGTTTTAGAACTGCAATTTGAGTGTAAAGCAGGAATTGTGCTTGTAGTTTAGCAGAATTGGTTCAGGGGGTTGGTGAATGAGTTACATGTTGTGGTCATTGTGTCTCAAGTACCAGAAAATGTGTGTAAACAATTGAGAAAAACTGTATTACAGATGCCACTGTGAAGCGGCTTAGATGTGGGTGGACTCTCTGCCCAGCTTCCCTCATAGTCAGGCCATGGTTGATGACATGGTCCACCAAAGTTGCTCTTATATCATCAGAAATAGGTGGGTGCATGGCCTCTTTGACCTTGGCCTTGTCCTCTTCGTCCTCCACGTCCTCCTCATCCTCCTCATCCTCCTCGCCCTCCTCATCCTCCTCATCCTCCTCGTCCTTCTCATCCTCCTCATCATCCTCGTCCTCCTCATCCTCCACATCTTCCTCTTGCTCTCCCTCCATCCATGCTTGCAAAGTTCTTGAAATGGCTAAACTGAGGGCTTTTTGTAGCTGGCTGATTGGTGTTCAGTTTTGCAAGTAAGTGTCTTCATGTGTGTATTTGAGTGGTTGCAATTACCGATGTGTTTTGTATTTTGGATACATGTGTTTTCCAAATGGCACCCTGAGATTTCATTTTTGAACGAAGTGTCTTATGTATGAAATAGAGTGTAGTATGCAGGACCAAGTGTGTTGCATAAAGGAGTAAGTGTGTTGCAGAATTGCAACTAGAGTGCAAAGCAGCGCTTTTGTTTAAGGTATGGGTACATGTGTTTGAGGTATGGGTACATGTGTTTGAGGTATGGTAACAAAAGCTTCAAGTTGTGTTACTTTAGTCTAAGCATGGGTCTATAGTGTTCAAGCAACGGGCAAAAACTGTAAAATGAAAATGAGATTGTATTGCAAATGTATTGTGCATCCTTAGTCCATCTTAAAACATAATCAACAGAGTGAAATTAAATCAGAACTTACCCAAAATTGTGAAAATATTTTTTATTTCATGGAAATCCTAAGGAAAATGTCACTTTTTCAAAGTTTTGTGGAGCAGAAAAAACATGGCTGCCGCATATGAGTGTAGGTGAAGAAAAGACATTGAAAAGGACAAGTAATGCAATCAAATAAAAGCATTCTATTGGCTTTTCATACTTCCTCCAGATTAAAATAAGCTTCTTCTTTTTTTTTTTTTGGTGTACGATTTTGTAAGCCTGAGAATATGAGGGAAAATGGGTATGTTACCCTGAAGCAACACTATGCAATAGAGGGTTAAGTAATGTGAATGAATTTTAATTAATCAACTTTAATTACAGTTTTTCTCGATTGCTTAAACACTATAACCAGGCTTTTGAACTAAAATTTCAAAACCATAATGCCATTTATCAAAAAGCACACCCATTTCACTAAACTATAAACACTATTCCCTGTTTTGACACATGAGTCAGATTTGTTGAACTGTCACTGCAAAACTCTACACACAAATCCCTTCATTTCTCATTGCCTACACCATGTTGTCATGTATAAAGCACTAGCACTCAATATTGTTCACTCAAGTCAGCACAGCTTCAGCTCAGTTAGCACACAATTACCCAGGTGGAAACACTAAGAGTCAAAATTGAACACACATCAATCAGATCCTTCAATAGATATATAAAAGGGCCCAAATCAGTTTATTGAGTTTTGGAACAATGGATCCAGAAAGACATGAAGGAAGAGATCGAGGAGGGATAAGAAGGAGGAGGAGGACGACGACGAAGGACAAGAAGACAAGCAGTCTCCGATGAAATTCAAGCCACTCTAGTTGCCCATGTCTTTGTCAATGGTATGACTGAGGGAGGCTGGGCTACGAGTAAGGCCAAATTTGAGTCGCTTTACAGTCGCCTCGAGAACCTTCAGGGAGGAGTGATGGCAAACAAAATTCTATCACTGAATAAAAGACAAACATTTCCAATAGTCTTTGATGAGGTGTATTTTCTTGCAAGAAAAGGCCAGCAGTCGTACAGTCACACAGAGTGTCTGAAGAGTGTGACAGTGAAGGTTGGCCATCCTTCATCCTTTATAGTCTTGACTCCCAGAATGTTATCTTTCTAGGCAAATGATGGTATTTCAACCATATGTGGAACATTCTTAGACGTGTTCATCATATTGTCTCCTTGAGTGGATCGAGGCCCTCCTGTCACCTACTAACACTCTTTACCATTCCAATACAATTCCATATTAGAATAAGGTTTTGTGTGTGCTCTTTTACTGTCATATGATGGTCACACACATCTTACTGTAAGTAAATACTGTAAAAAAAAATTAGAGGAGAGAGTAAGAAAAATATATATTTGTGTGCGTGTGTGTGTGTGTGTGTGTGTGTGTGTGTGTGTGTTGTACTGTGTAGTACATGAATGAATAAAAATGTGCCAGTGTATCCATTGGTTGTGTCTTTTGTGTTCATCATGTGAAAAGGTTTGTGAGGGGGGGAACCACAAGCAACATAACTTACCAGTTTTGGAAATGTTGTTTTGAATTTATTGCACCAGTGTGTTAGACTATGTTGTAGTGTGTGTGATTTTGAGGGCTTGTGTGTCCTGTGTGAGGGCAAAGTTTGGTTTTTCAGCAAGAGTGAATGGTTTTGAGTGTAGAGCTTCATTTTGACCTGAAAATAGGATGTTTGGGGAATTGGGTGAGACGTTATGGATTTGTGTTTACAGTTTTGAGAATATGAGGCATAGTTTCAAGAAATGTGTTTAAGCAATCGAGAAAAACTGTAATCAACTAACATTTGTTTTTCTTGCAGGAACAACATTCATATGCTTTTAATGTTTCCAAACTCTTTGGGGAAAAACTTGTGACTTTGAGTATGTGTCTATGGGTAAAAATAACATAGTTTTGGGAAGTTAAACTAGACAGTCTGTTCATTAAGTCATCATTAAAACCTTGTGATAAGTAATCACAAGATCAGAGTTTGCTTTACCTAGTAACAGAGGGGTTTGCATATGAAGAACCAATCAAATAGTGGGGAAATTATGTAATGCAGCCTGACATTTATGCCATACCTCTATACTATAAAAACTGTTGTATATGTATTTTTCGGTGGGATTCTCAATGGAATTTGTCTGAGATCCTCCGGCCTTGCTTCTTGGGAGAGATTCCCTGAGAACTGCTCGGGAAGATCTCCTGGCCGTGATTAAAGCATTTAAAGGACGTTTGCAGGTCTGTTTGTCAATTTATTCCTGCGCAGGAAGCTAGTTTAGTTAAGAAAACTAGTGAGGAAATCGAGTCAGAAAAGCTGGTGATCTATAGAGTGGGGACGTCGGGGACGGGAACCAATAAATAGAGCCAGGTAGTCCGGTGATCTATAGAGTGGGGACGTCGCGGACGGGAACCAATAAATAGAGCCGAAAAGTTAGATTAGGTAAGATATCCAAGTGAGGACGTCGCCAGGAGAGGAGACTCAGATATCAGGTACCCAAGTGGGGACGTCGCCAGGAGACCCTATTTAACTTTTATTTCGTGGATATGATTTCTCTTTGCAAAACAGACTAGTTGAGTTTTAGTAGTAGGAAACTTAATTTGATCGCTCCATCATCAGCATAGAGAGACTCCCATATCTTGTTTGACATTTTGGGAAAACATATTTATCATGATATTAAACAATATTGGACTGCTCACACTTCCTTGAGAACCATTATCTTATCTATCTTGAAATATGATGATCCAGCCCTTACCTGGAGTGTTTTATCAAGCAAAAAAAATATTGTATCCAGTTAAAAATTCTGCCTTCAATCCCTTTTCCAACTACATCCATCATATGCATTGAAGAAGAAGAAGAAAAAAAAAACATAGAATCATTGCAAATTTTGCATCATGGGATTGTAGTTCATTCAGTCATAAAAGACATCAAGCAGTCTTTTAAAAAAAAAATTACATTTTTTTTACTTTAGACAACACTTTGTACTGCTGTGATTCATACTGAAGGTTGGTTGTTTGGTTAATGGCTTATGGCTTATAACTATTTTGGTGAAATACTTATGAAATAAAATATATATATACAGAGTTTAAGTCTGCTGAAAACATGTTCTCTTACACTGTATTTCCTCTCATGTGTTCAGATGTGTACATTTACACTGTGTGTGTTTTAAATAAACTGTTTAATGCACCGTCATTCAATCTTAATCTGAATTCATTTTATTCGTATAATGACACACCTTCAGTTATAATATAAGCATAGGATATATCAGTTCGGTAATATTCAGTTTTCAGTTAAATTCTATGTGGATTTATTGAAGTGACAAATATTTTTACATTCATATTTGTGGGGTTCCTGCATACAATTATGAGAAAAAAAAGAAAAAAAGCAACATAATGCAAATTAAGAAAAAATGAAAACAATGTAATTCACTAAAATTGTAAAATGGATTGCATTAAATAATATAATGAAATATTAAAGAATATTTATTGTTTTGGCCTCCAGATGGCCCCAATACACCAGTTCTGATGAGAGACTAGCAAAGCAAAATGTTACCATCACTAATCAATTAGACCACACATATTTTCATCTTTACATATTACAGTTTTTCTCGATTGCTTAAACACATTTCTTGAAACTATGCCTCGTATTCTCAAAACTATAAACACAAATCCATAACGTCTCACCCAATTCCCCAAACATCCTATTTTCAGGTCAAAATGAAGCTCTACACTCAAAACCATTCACTCTTGCTGAAAAACCAAACTTTGCCCTCACACTGGACACACAAGCCCTCAAAATCACACACACTACAACATAGTCTAAGACACTGGTGCAATAAATTCAAAACAACATTTCCAAAACTGGTAAGTTATGTTGCTTGTGGTTCCCCCATCACAAACCTTTTCACATGATGAACACAAAAGACACAACCAGTGGATACATTGGCACATTTTTATTCATACACAGAAAACACACACACACAAAAACATTTTTTTCTGTTTTACTCTTTTTTTTTACTCTTTTTTTTTTTACTGTCTCCTATAATTTTTTTTATATATTTACTTACAGTAAGATGTGTGTGACCAACATATGACAGTAAAAGAGCACACACAATCCATATTCTAATATGGAATTCGAATTGTATTGGAATGGTAAAGAGTGTTGGGACGTAACAGGAGGGCCTCCACTCAAGGAGACAATATGATGGACACGTCTAAGAATGTTCCACATATGGTTGAAATACCATCATTTACCTAGAAAGATAACATTCTGGGAGTCAAGACTATAAAGGATGAAGGATGGCCAACCTTCACTGTTACACTCTGCAGCCACTCTGTGTGACTGTACGACTGCTGGCCTTTTCTTGCAAGAAAATAAACCTCATCAAAGACTATTGGAAATGTTTGTCTCTTATTCAGTTATAGAATTTTGTTTGCCACCACTCCTCCATGAAGGTTCTCGAGGCGACGGTAAAGCGACTCAAATTTGCCCTTACTCGTAGCCCAGCCTCCCTCATAGTCAAACCATTATAAAGACATGGGCAACTAGAGTGGCTTGAATTTCATCTGAGACTGCTTGTCTTCTTGTCCTTGCCCTTCCTCCTCCTCATTCTTATCCCTCTTCCTTCATGTCTTTCTGGATCCATTGTTCCAAAACTTAATAAACTGATTTGGGCCCTTTTGTCTATCTATTGAAGGTTCTGATTGATGTGTGTTAAATTTTGACTCTTAGTGTTTCCACTTGGGTAATTGTGTGCTAACTGAGCTGAAGCTGTGCTGACTTGAGTGAACAATTTTGAATGCTAGTGCTTTCTAAATGACAACATGGTCTAAGCAATGAGAAATGAAGGGATTTGTGTGTAGAGTTTTGCAGTGACAGTTCAACAAATCTGACTCATGTGTCGATACAGGGAATAGTGTTTATAGTTTAGTGAAATGGGTGTGCTTTTTGATAAATGGCGTTATGGTTTTGAAATTTTAGTTCAAAAGCCTGGTTATAGTGTTTAAGCAATCGAGAAAAACTGTAAATCCAATATTTGCCACAACACTTATGACATCTGTTCTGTTTTCTCCGTTTTACCTCTTGAAGCTCTGACGTCATTGACCAGAAGAACAGCAGCGGCCGGTAATTAATCTAATGACCATCATAGTTCTAAGATTCTATGAATATAATTAAATGCAAACATAATAGAAGAGTAAATTTCTTCCACAATGATGATGATGAAGATGATGAGTCTCTGCTGGTGACAGGATCAGGTGGCGTAGGATCTGGAAAACGTGAGGAAAATCAAAACTTTTTTATTGCAATATCAGTCACAGTCATTCAAAGCGGACAGTCCTGATGTTCTTGAGGAGACATTGTCTAAATGTTAAAGTGGATTGTGGGATTTTACAATGGGACACAGTGTGTGTGTGTGCAAATACATTTGTTCACAAACATACATAGAAGTCTACTTATTATAGGTGACTTTGAGCTTGTCTCTTTAAGAAGTCACCTATACATTTGGGCAGTCTTGTTATAGTGATGAGAGAAACAACGCTTTTTGAAACTTTAAATCCATTGAACCAATTGTTTAGCAAAATGACCCAAGTACCCAGGGGGCAAAACACCTGTTTTTTAGGAAATCAGACATGGGCTGCTGTAAAAGGTTGTCATATAAAAATGAAATCTATGATGTCTGAGGATCACAACCTGGGTGGCCAACCCGGTCAACAAGCTGCTGGAAACTTGTAATTAGGGTCAAAACAATGCTACCTCAAATTCGGCTTTAACTCCAAGAGTCACCCAAACATGCTAAAACGGTTTAATTATATTCATATTCATAATGTTTATACAATTTGTTTAGCTGTTTCGGAATCACCGCTGCTGTCGCTGCTCTCTAGTGTTTCAGCATGCTGTGTCCAACTACATTTGGTTGCCAACCCCTAGCAACGGCATCCTATGTAGCATGGAGCAGTTCTTCTGACAACCTTTAACCAGAGATGGGCACAAATACATCAAAAAGTATTTAATTAAAATACAAGTAATTTGTAATTTGAAAATACAAAAATATATTTTTTACAGTCTTCTGTAGTGTAAGTGTGGCGTTAGGTACATGTAAGAGTCTAGAATATTGCAATATTGTTTAGTGCAGAAGATGCGC
The DNA here is from genome assembly GCF_951802725.1 of Rutilus rutilus. NCBI lineage: Eukaryota > Metazoa > Chordata > Actinopteri > Cypriniformes > Leuciscidae > Rutilus > Rutilus rutilus. The sequence goes on along the minus strand of NC_140222.1, from coordinate 9,569,131 downwards.
TTTTAACGTACATGTTGCCACATACTGTCATAATAAAATATAATTACGCATATAACACTATATTTGTATTATTTACACAAAAACTAGTTAACGCTGCTGTGAGGGTGTTTCTAATAGCGCGGCTGTGACAAAGTTCACAACTTTCTCTCTTCCGACTGCCATTATCTATTTTCTTACTCTATTTGAAAGTTTTGAAAACACTGTTGTGGCGTTTTTCTTTTGCTATTTGAGCAAATTGGAACACAAAAATATATATTTAATGTAGTCTTTCATTCACTGCTATAGAAGTTAACCCAACTATGATGCCTTACACTTCTGAGAAACCCAGAAATGTGAACAGGGTCAATAGGATGTGTCACATCACGTGATTTACTTGCCAAAAACTGTGATAGGCAATTTGGTAGTCCTATTTGTATTTTATGTCTATGGTCCTAGGGATAGTTCACCCAAAAAGGAAAATTAGCCCATGATTTACTCACCCTGACGTCATCCTAGGTGTATATTACTTTCTTTTTTCAGAAGAATACAATCAGAGTTATATTAAAAAGTGTCGTGGCTCTTCCAAGCTTTATAATGACAGTCAGTGGGTATATTTTTCATCAAAGTGCCTCTATCCATCATAAAAGCATATCTATCCATCATAAAAGTAAATCTATCCATCATAAAAGTGCATCTGTCCATCATAAAAGTGCATCTATCCATCATAAAAGTGCATCTATCCATCATAAAAGTGCATCTATCCATCATCACTTTTATGATGACAGATGCACTTTTATGATGGACACATGCACTTTTATGATGATAGATGCACTTTTATGATGGATAGACGCACTTTTATGATGGATAGATGCACTTTTATGATGGATAGACGCACTTTTATGATTGACACATGCACTTTTATGATGGATAGATGCACTTTTATGATGGATAGATGCACTTTTATGATGGACAGATGCACTTTTATGATGGATAGATTTACTTTTATGATGGATAGATATGCTTTTATGATGGATAGAGGCACTTTGATGAAAAATATACCCACTGACTGTCATTATAAAGCTTGGAAGAGCCACGACACTTTTTAATATAACTCTGATTGCAACAGGAAGTCAGATATTTTGGTTTGAATGTGATTTTTTGGAGAATTTTCTCTCTCTCTCTCTCTGTCTCTGTGTGTGTGAGGGGTGGGAGGGAATTTCCAATTGATTTCAGTGTGTTTCAAGGTTTCAGGGGCTTTTGGGGCCCTTAACATGCTCGAAAACTCTTGAAACTTTGCACACAGGTCAGAACCTGCGGCCATCAGGGCCGGGCTGAAGCTGGTACCCGGGCGTGGCAGGGGGGCTCAACAGCGCCCCCTGGAACGGGATCCGAACACTTGTCCATAAATCAAACACACTTGCATGTAATGATATGAAACTCGGTACACATATAGATCTCATCGGGCTGAACAACTTTCGTGCTCTAAGTTTTACGCCAGCCAAACAGGAAGTTGGCTATTTAGCGTTGTTTGGAAACGCATGCTGTGGAATTTAATGTACTCCTCCTAGGGAATTCATCGATTCGCCTCCAAACTCAGTGTGCATGAAGTCAAGACATTGAGGATGCTAAATTGCGGACGGATTTTTGATATCTCGAACGGTTTGGCCGTGGCGAGGAAACGAATTTATGGCGAAAAAATGAAACAGGAAGTGTGTTATAACTTCTGCATACATTAACTGATCTTGATGAAACTTCAGCAGTGTGTTCGTTGTAAGAGGCCGATCGCACAGATGTGACTATTGTGAGTCAAAGTTATAGCGCCACCAACAGGCAGCAGGAAGTACATCACTTTCAAAATGCTTTGAAATCAGTGTCTTATTTTTACCCGATTTGCTTCAAACTTTATGTGTACAATGTAGACACACGGCAGATGTAAACCTGTGAAAGGATTATTGATATCTTAGATACTGTTGCCGTGGCAACGCATCAAACTTTAATATTCTTTTTTGATGCTTTTGAGACTCTTAACATACTTGAAATTGCATGAAACTCAACAAACACATCACATTTATTAGCCAGTAGACATGTGCAAAGTTTCAGAAACGGGCATGGTGGAATGGCTCAGTAGCGCCACCTTTAGTCAAAAATGGGGGCTTAGTTTTTCCTAGAATCACAAAACTTGGTATGTGTATTGTTCTCATCAAGACGGACAACTTTCTAATTTACATTAACCATCTCCGACCAACAGGAAGAGAGATATTTTGGTTTGAATGTGGATTTTCTGAAGAATTTTCTCTCCCTCTCTCTGTGTCTGTGTGTGTGTGAGAGGGGAGGGGGGGGGGGGGGATTTGACTATTGCTTTTATATTGTTAATCAAGGTTTCAGGGGCTTTTGGGGTCCTTAACGTGCTCAAAAACTCTTGAAACTTTGCACACAGGTCAGAACCCACGGCCATCAGGGCCGGGCTGAAGCTGGTACCCGGGCGTGGCTGGGGGGCTCAACAGCGCCCCCTTGAACGGGGTTCTAAAACTTGGTCCATATATCAAACACGCTTGCATGAATTAATATGAAACTCGGTACACATATAGATCTCATCGGGCCGAACAACTTTCCCCTGGTCAAGTTTTACGCCAGCCCAACAGGAAGTCGGCTATTATGGGTTGTTTGGAAAACGCTTGCTGTGGAATGTGAAATACTCCTCCTAGAAAATTCACCGTGTCCCCTCCAAACTCGGTGTGCATGTAGTCAAGACTTTGAGGATGCTAAATTGCGGACGGATTTTTGATATCTCGAACGGTTTGGCCGTGGCGAGGAATCGAATTTATGGCGAGAAAAGAGAAACACGAAGTGGAATAACTTCTGCATACATTAACTGATCTTGATGAAACTTCAGCAGTGTGTTCGTGGTAAGAGGCCGATCAGATGGATGTAGCTATTGTGATTCAAAGTTATAGCGCCACCAACTGGCAGCAGGAAGTGTGTCACTTTCAACATGCTTTTGACAAAAGTGGGGGGGGGGGGGGGGGGGGTTAGTTTTAACTACAGTAAAAAAAACTCAGTTCATATTTTGATCTCATCGACCCGGACAACTTTCTAATTTAAAGTCATTAGCTCTGACCATCAGGAAGTCAGATATTTTGGTCTGAATGTGGATTTTTTTGCAAAATCAGCCTCTGAATTTTTAGCCACCTCTATCTAAGTGGTTTATTTTATTCCCACCAAACTTTTTCAACATTATAAAAATATATTAATGATGCTAAATTGTGAACGGATAATAAATATCTCAAACGGTTTTGCTATGGCGAGGGATTAAAGTATTATCTAAAAAGGAAACACAAAGGCTCATATATTCTAAAAATGTAATTATACACCATTTATTACTATATAAAAGTATACAAATATCAGAACTTAACTCATTTTATTCTTTTTTTTTCAATTTAAGAATGAAGTTTAAGTTTAAAAACTGCCAGAATGGTTGTTTAGTCTAAACAATAAATAAATAAAGTCAAACATAGTGCTATACTGCCCTCTTGTGTTCAAAATCAGGTAGGCCTATTATATCTATATAAAAATATACTAGGTATGTGACGGTGAGAATATTTTACCACCGGTTAACTGACGTGTGACACCGCTGGGGGCTTTTTAATCGCTAACTTAAAAACGAAAGTAAAATATGTTTGTCCGCACGGACATTGATAATGGTGCGGAGCAGAGCGAGCTTTTTCAATAAATTCCTATGGAAGGAGCAATGACCTAAAAAACGTTGACTCTGTTCTGCTCGTTCCTCGCTGAGGACGCGCACCATTATGAATGCCTGTGCAGCCGTGAGCATTTTAGTTTCATTTTCGGGGCGGATTGCTTGAATGTATTTTAAAAAAGCACAATGTTGTGTTTTATTGCTACTGTACAAAAATATAAGTTAACACTTTGCAGTTTGAATGATGTTCTGAACAAAATGACAGAGTATGTTTTTATGTGTCCACTGTTCAATCGCGCCCTAGTTTTAGTGATTCCCAAGTTATTGTTTCATTTAAGTTTTTTCATTGTTCTAATCAGGTCAGGCAAGTAAAATTATCTGTGTCTTATCCCTTACATTTTTATATAATATATATACACGACATATACATATTTGGGGTCAGTAAGATTTTTAAGCGAAGTTTCTTCTGCTCACCAAGGCTGCATTTATTTGATTAAAAATACAAACAAAAACAGTAATATTGTAAAATAGTATTCCAATTTAAAACAGCTGCTTTCTATTTTAATATATTTTAAACTGTTATTTATTCCTCTGATCAAAGCTGAGTTTTCAGCATTATTATTCCAGTCGTCACTGTCACATGATCCTTCAGAAATTATTCTAATATGATGATTGATGCTCAAGAAACATTCATTATTATTTTAAATGTCGAAAACAGTTATGTACAGTCTTTGATGAATAGAAAGTTCAAAAGAACAGCATTTATCTGAAATCTAAAGCTTTTGTAACATTAAACACTACCGTTCAGAAGTTTGGGGTCAGTAATCATTTTAATTTTATTTTGGGGGGAAAGAAATAAAATAAATCAATACTTGTATTCATCGAGAATGAGTTAAACTGATAAAAAGTTACAGTACAGACATTTATAATGTTAAAAAAAATTATATTTGAAATAAATGCTGTTCTTTTGAACTTTACATTCATCAACGCATTTTGAAAAAAAATCTGTACACAACTGTTTTCAACATTGAAAATAATAATTAATATTTATTGACCATCAATCATCATATTAGAATGGTTTCTGAAGGATCATGTGACACTGAAGACGGGAGTAATGATGCTGAAAACTCAGCTTTGATCACATAAATTAATTACAGTGTAAAATATTTTAAAATAGAAAACAGCTGTTTTAAATTGGAATAATATTTCACAATATTACTGTTTTTGTTTGTATTTTTAATCAAATAAATGCAGCCTTGGTGAGCAGAAGAGACTTCTCCTAAAAACATATAAAAATCTTCCTTACCCCAAACTTTTGAACGGTATATATATATATACGGTATATAAATATAGCTGCGAGCAGCGATGGAGGGCCAAAGCCGGCGGTACCGCCACCCCGGTGCCACCGGCTTGGGCCCATAATCGCTGCTCGCAGCTATATTTGTTTGTTACTATTGATCTTGTTTGTGGTGTTTTAGATGTTATTGTTTTGTTTATTTGAAAGATTCTAACATTTGAATGTTCTATTTATTATTTTATATATTATTTTATTTAAATGTTATTTTATTTGCTCTATTTAATTTAAATTATATATATATGCTTGTGCCTCTTAAACTGTTGTCAATAAAAGATTGGTTTGGTCAGAGAAAATTACTTTATCAGTCTTTTTATTCAGCAAGTTCATCAATGTGTGTTCAGCTTGCACTTATAATAATACAAATAATAAATCATTACATTTATAGCGCTTTTCTAGGCACTCAAAGCACTCTACATAGAAGGAGGAATCTCCTCAACACTTCTGCTCAGCTCAGTGGTATCACTGTTTTTTTCTGTTAGACATCAAACATAGTAGATATAATAATAATAATAATAATAATAATAATAATAATATGTACCGTATAGTTATTAGGTAGTCATTGCTTTTCTTTAGGCCTTACTTAAAATGGTCAAAGGGGCCTCCAACCAAATTTTGCATAGGGCCCCCAAAGGTCTAGGGCCGGCTCTGTATACTACTATAGGGTTCATAATTTTCACAATGTTTTCCCTCTCTTCAACCATTCATATCAAAAAAAGCAACAAATATAAATGATAACAATTATTCTAATGTAAATAAATAAAGTCTTAATCTTTAACTAAAAGTCATTGCATTCATTCCCAAAATCAAAAACTGCGGAAGAGAATTCCATGCCACCATTGCTCTATACAGCACTGTCCTTTGCATAAGATTAGTTCGACACAGAGGTAACAAAAAGCGACTCTCTGTTGACTGACGAGTGGAATATTGATGCACAGCACTAAAAAAAGACATTCTGCTGTATAGTATTTCTGGCATTTTTGTAACAATAATTTTTCTAACAAAGTTAATACAATAATTAATCCTACTTTTTACACTTAGCCAAACCAACCTAGTATTCAATTCTCTAACACTAGTCCTGAAAGGGCAACTTAGAAACCACCCGAGCTGCTTTATTTTGAGCAACTTGCAATTTACTTAAATTCATTTCAGTTGTACTTGACCAAATAATTGAACAATAATCCAAATGTGATAAAACTAATGATTCTACTAATATTTTCATCACTCGATTTGGAATAAATTTTCTACAATGCTTAACAACTGCCAGACTCCTGCCCATTTTCAATAATATTTGATTTATATGACTATTCCAATTTAACAAACTGTCAACAGTCATACCGAGTAGCTTTACCTCAGTAACCTGTTCTATTACAATACCCCCCACAGTCAGACTCAACACAGGCAGATCTTTTAACAAATACTTGGATCCCAACACCATACATTTACTTGTCCCTGCATTAATCCCCATTTTATTGTCCCTAATCCAATTTTCAATTGGTTTCAGTTCAACTTGTAAAATTTTATTAAGTTCAACAAGGGTTTGCGCGGACGTATAAATTGTAGAATCATCTGCATATAGAGCCATGGTGGAATTCTCTAAAACAAAAGGCAAATCATTTGTAAAGATAGAAAATAAAAGTGGCCCAAGGCAACTCCCTTGTGGCACACCACAATCAAGAGTCTGTATATCAGAATTACTCCCATTAAATGTTACAGTAAATTCCCTATTGGCAAGATAACTTTTAATCCATTCAATAGCAGATTTTTCAAAACCATAACAGATTAACTTTTCCAACAAAATTTCATGATGAAGTACATCAAAAGCAGCACTCAGATCTAACAATACTGTTCCAACAATCTTTTTATTTTCAATATCTTTTATCCAGTCCTCAGTTATCTGATCCTTTCAATCCTATCATGCAGGATATCCTATCCTGCATGATCATATCACCGTATTTACCACCATGCGAGCCACAATTTAAAGCTTGGCGAGCCGCATGAGGCTCGCAAGCCGCGCAATGAGTAACACTGGTTTAGACATTGGCCACATTGGATCGGTGAATAAAACGTTGCAGAATAGGTGTGTAAAGTGGTTTCTGACCCAAGCCAACAGGTAAAGATCAAAACAATCTAAATGTTAAGATTCATCACTTTCAATGGTGTAATACTTAAAATATGTGAAACTGATAACTCACCGACAGTAAGACTGAAAATCTTGCTTACACTGTTGGTCTGAAGTTGATAAACTCCAGCATGTTCAGTTATGGTGTTTGTGATAGTCAGAGATCCAGTTCGATCATCCAGCTTCAGTCTGTCTCTGAATCTCCCATCAAGATCATCCTCATATACAGTCATGCTGCCGGCCAGCACATTAATTTGAGCTATTAAAGTGTTTTCATCTCCAAACCTCCACAGAATCAGATCATCATCCTCCATTTCAGTAAGATCAGAGTTTAGAGTGACTGAATCTCCCTCCATCACTGACACTGACTTCACTGCATCTGTGTCAGCACACACACCTGGAGAACATTGAATTTGTCAGAGATAACCTTAATAAATATATTTTTAAAATAAAATAACTGGTTTATAATTAATTAATAATACGGTCAGTTGGCCCCTTTAGTGCCCTTGCTCTGAAAAATTATTGGTTATGGGAAACCAAACATGCCAAACAAAGCACAACCTAAATGGACAGAGTTAATTTATCATTGATCTTGCAAAGCAGATCATTTTAAAGAGTGCTCTGTGAACTAGTGGGGATTGTAATACACATTCAATTTCCCCTCTGAATTCTCTAAAACATAAATGAAAGTACAACTACTTAATTCCGACGGTGTACATTGAATGGTTTGCATTGCTTCTTTTTTGGAGATAATATAATTAAAATCATATAATTTACTTCCCGTCATGTTATTTCAAACCCATTCTGTGAAACAAAAGTAAATGTTTAGCTGATTTCTCAGTGATCAATATTCAAATGTGGTAAGAACAGATTCTGCTGTAACTTACCAACCAGATGCCACAAGTAGAGCAAAACAACCATGTGAACCATTTTAAAATGAGCGAACACTTCAAACACTTCTGTGACAGACAGATTGTGAACAAACAGGATGGTGTGATGTTAAGCTAGTGTTTGCGTATGAATCCTCCCCCACAGGATTTGACAACAACTCACACATTGCACTATTCTAGCATGTTGGTTGTACTTGTTCATCTAACTTTTCTTCGTGGCAGATAGTATTATTTTATTTATATTAAGTTCTATATCACATTGCAATGAGTTAGCTCAAAGGGGAAATATTAATAATAACTCATATCTTTTTAAGAATTAATTATTAATATTTGGGTCAGTTAATTGGATTAACTTGATGTAGCTAAATTAATATTATAATCAATTAATCAGTTCGTCCAACAAACTCTTTTGATTATTCATTTACTCTAATAAAAGCGTATCTTTCATGGCCACCGAAAAAAAAAAAAATTTCTTAGCATGTACAGCGCTTAGAGCATGTAACAAGATCAGAATCGTAAAATGGACTTTGTTGCAAGCAGAGAATCAGTACCAAATACATATTGTGCACAAGTTTTATTAACTAACTCACAAACATAACTAAACTAAACAAACATACATACATACAGTACGTATGCATAGGTAAAAATGGTGAGGGATAGAATGGAACTGGAAACAGGAAATGGAAATATGGAAAAGATCCATTTAACTATGAAAAGAACCATCAGCTTATCATTTTCAGAGCACCTCATTAAATTGATACTTGCATGGTCTGTGCAGTGGGCACAATTCTTGAAGCGGTTGATGGGTCCGTGAGTGTCAAATGTTACTGTACAAGTTGCAATCGTTTTCTTCTCCGCTGGATGGAGAAGATATGATGAACTTGCATGGTTATTTTGACGCTGTTCTTATGGCTGGAGTGCAGATTGTGGCGTGCCGGCCCTGGGCCGGAAAGAGCACACAGGGCAAATGATGGGAGTTGTGATGGACTTCTTCTGCATTGAATGAAGACATTGAACTCCAGAGGTTGCCCTTGATGTTGTTGTGGTTGAGAGAGTCCTCTCTCTCCTGAGTGAGCACATGGCTGTTGTGAGTCAAAGCCTGCTGGCCTGGGGCCTGCTGAGGCCACGCTGGACAGCACGGCACCCTGAACGTACCGAGAAGGCCAAGAGTTGCCCATTCAGTGATGGTAAGGTTGCAGTTTTCTTCTTTATTGGATTGAAGACAATAGTCTGACTCTGTTGGGAGAGTGAAGGCATAGCAGGCGGTGGGGTCCCCACAGATAATCAACCTGAAGAAGCAGCGGTAGAGGCCAGAAGAAGAGAGAGGAGGGACACAAGACAGTAAATCATTCACAAAATGTTCTGAGATGCATGTTAATTTCATGTTAATCAGTTCATGGATAAATTAATGCAGGAAAGTCTGTTCTAATATATGTAGGTCTTGTGGCAGAGGCCCCTGTTCACATTGCTAACAGTCATAAAACCAACTTATCTGATCAGGGTCATGGTAACTAAGACCTTCTTGCCCTGTTTGGGGGGATGGGGCCACAGATCCCAGAGTGAGTTTTAAATATTTGTTAAACTATAACAAATACTTGTGTCTGACTTGTCTCAGTCATTACAACATTGAATTATTAAATTGACCTTTGAGACTTGTTGTTGTTGTTGCTTCCTTTCTGTCCTCTGAGTTTAGATCATTCCCGGTTTCAGTCTCCATGTAATCTCTCTCTCCATACTTATTTAGTTTCCATAGTTACCCATTACATTCACCTTTTCTAGATTATTTCTTCGTTTTGTCCTGTGTATTTATACCCCCTGTTAAATTTTGTGTTGCTATACAATTTGGGAGTAATTGTCTCAATTGTCTTTAGATGATTAGATTTAGTGGTAATCTCTAAGGCTGTGTGTAAGGTCAGCATCTTTAAGGACTCCCCACTGAATGCATATTAGATACCATGTAAAGTTCCCTAAGTGAGACTTGACTGCAGCTACGACAGCTTGTGTTCTAAATAAAGAATCCTGCTGATGAAAAGACCAAGTCTCCTGGTCTTCGCTTCTGAGTTTCCTACAGTTTTGGCGCCGTGACCCGGATAGAGCTTCTCACCTGACATTGCTTCAGACTGAATCTTTACATCTCAACCACGGTTTGGTAAGTTTCACCCTATCCAAAGAACCACTACAGACCAGTACATGTGGTTATCCTTTACACCGCCAGAGAAGTGTTAACAAACAGCTGCAGAGTTAGTTTAACAGACTAGTTTATATTCTGCTTTGCCAGGAAAGTTGTTTTATCCTCTGTCTAATCAGGGAAGGTTGTTTAACGGAATAGTTAACCTCTATGTTGCTAGAGAACGTTTATCCTCTGTAAAGTTAGGGTAGATTTATCCTATGCTCTACCAGGGAATGAGATTTATCCTCTGTGTGTAGTCAGAGAAGATTCATACTCTGTTCAACTAGGGAATTTTATCATCAGGAAGAAAAACATAAAAGGCATTATCAGAATTTAGCTTATCCATTGCACAAGAATAAGCTTGTTGTATTGGTAAGTTAAAAGAACAGAACAAACAATTGCACACTCAAGTGTCCTGTCTCACAAAAAAGGTGGGCCATAACAAGGCCTCAACCAAATGTGACTCAGAAGACCAACAGTTAAACTTATCCTGACTCACAGTCTTTCCATAGAATAGAGGACAATGTCAATGCTGGATTGATGAATAAAGATGTAAATGCAGTTGAAGTGTGTGGAGCAAGACAAAAGGCTCAGATTAGGGAGAAAGGGGTTGACGCTGTTCCATCTGCTACCTCCATACTGCAGTTACAAACATTCAATACAATTCTAGGTGCTGAAGCCATAGAGAGACTTGCAGAGAGTTTGCCATGAGTAAATGGACATTTTTCTGAGTTTAGGAGAGAGTTGTCCAGAAAGATGTGGCTCTATGATATGTCTCTTGCTTAAGTCACCCAGTTTGTATCACAGATCTTGACTGAGTCAGAATTAAATGATTTTGAAAGTGCTGTAAAGGCATTCAGTGGGCAGTCCTAAATGTGCTGACCTTACACACAGTCTTAGAGATGACCACTAAATCTAATAATCTAAAGACAATAGAGGCAATTATCCCCCAAATTGTATAAACAACCCATGGTCACAAGAACTAAGACTCTAAACATTCACACATAGTTCAACTCTCAGTAGGAAGATCAAAGACTAACAAAACCCCTGACTATTTCAATATTTAGACAGCTGACTTACAGCTGACTTGCATTAAAGAGGAGAGAACTTGATTAGAAGAGAAAAAAACCCACAAATGGTTAATTGTTAATACAGTGTCTTGTAAAACAATATCCCAACAATCTGTTATCTTCAATGTGGATGTTGTGGTGCTTTGTGGTTTTGTTTAATAAATATATATTGCTGCATTTAGATCCTTTCCTCAAATCTCTGCTTTGCCTCCACCAACTCGTGACAGAATAACAGACCACAACTTTGGAGCTGGCATTAGTCACCATACACCCTGAGCACCAGCTACTCTCTCGTCATAAAATGGCTGTCCACTGGAGGATAATGTTGAGGAGTTTCTTGAGCCCGGAACAAAAGCACTCTCAAGGTCTGTTTCTGGAGTGGGCTGGATGATTCCCTGTTTGTACTGATGCCTGCAGGAGAAACAACCTGAACCTTGTAGTATACATTGTGTCTGAGTGGATCCTACCTTACTGTTGGTGAAGTGGAGGAGGACAACATCACCACAATCCACTCTCATTCTTTGAGTGTCATCAATCTCCATTCCAGAACTCCTTCCTGATCCATCCCCACCTTCATCACACATGCTTCAGACCCTGAGCCAGTAAAAAGGCCCGCCATGGACCCTGAGTTGGCATTTGCTGCATTGTCTGTCCCGGAGCAGCCACTTATTAATCTGAACACCCTGGAATGGGTTCTCATTCTCAATCTCTCCTTCCCCACCGGTCCTGCCTGACTTGTTAGATACCATGATTCCAGCAAGTTGCCTGACACTTTATCCTCCACTGGTCCTTTTCAGCCTCCTGGCCCTTCTTCAGTTGGCCCTCCCCAGTCCCCCTAAATCATTTGAATATGTACCATTTAGCGGTAAATAAGGTACAAATATGTACCTTTTAGCTTTTGTACCTCAGGGTATCACTCCAGTGACAGCTTTGTACCTTTTCTATGAGACTGCATCAACTTCTGGTTCACCCTGGTTCTCCATCCCTCGGTCTTCCATCTTCCTGGCTCTGCCCTGGACTGCACTGCCTAATGCTCCACCATTGGACTTCATCCTACCGGCTTCTCCAGGGCATCCCATTGCGCCAGCTCCTATGGTTTCTTACTCTGTGGCAGTCTCCAGCCTGTTCCTCTATGGACTCCTCTCTAGGGATCTGGCCCTCCTTCCCCTTGATAATGATCACCTACTCCCACCACTTCAGTGCAGTTTGTTTATGGCACCAGCAGCTGCCTAGCGAGAGGGGAAGAGGAGTCACATCTTGTATGTGTTCTATGAATTTAGTTCATTCCCCGTATTTAGTCATATGTCAGAATTTTTTTCCAAAGTTACTCATTCTGTTTACTTTTTTTTAGTTCCTGTATTTGTCCTGTGTATTTATACCCCTAGTTCTTGGTCTTTTGTCGTAGGTATGTTGGTTGGTTGGTTTGCATTGTGCTCCGGAGGGTTTTTCTTTTGTTGAATAAATACTGTATGTACATGTTTGTGAAGCAGAAGCTGTTTGTTCACCACATTTCTAAACAGATCAGACCACAGCAGGTTTCATTTTGACTCACAAACTGAGCTGATGGAAGTGAAAAACATTTATTTTACTCCAGTCCAAAACATTTTGTAGGTCTTGTGTTTATGATGTTATTACACTTTAGTTAAACATTCATTTAAACTATGTGTTCTGTTATTTGCTTTGGTAATATTTCCTTATATTACATTGTAAATTCACAACCAGTGTACAATAAAAATGTATTGTTTTGTCATTCCTCTAATGCATTGGCAAAAAATAAAAATAAAAATATTGTATTTAAATCCTGGATCCATTTACATTACTGTATCCTGTCTTTACAAACTGTTTAGACAGTAATTTATTCAGTACCATTTAGCTTTTTTGAGTTTATTATCTAAAATGAATACATCAAAAATTATATCTTGATAACTGTCTGGATGACATTTTTAGGGCCCGAGCACCGATGGTGTGAGGACCCTCTTGGAATTGCTCTGTTTATTAGGGGCCAAGCACCGAAGGTGCGGAGGCACCTATTGTATTTGTTCCGGTTCTTCTTATTATTATTATTAGGGGCCAAGCACCGAAGGTGCGTAGGCACCTATTGTATCTGTTCCCGTTCTTATTATTATTCTTCCTTCTTCCGACTGGGAGTCTATGGCAGCCCATAGAACCGATTGCGGGAAAGTTGTTTTGGTTTGACATTCTGATAGAGGACAGTTCCAACATTAAATACACCAATTTTGGTGTTGCTAAGTCATTCCCTCTAGCGCCACCACCTGTCCAAAGTTTCACTTTTATTTTGTTAATAACTTTTGAACCGTAAGGCCAATCAGCAAAATTATTTTTTTCCTCTGATTCCTGAGCTCACGACGATTCGATTGAACCCTATGACGTCATTTTCCGTCATATAAATATGGCCGCCATTTTGAATTTTTTGAAAAACCTACTTTTTCGAACTCGTCCTAGACGGTTTGTCCGATTTGCACGAAAATTGAACCAGATCATCTTCAGGCAGTGGTGACAAAAAGTTATGGAATTCAAATTGATTTGTCAAACCGTTTTCGATAAATGCTCGAAAAATTTTTACGTAGCGCTTGCAAAAACAGTCGTAGGGCTTTATCTCCGCAACGGTTTATCGTATTCAGACCAAACTTTTTACATGTCATCACAAGCATGACCTGAGGCTACATGCTGCGTTTCGGCGCAGCACCACCTACTGGTCCGGAGATATGAAAAATGGCTATTTTTGCTTATAACTTCTGAACAGTTTGTCCAAAAATCATAAAATTGGTCTCGTTAGATTCAGGGCAACATGCCGAGTCGACTGATATCCAATTTTACCATATCGGCCATTTTGACTGTCGGCCATTTTGAATTTTGTGCTAAAATGCTGTATTTTAAGAACGCATGAACGGATTGTTACGAAACTTGGTATGGGTCATCAGCACAATGTCCTGAAGGAGCGTGAGAAGTTTCGAAACAGCGCCACCTAGTGATAAGATAATGAAGTCGCATCTGAGACTTGTTTTGCAGACTATTTTAAAGACTGCTGTGTGAACTGGGTTAATGCAGCAATTTATCTGGCTGATTAAAAAATCAGCAAGAAGCAAGAAGTGATGTCTTACACAGAATATAATTGTAACTCACAAACCAGACGGCACAAGCAAAACAAAACAAACATGTGAACCATTTTCAGATAATAGCACTATATGTGAACACTTCTGTGACAGACAGATTGTGAACTAACAGAACAGTGTTAAACTTATATTATTGTAGTGTTGCATGTGAAATCTCACCCACCGGATTTGGCGACCACCCCAGATAAGATAATCTTGCATGTGCTGGTTGTAAATGTTCATGTATTCCCGTTAAGCCTTACACTGTTGATACTGGCAGATAACAATACATATAATTACAAAATATTTTGGACCTTTTATTTGCAGTCAATTCCAATTAAGTTGACCTCTGTCATGTGACTCTTGTTTTTTGTTTCTTTGTTGATAGTGTGCTGCGTCGCCCTTTGGGTGGTTTCTGGGTGGGGTGGGTTCGCCTGTTCAGTGCACCACCGCTGGCTCTTTGCCCTCAGAGAACAGCTATACCTGCACATGCACTCTCACGGCCCACTCTAATGCAACCATGGCAACCTTAACTAACTTTGTAGAGTCTGTCAGGAAATCGCTATACAAATCATTCTTTTTCAGACAGTCATCTGATACCCCAAATGGATTCTTACTCTCTACAGCAATGAACAGACTGAGACAATACTATCAGAGTAGGGCAGTCCACACTCTCAATTTATCTCTTGCAGAGGCAAAAGCTAAATACACCACTCTTATGCCAGCTTAGCTAGAAGTTCCATGGGCCAGATACACAATTACATTTTAAGGCATACCCTGGCTTTGCTCAGTAAATCTCTCTTATATAAGAACTTCAGGTGCCTTCTCTGATCTTCTGATGTTGTGGTTTTGTAGCTGGCTTCCGCTTGCTGCTTGTTTGCTCTCTCTCTTTCTCTCCAAAAGATCTTCCACACGAGAGCCCTAAAGGCCATGATTTTATAATTCCTAATGATGCACAGTATGTCTACATTTACACACATGCTTACTTGCGTTAACATATTTCCTGCATGCTTTAATTGTTACATCAATTGCATCAATTGATTTATTTACCTGCGTCAAAACATTTCCTGTCTGCGTCAATGGCATTAGCAATACACCAATTTTTTTTACTGTATTTTTTATCAGATGTCTACCTTTCTAGACAATTTATTCTTGAATGTCTTTATATTTGGCAGGTACAATACAACAATGCTCTTGTCCCCCAGAACCCATTTTCACCCACACACATAATGCAACAAACGTCATTTTTGCAGGATGTGGTCTAGACGTGTGTGCACAGTATCTTATCACCTTATGTAAAACTCAGGGCCACAGGGGAATTTCCTAGATCCTTAATTTTCTGCTTTTTATTATATATTTTTCTTATACTTTAGACCTATATCTAATTGTTTGGAAGAGAACACTCCATTTCTCTTGACAATAGTCCATGAGATGTGTTTGTGTCCATTCATTGAATCACATTCACAGTTTTCTATGCGGGGGAAAAAAAAACTCTTTAAACGTCTGTGGGTGTTGTGTGCTTTGCTGACATAGCTATACGTTTTTGCATTGTGGTTAAAAATGTATGTTTCATAAAACCTTTGTTGAAGTTCTTTGAAGTTCAAGTATTAGCATTATAAACACTGAATTAATACCAACATATGAAATTAAATTAAGGACATGCCTTAGAAAAAAATATGAATGTTGGACAATAAATAACAGGAAATAACAGCTTGACAGTAAACTGTTTTTGCAGTATGTCTTATATTAATGTCCGTTAAAGCAACACTATGAAAAAAAAAGTCACTTAGGGGATAACCGACACCGCGATGCATCATCTATAAGATCTTCATGTTTGTAGCGTGATACAGGGGATTTAAACAAACAATATATATTTCAGACCTAGTGTGTAGCCTAATAGTAACTAATAATAGTAAAAGTAAAGTTGCACAAAATGGAAATACTCAAAGTAGGCTAAAAAAACTGAATGGTTGGATTCCACAACTGATAACACAAAACACGAATAAGACAATACAAAATTTACTAGGTGTCATAAAATTGACTGATGACTTAATTTTGCATTCATTTATTCCAATATGACTTCTCTTTCATTGTCATTCTGTTTGTTTCTGTGTATCTGTGCTGTTGAGTTGGCATTTTCACTCCAAAATGGCGGCCGTGCTACCGAAGCGCCACCTGGTGGCTGTTACCAAAAAAGCATCAGCGTTTCGCCTCTTGTCTTCTTTACTCTTTGGTAGTATTTCCCAAAGTTTGCCTACTCTTTTGCTACACACTCAAAAGTATGTACTTTTTCTTCACAAAAAGAGTACATACTTTTAGGGAGTAGTATAAGTGGGCGAATTGGGAGGCAGCATGTGGTTCTGGTGTTTGTGATGGTCAGAGATCTAGTTTGATGATCCAGCTTCAGTCTGTCTTTGAATCTCCCATCAGGAACATCAGATGTGGAGAACTTTTCTATGTATTTATCGAATCGAGCTATTGGAGTATTTTGATGTCCAATTCTCCATATTATGATATCTTCTATCTGTATTTCAGTAGGCTAACAGTAGATTTTAGAGTGACAGAATCTCCCTCAATCACTGAAATCTTCCCAAACACACCTGAAGAACAAACATAGGAACAGTTTATCAGTCACACAAGTTAATCATTTTCATTTATTAATGATGCAACTGCAGTTCATTAGAGCTCCACATAAATAACGTGTGTGGAAGAAATTTAATATGTTCTATATGTTTGCATTTAATAATATTTATAGAATTTTAGAAATATGATGGTAATTAGATTAGTGTCGATACATATCCTTATGCATGTATGTATGTGTATCTCCTTGTATATGACCTGACAAAAGTTAATGTGTGACTAAGTGTATGACCGAGACAGAGGCTCTGCATTCAAGGGTATAATATGATTATAATATGATTAATTATGAGTATAATATGATAGGCAAATGTATTAGTTATGGCTGAGAGAAATCTTCTTGGCTTTTTTTTTCTTTTTTTTTCATAGTGTTGCTTTAACGGACATAAAACATAAGACATACTGCAAAAACAGTTTACTGTCAAGCTGTTATTTCCTGTTATTTATTGTCCTACATTCATATTTTTTCTAAGGCATGTCCTTAATTTAATTATATGTTGGTATTAATTCAGGGTTTATAATGCTAATACTTGAACTTCAAAGAATTTCAACAAAGGTTTTGTGAAAAAAAGTGGTGGACAAACATAAAGTCTATCAAATAAACTGTTAAAAGGATTTGATGATCACTAGTGGTTGTACGTTATTCTGTGTTGTCATCATTCAGGTTGGATTTCAGGCTACTTTTTTTTCTTTACAAAGCAGCTGATAATTGCCATAGCGATAGTGAGAAGCTAGTGGACTGCCGAGTCGCTTCAGAGAATGTCATTCGATTCACATGACGTCACTGTAATGTTTTGCATGTCAGTAAGAAAATGCAAGCTGCAATAGTTGATGTGGAAAAATGGGCAAATAAATGGGGATTCAAATTGTCTGTATAGAAAAAACAAAGGTGATTTGCTTTTTAAGGAGGCATAAAGTCACGCCGATTTCCATGAAGTTGTATGAACAACCACTTGAGCTAGTTAAGACAGTTAGATTTCTTGGAGTTTGGTTTGATGAGAAGCTCACATGGAATACTCATTTAGACAAAGTCAAGAATAAATGTAAAAAGGTCATAAATATACTTCGCTGTTTGTCAGGACAAGAGTGGGGAGCAAGTAGAGTAGCCCTACAAAATATATACTGGGCATTAATGAGGTCGGTTTTTGATTATGGATGTATAGCGTACATGTCAGCAGCAGAATCAAATCTTAAAAAGTTGGATGTAATACAAGCTCAGGCTTTGAGAATTTGTAGTGGATCTTTTAAAACTTCTGTATCAGCAATGCAGGTTGAAATGGGAGAAATGCCGTTAGGAATTAGGCGAGTAAAATTAATGATGGCATATTGGGTTAATATCCAGGGGCAATGTGAGTCACATCCTGCCAAGAGTCTTTTAATAGATTGCTGGGAACACAATAAGACAAATTTCATAAGTTTTGAGTGGATCGGTGATGCAAAGGCAGAAGTCATAGGATTAAGACAATTAGATTACAGCTCTACAGTGATACAGTCTTCAATTCCTCCCTGGTTATTCTCAACACCACGTGTAGACCTAGACATACAGCAGGAATTGAAGGATATGTCAAAGAAACTTCCTGAAAGCAGAATAGTACAGAATTATTTTGATTTGCATTTTGCAGATTCCATGTTTATATTCACAGATGGTTCCAAAGATCCTGATACAGGGCGTGCAGGTGCAGCAGTTTACATCCCAGCAAGTGAGTCATATATTAAGAAAAGAATATCGGATCATGTGTCAGTATATACCACAGAATTGATTGCAATATTATTGGCCCTGCAGTGGATAGAAGAGAGGGAAACAAATAATACTGTTATTGCATCTGATAGTTTGTCTGCACTTATGAGTATTAAATCTGGTAAATCATTATTTAGATCCAATATCATCAATGACATATTCCTTATGTTATACATGATGGAGCTAAAGGGTCTATCCACATGCTTTCTTTGGGTTCCTGCTCATGTCGGTGTGGAGGGGAATGAGCAGGTGGATATGCTGGCCAAAGGATCACTCAAAACTAAACATGTAGACTTAAAAACCCCATTAAATAAAGAAGAAGCCAAGTCAATTATCAGGAAGTATGTACAGTCTGTTTGGCAGGGGTATTGGGATAATAGTGAAACTGGAAGGCATTTATATAATGTACAGAGACAGGTTGGTGCTGGGAGGATGGTGGGCTGGAAACGGAGGGAAGAAAGTTTAATAACTCGTCTGAGAATAGGTCATACAGGTCTAAACCTTTCATTGTATAAAATAGGTAAACACCCAACTGGGAAATGTACTTATTGTAATCAACCAGAAACAGTGGAACATGTTCTTCTTCAGTGTAGGAAATACAATATTAATAGGGAGCACCTCTTTCAGTCACTACGGAAGGCAAAACATCATGACGTCTCATTGTCAGGTCTCTTGGGGAAAACAGCAGGTCAGATATACTGTTATATAATTAGGTTTCTTAAAGAAACTGATTTAATTAAAAGAATCTGAGTCTAATATTTTTTTTAATTTTTTTTTTATTATTATTAATATTATTTTATTTATTTATTTATTTATTTATTTATTTATTTTCCTGTTTAATATCTCGTTCCACACTCCAGTCCAGTTGGTGGCGGTAATGCACCGTTAAATGGTTTGCCAACCGCCATTAAACACAAGAAGAAGAAGAAGAAGACGTCACTGTAGCTTTGCGCCGCCATCTTTGCGACCGCGGCGGTCTCAGTAATGCCTGCAATGTTGTGCAGTTGGCTGCAACAGCCGAAAGAGGAACCCTGAACTGGTATTTTATTCTATGCCAAAAGAAGAGAGAAGAGAGAATCATTTATTTAAAAGACTTGAAGTCATGTTGGTTTGTGGTTAATTATATTTTATACTCTCAGTGGCCAACATTATAGACAGATATCAACAGATAATTAATGTTTTGTCTTCATTTTATTGTTGGATCTGTTTAAATGCACTTTATCATGGTAAGTTAGTAAGATTTGGTATTGTTTTGAATATAACTGTCTGTCTGTCTGTTAGTTAATACCTAAATCTAATAAATATTTTTATTAAGTTCATAAAGATATTGTCTTCGTCACATGCGCTTTAGATGTTATTTTGTGTAAATAACGTTAACGTTAGCTCTGCGGACGATGCATAATCTCAGCCTTGAAATGTATATTAAAGGACTAGTTCTTCCAAAAATGATAATTCTGCCGTCATTTACTCACCTTCATGTGCAAATCCTTAAGTTTACTTTCCGTGGAAGACAAAGGGACATTTTTGAATATGTAGCCTAATGGAGATTCTTGTCGATGTAATGAAAGTGAATGAGTAACATTAGCCTACTGGGGGCTGACGCGCAAAAAATAATAATAATAAAAGACAAAAAACATCACAAAAGTATCATAAAAGTGATCTAATACGACTCGTCCGTTATATTAATATCGTTATTTATTCATATGATAGCTTTATGTGACGAACAAACTGCAATTTAAGTCGTTATAATCACTGAGCTTAACCTCTTGATAGCTTTTAATCGCAGCCGAATCATTCAAAAAGATTCGACTCGAAAGATTCTTTCATTTCGATATTTGTGTGTATTAAACCTTCTGTCTGTAATTGAACATCTGTTCTTTCGGACAGATATGGCAGTCTTTTATGATAATTCGGCTGATGTCTCTGGCTGTCTCTGGCTGTGCTGATGGACGGATTAGATAGATTCATTCATGCCAGCCGAACAGCTGCAGATTCATAGATTCATTCATGACATCGCCTCGACTCTCATGAACGCGCGCTATGAGTCTATGACTTAAGTATTTCTATATCATGAAAGGCCAATTGGGGCAAGCCTGGGGCAGATAATAATGGACTAAAGAAAACTGGGGGTAAAAAATAAGGATCGGAGCCTAAAATAGAAATTTTCTCTGTCTCTCTCTCTCATTCAAATGGGCAGTTTGGGCGGCCATACCGGGCGAGTCGGTCGCAAACATGGCGGCGTTCTATTTGTAGTGACGTAGGTGGCATCTATGAATAGGAATTGGCACTCTCTGGTTACTTCCGGTTTCTGGACTAGCTGCAGTAACACATCTCTGTCCATGCGGGGGCGCTCGCAGGCGAGTGCAGAATGAATGGGAGTCTAGGGGTTTAACCCCCAGAATCCACTTTTCTCAGGATGTAATTTTTTGTCAAGTAATTTGAAAGTTGCATGCAAAAGGGGGGCTAAGATAATACACTCAGCTGAAAATTGCATTTTCAAGTTCACTTATCTGTTCTAAAAATCCGTTCAAAAAATGTGATGATGTCACATATTTTCATACTGCCAGAGGTGCTGCTTTACGGCAATTTCTGAGTCACTTCTCAAAATACAGGAGCAAGAAAGAACATTACCTTTTTTGTCCTTGGGGAATGAAAAGAAGGACAATCCATTCCCACTGTTGGAACAATGTGCTGCACACCTACGAGGCATTTTCAATCTTTATTTCTAATTTATGCTATGATCAATGAAATGTTATTGAGCGGAATATTGACTGGATTATTTAAGGTTGTCATACCGTACCATGTACAGTATATAAACACATTTAACATTGAACACAAGAATAGAAAAAAACAATCAAATTCCATTTATACCCATGTTCTTTTTACAATACATAGGCTATATAACGATATGAAAATAAAAGTGCCCGCAGGAAAATATAAATACAGTTCACAAAAATTAACTTCGACAGAAAGTCCTCCTTAGATAATGTTTCTGATTCTGCTTTAGCTTCAGGTGCCATCAAACGGGGTCTTTGGTCGTAATCAGTCGCATGTCTGTCACTGACCAAGCAGCATTCTTTAGCAGAATGCTAGCGTGTTCCGGCCAACAACGGCCCAACCTGTAAGAAATCGAAAGGACATAAGTACTCATTCATTCGACTTTTGGACTATAGTCTATATTGAACTTGCGGAATTAACAATAAAATCTACTTTGATTCAACGACAAGCAGGAGAAAGAGATACATTTAGCCGTCTAGCTCCATAGACTCCCATTCAGTCTGCGCTCGCCCGCGATCACCTCCAGTGGAATTCTGCATTCTAATGGAACTGCAACCAAGATCGATACAATGGGGCTGATAGGAAGTGCCAAGGCTCTCCGTAGACGGGCTCTGGTCGCTTTCACCCCAAAATGGCGGAGTGTAGGGCTGCTGCTGGGGGCTGGTGTTGCAATGGAACGTTTTATTGGCTTTCACTTCTTGTCAATATAAGTTATTTGCATGCGTCTCAATATTCCTCTGGCAGTATAACTTGTATATATATATATATATATAAAGTTTACATGTATAAGCCCGCAGCTCTTCATTTAGATCTCACTACTGATTCACACCAGCATTGCTGACAATGATGTTGTTCAGATACTGTTGCACAATTAAAATGAAAAATGATAACGCATACAACAGATAACGCAGTCTCTATTGGTATTAATTATTTGCTGAAGTCTACTGGAAGTTAAGTTTGGGCCACAAATGCGCAAAAGTAACGGTTGTTTATGGTGTTTCCATTGAGATCAACACTAACCACCACCACTGATCTATATAATGTCATTATATAGATCAGTGACCACCACCCCAAAAATAAATTCATAATTTTAAATAAAGGACAAGGAAATATATATATATATATATATATATATATATATATATATATATATATATATATGTTGTTATTATCTACCATACAAAAGAAAAAAAATGTCAAAACAGTTTGTAGTTTAAAATATATATATATATATATATATATATATATATATATATATATATATATATATATACTATATATATATATATATATATATATATATATATATATATATATATATATATATGTTGTTATTATCTACCATACAAAAGAAAAAAAATGTCAAAACAGTTTGTAGTTTAAAATATATATATATATATATATATATATATATATATATATATAAGAAAATACAGACTTGTTTTAGACAGATGCTTGAGCACAGCTGATTTCATGCTGAAATTTTTAAGTCACTTGAATTTATATTGTTACAGTTTAATATTACATAATATTATTGCTGTAATTTAATTTTGCTAAAGTTAAAATAACTATGTCCTAAAAGTATGTAGGCTTACTATTTTTGTGAAGAAAAAGTAGTCGATACTTTTGAGTGTGTAGCAGAAGAAAGGGCAAGAGACATACTTCATCTTAATTGCGTCTTTAACGGGCCGCTTTAGGCAAGGCAAGGCAAGTTTATTTATATAGCACATTTCATACACAATGGCAATTCAAAGTGCTTTACATAGAAGAAATTAAAATAATAAAAAATTAAAACAGTAAAAAAATAAAAATAAAATACAGTACAGTACAGTCGGACGAACAGTGGCACAGTGCTCATTCAGTAAATGCACAGCTAAACAGATGTGTTTTGAGTCTGGATTTGAAAGTGACTACTGTAGGAGCACGTCTGATCTCTTCTGGAAGCTGGTTCCAGCTGCGGCTGGCATAATAGCTAAAAGCAGATTCACCATGCTTAGAGTGAATCCTTGGTATTTCTAGCTGATATGATCCTAGTGATCTGAGTGATCTGTTGGGTTTATATTCAGTGAGCATATCTGCAATATATTGAGGTCCTAGGCCATTGAATGATTTATATACCAGTAATAATACTTTAAAATCAATCCTAAATCTGACTGGGAGCCAGTGTAAAGATCTGAGGACTGGTGTGATATGTTCATATTTTCTGGTTCTGCTCAGAATCCTGGCGGCAGCGTTCTGTATGAGCTGCAACTGTCTTATGGTCTTTTTGGGAAGGCCAGTGAGGAGTCCATTACAATAATCCACCCTGCTGGTGATGAAAGCATGCACAAGTTTCTCTAAGTCTTGTCTGGAAACAAAGCATCTAATTCTTGCAATATTTTTCAGATGATAGTATGCTGATTTAGTTATTGCTTTGACATGACTACTGAAACTTCATTTTACAGTTTTATTTACGTTCATCCTGTTAAATTGTGTGGTTTATTTTTTTCATATAAAAAAAAATCATAAACTTTAAAAAAGTAAACTTTACAATTCTATTCGCATCCACACATTAAAGCTTTTTTTTTGTTTTTCTTTGATAACTGTTTTTGAATTTAAATCCTTGATTTACAGATTAAAATTTCAAGTTTTGTCACAATATTTATGATGTCAGTTTCTCATCTCCTCCTCTTGTGGATCTGTAGCCTGGTTAAAACCAGACCATTCTCAGTAGTAACTGAGTTATAAGGTGTGTTCGACATCGGCTGCAGGCGGG
Organism: Rutilus rutilus; assembly: GCF_951802725.1. Classification (NCBI taxonomy): domain Eukaryota; kingdom Metazoa; phylum Chordata; class Actinopteri; order Cypriniformes; family Leuciscidae; genus Rutilus; species Rutilus rutilus. The sequence continues at coordinate 9,544,828 of NC_140222.1, read as the reverse complement.
GAGGAGCTGCAAACGGAGACGTGAAGTCGGACACTTTCTGGTTCCCGTAGTGACCGCTCACGTGGTGTTTGCATACTTTACCTCAGCTGAAGTGAAATAAATGCAATATTTGCCTAATAATGCACAGATGTTTCAGAGACATTTTCATTCAATACTTATGTACTGCTTCATACAGCGTCTGTTTGAACAAGAATAAAGTTCAACATAAGCTACTATCAATGAAGTAGAGTCTATGTTTTTTAATTAAATTTTTTTTATTTTAATTTGATAAACATGACACAATATAACATCGCAAAGACATCAAAAGAGTGTTTACTGTTATAAAAAACTGATTTGTGAGCTTTAGAGGAACTAAAGGTGTTTGAATAAACATGAAACACATGTGATCGTTGTCATGCAATGGATCTGGCCAATCGTGGAACAGCTGTGTCGTCATCAGCCCTCGTGCAGCAGCTCTTGAGAAGCTGCGCTGGCTGAGTTCTCCGGCTACTCTCGATTCGCTCTCGCGGTACTTTGATGGCATACGTCACAGTCACGTGGCTGTATCAAGTCGGACTAAATTTCTAACCGGCATGCACTGCTTTAAGTCAGCCAGGTCTGCGCAGAGCTGCATGAAGTCGAACAAGCCTAAAGTCTGGCAAAGCTTCTTTAATAACTCATTTCCAAAGGGGCGTCACCAATGGACGCTCAAATGCCTCTGGGCGCAATTGGATAGATCTAAAACTCCTAAAATCGATCAGAGCGATAGTCATCGTGTAAAGCCATATGCTGCGTCCCAATTCGCCTATGTTACACTACGCCATAAAAGTATGTACTCTTTTTGTGAAGAAAATGTATTTACTTTTGAATGTGTAGCAAAAAAGTAGGGAACTTTGGGATATACTACTTCATCATCTTTATCGGACGGATCTGTCGCGTGCATCCTGTCATGTAAACTGCCCTATCAATCATCTTGTCACAGTTAAAATCCTCTATTAAATCTAATTTAATTTCCTACCGTTTCGGAGAGAAATGTAGTAGCTCGTTCATCTGCAAGTGGGTCTTTCATGGAGACTGTCCTCATGTGTTTGCAATTTGAATATAATAATGCTGCATTTAAAAGTTGGTGCACTTCACCAACGGAGTGGATGTCGCTCAAATGCCTCTGGGCACAATTGGATAGGCTAGACCTAAAACCAATCAGAGCGATCGTCATCTTGTAAAGCCCGCCTCAACGTCTCTGTTTGGTGCCGCGATTTCTGGGCCATGGAAATGGACCTGAATGAGCTCTTTGCCAGACTACTTGCAGAGCAAATCTAAATTTCCAGAATTTCCGGAAGTTGTCTGGGTTTTCCCAGGCTAGTGGATCTGATGTCATAAACCAGAACAGCCACAGTAGCCACGCCCACCAGTGCAGAGATGACCAATCGGATCACAGCTTCAGTAAAACCGCAACAGTGGACGTGGACTTCTGAAAAAAGGTGATTTTCAACAAGACGACTTTAGTTTCTGTCAGGAACTCCAAACTGCACAAATATACAGGTACTGTTAATGTTATAAAAACAGTCCCAATTTAAAAAAAAAAATTAAAACATGGGGGATTTCTTTGTTGATTACACAGTGTGAATCACCAGAAAGTTTCATTGTATGGAATAAACAATCACATATATCAACAGTGCTGTCGTACCTGCACATGTGTGACAGAATTGAGTTGATTCTGGCTGTGGAGTAGACTGACCGTCCAGTTCTGTAATGATAAAGAAAGAAGTGAACGCATCAGTCTGATCTCCAACAGAAGACAGAGATCAGGTCAGTAAATACGCACACGCAGGTCCATCCCGGGAAGCGATTTTTTTTTTCCAGGATGGTAGGGGAAGACTCATGAATATTCATTAGGAAGTCATCCCTGATTGGTCTTAACCCCAGTGACGGGTAGGTTTAGGGAGGTCATAAGACCCCCAGTGATGAGTAGGTTTAGGGGTGGGGTTAGGGGTAGGTCATCAGACCAATCAGGGATGACTTCCCTAATGAATATTCATGAGTCTTCCCCTACCATCCTGGGAAAAAAAATATCGCTCCCGGGAATGTGTCAACCCGTGGCCCCACCTCGCCAGAATATTTCAATTTTCGGAACAATTTAATGATAGTTTTCGCTTCAAGTGTTTGCTGTGTTTACCAATGTAAGCACTGTGGCAGTAGTAATGCAATATTTAGAAAATGTACTCTTGTACTCTTGATACTCAAGTACTTTTAAAAACAAGTACTTCAGTACTTTTACTTAAGTAGACATCTGACTGTAGTACTTTTACTTGTACTTGAGTAAAATTTAGCAAGGGGTATCTGTACTTTTACTCAAGTAATTAAGCTGTGTACTCTGTCCGCCTCTGGATTTAATCAGTCAGTATTATAAGATTGTCTGTATGTATTTTTGATTGTACTTACCCTGTAACTAGGCCTACTTGGAACAAAAGGGTAACAAGCACCACTTTAATTTACGGCCCGCAATGTCACACTCAAGGCCATTGCACACTGAGTCCGAAATGCGTCTTTTCCATGAGTACATCATGGGCTCATTTTCATTTTTGGGTGAACTATCTGTAAGAAAAAATTATGTGGAAGTCGAAGATCTCAAAAATGAAGTTTATTACAGCAATAGCAGTGGCAAGGGACACAAAGCACCTTGGGTTCACCGGCATCAGAATGAACCCAGAACATCCAACCCAGTCTCTTACTTCTGCGTATCTATACCACGAGTTTTCATTTTCATTTGGCGTAGTATTTACACGCCAAAGTCACATTTCGCGTTCATATGGTACGCAAAACCCTCCCGTTAAACTTCTATTGATGGAAAATGCGTATGCATTGCACGCAGAAATGTATTATAGTTAACGTCATCGTCCCGCCCCTTAATCGTACGAAGATTCACGATTCCATCTCGTGCAGATGCCGAAGGTGCATGCAGAAATACGTGTTATTATTTTATTTTATTTTATTTTATTTTATTTTATTTTATTTTATTTTATTTTATTTTTACAGAAACATAACTCATAATCTCTAATGGGGGGCGAATGGTCACATAATTTAATCTATTGATTCGTGACACGGGCACGTTTATTTCGTTATTTTCGTAATACCAGCACGTTTTTTAAACTAATGTATTTTAAATGGGAAGCGTCTTGATTCTTTCTGCCTATCGGGCTGCAGCAGAGAACCTGTTTAATCAACATTAATTCACGAGATTTGATCTTATCATGGACCATGGTTTATGAATTTTTTTATGTTATTTTTTCGATCTTATTGCCAGGGAAGCTGGATTGCTTTGCTGTTTATTGATATTTTAAAAATCATATTTTATCAGTAGGAAATCGCGCTGAAGAAGTCTCGTTCCGAACACATCGCGATATTTGGCATCAGTTCACGTGTGCCAGATGTTGGTAAGTAGTAATAAATACGCTGTCCTAATAATGTGTGATATAATGTCTTTTCTGTTTGTCGATATTAATAAGATTAGCTCACATTCAGTCACTGCATTATATCTGTCATCGCCACGGAGGCTTTGCGTTTCATTGCTTTCTAATTCTAAACAGGGTGATTAAACACCGTCTGTCACGTGACGTGCTGTTGTATTTGTAGTAGAAGCACAGTAAAAACAACACTTACCATGCTTTTACCACATTAACATTAGTTTTACTGTGATAAGTGTAGTAAAAAGACAGTAATCACAAAACTGACCATGCGTTTACCACACTATTGGTAGTTTTAATGTGATACGTATTGTAAATGTACAGTAACCACAATACTTACCATGCTTTTACTACAGTAACCCTAATTTTACTGTGATAGGTGTGGTAAAAGGACAGTAACCACAACACTTACCATGCTTTTACCACAGTAACCCTAATTTTACTGTGATGGGTGTGGTAAAAGGACAGTAACCACAACACTTACCATGCTTTTACCACAGTAACCCTAATTTTACTGTGATGGGTGTGGTAAAAGGACAGTAACCACAAAACTTACCATGCTTTTACCACAGTAACCCTAATTTTACTGTGATGGGTGTGGTAAAAGGACAGTAACCACAACACTTAACATGCTTTTACCACAGTAACCCTAATTTTACTGTGATAGGTGTGGTAAAAGGACAGTAACCACAACACTTACCATGCTTTTACCACAGTAACCCTAATTTTACTGTGATGGGTGTGGTAAAAGGACAGTAACCACAACACTTACCATGCTTTTACCACAGTAACCCTAATTTTACTGTGATAGGTGTGGTAAAAGGACAGTAACCACAAAACTTACCATGCTTTAAACCTCAGTAGCCTTAGTTTGACTGTGATTGGTGTAGTACAGGGCAGTAATCACAAAACTTACCATGCTATTCCCCAGAATTGGTAGTTTTAAAGTGATATTTGTTGTAAATGCATATTAAACACAACACTTGCCATGCTTTTAATGCTTTATAATGTAACATCCAATATTTGTAAGGCAGTACTTTGTCCTTTAAATAATCCTATATATTATTAATTATACATAATGATATTTTCTTTTCTTTTTTTTTTTTTCAGATGAAAAGACCAAAAGGGCCCTTCGGACCCAGTCAGCCCCATATTGTTTGAGGACAAGTAAACGGAGGAGACGGACAGCTGCATAGGTAAATATTTGCAATGTATGTATTGTTTTTAACCCTAAATCAAATAATTTATCAAGCATTTGTTGTTTCTTAAACCTTTTCTCACAAAACCCATAGCCCAATCAGTATGAACATAGTCTGAAGGTCTTAATAACTCAAAAGATTTAACAAGTTGTCAAATTCGTACGATACTCGTACATATTTGTATACTCCTACATAATCCTGCAGCCTTTACTCCTAGTGCTGTCATTGGCTACTGCCTCAATTCCTGTACGCAATTATCGCGATATTTGTAAATCAGTTGAGCCCCTTCTTGGAAAGTAGTCGGATGTCCCACACACTGTCAGAAAGTTGATATTAATTGCATTGTATTTATTACAATTATTACAAATTGGTCCCCGTCTATGTTCCAGTGATACATGATGTCTCTCCACACCTCATAACCTACCTCTGTTTGCAAGAGGGGAGAAGCTTATCTGACATTATCATGTCACATGACATCAGATACTCAATTATTTTGTCGTAATCAGATCAGTTACACTGCCCTACCCGTTTGCATGTAAATCATTTTCATACGATTATTGCTTGCTATTAAAGACATACTTTTATTCATAGAAATGCCCACATATCAGTGAACTTATAACATAAAAATGCTTTTAACATTTAATTATGCAACACTCTTTACAGAAAAATATCCCACAGTTATGGATAAACTCACAACTTCATCATCAAGTGCTGTGCTGGGCACATTGGGCAACAAGTGTCCTCCAACGTATTCGATCCGTGGCCAAGTTCTCCACATCTTCCCATGGGACACTGACATTCTTCAGGTCTTCGTGAAACATCTGTCTCCGTGTCTTCCTTGGTCTTCCCTGTCTCCTGCATCCTCCTGGTGGTGTCCTCTTCATCACTGTGTTTGGGTGTTGTTGTTTGGGCATGTGTAGGATGTGTCCAGCGAGATGAACCCTTTGCTCTGTCTCAGTTTCTGAAAGTCTTCATGTGGAGTCCCACTCCTCCTCGTGATCTCTTTGAAATATGCAGAACCAATGTTGAAAATAGTGATTTATCTTTTTCCATATTGTTAAAGCATTTTGTTTTCTCTTTACTTGATTTCTGCCTAATGCCTTTATAAAAAAGGGTCAGTGCTCATCAGGTGTTTTGCTATTATTGCTATTTGTTATGTTTTGGACATATTCATTGCATAGTTACAATAAAAGTGACCAATAATCACAAGGATGTAGAATGAAAGTTGAGAATGTAAAATGTTGTGCTTATGTTTTTGCCTGTTTGTTCTTTAAAGCAAAGAAACAAAAGTATTTTCACATGACAAAGCTGAATCTCATCTCTTGGTTTGTAAATACATAACTTCATCATAGCAATTTTTTAACGTTAATGTATGTGTCACTATAATAGATTGCCCCTGTATCTGGATATTTTTAATTAACTGATTTTTATACTTTTGTGCTGTAGTTTTGGCGCTACATTTGTCTTTAAACAGTTTGACATTAAATATTGGAATAAAATTTCAAAATTGGGTCCATTCATTTGTGCTTTTGTTACATTTATTTGAATATAATTGATATACCTGTAATATACTATACATACACTGTAAATGTTAGAAGCACTTTAGAACATGCAATTATCTTTAATTAAAATACTGCAAAACTACCCTGATGTAGGCCATTGCTTAGAAAAAAGTTTCTCTTTCAAATGTATGCATCAGTCTAATCAAAAAGGCAAATTTGTAGCATAGATCATTTGAACTCGTTTTTGGATGGTAACCACACAACGGAGTATTCTGTTTTTAAATATGAGTTTTATAATTTAATTAGAAGGAATACATATCCCTGCAGGCGGAACCAGAAGAGATCTGTCATCATTTATCATAAATGGGCATGTAAGTGTGACGCATCTGTTCAGCTGGGTTGTTATTGGCTGTGACTTTATCGCAGAACTCGCTGTGATTGGACAATCGTTTAACACATATAAAACGGCGCTTCATGTTACAAAGTATGTTTTGGTGTTATTATTACGTTAGTTATAGATTAAGCTAACTATAAAGTGTCTCTATGTTGTGAGAAATTACTCCTTTACCGAGATCCTAACCCTAACCCTAAGCATGTCTGCACATTTCAATGAACTACAGCTCCATGCTTCCTGTTCTATTGATAGAATGACAGAGACACGTGGGTAATGTAGTTTAAAACGTTTAGTAATGAAACAATAAATGTTAAATAATAGATGTTGAGACTTCTTCCTCTGGTTGAGAAAAAGCTAAACCACATCAGTGATCACATCTTCTGTTCATGTACTGTAGGGATCAACTGAACAAACTGTTTAGACGAGGAAGAAGAACATGAACACGATACGTACATCAAGAGCAAGAAACCGGTTTAGCTGTAATAATGAATCATTATATTCCAACACAATATAAAATTCTGTAGGTGACTGAATATGATTCTCTGGCACTCAGTTTATGGCTTCAGCAGATGTGAATGGATCAATATGATGTTAATGTATTTTTGAAGACACATTTTAATTTATCTTGAATCTCATTTGTCTTTATGCTACTTTATCAACTTTATTGATAAAGTGTTGTTTAATAAAGTCCTCCAATAATGTGTTGTTTAATAAAGTATGGTGAATATTGTGTATTGTGTATTGAAAGTGGTGTTTTGTACAGTAAATATAATTTTTTATTTTAGAAATTTTAATTTCTTATTTATTTAGTATTTATTTTTAATTTAGTTTTAGTAGTTTTAATTTTAATTTAGTAATTTAGTACTAGTAATTTAGTACTTTAGTACTTTAGTAATTTAGTAATTTAGTTTTAAATTCATAATTTAAAAACAACTACATATAAATAATGACCATGATTATTTTACTTAGGACATAAAAACTTAGATCTGGTTAATTTGGGACAACAATGCAACATAAGTTGCATATACTTGCATGTATGTCACGTTTCAGTGAAATAAAGGGAAACTAAATTACAAGAGGCTGCAGTGGGCTATCTTCCTATAAACACTTCAAGCATAATTGAAGATGATCCATGTTGATCATTCTAGTACATCTACTACTGCTTTTCAAACGAAAGCATAGACATTACTGATGTCAGGCATATAAGCAGCAATCAGAAGGGGTAAAAAGGAAATTCTGGCACTGTTTTTTTGTTGTTTTACTGAATGGTGCATTATCCTTGTGTAATAGTAATAGTGTGTGTAGATCTGTGTAGATTGTACTGCCCTTCCTCCCCCAGGGGCCCAGCAACGGCCCCCAGAAGAGCAAAAAAAAAATGCACATTTTAAATGGCTGTAACTCAAAGTCCGGTTCGTGTATCAAAGAGAAAATCGGCAGGACAACTGCTTATGCTATGTTTAATAAATAATGTTGGCCACAGTTTTCAGACATATATGGAAAGTTGGCATAAAGGTTATTTTTAAAGTGCACACAGTAAAATATAAAATTTCAGTCTGTCCCTCATATATGTCATAAAGGTTTGCACAATTAACAAATTTAGATATCCAGTTGTCCATTAAATATATTATTTATTTAACATTTATTGTTTCATTACTAAACGTTTTAAACTACATTACCCACGTGTCTCTGTCATTCTATCAATAGAACAGGAAGCATGGAGCTGTAGTTCATTGAAATGTGCAGACATGCTTAGGGTTAGGGTTAGGATCTCGGTAAAGGAGTAATTTCTCACAACATAGAGACACTTTATAGTTAGCTTAATCTATAACTAACGTAATAATAACACCAAAACATACTTTGTAACATGAAGCGCCGTTTTATATGTGTTAAACGATTGTCCAATCACAGCGAGTTCTGCGATAAAGTCACAGCCAATAACAACCCAGCTGAACAGATGCGTCACACTTACATGCCCATTTATGATAAATGATGACAGATCTCTTCTGGTTCCGCCTGCAGGGATATGTATTCCTTCTAATTAAATTATAAAACTCATATTTAAAAACAGAATACTCCGTTGTGTGGTTACCATCCAAAAACGAGTTCAAATGATCTATGCTACAAATTTGCCTTTTTGATTAGACTGATGCATACATTTGAAAGAGAAACTTTTTTCTAAGCAATGGCCTACATCAGGGTAGTTTTGCAGTATTTTAATTAAAGATAATTGCATGTTCTAAAGTGCTTCTAACATTTACAGTGTATGTATAGTATATTACAGGTATATCAATTATATTCAAATAAATGTAACAAAAGCACAAATGAATGGACCCAATTTTGAAATTTTATTCCAATATTTAATGTCAAACTGTTTAAAGACAAATGTAGCGCCAAAACTACAGCACAAAAGTATAAAAATCAGTTAATTAAAAATATCCAGATACAGGGGCAATCTATTATAGTGACACATACATTAACGTTAAAAAATTGCTATGATGAAGTTATGTATTTACAAACCAAGAGATGAGATTCAGCTTTGTCATGTGAAAATACTTTTGTTTCTTTGCTTTAAAGAACAAACAGGCAAAAACATAAGCACAACATTTTACATTCTCAACTTTCATTCTACATCCTTGTGATTATTGGTCACTTTTATTGTAACTATGCAATGAATATGTCCAAAACATAACAAATAGCAATAATAGCAAAACACCTGATGAGCACTGACCCTTTTTTATAAAGGCATTAGGCAGAAATCAAGTAAAGAGAAAACAAAATGCTTTAACAATATGGAAAAAGATAAATCACTATTTTCAACATTGGTTCTGCATATTTCAAAGAGATCACGAGGAGGAGTGGGACTCCACATGAAGACTTTCAGAAACTGAGACAGAGCAAAGGGTTCATCTCGCTGGACACATCCTACACATGCCCAAACAACAACACCCAAACACAGTGATGAAGAGGACACCACCAGGAGGATGCAGGAGACAGGGAAGACCAAGGAAGACACGGAGACAGATGTTTCACGAAGACCTGAAGAATGTCAGTGTCCCATGGGAAGATGTGGAGAACTTGGCCACGGATCGAATACGTTGGAGGACACTTGTTGCCCAATGTGCCCAGCACAGCACTTGATGATGAAGTTGTGAGTTTATCCATAACTGTGGGATATTTTTCTGTAAAGAGTGTTGCATAATTAAATGTTAAAAGCATTTTTATGTTATAAGTTCACTGATATGTGGGCATTTCTATGAATAAAAGTATGTCTTTAATAGCAAGCAATAATCGTATGAAAATGATTTACATGCAAACGGGTAGGGCAGTGTAACTGATCTGATTACGACAAAATAATTGAGTATCTGATGTCATGTGACATGATAATGTCAGATAAGCTTCTCCCCTCTTGCAAACAGAGGTAGGTTATGAGGTGTGGAGAGACATCATGTATCACTGGAACATAGACGGGGACCAATTTGTAATAATTGTAATAAATACAATGCAATTAATATCAACTTTCTGACAGTGTGTGGGACATCCGACTACTTTCCAAGAAGGGGCTCAACTGATTTACAAATATCGCGATAATTGCGTACAGGAATTGAGGCAGTAGCCAATGACAGCACTAGGAGTAAAGGCTGCAGGATTATGTAGGAGTATACAAATATGTACGAGTATCGTACGAATTTGACAACTTGTTAAATCTTTTGAGTTATTAAGACCTTCAGACTATGTTCATACTGATTGGGCTATGGGTTTTGTGAGAAAAGGTTTAAGAAACAACAAATGCTTGATAAATTATTTGATTTAGGGTTAAAAACAATACATACATTGCAAATATTTACCTATGCAGCTGTCCGTCTCCTCCGTTTACTTGTCCTCAAACAATATGGGGCTGACTGGGTCCGAAGGGCCCTTTTGGTCTTTTCATCTGAAAAAAAAAAAAAGAAAAGAAAATATCATTATGTATAATTAATAATATATAGGATTATTTAAAGGACAAAGTACTGCCTTACAAATATTGGATGTTACATTATAAAGCATTAAAAGCATGGCAAGTGTTGTGTTTAATATGCATTTACAACAAATATCACTTTAAAACTACCAATTCTGGGGAATAGCATGGTAAGTTTTGTGATTACTGCCCTGTACTACACCAATCACAGTCAAACTAAGGCTACTGAGGTTTAAAGCATGGTAAGTTTTGTGGTTACTGTCCTTTTACCACACCTATCACAGTAAAATTAGGGTTACTGTGGTAAAAGCATGGTAAGTGTTGTGGTTACTGTCCTTTTACCACACCCATCACAGTAAAATTAGGGTTACTGTGGTAAAAGCATGGTAAGTGTTGTGGTTACTGTCCTTTTACCACACCTATCACAGTAAAATTAGGGTTACTGTGGTAAAAGCATGTTAAGTGTTGTGGTTACTGTCCTTTTACCACACCCATCACAGTAAAATTAGGGTTACTGTGGTAAAAGCATGGTAAGTTTTGTGGTTACTGTCCTTTTACCACACCCATCACAGTAAAATTAGGGTTACTGTGGTAAAAGCATGGTAAGTGTTGTGGTTACTGTCCTTTTACCACACCCATCACAGTAAAATTAGGGTTACTGTGGTAAAAGCATGGTAAGTGTTGTGGTTACTGTCCTTTTACCACACCTATCACAGTAAAATTAGGGTTACTGTAGTAAAAGCATGGTAAGTATTGTGGTTACTGTACATTTACAATACGTATCACATTAAAACTACCAATAGTGTGGTAAACGCATGGTCAGTTTTGTGATTACTGTCTTTTTACTACACTTATCACAGTAAAACTAATGTTAATGTGGTAAAAGCATGGTAAGTGTTGTTTTTACTGTGCTTCTACTACAAATACAACAGCACGTCACGTGACAGACGGTGTTTAATCACCCTGTTTAGAATTAGAAAGCAATGAAACGCAAAGCCTCCGTGGCGATGACAGATATAATGCAGTGACTGAATGTGAGCTAATCTTATTAATATCGACAAACAGAAAAGACATTATATCACACATTATTAGGACAGCGTATTTATTACTACTTACCAACATCTGGCACACGTGAACTGATGCCAAATATCGCGATGTGTTCGGAACGAGACTTCTTCAGCGCGATTTCCTACTGATAAAATATGATTTTTAAAATATCAATAAACAGCAAAGCAATCCAGCTTCCCTGGCAATAAGATCGAAAAAATAACATAAAAAAATTCATAAACCATGGTCCATGATAAGATCAAATCTCGTGAATTAATGTTGATTAAACAGGTTCTCTGCTGCAGCCCGATAGGCAGAAAGAATCAAGACGCTTCCCATTTAAAATACATTAGTTTAAAAAACGTGCTGGTATTACGAAAATAACGAAATAAACGTGCCCGTGTCACGAATCAATAGATTAAATTATGTGACCATTCGCCCCCCATTAGAGATTATGAGTTATGTTTCTGTAAAAATAAAATAAAATAAAATAAAATAAAATAAAATAAAATAAAATAAAATAAAATAATAACACGTATTTCTGCATGCACCTTCGGCATCTGCACGAGATGGAATCGTGAATCTTCGTACGATTAAGGGGCGGGACGATGACGTTAACTATAATACATTTCTGCGTGCAATGCATACGCATTTTCCATCAATAGAAGTTTAACGGGAGGGTTTTGCGTACCATATGAACGCGAAATGTGACTTTGGCGTGTAAATACTACGCCAAATGAAAATGAAAACTCGTGGTATAGATACGCAGAAGTAAGAGACTGGGTTGGAACATCATGTTGATGATCATGATGAGCTCATTCTAAAATTGGATTGTTTTGAAATACTTTAGTAATGCCATTTCAGTGTCCAGCATTTAACAAATAAACTAGGCTAGCTATTTCAGCATTTTTTTACTTGCAACTTCTGGGTCACTGGGACTTTAAAATAGTGAAATGTAATCTCCAAATTAGTCCCCGCCTCCATATAATCACACCAGCTCTGACTACATGATCCACTTGCTCAACTGGAAAAATTTGTTTAATTCAGGCATATATGTTTAAACCAGAAACTGATTCAGAAGAAGTGGAAGAGTGAATTATACAGGGTCGTCTACAAGTTGATGTATCAGAATGGTAATGCATTTTATGTATAATATCAATTACCATTAAACATAACTGTAATTGATATAATTAGCCTTTGGCTTGACAACATTATCAAACAGCTAATAATGTGTTGCTAATGTTGCACAAACTATGTTCCTGTTTGCCATCTCAGAGTCAGACTGCTGCCTTCTAAAAATCAGCATCCTTACATCGTGTCAACACCGAACGCGACCATTGTCGTTCGTGTTGCACTGCGCTCCAGAAGCTAGAATCGGTCTACACTGAATGCGAAAAAGCGGACGTTCCAAATAAATTTGTTCTTCATGATAGAATTAGTACTTGGAGTACGTGCGACAGAAATAGAACAGGACATCAGTTTACTGACTGGGATTTTTCGCTCGCGTTGCGCCTCATCCAGTGTAGACAGCATCAATGATTATGATGATAGGAAAAGCCCTGTCCTGCTTATGTTTATGACAGTAGGAAACGGGCGGTTTCAGACCACATTTTTCTTTGGTTCACTGCAGTTTTTAGGAGAAAATACTCAGCAGTGGTGATGGATGATGAATTTGCAGATAGTTTGTCATAAAGTAATGTGTAATGTTGCTGTTTGAGCATAAACAACATCTGCAAAGTTACAAACAAAGGGAGATATTTGCTTTTAAAGAAATATTTTTTTAAGGACTTCAACAAAAGGCTGGTAAGGACTACACGACATTCCTCCCGGGTTAGTGACATCACCAACCCTAGAGTTTACATAAACCTAAAAAAATATATATAAATAAAAAAAAATAATTATATTAAATAAATAAATAAATAAATAAATAATCCCAGTTTTTGCACTTTTTATTATTATTTAATAAATAATTAATATATATAATATAATATAATATAATATAATATAATATAATATAATATAATATAATATATTAATATATATAATATATAAAATATATTTATATATATTTATATTTCCCCGGGAACACGCAGTCCATGTTGAGAAGAAGAAGAGTTGTTGAAGTCAAGCACATTTGTGAGTCAGCTCAAACTGTCGCATCCGTCTTTTCACATGCACGTAACACAACTGCAAAATGTCACTCTGTATGCATCTTACAACAATTCCCACACGAGAAATTGCATAGATTATCATGAAAGAATATGCTAATTGAAGATAGTTAATTCCACATCAGTAACAACATTATTGTCCGACTCCAGTTTCAACATAAAAGGCAGAACAATTTCTGACATTTTAGTGCTTGTCTGCGTTAGGTAATGGAGCTGCTAACGCACGCACGCACGCACGCACGCACGCACGCACGCACACACACACACACACACACACACACACACACGCTTGAGGCTCCACCCTCTGTGCCGGAGCAGCAGCTCATTTGCATTTAAAGGGACACACAGGGAACAAAGCGTTTTTACTGACCCTCAAAAAGGTACAATTTTAACATGCTGTTATAAATTAATTTGTGGGGTATTTTGAGCTAAAAATTCACATACACACTCTGGGGACAACAGAGACTTATTTTACATATTGTAAAAAGGGGCGTTTTACCACATGTGTAAAAACTTTATTTTCACTACAGGGGGACTTTAAGACAAATTTGTGGGCCTCATTCTAATTTCCATTCTTTTGAATGTTGTCTCAAGCACACACCCACAGGGACACACCCACACAGGTACAAATCTGAACTGTTTCAGGAAATGAATACATTGTAACACTGGTACATGCCTATGGGGAAACAGGCCGATTGTTAGAAGAAACATGGCAAAAACTATTGTTTTTGTTAGCTTGTTCCCAGTGTTTGCACTCTTCATGCACGGTAAGATATTTATTTTTAAATCTCTTTTCTGGTCAGCAAGGAAAACTAATGACTAAATAGTCATTAGAAACGTTTAGTAGACGTTTCCCTGGTCAAACCAGCCTAACCTGCTGTGCTGGTTTCAGTTTGTCTCCCAGCCTGCTGGCTAAGTTGTTACTTTAAAAAGCATTGAATGACAGTTGAAATATAAAAGATAAAAGTTAATAAACAATTAATTAGCCCTATAAATCAATTAAGAAATGTAACTATATACTGTAATGTTCTGATATCACACTAACTGAAAACTTCATAAAATATCCAATTCATAGCCCAATTCCCTATTTAGCACAAAGCTTGTTTTTAGGGAATTATGTTCTGAATATTTTTGCCCTTTTGGAGTTTATTAGGTTTAAATGAAAATAATACATACATTTAAAGTTTTAAATTATAAAATGTATATTCCCCAGAGTCTTGTGCTATAAAAGGGATATTTTGTCACATTTTACTTCAAATGTCATACAGTTAAATTGTTTAATTGATTTATTTGGCTAAATAATATATGTATATATATTTCCACAATATAAGCTTTAAAGCTAGGGTAGGTAATCCTGTTCAGAAACACTTTTTTTTATACTGGGTGAAATGGTCCTTCCATCCTGAGAGTAGTCAATACATTATGTGTTCAGAAAAAGGAATGAAAACAATCAGACCTCTGTAGCAGCTGCAGGACAGTAAAAACTCTGACCAATCACTGCCACTCGGTCTGAGTGTAAAGAACCAATCAGATGCCTTCATGTCTCGTGCCCGCGCCCCACTGCGTGCGCTGGCCTGCGTGCGCTCATCACATGTCACCGTTCCCGGAAATATTCAGCTCAAAGCACCTGCATATGCAGTCAGCGAAGGCAAACAAGGCAAAAACTACTTCCTCGGACCCTGCCCGCACTCTTGAATGACCTCCTCTGCTTCGCCCTCAACCCCGGACCTGTCCTCGAACCGACGATGCGGTAGCAGGCTACTTGTCTCCGGACTCGGAGTGTAACGTTAGTCTTCATTAGAGTCAACAATGTTTTCATCATGGAAACTCTTACATGCAAAACACTGTATGTTATGAATCTTACACGAAATTCACCTTCATCACAGTGTAACTGATGGTAATGGAAAAACGTGTATCAATGCAACCTGTTTTTAGTTTTGCCTTATAAATATAGCTCGTTACCTATAAATATAGCTCGTTACTGAATCAAACTTTACCAGTATCGATATGCTAGCTTGATAGTGAGTACTAAAAGAAATCTTATTTGTTAATATTCATAGTGATAAAGTTAGGTATTTTATTACATGTGATTCTGACATGATGTCACTGCATGCTCTGCGCTCCTTCCTCTCCACTCGTCTCAGGTAATAAATGCGTCTTCCAGCTGAGCCTGAGCGTTTGGCGTCGCGCGTTCATGTGTTTTGGGGGCGTGGCTTTGGAAGGAGCTCAGAAGGGAGGGGGTGGGAGTGAATGGAAATAATGAGCTGTGTTTATTGCAGATTAAAAGGTCTACAGTCACTCGATTTTATATTCTCTTTTTCAGAGTACTTACATTTTAATTATGTATTGGTATATAAAGACAGTTTAAACAAATTTGGTATGTTTTTTTTTTTTTGAAAAATCCTACCTATAGCTTTAATGCAAAAGAATATGTATCTACTCTTATTTCATGCTTTGAGGCCAAACCAATTTAGATATACATACATTATGTATGTATATCTAAATTGGTTTGGCCTCAAAGCATGAAATGAGAGTTTAATGCATGAAACTGAACATAATCTAACAAATGTCAAACTAACTTGCACAAATTCATGTTTTTATAGCAAACTGCTTCTGACTAAAGAAATTAAAAAGCACAAATGTATGTTGACATATTCAGAACATGATAAATTAAAAAGGTCTTAAGCAGACAACGTTTTCTACATCCCATAAATTAGGAAAGAGGAGAGTCTGTACTTCAGTTCATATATATTTGAACTTTAAATCTGTTACAGTTCATAAAGATACAGAAGGCAGATTTGTAAAATGGAGTGATAGATGGATTAGATGTTTCATTTCTATATGCTCCAAATGAAGACACTTTTTTTTTATCTTTTATGAAAACAGACTTTGTTGATATCTTGCAATACAGTAAATGGAACCTCTTGGAGTGTGGAGACTTTGTTTGTGTTATGTCCCAGTACATGGAAAGGCAGCTGAATCTAAACTTAGCTCTCCCTAGAATGTGTAATATCAAATTACAACAACTGACAATTACAAAATACAGCCTATTACACTCTATGCTCCTTTGACAGTGACTGATATCCAGGCAGTGGAGATTAAACACATTCTCTCAATGATAACATTTATAAAAGAATATAAGTATATAAGACAATATAGTCTATCTATTATTAAGACAATATTATTAAGACAATATTTATATTACAGCTTTACCTCGATATCGGTGCTACTTCAGAGAGATCGCCATTTTCATAACGTGAAGGGGTTTAAATCTGGACCTAACTTTCTGAAATGGATACAATCTCTCTCTCTCTCTCTCTCTCTCTCTCTCTCTCTCTCTCTCTCTCTCTCTCTCTCTCAAAACAATCAAAACAAATAATAACTTTATCAATTCGCTTATCATCATCGCTTATCAATAAAACCGAATAAGTTAGCAGAACTCAAAAAATGTAAGGCAATCGATTGCCTCAATTTTTTAAGTTTTGAAATTCGAAGTTTAAGTAAGCAGAACTGGCAGATTTTAAGTTTGTACTTAAACATTTCAAGTTAAGAACAATTAAAATCAGAGTACACTATTTCATACATAACTTAAAACCTTCATGTAATCTCAATGTGAACACTTTCATTAGTATTAACTTATAGTTTTAACAAGCTACTTTGCTAGCATACTATTATGTTATCATGCTAACAATAGTATGTTATACAGCACTTGCTGTATGAGTGCAACAATATAAAGATTTTATTTGCTCTCAAATCAAGCCGCATGCACCACTTGTCAACATGATGGTAACTATCCTAAAACCAACATTAACAGAAATTATTCTAAATTAGCATAACAAAACATTACAGTTTTTCTCAGTCGCTTTTCTTAGATCAAAAGTGCAATTCTTGATACTACTTGTACAAATTCCAAATCATCTAGTCACTTGTGCACATTGTTAAAGCAATTTCTTATTCCTTTGAACAAATTGCAATTGCTTTTGTACATTATTGCAATTAATAATGTACAAGTGTCAGCTTTTTTCCATATTTTCAAAATATAGTAGATGGTTCTTTGTTGAATAGTCTTACCCCTCAAAATAACTAGGCATTAGTTCCTTGCATAAGCCATTACATGCAAAATTGTTTAACTATTTGTCATAAACTGTCAAGCATAGTTTTACACATTTCTATTAGACCTTTTGTACAAAAACGTGAATTGATGACTCGTGCAGGTGAAATTGACCCTCACTCAAGGAATGTAAAGTATTAGTTCAACCAACAATCAACCAGTTGTCTAAATTGCTCAAAGGTGCATCTTGTGCAGAGACAGCACTAGGACAGTGATGCGGGCAAAGTTGTGCCTTAGGGGGGTTTCCTGTGTTTCTTTCTAATTTAGTTTTTATTTTCCTTTGTGCCCCTTGTCTTTTTCTTACTGTAAATTATTTTGTTGCTTTCTTTCATAAAGTAGCACTAGTAAAAGCTGTGAAAAACAAAATCTCTTTTGTCTCTTTCAATCAATAACCCACATACAGTAATATGTAAATAGTACTTTTGAAATTGATATATGCCATAGAAGTGCAGCCTTGTGCATTTTCAATACAGTAACTGTCATCCAAACTGTAGCCTAAGTTTACATCTGGTAATAGTGTCAAAGTACACAGTTACATTGACAACATGCCTAAACATTTTGACGAGCTTGTTCATGAACAATGACTAAATGATTTATCATTCTGATGACACTGACATGATCATTGGCATGAATATTTACTTTTGAGAGATGTACTAAGGATTTTTAGTGACTGACTAGCTTTAGAAACATATCTATTGTATATTGCAGTTTGTACAAATTGTTCTGAGAAATGCACTTATTATTTTGCACATGTTAGGGATGATGTGAAAAACACTCCAAAGCTACTGAGAAAACTGTAATCAATACTCAATCTCCCACTTAATATTAATCTTGCACAAAAAAATAAATAGACATCCCAGCCATTTCAGTTAAACTTAAGTTTGTGTAAATTAAAATAAATCATTTCATAAAACTCAAAACAATGAAACAGTTCAGTTTACTTAAAATATATCAGTTCTGTGAACTTGAAAGGAAAAGAAAGTGCTAAATACTCATAAAAGTTCATTTGACTGAACTAATTAGTTTAAGTTTGTCCTACTCAAACCAATTAATTATTTGAGCGTTAGGGTTTACCCTTTGTTGGCTGAGAAGAGGAATACCAGCTCGAGAGTGAAAACATGAAAGCAAACTGCACTGAAAAAAATGATTAGTTGAATTGTTGCACACAATTGATTTTAGCTACATTTAAACAAATGTATTAAGTTCAACTTAATGCATTTGGTTAAATGTAGCTAAAATCAATTGTGTGCAACCACTTACGATAAAAAAATGGATTAAATTCAACTAATAATTTTTTTCAGTGTGTTTTGTGTTCACTGTATGGTGTGTTATCGTGCCTGGTACGTATGGTGTATTATCGTGGCTGGTACGTATAGTATTTACAGTGCTGTATTTATGCTGGTTCTGGACATGCTTTACGATGATTCAATCTGTTTATTTATCTAACAAATAAGCAATTGCAAATGTTTGTTACTGTCACTGACTTTATTGGCCCACTGTGATCATGTCAAGAACTGTATTCCCTTAATATTACAGTTTTTCTCAATTGCTAAAACACTAAAACCCATTGGCTGAATAAAGTTCTCAGTTGCCTGAACTCATTTAGCTAATTGTGCAGTCTGTTGTCTATACCTTACACCATTTCACATGGTAAAACACAATTTGCAGATCTCACTTTTCAGCAAAACTCTAAACACATTCTCATTCTCAAAACATATTCTGCACTCTAATGCACATGTCATCCATACTGGTAAACACAAGTGGCAACGATCAAATACAAATAGAGAACACATGTCATTGATTGAACACAACCACTCAAAACTGATTTAACCTGTTTCAAATGAGGCCCAAAGACAAGAAGAAGCACAATGATCATGTTTACTCCTTTGATTTTTGTCCCTTTTTGTCCTTTTGAGTATTGTATACTGTAGTACAGTGCATTGTAGGCTGTATACTGTACAATGAACAAATTGAATTACCCTGAATGTCGTGCTTTCCATTTGTTTACAGCACTGACTGCTCAATAGAGTTTGACTGGTTGCTGGTTCATATCAACAAAGAACAAGAATTACAGTATCACAGAGAGAATTTTGTGAGATGCAGGGTACAGTACTGTAAAATAGGGGTACAAAGAGGAGGAAGAACAACAACAAAAAATGCAAAGAGCAAAGCAGGGCTGCGTTTCCCAAAAGCATCGTAAGTTGATCGTAAAAACGATCGTACGACTTATCTTAATATTAGGTCTGTTTCCCAAAAGCATCGTAGCTTAAAGGTATAGCGGAGGATTTTCTTTTTCCGGGTGGGTAGTGTAAACTATTGGTCCACCTAAGTGTCAATCATTCTGGTGATATGTTTACGTAAGGCCGTCGTACGTGCTCGTCCCTTAGTTTTCGCTTTCTGCGCATGCGCACTTTCAGGTGTTTATGTGTGGTGAGCTAGAGCTAAGCCATTCATTGAAGCTCGCCGTTTCACCGGGTCCTTTGAAAATGTCTGAGGGTCTTAAGAGAAAAAGTTTGTACGAACTGTATGAGAAGAAGAGAAAGGCCTCAGAAGAGAGAAACAAGATCAGAGTGTTTTTGGGAGATTGTTTCACACGATGGCGTGCGCTGAAAACACAGGTTGGGCTTCCCACTGATGCCTCAGTCGCGAAGTTTCTCCTCGACAGGTAAAGTTTGGCATGTTATTTGGAGAAAAAGTGCAAATCTTCTTTTGGAAAGTAATCTTGTATGAGCGATGCCGACAGCAACTTGTAAACAGAGCGTGCACGAGGAGAACCCATAGACAGTAAAAGAAATGGACACAGCGACCCCATTGGATTCAACGGAGACAAAAGCTGTGTCCCAAAGTGAAGGCTGCATCCTTCGAAGGACTGAAGACTTCAAGGATGCAGCCTATGCGTCCTCCGAAGGACGTACCATGTAGCCTCCGTAGGATTTCCTAATTGCGCAGCCAGGTGTTCCCGATTACCGCTCCAGGCGCCAAGCAACGGTGCGAGAGTATGCTGCTATCCTGATAATTCATTTGATATGCTATGGAGCCAGAATTGGCTATTGTCATTTTTATGTTTTATATTTTACTGGAGGACATGGTATTAAGGATGTTTCAGGTCATACTTTCGGCTTAGCCGAAGATTCAAATGTTCATTTATATCTTACCTTGATGCGATTTTGTAGGCTAGTGTATTCTTTTTATTATGCACATAAATTGACCATGGTAAATATATTTACACAGGTTTTTAACCCCATTTGAATATAAAACCCAGTTGAATATAAAAAGTCCAGTGCGAATGTTACTCCCGCTCTTCATCGGCAGCTGTCAGTCACTGTTGCTAGGCGACAAGAACAATCGTCCGTAGGCTAGACCGGTCCGAGCGCTTCAGATGCGCCCTTTGAAATGGGACGGAGCTGTAGTTAGCAACAATTTGTTAATATTGTGACAATAGGCCTACATTTTGTTACTTTAATTTTCAAAATAACCAGTGGTGGTATGTAAGGAACTACATACTTCGTTAATACTCGAAGTAATTTTCCCACACGGGACAGCAACACTACAAAATTGTTATTTTACAATATGATGCATTGTTTTACATTAAACTACACAAAAGTATATAGTTTAAATGTACCAACCTTGAAAATATTCAGAAGTAAAATGCAACATGTGGTAATAGAAATGTAAAACATCATAAAAACCCTGACAAGGTTTTTTTTTTTTTCCTGCAGAATTCCTTTGCTTTGATGCCTTAAGTACATTAGAGTATGCAAGATAATGAAAAAAAAAAAAAAAAAATTGCTAATCACACCAGGGTCTCCCACTCAGCTTAATAAAAGTCTACATCATTTTTTCTTATTTTATGTACTGTAAATTTAAATGTTTATGTTGATTTTGATATGTTTAACGTATGTTGTAAATAGTTGGGGGGAAAAAAGGTATAGAAGAATTTGTTTCATGTAGAAATTATGACTGTTATTACAAAAATAAACAATGTCCAGAGCAATGAATTCTCTTTTATTTACACATTTAAAGTTGCATAAAAATAAATAAATGTACAGATTTTTTTTTCCTTTTAAAAAATATAGGTGAAAAAAAGTTAAACCAGAAGGGAAAACAGCCTGTCCATCCTCTCCCTACTCTCCTGTGCTCTCCTCGCCTCTGCAGTCCCAAAGTCCCATGTCTTCTCTAATCAAGTCCAAAAACTCGTTCTCTCTGTCTCGCCTTCTTCGTGGTGCTGGTGCTGGTGCTGGTGCTGGTGCTGCCCCTGGCTCCTCCTCTTCTTGGTCACACACTGCTGAACTCGGCCCTGGTCTGTCCTCAGGGACTGAGGCAATGAGGACAGGGGGTTGGTGCAATGCCTCTGTCTCAACACCTCATCCATGAGGACAAACCAGGGCCAAGTTTCAGCAGTGGGTTTCCCACTCACACCCTCACCTGTCCCAGGACACGTGCAATCCTAAGGCAGAGTAAATCAACCATGGCTTGTTAACAACAACAGCACAATACATTTCAGCAAAGATGTGTGTATTAATGTTCTTATATATATATATATATATATATATATATATATATATATATATAAAAATGGGTCTGGAGAATGTAACTCCCATACAGGCACAAAATAATATATATTATTTTGTGCCTGTATGGGAGTTACGTTCCCCAGACCCATTTTTCCCAAATTGTTCTAAAAAAGCAGAAAAGGGTACTTAACACAGGGGTGCAATCTTAAGTGCATTGTTAACACTGCAAAATATGACACATCAAGACATGCAAAATATACTTAATATTTCTGTATACTCAAATTTGGTTAAAAACACATAGCTTGCATGACAGCACTACAAAAACACATAAAAGTGAAACCCCATTGCCTTATCTACTGCTTTTCTTATTGTTTTAGGCTTTATAGGGTGAGTGATATTTCTTATAATACACAAGTGAGATAGACTAGTGCAAATGTTACAAATAGGTCGTTAAACTAATAACGTTATTACCACAAGTTTTGCCTAAAACTACCTGACAAATGAAGCCATGCAATAGTGACTAAGGAGTTAAGATGAAGTTTATAATAAACTTTAACTCTGGTTTCGCTAGCTATTTGAGTAAATGAAAACATAATACTTAGCCTACATTTAAATGTGAATTTGCTGTCCACCATCGATCTCTAGTCTCGGCCGCCTTTAAAAATAAATAAATAAATCCTGTCGTCAACGGCGCGCAATGACTTATGGGGTACAATAGGCCGCTACGTGTCCATTTATGTATCCTTCCTTTCACAGGGAAACGAAGGGCGCATTTGGCGTCGCTTTTGAATCAGGGTAGCCTTCGTCGCGGCGTGATGACGCAACCGTCATTCGAATACGGCCTTCGGAGGATGCAGAACTGAATTGGGACAGCCTTCATTGCGTCGCGGTGACGCAATCGGCCTTCAAATGCGACCTTCCAAGGATGCAGCCTTTGAATTGGGACGTCCTTAGTCGCGCCGCTGTGACGTTCGTCGTGCCACGGTGACGCAATCGGCCTTCAAATACGGCCATCCGGCCTTCAAATACGGCCTTCGAAGGACGCAGCCTTCACTTTGGGACACAGCTAAAGTGAAGCCAATTAGAAACTCTTACTTCCTGGGGGTCGAGCGTACTGCGCAGACTCAAACTGAGCTTGACTACGTAGATGTGACGTGAGCAACCCGTCTGTCTTCTAGTAGCTGTGCCAAGAGAAATCTGAATCATTCCCTTCCGAGACTTGCAGAGACGGAGAGTGTGAGTATGAGCAGTCCATGAGATAGGAGCAGGAGAAACTTTTAGTAGGTGTTCTGATTAATTACTTTGTCATTTTGCCTCCACGTCCTCCCGATTGCCCGCGAGCTTCTGCTCCTGTCCATGCGGTAATTTCCTACTGTGCGACAGAGAGTCGCGTGGCTATGACGCAATCGTTAGCCTATTTTTACAAAAATTGCTTCTACGGGGCCGTAACGTAAGATACAAGGTAATGAAGCCTTTTATACATTTTCGTGTTTCTTTAGAAATAAATAATGGACAAATGGAGTCTTTAAACGCCTCAGATGTGAAGTTATTCGCTGTCAAAGTGATGCCAAAATGAATGGGAGTCAATGGGATGCTAACAGCAGGTGGGGGTCCGCTAGCCAATGGCGGCGCCCGGGGGTACCTTCAAAATAATAGAAATCCATGCCCCCCTGGGAGAACCTCGCACACGTTTAATAGGCGTTCCCTCTTGGGAGCAGGTAGTGTTGCGCATGTGCATTTTTTCAAAAAGTGGAGAGGGCGGTTCTTATCTAAAATTCGGAAAGATCCTCCGCTATACCTTTAAGTAGCACTTGATATCTTCGTAGATCTACGAGTGCTCTGGAGTAATCGTACATCCTCAAGTTCATCGTAAGAAGACAGATTTATGAGGACACCTGCAGGACAACCGGCAGATTACACCTTTAACTTTATTCAAAAGTATGTGATTATAATAGAAGGTTTTTATTGTACTTTATTGTACACTTTATTAATCTTTTTTGTTGTTAGTTAAATTAATGTATAAATTAAATAATTAAAAAGATCAGAAAACAAAACAAAAAAATTGAAATCATTTAATCTAATAATTTTAATCAAAATTAAATGAATGAACAAAAAAAAAAAAAAAGAAATCCTTTAAATCTGCTAAAAATTGCATCTTTGTTTCGCTCTATATCCTCTAAAAGGACATTAATTTAATCTTTTTGAAAGGTATCTTTTCGTGTGTTTTTTTTTTCCCAGCCATTTTGTCAGTGCCTCTGCCTGTAGGTGCTTTATATAGACTTGTCTTGATTGCTAATCCACAACAGATGACAATTATTAGGTTGAACGTTCAGAATACGATTCCATATAAGGTTATGTTTCAGCACTTCACGAATGGACAGCGACTCTTAAGTAGCACGTAGAGCGCGTTCTCGCGCGTTCATGTTAAGTTCATTTTTGGGAAACGCTCGTGGAATTGCTGCGAGCGTTCGTAACTTTGCACGTAGAAAGCGCTCTTAAGAGCTAAGATACATCGTTATCGGGAAACCCGGCCCAGAGTAGTCATTTCTGATCAGTTTTGAGCTACTAGTTTTCGTTCATCAAAAGACAATGACGGAAAAATATGAAATTTGTTTTGAGATTAAAAATGTACTTCTCCCTGAACATTTTGATGGTACAGTAAGGTGTCACGGGTAAGTCTACAAACAGAATAGCAGTCCATAGATATCTTTCGAGAACTATATGTTTTGAACAATGTGTTTTCTATTTTTTGGTGTATTGTTTACTGACTGTTTGATAGTGTATATCATTTTGATCACTTTGTCTATGCAGTGTTAATTTTGAACACAGGTAAAACTGTTTTGAGGCGAAAGTTTCATTTTGCAAGAGGAGTCAGAGGTTTTGTAAATAATGCTTGTAGATGAGATTTTGTGTTTAATGTTTTCAGAAAAAGGAGCAAGCTTTCAGAAATTGTGTTTTAGCAATTGAGAAAATGTAATGTAGGCCTATATTATTTTGTGTTCATTATACTTAGACCTATTATTATATGCACTACCTGTCAAATGTTTGTGGTCAGTAAAATTCTGAAATTTTCATTCAGCAAGGATCCATTAAATTGATTCCACAATAAGTGCAATTATTTGATTTACAAAGTTCACATTTAGTATTGTTGGTGATTTTCAGTGATATAGCCTTTGGTGACGTTGATTTTTCTTTAAATTTCTATTTGACATACCCTGTCGGCCCCAATGGTATATTTTTAGAAAATCCTTTTTATATTAAAATATTATATTTGTGAAGAATATATTGAATCCTCAGCTGTCCTGATTTTTTTGGGATGTTGTGACTAATGAAATAGTTTTGCTCTCTGTCCTTCTTTGTAAATGTGCAATATTTTTTAAAGAGATTTATAATGCTAAACATTTCCATTTTAAATCATTTAAAATATTTGTTTATATTTTATATTTCATATTTTTTAAAACTTTATTCTATTCATCAAAAAAATAAAAAAACACCATACATTCCATCTTTCTAATAATAGCCTAATAGTACTAACTAGATTAAAAAGTTCGTCGAGACAAACTTTAAGTTGGCTTGAGAAAGTTTGGACTGGAAAGTTTAAAGTTTAAAGTAGTTTGAAGATTAAAGTAGTTTGAAGTTTAATTTAGTTTAAAGTTTAAAGAAGTTTGAAGTTTAATTTAGTTTAAAGTTTAAAGTAGTTTGAAGTTTAATTTAGTTTGAAGTTTAAAGTAGTTTGAAGTTTAATTTAGTTTAAAGGTTAAAGTAGTTTAAAGTTTAAAGTAGTTTAAAGTTTAAAGTAGTTTAACCAGCGCCCCTATTTTTGAGAATTTTCTGAAAACGACATACCCAAATACAAATGTCTGTAGCTCTTGAACCCTATGGTCCACATTCATTACTCTGATATTTTTTTAAACTAGACACTTGAAACTTTGTTACCCAAGAGTCATTATAACTCAAAGTAGCATAGGAACAGAGTAAAACAAGGTAAAATATACATGAAAGTGACTCCCGATTTCTTTGAATAAACTTCACTTAGGGAAAAAATGATCAGAATGTTATGTTAAAGGCCTGAAAACACCATAAAGATAAAACTGAATGTCTGACCATGTTTTGATTCAAATTTGAGGATGATACTCCCAAAAATGTAGTTCCTGTAAGCTTTTATTCAAGAAAAGTCTAGGCGTCCTTTCCAAAAGGCCACTTGGAGACTCCAAATGGACACCTGGTTACCAAATGACATAAGGAGTAAACACTACATACTACATGCATGTATATCAATTCAGAACTATTCTGCCCATCAAACTACACAAGAAATAATGATTTCAGCACAACATTTTAACATTTTAACAAAATACTCTTTATTTTTAACAATTCTTATAGCAAAAACAGTGAAACAAAAAAACTCACTTCATTTATACATTCCAAAAGTGATTGTTTTACAACTAATGAATAAAATATATAAAAAGAAAAAAAATAACATTTGTAATTGCAACAATGGTTTTTACTCAAATAAATTACAATAAACAATTATACTGAATATCCAATTACTAAAACAAAAAGCAACCGCTTACAGTATTTACAAAGTGGAAGACATGTTGATCAAGGCAGTCACTACCAAGGTTTGTTCTGGAAACCAAAGCCACTGAAAGACAGGAGAGATAAAATGTGCAAGCAGAACAAATAACATTTTCAACACTGTGTATGCATGCGTGTATGTGTGAGTACTTACCTAGTACTGCCTCACACCAGCATGTCACATTTGCTCCAATTGCGCCGACTCAGAAGACAACCACTGCAAATAAGAGGGGAGAAAAAAAAGGTGTCTAAACAGAATAAATACATTTCGCAGCACTGTGTATGTATGTGTGTGTACTTACCTAGTACTGCCTCACACCAGCATGTCACATATGCTCGAATTGCGCCAACTCAGAAGACACCCACTGTGAGAGAGAGAGAGAGAGAGAGAGAGAGCAAACAAACAAGCAGAACAAAGTCCAAATAGAATATGAAAACTTGGTAATGTTAGTGTGTGTACACCTGCCGGCGTCTCTTTCGTCGCTCAGGACTGGACTCCGGATTCCATTCCTCATCTGTTTCAGTTGAGGGCCTATTTTACAGCACAGGAAAACACACACACACACACACACAAAAAGAGGATTTCAGTTTGAGTCACATTTTACTATTAGCAGCATCAATATTCCATCATATTACAATATCAAAAAATGTCTGTTTGTCAAATACCTTATTATAATGCTCAACATTATAAATGCTTTGTAATTATATATTTTCTATGTATATAAAATTATATATATTTATCATATCTTCACCTGACATCTTGTAATCCTTTCCTTCCATTATTGTTATATTCAATGCACCATTCATTCATATAAACACACTTGCTAGTCATCTTCACTGTTATTTTATAATCAAAACATCTTCACCTGACTTCTTGTAATCCTTTCCTTCCATTATTGTTATATTCAATGCACCATTCATTCATATAAACACACTTGCTAGTCATCTTCACTGTTATTTTATAATCAAAACATCTTCACCTGACTTCTTGTAATCCTTTCCTTCCATTATTGTTATATTCAATGCACCATTCATTCATATAAACACACTTGCTAGTCATCTTCACTGTTATTTTATAATCAAAACATCTTCACCTGACTTCTTGTAATCCTTTCCTTCCATTATTGTTATATTCAATGCACCATTCATTCATATAAACACACTTGCTAGTCATCTTCACTGTTATTTTATAATCAAAACATCTTCACCTGACTTCTTGTAATCCTTTCCTTCCATTATTGTTATATTCAATGCACCATTCATTCATATAAACACACTTGCTAATCATCTTCACTGTTATTTTATAATCAAAACATCTTCACCTGACTTATAATCCTTTCCTTCCATTATTGTTATATTCAATGCATCATAAATATAATGTGTGTGTGTGATATAAATATTTTGTTTTTATGTATAATATAACGTTACAGCTCTATCACCTAGCTGCTACTCGTGTAGCCGTCTTTGCTAGTAATGTCCACTGTCATTTTATAATCAAAAGCATGACATGAACAGAAAAACAGCCAATACTTGATAAACATAATTCAAGACAATGTGTTGAAACTTACCGATCTAAAACGGGATCGAGTCCATGAACAAACATCTCCTCTTTTGCCGAATCGACGACACATGACACGGTGCTATCTGTGTCTGAGATGCATCTCTGAGCGTCTTTCTGCTGCTCTTCGTCGCTGCTTCTCATCACTTCCTCCAAAATACTCTCAACACCACAAAAACCCTTCTGTAGACGTCGATCCATGATGGAGATGGTCAAAAATAACTTTGGAGAAAATCTGTGAGTTTACAGGAGCTCCGTGTAGCAAACCAATACCTAGCCTGTGCGCTCTGTGCGTAAAATGGCGGACGCGCACGAGCCAGTGACAACATTGCGCACTTGTATTTGACAAATCTGCTTGAGAACTGTCAATCACTGTAATCGTGTTTTAATTGGTTAATACTCCCATCCATCAAAATTTTGCTGACAATACATTGGCTGGCTGTATCCAGACTTTATCCAACCGAAAACCGAGGTGCGAGATTGACAGGTTCCTCAGCCTGTAAAGCGCTCCCTTGGTATTTTGATCGATTACAGAGCCTGTGATTGAAGGAGAGATAAGTGGGATGATTTATTTGATCCGGAAGAGTCTAAGCTACGGGGGAGAGGTGGATTTAGAACGCTGGAATACAGATTAGAATAGATATTTCATTGAAAATGAACATGATGGAGCACTCTAACTGCAAACGCTCATGAAAACAAAGGAGAGTATTTAGTTTTTTTCCCTATTTTTTCATTGTTTTGGATTAAAAAGTGGGATGCATTTTGAAGAGTACACCCTTACATTGAAATGTATGCTGTTGTTTCTTGGATTCGTCCGAACTGATCTGAACCATAGGATATGAAAGATAAGTATTGCGTTCACTGTAGTCATTTTTACATTACCAGTCCTTCAACATTTCATTTAACCCTTTCCTCTCTGGTGTACTGATTGCAAAAACAAGTTCAGAACATGATTCTTGAGTGTTTTAGCTTTCCAATGATGTATAGTTTATGATAGTCAGTTGAATATTTCTTATTTAAAAAAATGTAATAAAATTATAGCCACGCCCCCGGCCCGCCGGCGGGCCGGTGCTTGTTAAGAAGTTAAGTTTAAAGTAGTTGTAAGTAGTTTGAAGTTTAAAGTACTTTGACGTTTAAAGTAGTTTGAAGTTCAAAGTAGTTTAAAATTTAAATTAGTTTGAAGTTTAAAGCAGTTTAAAGTTTCAAGTAGTTTAAAGTTAAAAAAGTTGCTAGGCTGTTGCTAGGGTGTTCTGGGTCGTTGCTATGTTGTTGCTAGGCAGTTGCTAGGGTATTATGGGTGGTTGCTATTGTGTTGCTAGGTGGTTGCTAGGGTATTCTGGGTGGTTGCTAGGCGGTTGCTAGGGTGTTCTGGGTGGTTGCTATTGTGTTGCTAGGTGGTTTCTAGGGTGTTCTGGGTGGTTGCTATGGTGTTGCTAGGCAGTTGCTAAGGTTTTCTGGGTGGTTGCTAGGCGGTTGCTAGGGTGTTCTTGGTGGTTGCTATGGTGTTGCTAGGCAGTTGCTAAGGTATTCTGGGTGGTTGCTAGGCGGTTGCTAGGGTGTTCTTGGTGGTTGCTATGGTGTTGCTAGGCGGTTGCTAAGATATTCTGTGTGGTTGCTAGGGTGTTGCTAAGGTATTTTGGGTGGTTGTTAGGGTGTTCTGGGTGGTTGCTAGGCGGTTGCTAGGGTGTTCTGGTTGAAACTAGGATATTTTGGGTGGTTGCTAGGGTCTTTTGGGTGGTTGCTTGGCGGTTGCTAGGATATTTTTGGTGGTTGCTAGGGTCTTTTGGGTGGTTGCTAGGCGGTTGCTAGGGTGTTTTGGGTGGTTGCTAGGATATTTTGGGTGGTTGCTAGGTGGTTGCTAGGGTCTTTTGGGTGGTTGCTAGGCGGTTGCTAGGGTCTTTTGGGTGGTTATTTGGTGGTTGCTAGGATATTTTGGGTGGTTGCTAGGCGGTTGCTAGGGTGTTTTGGGTGGTTGCTAGGGTGTTTTGGGTGGTTGCTAGGGTATTTTGGGTGGTTGCTAGGGTGTTCTGGGTGGTTGCTAGGCGGTTGCTAGGGTGTTCTGGGTGGTTGCTATGGTATTCAGGGCGGTTGATATGGTGTTACTAGGTGGTTGGTAGTTGTCACAGATGGTTACTATGGAGTTTTTATAGAGTTCTTAGCATGATCTTGGCATGATTTAACACTTAACTAATTGCTATTAGCATGTAGCTATTCACTGCTAGCATGTGTAGCATGTTGGAAGTGCTGTTTGCTAGCATGAGTCAAAAGAGCCAAAACTCATCTCTATCCACGACTTTCCCGAACTCTGACCTTTCCCGTGATCGCTATGGCAACGTAGAACAAGCCGGTAACGAACTTCCGGTTTACGTTATCCTGAAGATACCGCTAACAGAGAGCCTCAACAAGCCCAAACAATTTGCTTGGATAATGAGGAGTAGAGCTTAGATCGGGCCCAAAAAATCAAGCCCGACCCTACCTGAGCCCGTTGTGTCCGAGCCCGGCCCGACACATGAGCCGAGCCCAATTTAGACCCAATCATTTTTAATACGTGGGCCGTTATAACCAGGGGCGGCGCCAGATAATTTTTTAACGTGTGCTGAGGGGGTGCTATATATATTATATATATAAATACTTTTAATAAATGAGCAAAAATTGGCCACTTAATATTTAATATTCAATTATTTTAATGATCACAATTAAAGTATTAATTTTATTAAATTGAACAAGCACAACATTCGGCATTCAATCAAATATTATTCAAGATTTATTATTAATAATGTTATTTCAACACAATATCTCGTTATTTCGACATCAAATGTGTGCCGAGTGTGCGTGCAATAAGCAAGATGTGCATTTGTAAATCCAGTGACAGGCGTGCATTGATTTTTATTAATAAACTAGTGTTTTCTGTCAGTGTCTGCTGCAAAGATGAAGATGATCATGGTGTTCACTTTTCATAATCAACATAGATGGAAAAAATTACATTATAATATTTGAACAAATATGAAACTAAATGCTCTTATTTAATGGCTACAACAAATATAGTAGGCCTACATACTCTCTATTTGTACAAATTGCTGCACATTCAAGTTAATTCTCGAATTAATTTTCACATTATTGAAAACAATAAACATACATAAAAATATATACAGTTGTACTGCAGTTTTTTCTAAGTAGAGTTACAAGAAACACTCTTTCTGCGTAGAGGGTCCGTTTATGTTGGAAACAACTCCCATTCATAAAATCCTTCAGTTTTCGCGTGTTGTTTGTGCACCTGACAACGGTACACGTTGAGCCACAAGGAGCCATTGCTTATCTGTCAGCATTACTACTTGTCAGTAATCAGTTTCACCCGTTTGTACCGCGACGCAAGTATCCCTTGTGTGCAAGCTTCATTGAGCGTTACGCTAAACCGGAACTGAGATACCGGCAACAGGAAGTATCGAGTGTCATGGCGACGCCCATTAAGACTCGCAGGAAAGTTGTGGATACGATGTTCTGATACAGAGATATAGGTCTTGCAAAACGGTTGCTAGGGTACTAGAGTTTGGTTGCTATGGAGTTGCTTGGGAGCTGGAAGCATTAAACTTAAGAAGTTTAAAGTGGTTTGAAGTTTAAAGTAGTTTAAAGTAGTTTGAAGTTTATGATAGATATATAAATAAGTTAGATAGATACACACAAACACACACACACACACACACACACACACACTCAGACTACCTCGCTCACACACTCACTCAGACACACACACACACTCAGAGTTTATGAGTTTAGAGTTTATAAGTGTACGAGTTTTTGAGTTTAGAGTTTATAAGTTTAAATGAGTTTAGAGTTCAGAGTTTATTAATTTATGAGTTTAAGAGTTCATAAGTCTATGAATTCATGAGTTTATTAGTTAATTAGTTATTAAATTTAAGTTAATTAGTTTATAAGTGTATGAGATTAGAGTTTATTAGTTTAAATGAGTTTCATTGGCTAATATATATAGAACGGCAGTTTGGTTTAGTCTTCAAGGTGTTTAGATTTGAATTTTTGTCGGTTGGTGAGTTTGAATCTGGATTTGAATTTTTTAGAACTCCCCAATGTAAGTCAATGGGAGTTTTTCCGAGTTTTGATCGTCATTTGTAGGAAAACCGTAAGTCCGATCAGTCTGAAAAGATAAAGCAACTAACTTCAGATCAGTTTGAGTGTCTGAGCCGAGTTTGGAGTATGTAGAGTTAAAGCTCTAGGACGAGTTTGAGTCAACAGTTTTTCACAGAAGAATAATAATAATAACTAGATGCGAAAGTTCGTCGAGACAAACTTTAAGTTGGCTTGAGAAAGTTTGGACCAGAACGTTTTTTGCTAGGCGGTTGCTAGGATGTTATGGGTGGTCGCTATGGTTTTGCTAGGCGGTTGCTAGGGTATTTTGGGTAGTTGCTAGGTGGTTGCTAGGATATTTTGGGTAGTTGCTAGGGTCTTTTGGGTGGTTGCTAGGCGGTTGCTAGGATATTTTCGGTGGTTGCTAGGGTCTTTTGGGTGGTTGCTAGGCGGTTGCTAGGATATTTTTGGTGGTTGCTAGGGTCTTTTGGGTGGTTGCTAGGCGGTTGCTAGGGTTTTCTGGGTGGTTGCTAGGCTGTTTTGGGTGGTTGCTAGGGTATTCTGGGTGGTTGCTAGGCGGTTGCTAGGATATTTCTGATGGTTGCTAGGGTCTTTTGGGTGGTTGCTAGGCGGTTGCTAGGGTCTTTTGGGTGGTTGCTAGGCGGTTGCTAGGGTCTTTTGGGTGGTTGCTAGGGTGTTCTGGGTGGTTGCTAGGCGGTTGGTAGGGTGTTCTGGGTGGTTGCTAGGGTCTTTTGGGTAGTTGCTAGGCGGTTGCTAGGATATTTTGGGTAGTTGCTAGGGTCTTTTGGGTGGTTGCTAGGATATTTTCGGTGGTTGCTAGGGTCTTTTGGGTGGTTGCTAGGCGGTTGCTAGGGTATTTTGGGTGGTTGCTAGGATATTTTTGGTGGTTGCTAGGGTCTTTTGGGTGGTTGCTAGGCGGTTGCTAGGGTGTTTTGGGTGGTTGCTAGGATATTTTGGGTGGTTGCTAGGTGGTTGCTAGGGTCTTTTGGGTAGTTGCTAGGTGGTTGCTAGGGTGTTATGGGTGGTTGCTAGGCTGTTCTGGGTGGTTGCTAGGCGGTTGCTAGGGTGTTATGGGTGGTTGCTATGGTGTTGCTAGGCGGTTGCTAAGGTATTCAGGGTGGTTGATATGGTGTTACTAGGTGGCTGGTAGTTGTCACAAATGGTTACTATGGAGTTTTTATAGAGTTCTTAGCATGATCTTGGCATGATTTAACACTTAACTAATCACTATTAG
Source organism: Rutilus rutilus (assembly GCF_951802725.1). Classification (NCBI taxonomy): domain Eukaryota; kingdom Metazoa; phylum Chordata; class Actinopteri; order Cypriniformes; family Leuciscidae; genus Rutilus; species Rutilus rutilus. The sequence goes on along the minus strand of NC_140222.1, from coordinate 9,511,027 downwards.
CATGTAGCTATTCACTGCTAGCATGTGTAGTATGTTGGAAGTGATGTTTGCTAGCATGAGTCAAAAGAGCCAAACCTCATCTCTATACGATGTTCTGATACAGAGATATAGGTCTTACAAAACGGTTGCTAGGGTACTCGAGTTTGGTTGCTATGGAGTTGCTTGGGAGCTGGAAGATTTAAACTTGACAAGTTTATAGTGGTTTGAAGTTTACAGTAGTTTACAGTAGTTTGAAGTTTGACAGATAGATAAATAAGTTAGATAGACACACACACACACACACACACACACACACACACACACACACACACACTAACTCGCTCACACACTCACTCATAAACTCAGTATGTGTGTGTCTGAGTTTAGAGTTTATAAGTGTATAAATTGATGAGTTTATAAGTGTATGAGTTCTTGAGTTTTGAGTTTATAAGTTTAAATCAGTTTAGAGTTTATAAGTTTAAATGAGATTAAGAGTTCAGAGTTTATAAGTTTAAATGAGTTTAAGAGTTCAGAGTTTATTAATTTATGAGTTTATAAGTGTTTATAGTTTAGAGTTTATTAGTTTAAATGAGTCTCAATGGCTCATATAGTATATAGAACGGCAGTTTGGTTTAGTCTTCAAGGTGTTTAGATTTAAATTTTTGTCGGTTTGAATTTTTTAGAACTCCCCAATGTAAGTCAATGGGAGTTTTTGAATGAGTTTTTTCGAGTTTTGATCGTCATTTTTAGGAAAACCGTAAGTCCGATCAGTCTGAAAAGATAAAGCAACTCGAGTCAGATCAGTTTGAGTGTCTGAGCCGAGTTTGGAGTATGTAGCGTTAAAGCTCTAGGAGGAGTTTGAGTCAGATTTTTTTCCGCTCAGAAGAATAATAATAACTAGATTAAAAAGTTCGTCGAGACAAACTTTAAGTTGGCTTGAGAAAGTTTGGACTGGAAAGTTTAAAGTTTAAAGTAGTTTGAAGATTAAAGTAGTTTGAAGTTTAATTTAGTTTAACGTTTAATTTAGTTTAAGAAGTTTGAAGTTTAATTTACTTTAAAGTTTAAAGTAGTTTGAAGTTTAATTTAGTTTAAAGTTTAAAGTAGTTTGAAGTTTAATTTAGTTTACAGTTGAAAGTAGTTTGAAGTTTAAAGTTTAAATTAGTTTGAAGTTTAAAGTAGTTTAAAGTTTGAAGTAGTTTAAAGTTAAAAAGTTGCTAGGGTGTTTCTAGTGGGTTGCTAAGGTGTTCTGGGTGGTTGCTAGGTGGTAGCTGGGGTATTCTGGATGGTTGCTAGGCGGTTGCTAGGGTCTTTTGGGTGGTTGCTAGGGTGTTCTGGGTGGTTGCTAGGCGGTTGCTAGGGTCTTTTGGGTGGTTGCTAGGGTATTTTGGGTGGTTGCTAGGGTCTTTTGGGTGGTTGCTAGGCGTTGCTAGGGTGTTTTGGGTGGTTGCTAGGATATTTTGGGTGGTTGCTAGGGTCTTTTGGGTGGTTGCTAGGGTGTTCTGGGTGGTTGCTAGGCGGTTGCTAGGGTGTTCTGGGTGGTTGCTAGGGTCTTTTGGGTAGTTGCTAGGCGGTTGCTAGGATATTTTGGGTAGTTGCTAGGGTCTTTTGGGTGGTTGCTAGGCGATTGCTAGGATATTTCGGTGGTTGCTAGGGTCTTTTGGGTGGTTGCTAGGGTATTTTGGGTGGTTGCTAGGATATTTTTGGTGGTTGCTAGGGTCTTTTGGGTGGTTGCTAGGCGGTTGCTAGGGTCTTTTGGGTGGTTGCTAGGGTGGTTGCTAGGTGGTTGCTAGGGTGTTATGGGTGGTTGCTAGGCTGTTCTGGGTGGTTGCTAGGGTGTTATGGGTGGTTGCTATGGTGTTGCTAGGCGGTTGCTAAGGTATTCAGGGCGGTTGATATGGTGTTACTAGGTGGTTGGTAGTTGTCACAGATGGTTACTATGGAGTTTTTATAGAGTTCTTAGCATGATCTTGGCATGATTTAACACTTAACTAATCACTATTAGCATGTAGCTATTCACTGCTAGCATGTGTAGCATGTTGGAAGTGCTGTTTGCTAGCATGAGTCAAAAGAGCCAAACCTCATCTCTATACGATGTTCTGATACAGAGATATAGGTCTTACAAAACGGTTGCTAGGGTACTCGAGTTTGGTTGCTATGGAGTTGCTTGGGAGCTGGAAGATTTAAACTTAAGAAGTTTATAGTGGTTTGAAGTTTACAGTAGTTTACAGTAGTTTGAAGTTTGACAGATAGATAAATAAGTTAGACAGACACACACACACACACACACACACACACACACACACACACACACACTAACTCGCTCACACACTCACTCATAAACTCAGTGTGTGTGTCTGAGTTTAGAGTTTATAAGTGTATAAATTGATGAGTTTATAAGTGTATGAGTTCTTGAGTTTTGAGTTTATAAGTTTAAATCAGTTTAGAGTTTATAAGTTTAAATGAGATTAAGAGTTCAGAGTTTATTAATTTAAGAGCTTAAGAGTTCATAAGTTTATGAATTCATTAGTTTATAAGTTAATTAGTTTATAAGTGTTTATAGTTTAGAGTTTATTAGTTTAAATGAGTCTCAATGGCTCATATAGTATATAGAACGGCAGTTTGGTTTAGTCTTCAAGGTGTTTAGATTTAAATTTTTGTCGGTTTGAATTTTTTAGAACTCCCCAATGTAAGTCAATGGGAGTTTTTGAATGAGTTTTTTCGAGTTTTGATCGTCATTTTTAGGAAAACCGTAAGTCCGATCAGTCTGAAAAGATAAAGCAACTCGAGTCAGATCAGTTTGAGTGTCTGAGCCGAGTTTGGAGTATGTAGCGTTAAAGCTCTAGGAGGAGTTAGTCTCAGATTTTTTTCCGCTCAGAAGAATAATAATAACTAGATGCGAAAGTTCGTCGAGACAAACTTTAAGTTGGCTTGAGAAAGTTTGGACCGGAAAGTTTTTTGCTAGGCGGTTGTTAGGATGTTATGGGTGGTCGCTATGGTGTTGCTAGGCGGTTGCTAAGGTATTCTGGGTGGTTGCTAGGCGGTTGCTAGGGTCTTTTGTGTGGTTGCTAGGCGGTTGCTAGGGTGTTCTGGGTGGTTGCTAGGATCTTTTGGGTGGTTGCTAGGGTCTTTTGGGTGGTTGCTAGGGTCTTTTGGGTGGTTGCTAGGCGGTTGCTAGGGTCTTTTGGGTGGTTGCTAGGGTGTTCTGGGTGGTTGCTAGGCGGTTGCTAGGGTCTTTTGGGTGGTTGCTAGGCGGTTGCTAGGGTGTTCTGGGTGGTTGCTAGGCTGTTTTGGGTGGTTGCTAGGGTGTTTTGGGTGGTTGCTAGGCGGTTGCTAGGGTGTTTTGGGTGGTTGCTAGGATATTTTGGGTGGTTGCTAAGCGGTTGCTAGGGTGTTTTGGGTGGTTGCTAGGATATTTTGGGTGGTTGCTAGGGTCTTTTGGGTGGTTGCTAGGGTATTTTGGGTGGTTGCTAGGGTGTTCTGGGTGGTTACTAGGCGGTTGCTAGGGTGTTCTGGGTGGTTGCTAGGGTCTTTTTGGTAGTTGCTAGGCGGTTGCTAGGATATTTTGGGTAGTTGCTAGGGTCTTTTGGGTGGTTGCTAGGCGGTTGCTAGGATATTTTCGGTGGTTGCTAGGGTCTTTTGGGTGGTTGCTAGGCGGTTGCTAGGGTATTTTGGGTGGTTGCTAGGATAATTTTGGTGGTTGCTAGGGTCTTTTGGGTGGTTGCTAGGCGGTTGCTAGGGTGTTTTGGGTGGTTGCAAGGGTATTTTGGGTGGTTGCTAGGGTATTTTGGGTGGTTGCTAGGGTGTTCTGGGTGGTTGCTAGGCGGTTGCTAGGGTGTTCTGGGTGGTTGCTATGGTATTCAGGGCGGTTGATATGGTGTTACTAGGTGGTTGGTAGTTGTCACAGATGGTTACTATGGAGTTTTTATAGAGTTCTTAGCATGATCTTGGCATGATTTAACACTTAACTAATCCCTATTAGCATGTAGCTATTCACTGCTAGCATGTGTAACATGTTGGAAGTGCTGTTTGCTAGCATGAGTCAAAAGAGCCAAACCTCATCTCTATACGATGTTCTGACTCAGAGATATAGATCTTGCAAAATGGTTGCTAGGGTACTCAAGTTTGGTTGCTATGGAGTTGCTTGGGAGCTGGGAGCTTTAAACTTAAGAAGTTTAAATTGGTTTAAAGTTTAAAGTAGTTTAAAGTAGTTTGAAGTTTATGACAGAGATAGATAGATAAATAAGTTAGATAGACACACACACACACACACACACACACACACACACACACAACCTCGCTCACACACTCACTCAGACACACACACACACACTCAGAGTTTGAGTTTAGAGTTTATAAGTGTATTAATTGATGAGTTTATAAGTGTACACGTTTTTGAGTTTAGAGTTTATAAGTTTAAATGAGTTTAGAGTTTATAAGTTTAAATGAGTTTAGAGTTCAGAGTTTATTAATTTATGAGTTTAAGAGTTCATAAGTCTATGAATTCATGAGTTTATTAGTTAATTAGTTATTAAATTTAAGTTAATTAGTTTATAAGTGTATGAGATTAGAGTTTATTAGTTTAAATGAGTTTCATTGGCTAATATATATAGAACGGCAGTTTGGTTTAGTCTTCAAGGTGTTTAGATTTGAATTTTTGTCGGTTGGTGAGTTTGAATCTGGATTTGAATTTTTTAGAACTCCCCAATGTAAGTCAATGGGAGTTTTTCCGAGTTTTGATCGTCATTTTTAGGAAAACCGTAAGTCCGATCAGTCTGAAAAGATATAGCACACCGAGTCAGATATGTTTGAGTGTCTGAGCCGATTTTGGAGTATGTAGAGTTAAAGCTCTAGGAGGAGTTTGAGTCAGATTTTTTAGTAAGAAGAATAATAATAATAACTAGATGCGAAAGTTCGTCGAGACAAACTTTAAGTTGGCTTGAGAAAGTTTGGAGCAGAATGTTTTTTGCTAGGCGGTTGCTAGGGTGTTCTGGGTGGTTGCTAGGCGGTTGCTAGGGTGTTCTGGGTGGTTACTAGGGTGTTCTGGGTGGTTGCTAGGCGGTTGCTAGGATATTTTGGGTGGTTGCTAGGGTCTTTTGGGTGGTTGCTAGGGTATTTTAGGTGGTTGCTAGGGTATTCTGGGTGGTTGCTAGGCGGTTGCTAGGATATTTCTGGTGGTTGCTAGGGTCTTTTGGGTGGTTGCTAGGCGGTTGCTATGATATTTTGGGTGGTTTCTAGGGTCTTTTGGGTGGTTGCTAGGATATTTTTGGTGGTTGCTAGGGTCTTTTGGGTGGTTGCTAGGTGGTTGCTAGGGTATTCTGGGTGGTTGCTAGGCTGTTTTGGGTGGTTGCTAGGGTATTCTGGGTGGTTGCTAGGCGGTTGCTAGGGTATTTTGGGTGGTTGCTAGGGTATTTTGGGCGGTTGCTAGGGTGTTCTGGGTGGTTGTTAGGCAGTTGCTAGGGTATTCTGAGTGGTTACTATGGTGTTGCTAGGGTGTCCTAAGGTATTTTCGGTGGTTGCTAGGGTGTTCTGAGTGGTTGCTATGGTGTTACTAAGGTTTTCTAAGGTATTTTGGGTGGTTGCTAGGGTGTTCTGAGTGGTTGCTATGGTGTTGCTAGGGTGTCCTAAGGTATTTTGGGTGGTTGCTAGGGTGTTCCGAGTGGTTGCTATGGTGTTGCTATGGTGTTCTAAGGTATTTTGGGTGGTTGCTAGGGTGTTTTGGGTGGTTGCTATGGTGTTGCTAGGGTGTTCTAAGGTATTTTGGGTGGTTGCTAGGGTGTTCTGAGTGGTTGCTATGGTGTTGCTAGAGTGTTCTAAGGTATTTTGGGTGGTTGCTAGGGTGTTCTGAGTGGTTGCTATGGTGTTGGTAGGGTGTCCTAAGGTATTTTGGGTGGTTGCTAGGGTGTTCTGGGTGGTTGTTAGGCAGTTGCTAGGGTGTTCTGAGTGGTTGCTATGGTGTTGCTAGGGTGTCCTAAGGTATTTTGTGTGGTTGCTAGGGTGTTCTGGGTGGTTGCTATGGTGTTGCTAGGGTTTTTTAAGGTATTTTGGGTGGTTGCTAGGGTGTTCTGGGTGGTTGCTATGGTATTCAGGGCAGTTGATATGGTGTTACTAGGTGGTTGGTAGTTGTCACAGATGGTTACTATGGAGTTTTTATAGAGTTCTTAGCATGATCTTGGCATGATTTAACACTTAACTAATTGCTATTAGCATGTAGCTATTCACTGCTAGCATGTGTAGCATGTTGGAAGTGCTGTTTGCAAGCATGAGTCAAAAGAGCCAAACCTCATCTCTATACGATGTTCTGATACAGAGATATAGGTCTTGCAAAACGGTTGCTAGGGTACTCAAGTTTGGTTGCTATGGAGTTGCTTGGGAGCTGGAAGCATTAAACTTAAGAAGTTTAAAGTGGTTTGAAGTTTAAAGTAGTTTAAAGTAGTTTGAAGTTTATGATAGATATATAAATAAGTTAGATAGATACACACAAACACACACACACACACACAAACACACACACACACACACACACACACACACACTAACTCGCTCACACACTCACTCATAAACTCAGTGTGTGTGTCTGAGTTTAGAGTTTATAAGTGTATAAATTGATGAGTTTATAAGTGTATGAGTTCTTGAGTTTTGAGTTTATAAGTTTAAATCAGTTTAGAGTTTATAAGTTTAAATGAGATTAAGAGTTTAGAGTTTATTAATTTAAGAGCTTAAGAGTTCATAAGTTTATGAATTCATTAGTTTATAAGTTAATTAGTTTATAAGTGTTTATAGTTTAGAGTTTATTAGTTTAAATGAGTCTGAATGGCTCATATAGTATATAGAACGGCAGTTTGGTTTAGTCTTCAAGGTGTTTAGATTTAAATTTTTGTCGGTTTGAATTTTTTAGAACTCCCCAATGTAAGTCAATGGAGTTTTTGAATGAGTTTTTTCGAGTTTTGATCGTCATTTTTAGGAAAACCGTAAGTCCGATCAGTCTGAAAAGATAAAGCAACTCGAGTCAGATCAGTTTGAGTGTCTGAGCCGAGTTTGGAGTATGTAGCGTTAAAGCTCTAGGAGGAGTTAGTCTCAGATTTTTTTTCCGCTCAGAAGAATAATAATAATAATAATAATAATAAGTTTAAATAGGATTTCAATATGTTGGCTCTCTCAAGCCAACTTAATAATAAGTTTAAATAGGATTTCAATATGTTGGCTCTCTCAAGCCAACTTAACTAGATGCGAAAGTTCGTCGAGACAAACTTTAAGTTGGCTTGAGAAAAGTTTGGAGCAGAACGTTTTTTGCTAGGCAGTTGCTAGGATGTTATGGGTGGTTGCTATGGTGTTGCTATGGTATTTTGGGTGGTTGCTAGGGTGTTCTGGGTGGTTGCTAGGGTGTCCTGGGTGGTTGCTAAGGTCTTTTGGGTGGTTGCTAGGGTATTTTGGGTGGTTGCCAGGGTATTCTGGGTGGTTGCTAGGCGGTTGCTAGGGTTTTCTGGGTGGTTGCTAGGCGGTTGCTAGGATATTTTAGGTGGTTGCTAGGGTCTTTTGGGTGGTTGCTAGGTGGTTGCTAGGGTCTTTTGGGTGGTTGCTAGGTGGTTGCTAGGATGTTTTGGGTGGTTGCTAGGGTCTTTTGGGTGGTTGCTAGGCGGTTGCTAGGGTGTTTTGGGTGGTTGCTAGGATATTTTGGGTGGTTGCTAGGGTCTTTTGGGTGGTTGCTAGGCGGTTGCTAGGGTCTTTTGGGTGGTTGCTAGGGTCTTTTGGGTGGTTGCTAGGCGTTGCTAGGGTGTTTTGGGTGGTTGCTAGGATATTTTGGGTGGTTGCTAGGGTCTTTTGGGTGGTTGCTAGCGTGTTCTGGGTGGTTGCTAGGCGGTTGCTAGGGTGTTCTGGGTGGTTGCTAGGGTCTTTTAGGTAGTTGCTAGGCAGTTGCTAGGATATTTTGGGTAGTTGCTAGGGTCTTTTGGGTGGTTGCTAGGCAGTTGCTAGGATATTTCTGTGGTTGCTAGGGTCTTTTGGGTGGTTGCTAGGCGGTTGCTAGGGTATTTTGGGTGGTTGCTAGGATATTTTTGGTGGTTGCTAGGGTCTTTTGGGTGGTTGCTAGGCGGTTGCTAGGGTCTTTTGGGTGGTTGCTAGGGTGGTTGCTAGGTGGTTGCTAGGCGGTTGCTAGGGTGTTATGGGTGGTTGCTATGGTGTTGCTAGGCGGTTGCTAAGGTATTCAGGGCGGATGATATGGTGTTACTAGGTGGCTGGTAGTTGTCACAGATGGTTACTATGGAGTTTTTATAGAGTTCTTAGCATGATCTTGGCATGATTTAACACTTAACTAATCACTATTAGCATGTAGCTATTCACTGCTAGCATGTGTAGTATGTTGGAAGTGCTGTTTGCTAGCATGAGTCAAAAGAGCCAAACCTCATCTCTATACGATGTTCTGATACAGAGATATAGGTCTTACAAAACGGTTGCTAGGGTACTCGAGTTTGGTTGCTATGGAGTTGCTTGGGAGCTGGAAGATTTAAACTTAAGAAGTTTATAGTGGTTTGAAGTTTACAGTAGTTTACAGTAGTTTGAAGTTTGACAGATAGATAAATAAGTTAGATAGACACACACACACACACACACACACACACACACACACACACTCTAACTCGCTCACACACTCACTCATAAACTCAGTGTGTGTGTCTGAGTTTAGAGTTTATAAGTGTATGAGTTCTTGAGTTTTGAGTTTATAAGTTTAAATCAGTTTAGAGTTTATAAGTTTAAATGAGATTAAGAGTTCAGAGTTTATTAATTTTATGAGTTTAAGAGTTCATAAGTTTATGAATTCATGAGTTTATAAGTTAATTAGTTTATAAGTGTTTATAGTTTAGAGTTTATTAGTTTAAATTAGTCTCAATGGCTCATATAGTATATAGAACGGCAGTTTGGTTTAGGTCTTCAAGGTGTTTAGATTTAAATTTTTGTCGGTTTGAATTTTTTAGAACTCCCCAATGTAAGTCAATGGAGTTTTTGAATGAGTTTTTTCGAGTTTTGATCGTCATTTTTAGGAAAACCGTAAGTCCGATCAGTCTGAAAAGATAAAGCAACTCGAGTCAGATCAGTTTGAGTGTCTGAGCCGAGTTTGGAGTATGTAGCGTTAAAGCTCTAGGAGGAGTTTGAGTCAGATTTTTTTCCGCTCAGAAGAATAATAATAATAATAATAAGTTTAAATAGGATTTCAATATGTTGGCTTTCTCAAGCCAACTTAACTAGATGCGAAAGTTCGTCGAGACAAACTTTAAGTTGGCTTGAGAAAGTTTGGAGCAGAACGTTTTTTGCTAGGCGGTTGCTAGGATGTTATGGGTGGTTGCTAAGGTCTTTTGGGTGGTTGCTAGGGTATTTTGGGTGGTTGCTAGGGTGTTCTAGGTGGTTGCTAGGGTATTCTGGGTGGTTGCTAGGCGGTTGCTAGGGTTTTCTGGGTGGTTGCTAGGCTGTTTTGGGTGGTTGCTAGGGTATTCTGGGTGGTTGCTAGGCGGTTGCTAGGATATTTATGATGGTTGCTAGGGTCTTTTGGGTGGTTGCTAGGCGGTTGTTAGGATATTTTGGGTGGTTGCTAGGCGGTTGCTAGGATATTTTAGGTGGTTGCTAGGGTCTTTTGGGTGGTTGCTAGGTGGTTGCTAGGGTCTTGGGTGGTTGCTAGGGTCTTTTGGGTGGTTGCTAGGATGTTTTGGGTGGTTGCTAGGCGGATGCTAGGATATTTTGGGTGGTTGCTAGGGTCTTTTGGGTGGTTGCTAGGCGGTTGCTAGGGTGTTTTGGGTGGTTGCTAGGGTCTTTTGGGTGGTTGCTAGGGTATTTTGGGTGGTTGCTAGGGTGTTCTCGGTGGTTGCTAGGGTCTTTTGGGTTGGTTGCTAGGCGTTGCTAGGGTGTTTTGGGTGGTTGCTAGGATATTTTGGGTGGTTGCTAGGGTCTTTTGGGTGGTTGCTAGGGTGTTCTGGGTGGTTGCTAGGCGGTTGCTAGGGTGTTCTGGGTGGTTGCTAGGGTCTTTTGGGTGGTTGCTAGGCGGTTGCTAGGATATTTCGGTGGTTGCTAGGGTCTTTTGGGTGGTTGCTAGGCGGTTGCTAGGGTATTTTGGGTGGTTGCTAGGATATTTTTGGTGGTTGCTAGGGTCTTTTGGGTGGTTGCTAGGCGGTTGCTAGGGTCTTTTGGGTGGTTGCTAGGGTGGTTGCTAGGTGGTTGCTAGGGTGTTATGGGTGGTTGCTAGGCTGTTCTGGGTGGTTGCTAGGCGGTTGCTAGGGTGTTATGGGTGGTTGCTATGGTGTTGCTAGGCGGTTGCTAAGGTATTCAGGGCGGTTGATATGGTGTTACTAGGTGGTTGGTAGTTGTCACAGATGGTTACTATGGAGTTTTTATAGAGTTCTTAGCATGATCTTGGCATGATTTAACACTTAACTAATCACTATTAGCATGTAGCTATTCACTGCTAGCATGTGTAGCATGTTGGAAGTGCTGTTTGCTAGCATGAGTCAAAAGAGCCAAACCTCATCTCTATACGATGTTCTGATACAGAGATATAGGTCTTACAAAACGGTTGCTAGGGTACTCGAGTTTGGTTGCTATGGAGTTGCTTGGGAGCTGGAAGATTTAAACTTAAGAAGTTTATAGTGGTTTGAAGTTTACAGTAGTTTACAGTAGTTTGAAGTTTGACAGATAGATAAATAAGTTAGACAGACACACACACACACACACACACACACACACACACACACACACACACACTAACTCGCTCACACACTCACTCATAAACTCAGTGTGTGTGTCTGAGTTTAGAGTTTATAAGTGTATAAATTGATGAGTTTATAAGTGTATGAGTTCTTGAGTTTTGAGTTTATAAGTTTAAATCAGTTTAGAGTTTATAAGTTTAAATGAGATTAAGAGTTCAGAGTTTATTAATTTATGAGTTTAAGAGTTCATAAGTTTATGAATTCATTAGTTTATAAGTTAATTAGTTTATAAGTGTTTATAAGTGTTTATAGTTTAGAGTTTATTAGTTTAAATGAGTCTCAATGGCTCATATAGTATATAGAACGGCAGTTTGGTTTAGTCTTCAAGGTGTTTAGATTTAAATTTTTGTCGGTTTGAATTTTTTAGAACTCCCCAATGTAAGTCAATGGGAGTTTTTGAATGAGTTTTTTCGAGTTTTGATCGTCATTTTTAGGAAAACCGTAAGTCCGATCAGTCTGAAAAGATAAAGCAACTCGAGTCAGATCAGTTTGAGTGGCTGAGCCGAGTTTGGAGTATGTAGCATTAAAGCTCTAGGAGGAGTTAGAGTCAGATTTTTTTCCGCTCAGAAGAATAATAATAATAATAATAAGTTTAAATAGGATTTCAATATGTTGGCTCTCTCAAGCCAACTTAACTAGATGCGAAAGTTCGTCGAGACAAACTTTAAGTTGGCTTGAGAAAGTTTGGACCGGAAAGTTTTTTGCTAGGCGGTTGTTAGGATGTTATGGGTGGTCGCTATGGTGTTGCTAGGTGGTTGCTAAGGTATTCTGGGTGGTTGCTAGGCGGTTGCTAGGGTATTTTGGGTGGTTGCTAGGGTGTTTTGGGTGGTTGCTAGGCGGTTGCTAGGGTCTTTTGTGTGGTTGCTAGGCGGTTGCTAGGTGGTTGCTAGGGTATTCTGGGTGGTTGCTAGGATATTTTTGGTGGTTGCTAGGGTCTTTTGGGTGGTTGCTAGGCGGTTGCTAGGGTGTTTTGGGTGGTTGCTAGGCGGTTGCTAGGGTCTTTTGGGTGGTTGCTAGGGTCTTTTGGGTGGTTGCTAGGCGGTTGCTAGGGTCTTTTGGGTGGTTGCTAGGGTCTTTTGGGTGGTTGCTAGGGTCTTTTGGGTGGTTGCTAGGGTGTTCTGGGTGGTTGCTAGGCGGTTGCTAGGGTCTTTTGGGTGGTTGCTAGGCGGTTGCTAGGGTGTTCTGGGTGGTTGCTAGGCTGTTTTGGGTGGTTGCTAGGATATTCTGGGTGGTTGCTAGGCGGTTGCTAGGATATTTCTGGTGGTTGCTAGGGTCTTTTGGGTGGTTGCTAGGCGGTTGATAGGATATTTTGGGTGGTTGCTAGGGTCTTTTGGGTGGTTGCTAGGCGGTTGCTAGGGTGTTTTGGGTGGTTGCTAGGGTCTTTTGGGTGGTTGCTAGGCGGTTGCTAGGGTGTTTTGTGTGGTTGCTAGGGTCTTTTGGGTGGTTGCTACGGTGTTCTGGGTGGTTGCTAGGGTCTTTTGGGTGGTTGCTAGGCGGTTGCTAGGGTGTTCTGGGGGGTTGCTATGGTATTCAGGGCGGTTGATATGGTGTTACTAGGTGGTTGGTAGTTGTCACAGATGGTTACTATGGAGTTTTTATAGAGTTCTTAGCATGATCTTGGCATGATTGGCACTTAACTAATCGCTATTAGCATGTAGCTATTCACTGCTAGCATATGTAGCATGTTGGAAGTGCTGTTTGCTAGCATGAGTCAAAAGAGCCAAACCTCATCTCTATACGATGTTCTGATACAGAGATATAGGTCTTGCAAAACGGTTGCTAGGGTACTCAAGTTTGGTTGCTATGGAGTTGCTTGGGAGCTGGGAGCTTTAAACTTAAGAAGTTTAAATTGGTTTGAAGTTTAAAGTAGTTTGAAGTTTATGACAGAGAGATAGATAGATAAATAAGTTAGATAGATACACACACACACACACACACACACACACACTCACAGACTACCTCGCTCACACACTCACTCAGACACACACACACACACACACACACACTCAGAGTTTATGAGTTAAGAGTTTATAAGTTTAAATGAGTTTACAGTTCAGAGTTTATTAATTTATGAGTTTAAGAGTTCATAAGTCTATGAATTCATGAGTTTATTAGTTAATTAGTTATTAAATTTAAGTTAATTAGTTTATAAATGTATGAGATTAGAGTTTATTAGTTTAAATGAGTTTCATTGGCTAATATATATAGAACGGCAGTTTGGTTTAGTCTTCAAGGTATTTAGATTTGAATTTTTGTCGGTTGGTCAGTTTGAATCTGGATTTGAATTTTTTAGAACTCCCCAATGCAAGTCAATGGGAGTTTTTCCGAGTTTTGATCATCATTTGTAGGAAAACCGTAAGTCCGATCAGTCTGAAAAGATAAAGCAACTCGAGTCAGAACAGTTTGAGTGTCTGAGCCGAGTTTGGAGTATGTAGAGTTAAAGCTCTAGGAGGAGATTGAGTGGAATTTTTTGGTAAGAAGAATAATAATAATAACTAGATGCGAAAGTTCGTCGAGACAAACTTTAAGTTGGCTTGAGAAAGTTTGGACCAGAACGTTTTTTGCTAGGCAGTTGCTAGGATGTTATGGGTGGTCGCTATGGTGTTGCTAGGCGGTTGCTAGGGTATTTTGGGTGGTTGCTAGGCGGTTGCTAGGGTATTCTGGGTGGTTGCTAGGGTGTTTTGGGTGGTTGCTAGGCGGTTGCTAGGGTCTTTTGGGTGGTTGCTAGGCGGTTGCTAGGGTGTTTTGGGTGGTTGCTAGGGTGTTTTGGGTGGTTGCTAGGCGGTTGCTAGGATATTTTGGGTGGTTGCTAGGCGGTTGCTAAGGTCTTTTGGGTGGTTGCTAGGGTCTTTTGGGTGGTTGCTAGGCGGTTGCTAGGGTCTTTTGGGTGGTTGCTAGGGTGTTCTGGGTGGTTGCTAGGCAGTTGCTAGGGTGTTATAGGTGGTTGCTATGGTGTTGCTAGGCAGTTGCTAGGGTATTTTGGGTGGTTGCTAGGGTGTTCTGGGTGGTTGCTAGGGTCTTTTGGGTGGTTGCTAGGCGGTTGCTAGGGTCTTTCGGGTGGTTGCTAGGTTATTTTAGGTGGTTGCTAGGGTCTTTTGGGTGGTTGCTAGGCGGTTGCTAGGGTCTTTTGGGTGGTTGCTAGGGTGTTCTGGGTGGTTGCTAGGCAGTTGCTAGGGTGTTATAGGTGGTTGCTATGGTTTTGCTAGGCGGTTGCTAAGGTATTTTGGGTGGTTGCTAGGCAGTTGCTAGGGTGTTATGGGTGGTTGCTATGGTGTTGCTAGGCGGTTGCTAAGGTATTCTGGGTGGTTGCCAGGTGGTGGCTAGGGTGTTCTGGGTGGTTGCTAGACTGTTTTGGGTGGTTGCTAGGCGGTTGCTAGGGTGTTTTAGGTGGTTGCTAGGGTCTTTTGTGTGGTTGCTAGGGTATTTTGGGTGGTTGCTAGGGTGTTCTGGGTGGTTGCTAGGCGGTTGCTAGGGTGTTCTGGGTGGTTGCTATGGTATTCAGGGCGGTTGATATGGTGTTACTAGCTGGTTGGTAGTTGTCACAGATGGTTACTATGGAGTTTTTATAGAGTTCTTAGCATGATCTTGGCATGATTTAACACTTAACTAATCACTATTAGCATGTAGCTATTCACTGCTAGCATGTGTAGCATGTTGGAAGTGCTGTTTGCTAGCATGAGTCAAAAGAGCCAAACCTCATCTCTATACGATGTTCTGATACAGAGATATAGGTCTTACAAAACGGTTGCTAGGGTACTCGAGTTTGGTTGCTATGGAGTTGCTTGGGAGCTGGAAGATTTAAACTTAAGAAGTTTATAGTGGTTTGAAGTTTAAAGTAGTTTACAGTAGTTTGAAGTTTGACAGATAGATAAATAAGTTAGATAGACACACACACACACACACACACACACACACACACACAAACACACACACACACACACACACACACACACACACACTAACTCGCTCACACACTCACTCATAAACTCAGTGTGTGTGTCTGAGTTTAGAGTTTATAAGTGTATAAATTGATGAGTTTATAAGTGTATGAGTTCTTGAGTTTTGAGTTTATAAGTTTAAATCAGTTTAGAGTTTATAAGTTTAAATGAGATTAAGAGTTCAGAGTTTATTAATTTAAGAGCTTAAGAGTTCATAAGTTTATGAATTCATTAGTTTATAAGTTAATTAGTTTATAAGTGTTTATAGTTTAGAGTTTATTAGTTTAAATGAGTCTCAATGGCTCATATAGTATATAGAACGGCAGTTTGATTTAGTCTTCAAGGTGTTTAGATTTAAATTTTTGTCGGTTTGAATTTTTTAGAACTCCCCAATGTAAGTCAATGGGAGTTTTTGAATGAGTTTTTTCGAGTTTTGATCGTCATTTTTAGGAAAACCGTAAGTCCGATCAGTCTGAAAAGATAAAGCAACTCGAGTCAGATCAGTTTGAGTGTCTGAGCCGAGTTTGGAGTATGTAGCGTTAAAGCTCTAGGAGGAGTTAGTCTCAGATTTTTTTCCGCTCAGAAGAATAATAATAACTAGATTAAAAAGTTCGTCGAGACAAACTTTAAGTTGGCTTGAGAAAGTTTGGACTGGAAAGTTTAAAGTTTAAAGTAGTTTGAAGATTAAAGTAGTTTGAAGTTTAATTTAGTTTAAAGTTTAAAGAAGTTTGAAGTTTAATTTAGTTTAAAGTTTAAAGTAGTTTGAAGTTTAATTTAGTTTGAAGTTTAAAGTAGTTTGAAGTTTAATTTAGTTTAAAGGTTAAAGTAGTTTAAAGTTTAAAGTAGTTTAAAGTTTAAAGTAGTTTTAAGTTTAAAGTAGTTGTAAGTAGTTTGAAGTTTAAAGTACTTCGACGTTTAAAGTAGTTTGAAGTTCAAAGTAGTTTAAAATTTAAATTAGTTTGAAGTTTAAAGCAGTTTAAAGTTTCAAGTAGTTTAAAGTTAAAAAAGTTGCTAGGCTGTTGCTAGGGTGTTCTGGGTCGTTGCTATGTTGTTGCTAGGCAGTTGCTAGGGTATTATGGGTGGTTGCTATTGTGTTGCTAGGTGGTTGCTAGGGTATTCTGGTTGGTTGCTAGGCGGTTGCTATGGTGTTGCTAGGGTATTCTGGGTGGTTGCTAGGCGGTTGCTAGGGTGTTCTGGGTGGTTGCTATTGTGTTGCTAGGTGGTTTCTAGGGTGTTCTGGGTGGTTGCTATGGTGTTGCTAGGCAGTTGCTAAGGTATTCTGGGTGGTTGCTAGGCGGTTGCTAGGGTGTTCTTGGTGGTTGCTATGGTGTTGCTAGGCAGTTGCTAAGGTATTCTGGGTGGTTGCTAGGCGGTTGCTAGGGTGTTCTTGGTGGTTGCTATGGTGTTGCTAGGCGGTTGCTAAGATATTCTGTGTGGTTGCTAGGGTGTTGCTAAGGTATTTTGGGTGGTTGTTAGGGTGTTCTGGGTGGTTGCTAGGCGGTTGCTAGGGTGTTCTGGTTGAAACTAGGATATTTTGGGTGGTTGCTAGGGTCTTTTGGGTGGTTGCTTGGCGGTTGCTAGGATATTTTTGGTGGTTGCTAGGGTCTTTTGGGTGGTTGCTAGGCGGTTGCTAGGGTGTTTTGGGTGGTTGCTAGGATATTTTGGGTGGTTGCTAGGTGGTTGCTAGGGTCTTTTGGGTGGTTGCTAGGCGGTTGCTAGGGTCTTTTGGGTGGTTGCTAGGGTATTTTGGGTGGTTGCTAGGGTGTTCTGGGTGGTTGCTAGGCAGTTGCTAGGGTGTTCAGGGTGGTTGCTAGGGTCTTTTGGGTAGTTGCTAAGCGGTTGCTAGGATATTTTGGGTAGTTGCTAGGGTCTTTTGGTGGTTGCTAGGATATTTTCGGTGGTTGCTAGGGTCTTTTGGGTGGTTGCTAGGCGGTTGCTAGGATATTTTTGGTGGTTGCTAGGGTCTTTTGGGTGGTTGCTAGGATATTTTGGGTGGTTGCTAGGTGGTTGCTAGGGTCTTTTGGGTGGTTGCTAGGCGGTTGCTAGGATATTTTGGGTGGTTGCTAGGGTATTTTGGGTGGTTGCTAGGGTGTTCTGGGTGGTTGCTAGGCGGTTGCTAGGGTGTTCTGGGTGGTTGCTATGGTATTCAGGGCGGTTGATATGGTGTTACTAGGTGGTTGGTAGTTGTCACAGATGGTTACTATGGAGTTTTTATAGAGTTCTTAGCATGATCTTGGCATGATTTAACACTTAACTAATTGCTATTAGCATGTAGCTATTCACTGCTAGCATGTGTAGCATGTTGGAAGTGCTGTTTGCTAGCATGAGTCAAAAGAGCCAAAACTCATCTCTATACGATGTTCTGATACAGAGATATAGGTCTTGCAAAACGGTTGCTAGGGTACTAGAGTTTGGTTGCTATGGAGTTGCTTGGGAGCTGGAAGCATTAAACTTAAGAAGTTTAAAGTGGTTTGAAGTTTAAAGTAGTTTAAAGTAGTTTGAAGTTTATGATAGATATATAAATAAGTTAGATAGATACACACAAACACACACACACACACACACACACACACACACACACACACACTCACTCAGACTACCTCGCTCACACACTCACTCAGACACACACACACACACTCAGAGTTTATGAGTTTAGAGTTTATAAGTGTACGAGTTTTTGAGTTTAGAGTTTATAAGTTTAAATGAGTTTAGAGTTCAGAGTTTATTAATTTATGAGTTTAAGAGTTCATAAGTCTATGAATTCATGAGTTTATTAGTTAATTAGTTATTAAATTTAAGTTAATTAGTTTATAAGTGTATGAGATTAGAGTTTATTAGTTTAAATGAGTTTCATTGGCTAATATATATAGAACGGCAGTTTGGTTTAGTCTTCAAGGTGTTTAGATTTGAATTTTTGTCGGTTGGTGAGTTTGAATCTGGATTTGAATTTTTTAGAACTCCCCAATGTAAGTCAATGGGAGTTTTTCCGAGTTTTGATCGTCATTTGTAGGAAAACCGTAAGTCCGATCAGTCTGAAAAGATAAAGCAACTAACTTCAGATCAGTTTGAGTGTCTGAGCCGAGTTTGGAGTATGTAGAGTTAAAGCTCTAGGACGAGTTTGAGTCAACAGTTTTTCACAGAAGAATAATAATAATAAAAATAAGTTTAAGTACAATATCAGTAAGTTGGCTTTCTCAAGCCAACTTAATAATAATAATAAGTTTAAATAGGATTTCAATATGTTGGCTTTCTCAAGCCAACTTAACTAGATGCGAAAGTTCGTCGAGACAAACTTTAAGTTGGCTTGAGAAAGTTTGGAGCAGAACGTTTTTTGCTAGGCGGTTGCTAGGATGTTATGGGTGGTTGCTAGGGTATTTTGGGCGGTTGCTAGGTGTTCTGGGTGGTTGCTAGGTGGTTGCTAGGGTGTCCTGGGTGGTTGCTAAGGTCTTTTGGGTGGTTGCTAGGGTATTTTGGGTGGTTGCTAGGGTATTCTGGGTGGTTGCTAGGCGGTTGCTAGGGTTTTCTGGGTGGTTGCTAGGCTGTTTTGGGTGGTTGCTAGGGTCTTTTGGGTGGTTGCTAGGCGGTTGCTAGGCGGTTGCTAGGATATTTTGGGTGGTTGCTAGGCGGTTGCTAGGGTCTTTTGGGTGGTTGCTAGGGTCTTTTGGGTGGTTGCTAGGCGGTTGCTAGGGTGTTTTGGGTGGTTGCTAGGATGTTTTGGGTGGTTGCTAGGGTCTTTTGGGTGGTTGCTAGGCGGTTGCTAGGGTGTTTTGGGTGGTTGCTAGGATATTTTGGGTGGTTGCTAGGGTGTTATGGGTGGTTGCTAGGCAGTTGCTAGGGTGTTATAGGTGGTTGCTATGGTGTTGCTAGGCGGTTGCTAAGGTATTTTGGGTGGTTGCTAGGGTGTTCTGGGTGGTTGCTAGGCAGTTGCTAGGCTGTTATGGGTGGTTGCTATGGTGTTTTGCTAGGCGTTGCTAAGGTATTCTGGGTGGTTGCTAGGTGGTGGCTAGGGTGTTCTGGGTGGTTGCTAGGCTGTTTTGGGTGGTTGCTAGGGTATTCTGGGTGGTTGCTAGGGTCTTTTGGGTGGTTGCTAGGCGGTTTCTATGGTGTTTTGGGTGGTTGCTAGGATATTTTGGGTGGTTGCTAGGCGGTTGCTAGGGTCTTTTGGGTGTTTGCTAGGGTGTTCTGGGTGGTTGCTAGGCGGTTGCTAGGGTCTTTTGTGTGGTTGCTAGGCGGTTGCTAGGGTGTTCTGGGTGGTTGCTAGGCTGTTTTGGGTGGTTGCTAGGATATTCTGGGTGGTTGCTAGGCGGTTGCTAGGATATTTCTGGTGGTTGCTAGGGTCTTTTGGGTGGTTGTTAGGCGGTTGCTAGGATATTTTCGGTGGTTGCTAGGGTCTTTTGGGTGGTTGCTAGGCGGTTGCTAGGGTCTTTTGGATGGTTGCTAGGGTCTTTTGGGTGGTTGCTAGGCGGTTGCTAGGATATTTTCGGTGGTTGCTAGGCGGTTGCTAGGGTATTTTGGGTGGTTGCTAAGATATTTTGGGTGATTGCTAGGGTCTTTTGGGTGGTTGCTAGGCGGTTGCTAGGGTATTTTGGGTGGTTGCTAGGGTGTTCTGGGTGGTTGCTAGGTGGTTGCTAGGGTGTTATGGGTGGTTACTAGGATGTTTTGGGTGGTTGCTAGGGTGTTGCTAGGCGGTTGCTAGGGTATTTTGGGTGGTTGCTAGGGTGTTCTGGGTGGTTGCTAGGCGGTTGCTAGGGTGTCCTGGGTGGTTGCTATGAAGATTTTAGGCCATTACTTATTGGCTGCTTGATAATAATAAATCCTCTGAGGGAGAGAGAGAGGGAGAGAAATGCAGGGGTGTCAGGCCCTTTGTGTCTGTGTGTGTGAAAACGTCGGTTTGGATTTGAATTTTTTTAGAATGCCCAATGTTAAGTCAATGGGAGTTTTTCCGGGTTTTGATCGTCATTTGTAGGAAAACCGTAAGTCCGATCAGTCTGAAAAGATAAAGCAACTCGAGTCAGAACAGTTTGAAGGTCTGAGCCGAGTTTGGAGTATGTAGAGTTAAAGCTCTAGGAGGAGATTGAGTGTAATTTTTTGGTAAGAAGAATAATAATAATAAGTTTAAATAGGATTTCAATATGTTGGCTTTCTCAAGCCAACTTAATAAGTTTAAATAGGATTTCAATATGTTGGCTCTCTCAAGCCAACTTAAAAATAAGTTTAAGTACAATATCAGTAAGTTGGCTTTCTCAAGCCAACTTAATAAGAAGAAATGTTTCTTCAGCAGCAAATCAGCATATTAGCTATTAGTTCTGTAGAATCATGTGACAATGAAGACTTGAGTAACAGGGAAAAAATACCTTTTACAGTTTTTCTCAATTGTTTACACACATTTTTCTGAAAGCATGCCTCATATTCTCAGAACTCTACACACAAATCCAAAAAAACACACACATCGGGCAAAACCCCTCAGTTCTCCTGCAAAATGAAACTTTACATTCAAAACAATGTTATTTCTTCTCAAAATGGTATTTTGTTTTCAAATGACACACACAAACCATCATATGAATAGACATTTATAAGAACCAGTTGAACACTAATGTGCTCAATGTAAAACACTATGATGAATGCAAAACACTTCTTCTCCATTCTTCATAATGACTTAGGCCTTTTTTTGTTTAGTGTTACACTTTCTACAGACAGTACATACATAAGTGTGTTGTAAAATATCTGAGAATATTGTTTTTATACTCAGAACACACAAATACATGGTAACAAATACATTTTATTTTTCCCACAAAACCAATGTACACAGTGTACATCCCAACCAACACAAAGTTGTACATACAGTGGTCTACATACAAAACAACAGAAGAATTGACTGTATACAGTTACAGGAAAAAAGAAAATCCAATGTTGGCATCCATTGCTAAGAGCTCACCTGTTGCCCTTTTATGCTAAAGCTCTGGGCCCGTATCCCTAAAGAATTTTGGTGCAAAAAGTGGCTCCTAGTGGCCAAATTCTAAGAAAATTCTCAGAGTCATGACGTTTTCTTAGAATTTCCCCTAAAAGTGACACGAAAATCCCAGTTAATATAAAAGCTATTCCTCAAGATTCCTGCTAAGAGCAGGGAAGAGGACTTTTAGTGGCTTAGAAGTTCCCCTAAGCAGCTGCACAAAATGTGTTTGTAGGATATTTGTTAACAAGCCTTCATAAATAGACCAGCCAGCAATCACAGACATTGATAAAAGCTGAGCCGTGTTACCCTCGTTAAGACCACACTGAGTTGTAACGTTGCAATTTCTACTTCATTAAGGACAGCCCCTTGAGATAGGCCATCTTGTTTTCAATGGGGTCCATATGGGAGTGAAAGTACAAAATATGCCAGCTAGGATATTAATATGAGCAAATAAGACACGAATCATTATTTGAACAGGGTGTAATGAGCTTAAGTTTTCACATATTTTAGATTCTAATGTTAGGCTATAACCCCTACAGCTTACTATTCATTTTCCAGATATTTTCTTGAATGTGAAATATTATTTACAATTACAGTCTGCCTAAGATTAGAGTGTATAATTATGTTTATTGATTTGAGGGTACATCCTTTGCACATTATTACCAAAAGTTCATTTTCATCAAACTTGTAGGATCAACCAATCATGGCTTTTGAAATGATGACTCATACCTAGCAACGGTGTCAACCACACATCCTCACTAAGATAGGATTTTCCATCCATTCCTTGCTCAGAGTTCACTGAAAATGTTCTGGAATCACTTCTAAGCTAAAACTCCTGGCAAGGAATTTTTAGGTTAAGTTAGGAGCTCTCTGAGAGGATTCTCAGAATCTTTAGGGATACGGGCCCTGATTGCTAATTGTAAAACTGTGTGACGGGTGTTTGCCCATGTGATGAGTCAGTGTGCATATTTGAATGGCAGTGTGTCGTAGATTTTTCCCTAAACCTAACTATTTGAGTTGTCTCCAATCAACATTCCCTTTCAGTTCTACTGGGTCGTCTCCAATCGACATTCCCTAACGTCTTCAATCGACGCTTACAGTTTTTCTCGATTGTTTACACACATTTTCTGGTACTTGAGACACAATGACCACAACATGTAACTCATTCACCAACCCCCTGAACCAATTCTGCTGAACTACAAGCACAATTCCTGCTTTACACTCAAATTGCAGTTCTAAAACACACCTTTTTCGAAACATTACACACAATTCTCTGCTTTTGGCACAATTTTCATGCAGAAAATCTCTTGTTTTCACAGGGAACACACTGCCATTCAAATATGCACACTGACTCTTCACATGGGCAAACACCCGTCACACAGTTCTACAGTTAGCAATCAGAGCTTTAGCATAAAAGGGCAACAGGTCATATGACTGTATACAGTCAATTCTTCTGTTGTTTTGTATGTAGACCACTGTATGTGCAGCTTTGTGTTGGTTGGGATGTACACTGTTTTTGTGGGAAAAATAAAATATATTTGTTACCGTGTATTTGTGTGTTCTGAGTATAAAAACAATATTCTCAAATATTTTACAACACACTAATGTATGTACTGTCTGTAGTAAGTGTAACACTGAACAAAAAAAGGCCTAAATCATTATGATGAATGGAGAAGAAGTGTTTTCCATTCATCATAGTGTTTTACATTGAGCACATTAGTGTTCAACTGGTTCTTATAAATGTCAATTCATGTGATGGTTTGTGTGTGTCATTTGAAAACAAAATACCATTTTGAGAAGAAATAACATTGTTTTGAATGTAAAGTTTCATTTTGCAGGAGAATTGAGGGGTTTTGCCCATTGTGTGTGTTTTTTTGGATTTGTGTGTAGAGTTCTGAGAATATGAGGCATGCTTTCAGAAAATGTGTGTAAACAATCGAGAAAAACTGTAATATATAGTCTACCTAACTAACTTGCTTCCCTAACTAGCTTTCTTCCTGCGCAGGAATAATTTACAAACAGACTTTAGCAAATGTCCTTTAAATGCTTTAATCACGGCCGGAGGATCTCTCGAGCAGTTCTCAGAGAATCTCCTTCAAGAAGAAGCAAGGACGGAGGATCTCAGACAAATTCCATTGAGAATCCCACAGTACAGAAGAATACAACAGTTTTTATAGAATAAGGAGGTATGGCAAAAATGTCATGCTGCATTACATAATTTCCCCACAATTTGATTGGTTTTCATAGACAAACCCTTCTGTTACCAGGTAAAGCAAACTTTGTTTTACAGTTTTTCTCAATTGTTTACACACATTTTTCTGAAAGCATGCCTCATATTCTCAGAACTCTACACACAAATCCAAAAACACACACACAATGGGCAAAACCCCTCAATTCTCCTGCAAAATGAAACTTTACATTCAAAACAATGTTATTTCTTCTCAAAATGGTATTTTGTTATCAAATGACATACACAAACCATCATATGAATAGACATTTATAAGAACCAGTTGAACACTAATGTGCTCAATGTAAAACACTATGATGAGTGGAAAACACTTCTTCTCATTCATCATAATGATTTAGGCCTTTTTTTGTTCAGTGTTACACTTTCTACAGACAGTACATACATAAGTGTGTTGTAAAATATTTGAGAATATTGTTTTTATACTCAGAACACACAAATACACAGTAACAAATATATATATTTTTTTTCCCACAAAAACAATGTACACAGTGTACATCCCAACCAACACAAAGTAGGACATACAGTGGTCTACATACAAAACAACAGAAGAATTTACTGTATACAGTTACAGTGATAAAAAAAAAAAAAATCCAATGTTGGCATCCATTGCTCATTGAAGAGCTCACCTGTTGCCCTTTTATGATAACGCTTTGATTGCTAATTGTAAAACTGTGTGACGGGTGTTTGCCCATGTGATGAGTCAGTGTGCATATTTGAATGGCAGTGTGTTCCTTGTGAAAACAAGAGATTTTCTGCATGAAAATTGTGCCAAAAGCAGAGCATTGTGTGTAGTGTTTTGAAAAAGGTGTGTTTTAGAACTGCAATTTGAGTGTAAAGCAGGAATTGTGCTTGTAGTTCAGCAGAATTGGTTCAGGGGGTTGGTGAATGAGTTACATGTTGTGGTCATTGTGTCTCAAGTACCAGAAAATGTGTGTAAACAATCAAGAAAAACTGTAATCACAAGGTTCAAATTTAGTCATCTTGTTTCATTTCCCAAATGTGTTATTTATTTTTAAATAAATCACACTATCAAAGTCAGAGGGGTATGGTAAAAATACAATATCCAAAAACACAGGACAGAATGTTTTAGTACATTGTGTTTCAAAGTGTTCTCATAGGCCTGAAAAGAGAAGTAAGGTTAGATGTTAGAGACATGGTTAGTTTAATATACAGTTTAAAATTTCTACGACAAGTGTTTTCCTTGTGAAAACAAGAGATTTTCTGCATGAAAATTGTGCCAAAAGCAGATAATTGTGTGCAGTGTTTTGAAAAAAGTGTGTTTTAGAACTGCAATTGTGCTTGTAGTTTAGCAGAATTGGTTCAGGGGATTGGTGAATGAGTTACATGTTGTAGTCATGTCTCAAGTACCAGTTTTTGTGTAAACAATTGAGAAAAACTGTAAAATACATAAAAATAGAAAAGAGTTGAAATTGTATTGATATTTCACAATAATACTCTTTTTACTGTATTTTTGATCAGTCGTGATGAGCATAAGACCCTTTTGGATCTCATACTTTAGTGTCCTCAAAAAAAAGTAAAGTAGTCTAGTAGCCTAACTGTATATTTGTGTCTCCAGGTATTTTTGGTGTCACAGATGAAGAGTCAGCGGTGGAGGGAGAGTCTTTCACGCTACGCACTGATATTGAAAAACAGCCACAGGATACAGTGCTGTGGAATTATGAAGACACTCGCATAGCTCTGATCAATAGAGATCCCAGTACGAGCTGTGTATACGATGGTCCTGATGGAAGATTCAAAAACAGACTGGATGTGGACTATGAGACCGGATTTATGACCATCGAAAACATCAGACTTGAACATGCTGGACGTTATGAAGGAAAGATTATCAGAAGCGAAAGATCAGGTAAAAGCCAAACACTGGACAAAGTCGGCATTTGTGACAGTACAAAAATCATCAAAAAAACCCTGGGCATGGACAGCTCCTCAAAAGTAGTCATTCTGTCTGTCACTGGTGAGTCACTCAATTTAATTTACCCATTCTGATAACAGTTTTACTTTACGTTGCCTTAACGTTCCCCTTAAGTTATAAAAATGTTATTTCTGGATGTTTTTAGAATTTTCAAAATGTATTAATGTTCTTGTTTTGTTATAAGCACATTATTCAAACGTTATTAGATTCCAATTCCAGTTCCAAGAACGCTATTCAAACAAGAACGTTTATTATAACATTCCATTTTCTCATAATAACATTCTAAGAACGTTATGCAAAAAATATTTTCTTTCATTATATTAATGTTCTCTTAGTGTTTCTCTAGTGTTTTGTAAGATTATGAAAAATCTAAATCTTATTACAACATTCCATTTGAATCCACCCCTGTAAAAAGTAAATGCAATGTATTTACTGTTACCAATGTTTACTAACTTCTCACTAACAGTATTATGAAACTTTTAAGACTTTACAAAATTCAATCTAGAAATAATACAATGAAAAACAAGTGGTCAATAAATTACATGATAGTAAGGGAACAATACACTATTATAAAAGTAAGTTTTAAATAAAGATATTACTTTTCAAGTTCTTTTAAAATAGACATTTCTTAAGTTGAGTCAAGACTGAAAAACTGAAATGAACAATAAAAGTAATTCTAAATGTAGTCAGCAGTATAGGATTTCAAAACAATATGTATGACTGACATAAGTACAAAGAATCAATTCAATAAATTTCATTTCAATTACTCAAATATATATAAATGTAAGGTCTTATTAATGTAATATTCAGTATGTATTATAATTAAGCATCAAAATTTAAAGTTTAATATATTCAGTCTAGTTCTAATATTAAACTAAATATCGAATTAAAGCATCTTCAAAATTCTAATTACAGCAACAAAACTCAAACCAATTAAGAATTTTAGAAATTTAAACCAAATTTTAAGATCTTAAGAGAGAATTAAATTTAAATGTCTGGTGAATTACAAAACATTTGTGTTTGCAGAATTATCTAGAAGCATGTAGAAAAAGAGAGTTAAAAAAAGTTATAAACATCGCTCTGGGTTCAGATACTGGGCCTGTCACAGTGTCTGGTTGTGTTTCCCTGGGGTTCACTAGAGGTCCTCGTTCTCACAGTGTCATTCACATTAGACTACATTTCCCAGCATTCTGTTTTGTCAATTATCTGATTATTGCACTCAGCTGGTTCCCATCACCTTGTTAGTTCTGTGTGTATATATGCCCTGTCTGTGTTAGTGTTTGTTTACGGAGTCCTTGTTTAATGTCCTCACACTTCTGTTCCTGTTTGCTGCCTGTTCTTGTTCGTGTTTTATGTTCTTGGATTGACTTATTGGATTTTGACCATTTGCCTGAACTGATTGTGAGTACGGATTACCCCAATAAATTAACTGCACTTGGATCTCTCTCTTTTGTGTGTGATCCGTGACAGGGCCATCAGGCAGGAGAGAATATGAATTTTGCTTGATAATAATTTACTGCATTATTCTACATGTCTGTGTTTATAGCTTTCCAAATAGTGGTAGGGATTTTGATTTGTTATATAGAGTTAGCAGTCTTAAAGGTGCATTTTGTAATATTTAGGTGGATCTGTTGACAGAAATGCAATATCATATACATAACTATGTTTTCAGTGGTGTATAAAAATCGTACTGAATGAACCGTTATGTTTTTATTACCTTAGAATGAGCCATTCTGCCGTGCAAAGGCAAAAGACCGTAACTTCGTTTTTGGTCGAAAATGAGTTATTTATATTTTTGGCACATTCAAGACCTTCTTTATCATCTGGATAAGTATCTTGAATCAATTCCGTTTTTTTATCGAAAAAATAATGATTTGTCTTAACAGTAACTTCCAAAAGCCCGTGAGAAACCAAGGCAGAACACCGTAACATCAGTTACGGCTCTTTGCCTTTGTTTTGGAACGCTCAAAGTACGAGTTACGGTGTTCTGCCTTTGTTTAGCCGCGCGTCAATATGAAGTTACTGTGCCGGTGTTCAATCAAATAATGCTACCTACCAGATTGTACGGTTATCTGCCTTTGTTTTAATGTCCATTAAAATTAAAATTACGGTGTAGCCTGTGTACTTTGTACAGCTGCCATCAGTCGCTCTAACTTCTGATGTCCTCAGAGCGGTCAGAACATTTAGTATGGTCTGCTCCATCGACAAATGTGCAATATCGATCGCGAAGGATTATGCAGAGTTGACAGAAAAACGTTACACATTGCCATATCAGATGAATACAACCAAGAATTAAAGCTCGGCAAACTAGCTGGCAGAGTACCAAAACTTCGCCTTCAGCCCCGCCCTAAACGCGGTCGAGTCAACGCTGGACTAATAGGAGGTAATGTCAAATGTATTAATAATGCCATCAGAATGCAACCAAAGCACAGGATAGCAATAAGTAGATGGCTATAAATAATTGTAAATCATACAAAAAAAATGCCATGATCACTAGATTTTATACAGGTGTTACTATAATGATTTTGTTAATGGTGATCAGCAACTAAATATTGATAATGTGGAAGTTACTGCCTTTTGCCTTGGCATGACTTCTCACTTTTTGCTGACAATACAAAGGCAGAGTACAGTAACTTTAAAATAGTGGTCAAAAGTCAAGTTTGAGCTCAAGATTTTTTTATGTATATAATTTCCATTACTAAAACATCTATTTGCCAGATTTCCAGTGTCCTACCTATAATTAATTTGGCGAGACAACTAAAAATCTTTAAAGTCATTTTTCTCAGTTCCACACTCTAGCGACTTAAGGTCTTTTGCCTTTGTAGGGCAGCATTTCTATCTACACACACCGCGAGTGTCCTTACATCGACGTGTATGGATACTAGTAGATACTAGTATTATTCATTAGCTACTAGTACTTATTCAATAGATACTAGTACTTATTCTTTAGATACTAGTACTTATTCATTATATACTAGTACCTATTAATTAGATACTACTTATAAATTAGCTACTAGTACTTATTCAATAGATACCTATTTATTAGATACTAGAATTTATTCCGAATATTACTAGTAAGATTTTTTATTTTACTAGTCAACTGCTTTTTTACTCGGCTTATGTTATGACTAGTCAGAACGGCCACTGGAGAGTTCAATTAAAAATCTTACTAGTAACATTTGGAATAAATACTAGTATCTAATAAATAAGTACTAGTATCTATTAAATAAGTACTAGTATCTAATTAATATATACTAGTATCTAATGAATAAGATACTATGAATAAGTAGTATCTAAGGAATAAGTACTAGTATCTATTGAATAAGTACTAGTATCTATTTAAAGGGTCATGACACCCCCCTCTTTCAGCTCAAGTCTAGCTCACAATCGTTTTGAAAAATGCAACTTAAAGCAGCACTCAGTAGCTTCGGGATTTCTTCGCTGTATTCTCGCTTTTTGCTCGCAGGTTTCTCTCTAGAGCTCCCCCCACAGCTTCGGAATAGATATTTGACAACACTGTTGTAAAAACTCATTGGTGATTCTCAGACACCAGAGGCTAGTAGATCAACAACATCAAAGCAGATGGAACATTCTTTAAAACGTCTTCTTCATTCGGGTTCGAACAGAGTGAGGGAGCGCAATAATGACAGCATTTTAGCAGATTTATTTTGGCCGTAAAGTAATTGTTTACATCGCGAGACCTGATATCACGTGAGACTTCCTGACGCGGCGGCCGGCAGCCCGCCGGCTCAAAGTTACAAGTGCGTATTTTCCGCTCACGGGCACCAGGGGGGTGCGAAACGACCACCATTCAACCCGAAATAAGTAATATAACCAGTCCAATGACTCCGAAGCTGTTCAGTTAAGGTAAAAAAGTTACTTAGTTCACCTTTAAATGGGCATGGTGGCTGTGAGAAGAAGGGAGGGGAGTGGGTGTGGGTGTGGGTGTGGTCAAAGTCAGTGGCCTAGATGCATCCAGTAGCACCTCACGGCAGTACACAAGACTGTCACTAAAAGTCAGCAGTAAAACGAGGAAATGCTAGATTTTTTTATAGCTGGCAAAGTTCAAATCTAATGAAATACACTGACACCTTATTAAAACATATAAATGTACATGCATATGTATAATTATGCCATTATAAAATATATATTTGTTTATATACACACTATAAATGCATATATTTGAAAATAATACATTTTCCGCTTAAAAAAAAAAAAAAAACGTTCCGTACATAGCCTACGCGCCCCCTTAAACCCACATAATAAAGATGGACAATGACATAGAAATTTGCACAAACTAAGCATAATATCTAAATTTTAATAACGAGTGATTATTTAACAAAAGGCAAGTAAAATGGTCAGGGTTACATTTTACACACACACACACACACACACACACACACACACACTAGTGATGGGAAGTCCGGTTCTTTTCCGCGAACCGGTTCTTTCGGACAGTTCGTTTCAATGAACCGGTTCAAAAAACCGGTTCACCAGTTCTTTTACGTCATCACGTAATGACGTCAATTCTATCATCCGGGCGTATAAATATACATTCAAATAAAGGCATATGTAATCATAACTTCAGTACTCATCGTCATAATCATCTTGGATAGGTTTCTTACATTTACGTTTTGAAAATGAACCCTGTAGTAGGCCTAAGGCAATGCGCAAACGCGGATGTTTTACATGTCTTAAAGTGAATAAACTGGTCTTCATCATTTTTATTTTATTTGCAATTAAATAAACTTACATTTCGCCGAATTCGGCCCCTCATTCAAGTCATTGGATCACCCGTGCTCATGTAACAGCACAGCACAGACAGTATATAAACACAGCATCAGTTGGCCAAAAGAAAGTTCGGTTCAGAGACGGTGCGATCACGCATGCGCAGTCTCTCCAGCTCATCGGTTCTCCGTATCGAACGTGTCCGAAAGAAACAGTTCTCGGTTCTGTGCTGGTGATCCGAGAACTGCTGCAACAACCAGTTCTTGACTCGAGAACCGTAGCATGCCTGTGTGTGAGCTGAAAACTACTGAAACCTTAGGCTAAATCAGTCGACAAAACTAAAAACTCGATGCATGTCTCCAGTATGTTTAATAGGCTACGTTATGTTTTGATTAACACATTATAAACATTTGCACCCTTTAAAACCTTGGAAAGAGTTTAGGCTACGTCAAAAACGTATATCACCTTACTTAGAAATTAAATTATCTGTTCCTGAAAATAATGTTTTAGTATAATAATAAATGTTTAGTTTTATAATCCATTCATTGTTTCCAATCTTTAAAATAATACAGTGAAAAGGCAGTAGCCTATGTGATAAACATGTTTCTAACATGTTTTATTTTGTTACACTTCTTGATGTTCAATAAAATACTTAAGAAACATGCATTTCGTCCCTCTGAAAAAATTGCACGCATGCTCAGCTCATCAGCTCATCGGTTCTCCGTATCGAACGCGTCCGAAAGAAACAGTTCACAGTTCTGTACTGGTGATCCGAGAACCGCTGTACCTGTACGTTCGGTAGTGCGCGCATGCTCAGTATCTGCTCGTGCTCATCACTTCTCTCAGCACAACATATGTCAGTTCAGTGAACTGTTGGATTTACTGGAGTAACATATATGCCTACTCCGGGATATTGGTTTATTTTGAGTCGAAGGGACAGTCAGGACTCATGTCCGAAAGTGAGTAACTTAACTTGTGGATCAGCGCTGACGCAAGACGCGAACTGTTTCGAACGATTCAGTCCGATTTAGTGTACTGGTTCGACCAGTTCACTAAAAAGAACCGGTTCAAAAGAACGATTCGTTCACGAACCGGCCATCACTAACACACACACCTCGGAAGCAATAGAAAAGTCCTCGGGACCGCATCACTCGCAAGACGCTACCTGCATTGGTGTACAAGGCTGAAGTCCACCAATCTCCCGTTGATTGGTTGCTACACACACACACATAGTTTAGAATTAGATGTGTCCGTGGTTGATGGCCAACCAACCGCCCGCAGTCAGAGTCCAGCCCGGGCAGCATCGCGGGGAAAGATGCACTGCAACTTTTGCAACACAAAAACAAACACGCGTCCCATCATTGCCTCTGTCATCTACTGTGATATCACAGTTTGACATGTCTGTCATTGGAAAGTTCCACGTGGTGTCATGAATAATTAAGAGGCAGTGTCTTCTCATTGGATAAGAAAACTCAGTCATGAATAATTATGAGACACCGATGAGTCATCAAAGTACTATAGTGCTCTGGGACACGATGAAGATTTTAAACCCGGAAGACAAAAATAGCGGAAAAAAACTCAAATTTAACAATTTTCCCCCTACTATTAAATCTAACGATGCTACATTGTCTTCAATGGTGTTCAACACATACTGTATATAGGGCTGTCAATCTTCCTCTATAATACTATTCGAATTCCATTCCTTATTTTATTTAATATTCGAATAATATTCGAATATTAAATGCTCAAATTCATCCTATTATTAATATTTACGACATTACACAGTCTTATGGATCGCCAATGCATGATGTTGATCGGTCTCATATCTTCACAGATAAACCGTCAGTTTGTCTGTTATTTACGGTGGCCGAGAGGTGCAAAACAAATCACAATTACAAAAACAAAATAACAATTCAGAAAACAAAATAACAATTCAGAAAACACAACGACAATTTAGAAAACAAAATAACAATTCAGAAAACACAACGACATTTAAGAAAACACAACGACAATTCAGAAAACACAACGACATTTCAGAAAACACAACGACAATTCAGAAAACACAACGACATTTCAGTAAACACAACGACAATTCAGAAAAAACGGAAAAGATAGGTATATTTTGAGAATGACGTACTTATCACTGATTGGACGAGATACCTGTCAATCAAGAAATTTGTGATCAACTTTGTTTTGCTATGCAATAATGCGAAAATAGAACACATTAAACTTTACTTTGAAGAAGGACATTCATGTGCCGTGATTGTGGACATGCTGGCGAGTGGCGACATACCACATAATATTTACTATATTAATAGTGTGTCATGAGTTTAGTATGCCTGAGCACATGGTTAGCATGAGTGTTTCGCGATTAGCGCGATAGCCCGCTAGTCATTATAACTGGTCATGCTATGTCGATGTTATTTGAGTGTATGAGAGTACATGATGTTGTTTCGGTCTTATTTTGTTTGTAAAAAGCATGAGATTAGAGTGTTACTCACTACAAGCTGCCACACGTCATTTTGGGGCTAGCTAGAGCATGAGAACTGCACAGAGAGTGTTAAATAGCTTGTTGATAATATTTTTCCTTCTAGTGTGATGGAATGTTTAAAGTCACTTATGTGTACAACGGTCATTACTGTAAAAAAAAGTGATATACATGTTGAGAATGTATGTTTTGAGCTTTTGTTATGCATATTCTCTTATGCTTCATTCTGAGTAAATACACCAACAAAGAAGCCATCACTGCAATGCTCTCTTTTATTTCATTTTTCGACATACCACGACATTAAAAGCTGCGTCGACCAGGACAGTTGTTCGGCTACTGGACAATGTGGTTAGTACTTCTGCAGAAGTTGCGTGTTAAACGTGATGACATATGCGGCTGCTGCAAGATCTCAACCCACCAGGGACAGAACAAGGACACGTCGTAGATTCGTTAGGCGTACCTATCACTCCACGGGACCGAACTTTGCTCCATGGCACGTTGATGGGTACGATTTGTTTCTACCGGTACTTCCAGACAGTATCGCTTGATTCCGGTTCTGGCTTGATTGACAGGTATCTCGTCCATTCAGCGATAAGTACGTCATTCTCAAAATATACCTACCTTTTCCGTTTTTTTCTGAATTGTCGTTGTGTTTTCTGAATTGTCGTTGTGTTTTCTGAATTGTTATTTTGTTTTCTAAATTGTCGTTGTGTTTTCTGAATTGTTATTTTGTTTTCTGAATTGTTATTTTGTTTTCTGAATTGTTATTTTGTTTTTGTAATTGTGATTTGTTTTGCACCTCTCGGCCACCGTAGTTATTGCCTTTTGGCGGACATCTGGTAGCAGTTGAGCCCCGTGATGAGGAGAGAGAGAGAGAGGCAGAACATAAGTAATTCTTGCCTGTTTTAGCGGCGGTTCCTCGGACAGATCGCCTAGCTTGTCAGGTTGTAAGTTGTCATAAAAAAAATAACGTATATTTTCCTCTCCGTTTTGGCCTACCGTCCACAATGAGACGGCGTTTTTATTAATGAAAACGCACTCCAAAGTGGATATATTTGAAGACGCCGTTTTCACGTTGTAGTGTGGACTGAGAATCAAATTGTTGATCTCCGTTACCGTGGAAACATTCCTCTCCGCGACTTTTGACAGTTGTTATGATGATACAGCGTGGATAACGTGCACAATTGTGTTACGATTCAAAAACTTTATTGTTTATCAGACGAAACAAAAGCATTTAATTTTCACATGTGTGTGCCAAGGCGGCGAGAAAGGCAAGATTGCATTTAAAAAAAAAAAAAAAACATAAAAAAGCAATATTCGAATAGGAACTTCAGCATTCGAATAGTATTGATTTTTTTAATATTCGAATTATATTCGAATTTCGGAATTCGTTCCAACAGCCCTACTGTATACCTCTGTTAAAATCTCAGAAAATTTGGTTTAGGGTTTCATGACCCTTTGGTACTAGTATCTATTGAATAAGTACTAGTAGCTAATTTATAAGTACTAGTATCTTATTAATAGGTACTAGTATCTAATGAATAAGTACTAGCATCTAAAGAATAAGTACTAGTATCTATTGAATAAGTACTAGTAGCTAATGAATAAGTACTGGTATCTATTTAATATGTACTAGTATCTAATATATATGTACTAGTCACAATTGTAATACATACTAGTCAGAACTGAATAGTTGATATCTGAATGACAGATCCCCATAGAAGTCAACTGCAAAAAAAATAATTTTGTTACTATAGTAACAAAAGAATAGTTACTAGTCACTATTGGAATAAGTACTAGTATGTAATGAATAAGTACTAGTATCTAATAATAAGTACTAGTAACTAATGAATAAGTACTAGTGTCTAATAAATAAGAACTAGTATCTAATGAATAAGTACTAGTATCTTTAAAAAGGTACTAGTACCTAAATAATAAGCACTAGTATCTAAAGAATAGGCACTATAGCTAAAGAATAAGCACTAGTAGCTAATGAATAAGTACTAGTACTTAATGGAATAGATAGTATCTAAAAAATAAGTACTAGTAGCATGAAAATAGAGACTAGTCGGTTTAAATGATTAAATGTTAAATAGGCTTGCCATAACGTGTCTACAGTGGCCCTAAACGGACAAACGAGTTTCGTCACTGTTGTTCTTTGTGCAAAGAAGCTAGCTAAAGTCAGCGAATAATACACTGACACAATCAAATAACAGCAACAAACAACATTGAACAAGTAACAATAATATTCACAATAACATATTGTTTTACTGAATAATTAAGTAAACTTAATTTCTTAATTTATCTTTGTTAATTCCGCCTACTACACACTCTAAAGTAGGCCTATCGTCTTTTTCTTCACAAAAAGAGTACTTTTAGGGCTGATGTAAAAGTCCAGTGGATCTCCAAAAAGTAGCAGAGTACTGTAACAATGAAAGTGACATACTGTAGGTGTTTGTATATTTGCAATGTACTATTGAAAAAGGGAATATATTCCAAATAGAATAAAGAGAACTTTTTTTTGTCCACTAGAGCAACTAAAGAAAGACCTACATGAGGGTGAGTAAATGATGACAGAATTAAACATTTTGGATGAATAATCCCTTTAATAAAGGAATAAATCTTCATGCCTTCACTTTGGACCTGTAATGATGTCTATATTAGAGAATAAATCCAATGAAAATGTTAAAACCTCACTGTCAGACTGACTTGCACAATAATGACTGTCTGTCTTTAGCTGATCCAGGTTCAGGTCTATCTTCAGGTGCTGTAGCAGGAATATCTTCTGCTGTTCTGCTGGTGTTTATAGCTTCAGTTGGTGTGATTTCACTGTCGCCTCAGGAGCTCTAAAAAGGGTAAGCATCACCTACAGATACTCCTACAGATACTATAGTGAGACGAACTGTGGAAACCTTTTCTGCTCTCTAGCAAAGAATATGGATGGGCGATATGACCAAAATCTCAACTATACTTCACAGTAACAATATCATGGTTTCACAATTCTCAATATCAGTTTTGATTCCACAGCATAAACTGAATTTCAAACTCTTTTTTTTTTTTTTTTTTTTTTTTTTGTAGGTAGTCTAATGCTTTTTAGGTAATTTTATGTTCATTTTATGTAAAGTTTATCTGTTTCTCTACATTTATTAACATTAGAAAGTTTATCTAAAATGTAAAATTAGAAATAATTTAGATTCATTTGACACTATTTACCCCCTTTTTTCTTTTTTCTTTTTTAATGAACAATAAAATTAATAGATTTTTGTGGTGTATCATTCATCAGTGCTTCTTTTACCACTCCAACGTTCCAATAATTCTTGCCCACTAAAAGCTGCACGGATAAATTTGCTTTACACCTCAAATAGGCCCATCTATGTAAACGATTTAGAAAAAAATCCATCAATTCACACTAAACAAACTGCTTCGGTGTATCGCATAGACGTCGTCATCGTCTTGCTGGCCCCTCCCCGTTCTGTCATTGATGTAACATTTGAACCGAGGCGTCGAAGCTTGTGTCGAGAAAAAAAGGGCGTGCCAGATGAAGCCGCGATTCGAGGCTTGTGTTGTTTATGTGAAAATGACTAATGACAAACACGCGCCACCTCGTGGATGTTGTCAGGAGTAGTAGAAGCAGTTGTAGTGTCAGAGTCAGAGAGTTAGATAACTATCATTGTCATTGTCGTAATTGTGTCATATATGTTTTAGGGCTGTATATTATTACATTATCAGGCTACGGATTAAAACTGCAATATATGTTACAAAATGTATGACATCTCTTCTGTTTTCTGTTTAACCTCTTGCAGCTCTGACGTCATTGACCAGAAGATCAGCGCAGTGACGACCAATCGCAGCCCAGCAGGGGGCGTGGCCTTCTGAAGAAACTGAGCAATGTTAAAACACAAACTAGATTTTCAACAAGCTTATTCTGACAGCAACTTTCTTTAATGCATTCTAAATTAGCAATAATAATAATAATAATAATAATAATAAAACTCACATGACCACTGAGGTACCTGCACATGTTTGACAGAGTTCAGTGATGTTATGTTCACATTTTGACTATCCTGATGATGAGTCTCTTCTGGTGACAGGAACAGGGAGAGAAGCTGGAAAACATGAGAAAAATCAAAACATGTTTTTATTGCAACGTCAGTCATTCAATGCTGGCAGTCCTGATGTCCTTGAGGGGGCATTGTCTAAATATTATAGTGTCTTTCACAATGGGACACAGTGTGAGTGCAAAGACATTTCTTCACTAACATAGCCTACAGTAGTCTACTTATTATAAATGACCCTGTGCTTGTCTTTTCAAAAAGTCACCTGGGCAGTCTTGTTTAGTGGTTGGAGAAACAAAGCATTTTGAAACTTTCCATTGCTTTGATAGATACAGTAGTGCTTATTCATTAGATAGTAGTTCTTATTAAAAATACACTAGTACCTATTCATTAGATTCTAGTACCTATTAAATTGGTACTAGTACTTATTCATTAGATATTAGTATTTATTATTAGATACTAGTACTCATTCATTAGATATTAGTATTTATTATTAGATACTAGTACTTATTCATTAGATACTAGTACTTATTCATTAGATACTAGTACCTATTAAATAGTTACTAGTACTTATTCATTAGATTCTAGTACTTATTTCAATACTGCCTAGTAACTATTCTTTTGTTACTAGTGACTTTTTTTTTTTTTGCCATTGACTTCTATGGGGATTTGTCAATCAGATATCAACTATTCAGTTCTGACTAGTATGTATTCCAATTGTGACTAGTACGTATTTATTAGATACTAGTAGTTATTTATTAGGTACTAGTACTTATTTTTTACATACTAGTACTATATACTAGTACTAGGGTTGGGTATTGGTTGGGTTTTATCCGATACCAGTACCTACTCGGTATTTTTCAAACGGTTCCGGTGCTTAAACGGTTCTTGAAACGGTACTTAAGAAAACTAAACCGCACACACTTTATCAAAAAATAAATAAATACCTCTCTGTGTGTGTGTGTGTGTGTGTGTGTGTGTGTGTGTGTGTGTGTGTGTGTGTGTGTGTGTGTGTGTGTGTGTGTGTGTGTGTGTGTTTTGGTTTATATTACATTGTGGGAACCAAATGTCTCCACAAGGATGGTAAAACCTGAGATCACCTCCATTGTGGGGACCAGCCAGCGGTCCCCATGAGGGAAATGGGTTAATAAACATACTAAATTATATTTTTTTGAAAATGTAAAAATGCAGAAAGTTTTCTGTGATGGGTAGGTTTAGGGGTAGGGTTAGTGTAAGGAGATAGAATATACAGTTTGTACAGTATAAAGACCATTAAGTCAATGGAGAGTCCCCACAAAGGTGTGTGTGTGTGTGTGTGTGTGTGTGTGTGTGTGTGTGTGTGTGTGTGTGTGTGTGTGTGTGTGTGTGTGTGTGTGTGTGTGTGTGTGTGTGTGTGTGTGTGTGTGTGTGTGAGATTTTCTGAAAAAGATTTTCTGATTTCTGATTAAATGAAAAATTGTGTGTGATTTTCTGAAAAAGATTTTCTGATTAAATGAAAAATTGTGCCCTTTAAAAGGCTACTGATGTAGCACAAAACACTTGAGTTAAGATCAAAATTTTGTCTTCTCATATTATGACTTTTACAAAACAGAGAAATATCTGACACTGAGCAGAAATATTTAACACACACAGTATAGCCTCATATAAATATACTTGATATTGATATACTTCATACTTGATATGCAAGATTTGCAGTTGGCATTAAAATACTAGACTTACCCGAAGAGGAACACTGGCAGCTGAACTTGAACTTTAGTCAAGCGTGTCAGAGGTTTTGGGTTCTAATCCGCATTCGTAGTTTTTTTTTTTTTTT
Organism: Rutilus rutilus; assembly: GCF_951802725.1. Lineage (NCBI taxonomy): Eukaryota > Metazoa > Chordata > Actinopteri > Cypriniformes > Leuciscidae > Rutilus > Rutilus rutilus. The sequence continues at coordinate 9,473,147 of NC_140222.1, read as the reverse complement.
TTTTTTTTTTTAAACCGATTATGCTCATCAGTGGTTGTATATCAAGCAGGGACACTTTGTGTCCATTATATTTTGAGATTTCACCAGAACGAATAGATATGAGGCGCCGTCTAGGGCTTAAATCAAACTTCATTCACGCACATATGAAACCCTTGCATATACAGTCACACGTACATGTATACTGCTGAATGCTCAAAACTAATACATATGAAATGCACAATGCTCACGCACACACACGCAAACTCTACACACACGAGACGCGCGGAACTCTCCGCGCACATACTCATCTGAGACGCAAGCGCACACACACACACACACACACACACACACAAACTCTCCACGCACATACTCATCTGAGACGCGAGCACGCACACACAAACTCTCCGCGCACATAATCATATAGACAGCGCCTCATAAATAGATCGATCTCCACAACGTATTGAAGCGCGCGTCCGAGTGAAGACAGTGCGGTGTGCGGGAGCCAAGAGAAAACACTGTATCCGCGCCACTGATCGCAGCGGCAACGAGCACTTTGATCACTTGATTTAAAAAAACACATTTCAGCGCTAGATCATCTCTTATTTAACAAACGAACTAAATGAATGCTCTGCTGGTTAACTGGAGATGTTTTATTATTGGATCATTCGTGCCGCGAGATGTTTTATAGGGGGCGGTAAAAAACGTCAGGCACCGAAAGTTTTGTTCTTATTCGGGTTACTACCGTTTACGTCGGAACCGGTTCCCTATTGGAACCGGGTTTCGGAACCCAACCCTAACTAGTACTAAGTCATACTAGTACCTATTAATTAGATACTAGTATGTTTTGTAATTGTTACTAGTAACTATTCTTATTTTACTAGTCACAACTGCTTTTTTACTCGTCTTATGTTATGACCAGTCAGAACGGCCACTGGAGAGTTCAATTAAAAATCTTACTAGTAAAATAAAAAATCTTACTAGTAACATTTGGAATAAATACTAGTATCTAATAAATAGGTACTAGTATCTATTGAATAAGTACTAGTAGCTAATGAATAAGTACTAGTACTTAATGGAATAGATACTAGTATCTAAAAAATAGTACTAGTGGCATGAAAATAGATACTAGTAAGTTTTAAAGATTAAATGTTAATACGGCTTGCCATACAAGAATAAGCACTAGTAGCTAATGAATAAGTACTAGTACTAGTTTAAAGACCCACTCCGATGAAAATCATGTTTTTCTAGGTGTTAACATGTTCTTGTGGCATTTTTCTGATGTTAGAGGACATATCTTGAGAAAAATAAGTTCAAAGTTGTATTTCTGAGTATTTCTGCATTCAAATGGCTGTGAATCAGTAGCAGACGCTAAAATGCCAGCTAAAATAGACTGGAGTTGTGACGTAGTAACTCCACTGGGCGGTGCCACAAGCTCATACTCCCCTCCGCCCCCGCCCGCGCGGCTCAGGTTCTGAGGAGTAGAGAAGACGATGGCGGATCAACACCTATGTGCGGTAGCGGGTTGCAATGCTAACTGTACGTTCACACCGCCGCCGACTTGAGCGGCAAAGAAGCTCTGGCCGCCCTGTCAAGGACGCTTGTCAAAAAGTACGAGGAAGCTTGTTGACGCTTTGGCCGCTCTGACGTAGCAGCATTCTATGTTCGATCATGGGAGAAGAGAAGTGTCACACCATGAAAAGTAAACAAAATAAACAAGCAATACATTGACACTAGAAACCTTTTATAATGACAGCATTTGTATAACCGTTTTGGTCACATTATTATTTATTATTATTAATAGTGAGTGCGCGCGCGCGGCCGAGGCTCTCTCTCTCTCTGTCATCTCTCTGCGTTCTTATATGCCCTGTCAAGCGCGCCCTGTTAAACTGGCAGGACTTAAAAACACATGCAAATGATAAACTTTCACTCTGATGGTTAAACTGCAATTAATCCGATAATGATAGGAAACCCAGCAACGGCGATGATCAGCTTCTCCTCCGTTTTCTCGGAAGCTCAAATCGGCGGCGGTGTGAACGAGGGGGAGGGTCGTCTCCGTGCCAACGGCTCCGCCCACAACGCAGAGGCGAATTGCTAATGAGCTACTGCCGCTCTGCTGAAGCAAAGTCCCAGAAAACGGCACAGGTTTTGTGATTTTGGCTAAAAACGGCATAATCATCATTTAAAGACCACTGAGAATGTTTAAAAATAGCTCAAAATATGATCGGAGTGGGACTTTAATAGGCACTGTAATGAATAAGTACTAGTGTATTTTTAATAGGTACTAGTACCTAAAGAATAAGCACTAGTAGCTAAAGAATAAGCACTAGTAGCTAATGAATAAGCACTAGTAGCTAATGAATAAGTACTAGCACTTAATGGAATAGATACTAATCTCTAAAAAATAAGTAGGCATACTAGTAGCATGAAAATAGGGACTAGTAAGGATTAAATGTTAAAACGGCTTGCCATAGTAAGCCATGAAGGCCAGACCGCAGATTATACCTTATCTAAAAAAATTAAAAATAAAAAAGCTACCCATATACCCATCAATCTAAAAAGCTCTAATGACCAGAGCCATATTAAAAAGCAGATAAATCAACTCAATAAATTACATTGTAAGGCTCATTGCATCGGGGTAACCCTCCGATGGGGTGGGTCCTGATTTTTATGATTATCTCTGTGTGAAACTCTATGTGCTGCCGTCTTGACCAGGTCTCCCTGGAAGAAGAGATAGTGATATCAATGGTATTTACCTGGTTAAATAAATTATATATAAATAAATAAAAATAAATAAAGTAGTAATTGTTACAAACTGCAGTTATGTGGTAATGTATTATTTTCTTTAAAAAATAAAAAGGTAATGGACATTAAAAACTCAAATATAAGGGACCATTCGGTATATATGGAAGGGGCCACCGGAGGAAAATAGGGGAGGGTCATGTCTTTTTATTCAGTGGCGTCATGCCCATTCAAAGTGCCCCCTCAGATTTTTCCTCCCTGATAATTTTTTTTTGTCACAACTTTATTCCTATTATGCTCCATAATATACCAGAGCCTATAACGACTCAAATATATTCTTCTGGATGTGTAATAAATCGGTCAGCATCAGCCCTTTTTCCTAATATGGTGTCTGTGTATCAAATCTAGAGCGTATATACGCGCGTAGCGCTCTAGAATCTTTGCTGTGTATGTTCAAGCAACTCACTCGTCTCGCACGTTGAGCTGGCAATGTTTTACAGATGGTCTTGAAGTGGTAGTGGGCAAAGCAACAAATCGGCATTGAATTAGTTATCGGATGATATTAAAAGGTAGTGGGATTATTTGTGGTTGACCTGGAAATTTTAACTTGATCAAAAAGTTATGGATTTGATATTAGCTGCGAATTCAGAGCATTAACTTAAGTTGTGTCAGTGTAACGTTATCGATAGCTAGCCTAGTCTAACCGTAAACTAGTTGGCTAATGTTACTGCCATACAAAGACATAGTAACGTTATCTGATCGGTTTTGAAACATCTGTTCTGTTTTGTCTTGTGTCAAAGTCTCCAGCTGGTTCAATTGTTTTCAGTTTCATAGAAACGAGGGTGTTAAATTTGTTGTAGGCTAACTGCAAAATCCAGCCTAACGTTATCAAGGCATCGTTGATTACTTTTTTACATTTCTGTCAAATATTAACCATTTTCAAATAAACGGGGTAGTGTTAACCTTATTCAGCACTGAAATCTGTCAAACTTCTTTCAAAGTCCTTCATCACATATTAATATTAAAATAACTTAATTTCAGAGCACCACAAAGTCAGACCTCAGCACCTTTATGTACCTTTAATGTAAGATCGTTCTTAGGTCACATACCAATTTAAAATCATAACATAAAAACTGCAATGGTACTGTTTTTAAAATCATGTGTAGTAGGCGTACAGTAAGTGTGTGTGTAAACATGCTTTAATGAAGTAGACTTCAAAAGCTTTTGAATTTGAGCTTACAGTTCTTTCATCAACCTGTCTTTTACAACTTACAAAATAGATACTTTAACTTAGTCCTCAGATAGAGGAGGGTTGCTGCTAGCTCCGTTAAGGTATTTCTGTCCCTCCCAAACTGCATTGAAATGGTATGTTTAGCAGCCAGAATGTAAACATTTTCAGGGGGAGAAACCCCCTGACCCCTCCTAACATGATCCATATCACCCGTCAGAAAACAATTGCAACGTCTCAGATTGTGGCTTGCATGACGCCCCTGTTTTTATTCTTTGTTGAGGGGAGGGTCATCCAACTTTTTTTAGGGTCACCCAACTTTTATATTCATGAAAACAGCAACATTTCAAAGTGGCTTGTTTGGTGCTATTTTTTTCCATTTAGCTCCATGTTGATCTCGCGTTATCAGCCCCCCTTCGATATCAAGATGGGTCTGACCCAACAAAAATCCAGTTTGGCGCTGTTCAAAACTCACTTCAGTTCGCGCTTAGAAAAAGTGACTGTGTTGGTCAGAACAGAATGCCAAAGAAATGTTTACCCGGCAAAGCTTTAAAGCACGAGCAAATAATGAACTTTTGTGATTGCGAATAAGTGCACAGTGTCCTGTCTGTGAGTGTAACTCTACCGCTGCATTAACATGTGATGTGAACGTCGTCGAGTTTTACAGTATTGGGACTGAGGGCAGAACTGCAGCTGATAGAATGTGCGCTGTAGCGCGATACTACCATATTATAGTTTCTTTTCTTATTTTGTTTCCACGATGTGTAAGATGTAGGGCTACCACATCTTTAAATTATTATTAGTATTATTTAAGTTAACATAGCCTAATAAAATACGTAGACCAACACCACAAAAACTAGTTGAGGATAAATTCGTTAAAATTGGGCGATTCCAGTGTTATGGACGTTTGCAGTCAAAACTTGAAATCTAAATTCTCAGAAAATGCATTTAATACCAATATTTTGAAACGTCTGAAAGGAGTCAAGACATTAGAAAAATATCAGTCTACACATGCGTTTTATATTTAATATGAGGGAAATACACGTGACGTGACACAAAAAATCGTTAACTTTTAGGTGGCAAAATATTTGGTAACACTTTATATTACGACCCGCAAACAACTGCGTAAGTAAACCGAAATTACGGTGTACGTTTCTGTAATTATAGTGTACTTCCGTGTAGGTATAAGGGAACAATATGTTAAGTTTTGGGTAATAAAGGGGTAACAAGCAGATATACAACCTGCAAAGAACTTCGTAAGTAAACCGAAATTACGGTGTACGTTTCTGTAATTATAGTGTACCTCCGTGTAGGTATAAGGGAACAATATGTTAAGTTTTGGGTAATAAAGGGGTACAACCAGATATACAAGCAAATTATTTATAATGTAATTATTTTAAAACTAACAGATACCTATTCTGTTAATATATCCCAGGCAAAAATTGTACGTCTGTTGTATATAAAAGTTTTTATCACATTTCTGGAAAAATATGTCTTTGTGCAATGTAGTTACAGGGTAATTTTGACATCTGTGGGTTGTATATTAAACTTTTTGGCAATGCTATTTATTGGCTTTTCTTACTAAACTACTTAACGTTAAGCCAAAAAAATTTGTTTTTGCTATGATTTTAATTTAAAACGTACCATGTAGTACTTAGTACTTACCTTATCACATTGTATTGCAATAACACTTAAATGTCAGGGCAAATTTACTGTGTAATTAAAAGTTTTTTGTTTAGTTTTTTTAATAAGAGTACCTTTCTCTGTAATTACTGTGCAAATAGTGTTGTTTCGTATTGTTACATAGTAAGTAGTGTTTGTTACCCGTTTCAACTGTGTATTTACAGGGTAAGTGTAACTCCTGCGGGCTGTAAATTAAAGTGGCGCTTGTTACCCCCTTGTTCTGTGTAGTTACAGGGTAAGTGCAGTAAATATACAATAAAGGATCCAATTTAATTTCTGACTTTTATTTTACAAAAAAATGTCAAAACATTTTTTCATCTTAATAAAACATTGTCTTTTCTACAGTATACTCAAACAACAAAGTAACACATTATACCCCCCCCCCCCCCCCCCCCCCCCTTCCCTTTATTTGCGTCCCTTGCTTTTCTTCTTCTTTCTTTTCTTGCTCTTCTTTTTCTTAACTTCCACTGGGGACTCTGAAGTTGAGGAGTTGATGGAGTCCCATTGGTCTTGCTGCACTGCAAAAATATGAATATACAGTATATACATGCTCTTAGCAAGCTACACCTTCAATTTTAAGTTGTCGAACAATCCTCCACTCTAAACATTTTGTGCCACCTGATATTACTGTAGTAACTGTAATTTTGAAGAAAACACATTTTGGTGAAGTTTGAGTCAGATCATGGGGGGGTTGTGATATTTTATAGTGATAATGACTGTAGTGCAGCAGAAAATGTTTTTTAAAAAGGCATAGTTGTTCTGACAGCAACAAAAAAGCATGAAACACAAACCTGAGGGCTGTGGCAATAGTTCAATAGTTCAATAGTTCGGATTGAGCTGATCAACAAACGGACAGGGAACTACGTCATCACGTTGAAAGGTCACGCCTGCGCCGGCCGAAGTACCGCCCCACTGTTTACAATGCGACCGTACGTAGGAGGATAATTCAAATAGTATTGTTTGCGATTATATATATAGAAATAGTATTCAGTGAATATAAATATGAATAGTATATGAATAACATTCTGATGAATATGAATAAGTTATGGGCCTTTCACACAGGACGCGGTATGCGCGGCGCTGCGCTATAAAACCCATTCATTTCAATGGCCTGCGCCGCGCAAGGACGTTTTGTTGCTGCGTCGACCAAAGCGCAAGCGCAGCGGTGCGCATCATTGGCGTGCTCACGCGCACGCCGCGGTCAAAGTTCAAAATAGTTCAACTTTTGCCGCTGCGCTCTGTGACGATTACCAGCGCGGCCAATAGAATCGGGGGATCCAAACAAGCACGGAAATCAAAATGGATGAACGGCTAGTAGTGTGTATATATATAATTTGTTTTTTAGTTTCAGGTTTAATGTTTGAATAAATGTTTTATTCTAAAAAAGAGCTGACTTCATGATTCTTGTTTTGATTCAGATATTAAAGTATATAAAATCGCGTTGTATCTGAAGGGCAACGCTGAACCCAGCGGCAAGCGCCGCGCATACCGCGTCCTGTGTGAAAGGCGCATTAGTAGTTCAAATAGTATTGCCGGCGCAGGCGTGACCTTTCAACGTGATGACGTAGTTCCCTGTTCGTTTGTTGATCAGCTCAATCCGAACTATTGAAGGTAAAAAGTCTATAAATTATATATTCCTTTTTTTTAAATGACCTATCGTTTCGCTAGATAACAACCTCTTCTTCAGCTGTGATCGCGTACAGCCCGTTTAAACACTTAAAATACTTTTGAAACTGCATTGATTTGGACTTAACGATGGTGACCAATGTTTGTTACCGTTGTCCGTTGTAAATTTTCATTTTGGGGTGAACTAATCCTTTAACAAGTGCATTTATAATGTACAGTACCAGTGATGTTTAGTTCTTCAATTTGATGTTTTAAAAAATAGGAAAGTGGTCACAAGTATAAGCCCTGGAGTAGGGCAGGAGTAAAATTTAAACGTCTAACCTTTCTTTCTTTCTTTCTTTCTTTCTTTCTTTCTTTCTTTCTTTCTTTCAAAGATAAGATTATCACTCTTAAAGCAGAGATCACCTTGCTCAAAGATGAGTGTGATTTTTTGAAAAAGGAAATTGAAAAGATGAAGTCTGCTGTCCCATCTGCAATGACACAAAGATATGCTGTTCCTATAGTGGCACAGCCCTCATGTTTGTGTTTCATGCTTTTTTGTTTTTTTGTTGCTGTCAGAACTATGCCTTTTTTAAAAACATTTTCTGCTGCACTACAGTCATTATCACTATAAAATATCACAACCCCCCCATGATCTGCCTCAAACTTCACCAAAATGTGTTTTCTTCAAAATTACAGTTACTACAGTAATATCAGGTGTCACAAAATGTTTTAGAGTGGAGGATTGTTCGACAACTTAAAATTGAAGGTGTAGCTTGCTAAGAGCATGTATATACTGTATATTCATATTTTTGCTGTGCAGCAAGACCAATGGGACTCCATCAACTCCTCAACTTCAGAGTCCCCAGTGGAAGTTAAGAAAAAGAAGAGCAAGAAAAGAAAGAAGAAGAAAAGCAAGAGAAGCAAATAAAGGGGTTGGGGGGTATAATGTGTTACTTTGTTGTTTGAGTATACTGTAGAAAAGACAATGTTTTATTAAGATGAAAAAGTGTTTTGAAATGTTTTTGTAAAATAAAAGTCAGAAATTAAATTGGATCCTTTATTGTATATTTACTGCACTTACCCTGTAACTACACAGAACAAGGGGGTAACAAGCGCCACTTTAATTTACAACCCGCAGGAGTTACACTTACCCTGTAACTACACAGAACAAGGGGGTAACAAGCGCCACTTTAATTTACAGCCCGCAGGAGTTACACTTACCCTGTAACTACACAGAACAAGGGGGTAACAAGCGCCACTTTAATTTACAGCCCGCAGGAGTTACACTTACCCTGTAACTACACAGAACAAGGGGGTAACAAGCGCCACTTTAATTTACAGCCCGCAGGAGTTACACTTACCCTGTAAATACACAGAACAAGGGGGTAACAAGCGCCACTTTAATTTACAGCCCGCAGGAGTTACACTTACCCTGTAAATACACAGAACAAGGGGGTAACAAGCGCCACTTTAATTTACAGCCCGCAGGAGTTACACTTACCCTGTAAATTCACAGTTGAAACGGGTAACAAACACTACTTACTATGTAACAATACGAAACAACACTATTTGCACAGTAATTACAGAGAAAGGTAAGCTACTCTTATAAAAAAAATAAAAAAAAATTTTTAATTACACAGTAAATTTGCCCTGACATTTAAGTGGCATTGCATACAATGTGATAAGGTAAGTACTAAGTACTACATGGAACGTTCTAAATTAAAGTCATAGCAGAATTTTTTTTTGGGGGGCTAAATGTTAAGTAGTTTAGTAAGAAAAGCCAATAAATAGCATTGCCAATGTTTTTCGAAATCAGCTGTTTAAAAAATTGTTTCAGATTAAATTTTTATCATACTGTGCTTACATACAGCCATATATATATATATATATATATATATATATATATATATATATGGCTGTATGTAAGCACAGTATGATAAAAATATATATATAATTTACAACCCACAGATGTCAAAATTACCCTGTAACTACATTGCACAAGAACATATTTTTCCAGAAATGTGATAAAAGCTTTTATATACAACAGACGTACAATTTTTGCCTGGAATATATTAACAGAATAGGTACCTGTTCGTTTTAAAATAATTACATTATAAATAATTTGCTTGTATATCTGGTTGTACCCCTTTATTACCCAAAACTTAACATATTGTTCCCTTATACCTACACGGAGGTACACTATAATTACAGAAACGTACACCGTAATTTCGGTTTACTTACGAAGTTCTTTGCAGGTTGTATATCTGCTTGTTACCCCTTTATTACCCAAAACTTAACATATTGTTCCCTTATACCTACACGGAAGTACACTATAATTACAGAAACGTACACCATAATTTCGGTTTACTTACGAAGTTGTTTGCGGGTCGTAATATAAAGTGTTACCAAATATTTTTTAGTAATTCTATGAATTACACTGTGCAAACCAAAAGATATATACCCACCGGATGAATAAAGATCGGCCTCCACAGAACATAAAATATTATTTTTATTTTATTTTTCGTGTTCGCATTTATGTGAGAAAAAAAAAAAAAATGTTACAGGCGTGACAGTTCTCCATTACGGACATGACTGCTCTGAAAGTGACTTTAAAAATTTCACAGAGACCTCAAACAGAAAGCACAAAGCCTCTCTTTAAAGTGAATTTCGTTTTTTTATTAATTGTATCTTAATTTTAATCAATGTTTCATCTGGATTTAATAAATAAGAAGTAAATATAGTAGAAAATAGATAATCATGACACGGAGGCGCGGGCGAGTGAACTGGACTCTTGTCTCATAAATTAACCGAAAGGTTCAGCGTAAGGTAGGCTATGCTACTTGCCTCACAGACCTGAGAAATATAGAAAGCTTGAAATGTCTACTTTTAAACAGAACAATTCAAAACGAAGGAAAACAGACTGCTTTCTGCTTATGAAATGTGCATTTCTCTCTGGCGCGTTCTGAGAAGATCGCGCGACGCATCGTCAACTTCATCTTTGCAGTCGACACAGAAAACACTTGTTTATTAATAAACAATTAAAATGTCAAGTCAGGTATATTTGTATAGCGCTTTTCACAATACTGTATCAAAGCAGCTTCACAGTATTAAATTAAAATAATACAACAAGGTTTGTTTCTGAATTTATTGATTGATAAAATAAAATTAAATATCCCCAAAATATCCCCAACTGAGCAAGCCAAAGGCAATAGTGGCAAGGAACCGAAAAACTCCATCAAGTGACCTAATGGTGTCCTAAAACTCCATCAGGTGACCTAATGGAGAAAAAAAAAAACCTTGGGAAAACCCAGGCTCAGTCGGGGGCCAGTTCTCCTCTGGCAAAATGTCTCCTTGCTATATTTGACATATTAATAATCATTACTTTTGCCGGTTCTTTGTGACAGCTTTTAGATGCTTTGTTGGCAGCGCCACCCACTTGTTGAACGAGTCACACCGCATCAGCACCGAAAACATGATTTTTTTTTCAAATCTAAAATCAAAAATCGTGATACGAACCGAATCGTAGATTTGGTCTATCGTTACAGCCCTAGTAAGATGAGAAAGCAAGAGTTTATGGTTTAAAAACAAACAAACAATGGCTATCTGAACATCTGCCAAGCGCAAACCAGTAGCCTACAGAAGTAGGCTAATCAATAAATTATCGGGGAGGGTCATGCCTTTTTTCACAATCATTTTGGAGGGTCATAGAAAAATTTATTGCTGGCGAAGGGAGGGTCATGTCTTTTTTGACAACAGGTATCAAAACTCCTCCGGTGGCCCCTTAAATAAAAAACGAACAGTCCCTCAGCAAAAGAAAAGGGATGTTTGCCTATAAGCACATCCAGGCACGTTTATCGTGTGCTCCTCTAGTGGTCAAATGCTGTAATAGATGTATACTTTCGCTTTTAACTTCCGTAATCGATTGTGTAGTAGTGAAGAGAACATAATTGCTATTATGTCAACCAAATCTACATTATTTTTTTCAGAAGGACAGCAGTGAAAATGAAGCTCTACTTTGTTTTCCTCACAGTGTGTGTTTCGCTCGTGTATGGTAAGACATTTATTTGTTACAATCCCTTTTCCGGTATAAAAGAAGGAGAGGTGTTGATCATTTCACTCGCGAAAGAAATACATACATTCTTTCGTAGGTTAATAACTGTTTTAAGTGTCAGATAGTTTTAGACAGCTTTCTGAGGCTATCGTGTCACCATGATCGAATTGAAGAAGGACAGGTGAGAAATATGAAGGTCCTATTATTTTGATTCGCTTTTTTAAACATGGATGATATCTATTATTTTATTTCCAATCGAATCTGTTTATTTTTGCATAAGCATTGTTTTAAATCTATTCAAAGTAATCAAAAGTTGATGTAGAAGCAAAGTGCAAATCGCTAGAAAGTTTAGAGGTGAGTAGCCTATGTATGCTGACTGGTACACAACGAGCATTTAGCATTATGCTAAATTTAGGACTATGTAGATTGACTGACAAACAGTGCTTGAATGAGTGGCAGTGACAGTTGACAGAATGTGTAAATAATGGAGAACTGAAAAAATGCTTTTTGTTCTTGGATCTTCTTCAGCACGTACAGTGCCCTCTGGACAGCTTTCTGAAGCTTTGATGTTGTGTAATGCATATAGTTGATTATTGTTATCAGAAATAACTGAACTAAACTGACATTGAATCATTTGTTACAAACTGTGGTAAAGTGGTATTAGATGAAAAGATCCAATATTAAATGACGATTTTATTTCTAAGAATCTATAGAATTTATAATTTATTAAAGGTATAGCGGAGGATTTTCTTTTTCCGGGTGGGTAGTCTAAACTATTGGTCCACCTAAGTGTCAATCATTCTGGTGATATGTTTACGTAAGGCCGTCGTACGTGCTCGTCCCTTAGTTTTCGCTTTCTGCGCATGCGCACTTTCAGGTGTTTATGTGTGGTGAGCTAGAGCTAAGCCATTCATTGAAGCTCGCAGTTTCACCGGGTCCTTTGAAAATGTCTGAGGGTCGCAAGAGAAAAAGTTTGTACGAACTGTATGAGAAGAAGAGAAAGGCCTCAGAAGAGAGAAACAAGATCAGAGTGTTTTTGGGAGATTGTTTCACACGATGGCGTGCGCTGAAAACACAGGTTGGGCTTCCCACTGATGCCTCAGTCGCGAAGTTTCTACTCGACAGGTAAAGTTTGGCATGCTATTTGGAGAAAAAGTGCAAATCTTCTTTTGTAAAGTAATCTTGTATGAGCGATGCCGACAGCAACTTGTAAACAGAGCGTGCACGAGGAGAACCTCGCACACGTTTAATAGGCGTTCCCTCTCGGGAGCAGGTGTTGCGCATGTGCATTTTTTCAAAAAGTGGAGAGGGCGGTTCTTATCTAAAATTCGGAAAGATCCTCCGCTATACCTTTAATTATGCCAGAAACTATTTACTATGTTAAAACTGCTTTTGGCAGTTTTATGGTAAAATTACCACCTTTTTTTTATTTATTTTTTTACTCATCCCTCCTTGTCTTTATTAAAAACATTAATCAGGGTTATGGACAGACATGAAGGCTAGTCCATAAACACACTGTTTCAAATGTCTAGAGGACAAACACATATTAACTTGATTTTAGTGTAATAAAATCAACTTTGTTAGTGTGAATTTATGACAATGAACAATATTGGATTCTACTTTATTATTTTACAACAGCTTGAACCACCTGATTGATGTCAGAATGAGTTGGGGAAGGCTGTTATCTTACAAAATACAGTATATACAGTTCTTCCCAGATTTATTTCATTTAAAAATTAAAAATATGCTCCAACAGCTCTGGCAACATGTAAGTTAAAACTAGGGCTGCACGTTTTCAAGTTTTTCATTAACCGTTAACCGAGGCCCTTAGCGGTTAATACTCGGTTAACCATAGTGTGCGCGCCGCAACCCCGAGATAGGCGTAATTTGCGGGTGAGTCACATATCCCCACGACCCCACCACTATTTTCTAAGGTCGATATTGTATTGTCCCCACCACTTTTGAAACATCTCGCGGCAGGAATACCAATACAAACTAGATGCGAAAGTTCGTCGAGACAAACTTTAAGTTGGCTTGATAAAGTCGGACCAGAAAGTTTGAAGAAGTTTGAAGTTTAAATTAGTTTGAAGTTTAAATTAGTTTGAAGTAGTTTGAAGTTTAAAGTAGTTTGAAGTTTAAAGTATTTAAAAGTAGTTTAAAGTATTTTGAGTGGTTGGTTAGTTGTCACAGATGGTTACTATGGAGTTTTTATAGAGTTCTTAGCATGATCTTGGCATTATTTAACACAAAGAAAGAAAGAAAGATAGGTTAGAAAGATAAAAAGGTTAGAAAGAAAGATTAGTTCGAAAGAAAGAAAGAAAGAAAGAAAGAAAGAAAGAAAGAAAGAAAGAAAAAGAGTAGTTAGAAAGAAAGAAAGAAAGAAAGAAAGAAAGAAAGAAAGAAAGAAAGAAAGAAAGAAAAAGATTAGTTAGAAAGAATGAAGGAAAGATTAGTTAGTTAGAAAGAAAGAAAGATAGGTTAGAAAGATAAAAAGGTTAGAAAGAAAGATTAGTTAGAAAGAAAGAAAGAAAGAAAGAAAGAAAAAGAGTAGTTAGAAAGAAAGAAAGAGAGAAAGATTAGTTAGAAAGAATGAAGGAAAGATTAGTTAGTTAGAAAGAAAGTTAGAAAGAAAGAAAGAAAGAAAGAAAGAAAGAAAGAAAAAGAGTAGTTAGAAAGAAAGAAAGAAAGAAAGAAAGAAAGAAAGAAAGAAAGAAAGAAAGAAAAAGATTAGTTAGAAAGAATGAAGGAAAGATTAGTTAGTTAGAAAGAAAGAAAGATAGGTTAGAAAGATAAAAAGGTTAGAAAGAAAGATTAGTTAGAAAGAAAGAAAGAAAGAAAGAAAGAAAGAAAAAGAGTAGTTAGAAAGAAAGAAAGAGAGAAAGATTAGTTAGAAAGAATGAAGGAAAGATTAGTTAGTTAGAAAGAAAGTTAGAAAGAAAGAAAGAAAGAGAAAGAAAGAAAGAAAAAGAGTAGTTAGAAAGAAAGAAAGAAAGAAAGAAAGAAAGAAAGAAAGAAAGAAAGAAAAAGAAAGAAAGAAAGAAAGAGAAAGATTAGTTAGAAAGAATGAAGGAAAGATTAGTAAGAAAGAAAGAAAGATAGGTTAGAAAGATAAAAAGGTTAGAAAGAAAGAAAGAAAGAAAGAAAGAAAGAAAGAACAAAAGAAAGAAAGATGGATTAGTTAGAAAGAAAGATAGATTAATTAGAAAGAAAGAAAGATGGATAAGTTAGAAAGAAAGAAAGAAAGAAAGAAAGAAAGAAAGAAAGAGAAAGAAAAAGAGTAGTAAGAAAGAAAGAAAGAAAGAAAGATCAGTTAGAAAAGAATGAAGGAAAGATTAGTTAGAAAGAAAGAAAGAAAGATAGGTTAGAAAGATAAAAAGGTTAGAAAGAAAGATTAGTTAGAAAGAAAGAAAGAAAGAAAGAAAGAAAGAAAGAAAGAAAGAAAGAAAGAGAGTAGTTAGAAAGAAAGAAAGAAAGAAAGAAAGATAGATTAGTTAGAAAGAATGAAGGAAATATTAGTTAGTTAGAAAGAAAGAAAGAAAGAAAGAAAGAAAGAAAGAAAGAAAGATGGATTAGTTAGAGAGAAAGATAGATTAATTAGAGAGAAAGAAAGATGAATAAGTTAGAAAGAAAGATAGATAGATTAGAAAGAAAGAAAGAAAGAAAGAAAGATGGATTAGTTAGAAAGAAAGATAGATTAATTAGAAAGAAAGATGGATAAGTTAGAAAGAAAGATGGATTAGTTAAAAAGAGATAGATAGATAGTTTAAAGTTTAAAGTAGTTTGAAGTAGATAGATGGATGAGTTTATTTGTTTAAATGAGTCTCAATGGCTCATATAGTATATAGAACGGCAGTTTGGTTTAGTCTTCAAGGTGTTTAGATTTAAATTTTTGTCGGTTTGAATTTTTTAGAACTCCCCAATGTAAGTCAATGGGAGTTTTTGAATGAGTTTTTTCGAGTTTTGATCGTCATTTTTAGGAAAACCGTAAGTCCGATCAGTCTGAAAATAGATAGCACACTTAGTCAGAAAAGTTTGAGTGTCTGAGCCGAGTTTGGAGTATGTAGAGTTAAAGCTCTAGGAGGAGTTACATATAGAAATTTTTAGTCTCAGAATAATAATAATAACTAGATGCGAAAGTTCGTCGAGACAAACTTTAAGTTGGCTTGAGAAAGTTTGGACCAGAATGTTTTTTGCTAGGCGGTTGCTAGGATGTTATGGGTGGTCGCTATGGTGTTGCTAGGCGGTTGCTAGGGTATTTTGGGTGGTTGCTAGGCGGTTGCTAGGGTATTCTGGGTGGTTGCTAGGGTGTTTTGGGTGGTTGCTAGGCGGTTGCTAGGGTCTTTTGGGTGGTTGCTAGGCGGTTGCTAGGGTTTTTGGGTGGTTGCTAGGGTGTTTTGGGTGGTTGCTAGGCGGTTGCTAGGATATTTTGGGTGGTTGCTAGGGTATTTTGGGTGGTTGCTAGGCGGTTGCTAGGGTCTTTTGGGTGGTTGCTAGGATATTTTGGGTGGTTGCTAGGGTCTTTTGGGTGGTTGCTAGGCGGTTGCTAGGGTCTTTTGGGTGGTTGCTAGGGTGTTCTGGGTGGTTGCTATGGAGTTGCTAGGGTGTTATAGGTGGTTGCTATGGTGTTGCTAGGCAGTTGCTAGGGTATTTTGGGTGGTTGCTAGGGTGTTCTGGGTGGTTGCTAGGCGGTTGCTAGGGTATTTTGGGTGGTTGCTAGGGTGTTCTGGGTGGTTGCTAGGGTATTATTGGTGGTTGCTAGGTGGTTGCTAGGATATTTTGGGTGGTTGCTAGGGTCTTTTGGGTGGTTGCTAGGCGGTTGCTAGGGTCTTTTGGGTGGTTGCTAGGTTATTTTAGGTGGTTGCTAGGGTCTTTTGGGTGGTTGCTAGGCGGTTGCTAGGGTCTTTTGGGTGGTTGCTAGGGTGTTCTGGGTGGTTGCTAGGCAGTTGCTAGGGTGTTATAGGTGGTTGCTATGGTGTTGCTAGGCGGTTGCTAAGGTATTTTGGGTGGTTGCTAGGGTGTTCTGGGTGGTTGCTAGGCAGTTGCTAGGGTGTTATGGGTGGTTGCTATGGTGTTGCTAGGCGGTTGCTAAGGTATTCTGGGTGGTTGCTAGGTGGTGGCTAGGGTGTTCTGGGTGGTTGCTAGACTGTTTTGGGTGGTTGCTAGGGTCTTTTGGGTGGTTGCTAGGCGGTTGCTAGGGTGTTTTAGGTGGTTGCTAGGGTCTTTTGTGTGGTTGCTAGGGTATTTTGGGTGGTTGCTAGGGTGTTCTGGGTGGTTGCTAGGCGGTTGCTAGGGTGTTCTGGGTGGTTGCTATGGTATTCAGGGCGGTTGATATGGTGTTACTAGCTGGTTGGTAGATGTCACAGATGGTTACTATGGAGTTTTTATAGAGTTCTTAGCATGATCTTGGCATGATTTAACACTTAACTAATTGCTATTAGCATGTAGCTATTCACTGCTAGCATGTGTAGCATGTTGGAAGTGCTGTTTGCAAGCATGAGTCAAAAGAGCCAAACCTCATCTCTATACGATGTTCTGATACAGAGATATAGGTCTTGCAAAACGGTTGCTAGGGTACTCAAGTTTGGTTGCTATGGAGTTGCTTGGGAGCTGGAAGCATTAAACTAAAGAAGTTTAAAGTGGTTTGAAGTTTAAAGTAGTTTAAAGTAGTTTGAAGTTTATGATAGATATATAAATAAGTTAGATAGATACACACAAACACACACACACACACACACACACACACACACACACACACACACACACACTCAGACTACCTCACTCAGACACACACACACACACTCAGAGTTTATGAGTTTAGAGTTTATATGTGTACGAGTTTTTGAGTTTAGAGTTTATAAGTTTAAATGAGTTTAGAGTTCAGAGTTTATTAATTTATGAGTTTAAGAGTTCATAAGTCTATGAATTCATGAGTTTATTAGTTAATTAGCTATTAAATTTAAGTTAATTAGTTTATAAATGTATGAGATTAGAGTTTATTAGTTTAAATGAGTTTCATTGGCTAATATATATAGAACGGCAGTTTGGTTTAGTCTTCAAGGTGTTTAGATTTAAATTTTTGTCGGTTGGTGAGTTTGAATCTGGATTTGAATTTTTTAGAACTCCCCATTGTAAGTCAATGGGAGTTTTTCCGAGTTTTGATCGTCATTTGTAGGAAAACCGTAAGTCCGATCAGTCTGAAAAGATAAAGCAACGCGAGTCAGAACAGTTTGAGTGTCTGAGCCGAGTTTGGAGTATGTAGAGTTAAAGCTCTAGGACGAGTTTCATATAGAAATTTTAGTCTCGGAATAATAATAATAATAACTAGATGCGAAAGTTCGTCGAGACAAACTTTAAGTTGGCTTGAGAAAGTTTGGACCGGAAAGTTTTTTGCTAGGCGGTTGTTAGGATGTTATGGGTGGTCGCTATGGTGTTGCAAGGCGGTTGCTAAGGTATTCTGGGTGGTTGCTAGGCGGTTGCTAGGGTATTTTGGGTGGTTGCTAGGGTGTTTTTGGTGGTTGCTAGGGTCTTTTGGGTGGTTGCTAGGTGGTTGCTAGGGTGTTCTGGGTGGTTGCTAGGATATTTTTGGTGGTTGCTAGGGTCTTTTGGGTGGTTGCTAGGCGGTTGTTAGGGTCTTTTGGGTGGTTGCTAGGGTATTTTGGGTGGTTGCTAGGCGGTTGCTAGGCTGTTTTGGGTGGTTGCTAGGATATTTTGGGTGGTTGCTAGGCGGTTGCTAGGGTGTTTTGGGCGGTTGCTAGGGTGTTTTGGGTGGTTGCTAGGGTGTTTTGGGTGGTTGCTAGGCGGTTGCTAGGGTGTTTTGGGTGGTTACTAGGATATTTTGGGTGGTTGCTAGGGTCTTTTGGGTGGTTGCTAGGGTCTTTTGGGTGGTTGCTAGGCGGTTGCTAGGGTGTTTTGGGTGGTTGCTAGGGTCTTTTGGGTGGTTGCTAGGATATTTTGGGTGGTTGCTAGGGTCTTTTGGGTGGTTGCTAGGGTAATTTGGGTGGTTGCTAGGGTGTTCTGGGTGGTTGCTAGGCGGTTGCTAGGGTGTTCTGGGTAGTTGCTAGGCGGTTGCTAGGATATTTTGGGTGGTTGCTAGGGTCTTTTGGGTGGTTGCTAGGCGGTTGCTAGGGTATTTTGGGTGGTTGCTAGGATATTTTTGATGGTTGCTAGGGTCTTTTGGGTGGTTGCTAGGATATTTTGGGTGGTTGCTAGGTGGTTGCTAGGGTCTTTTGGGTGGTTGCTAGGGTGGTTGCTAGGCGGTTGCTAGGGTGTTATGGGTGGTTGCTAGGCTGTTCTGGGTGGTTGATAGGCGGTTGCTAGGGTGTTATGGGTGGTTGCTATGGTGTTGCTAGGCGGTTGCTAAGGTATTAAAGGTGGTTGATATGGTGTTACTAGGTGGCTGGTAGTTGTCACAGATGGTTACTATGGAGTTTTTATAGAGTTCTTAGCATGATCTTGGCATGATTTAACACTTAACTAATCACTATTAGCATGTAGCTATTCACTGCTAGCATGTGTAGTATGTTGGAAGTGCTGTTTGCTAGCATGAGTCAAAAGAGCCAAACCTCATCTCTATACGATGTTCTGATACAGAGATATAGGTCTTACAAAACGGTTGCTAGGGTACTCGAGTTTGGTTGCTATGGAGTTGCTTGGGAGCTGGAAGATTTAAACTTAAGAAGTTTATAGTGGTTTGAAGTTTACAGTAGTTTGAAGTTTGACAGATAGATAAATAAGTTAGATAGACACACACACACAAACACACACACACACACACACACACACACACACAAACACACACACACACACACACACACACACACACACACACACTAACTCGCTCACACACTCACTCATAAACTCAGTGTGTGTGTCTGAGTTTAGAGTTTATAAGTGTATAAATTGATGAGTTTATAAGTGTATGAGTTCTTTTAATACATTTAAATCAGTTTAGAGTTTATAAGTTTAAATGAGATTAAGAGTTCAGAGTTTATTAATTTATGAGTTTAAGAGTTCATAAGTTTATGAATTCATGAGTTTATAAGTTAATTAGTTTATAAGTGTTTATAGTTTAGAGTTTATTAGTTTAAATGAGTCTCAATGGCTCATATAGTATATAGAACGGCAGTTTGGTTTAGTCTTCAAGGTGTTTAGATTTAAATTTTTGTCGGTTTGAATTTTTTAGAACTCCCCAATGTAAGTCAATGAGAGTTTTTGAATGAGTTTTTTCGAGTTTTGATCGTCAATTTTAGGAAAACCGTAAGTCCGATCAGTCTGAAAAGATAAAGCAACTCGAGTCAGATCAGTTTGAGTGTCTGAGCCGAGTTTGGAGTATGTAGAGTTAAAGCTCTAGGAGGAGTTTGAGTCAGATTTTTTTCCGCTCAGAAGAATAATAATAATAATAAGTTTAAATAGGATTTCAATATGTTGGCTCTCTCAAGCCAACTTAATAATAATAATAATAATAAGTTTAAATAGGATTTCAATATGTTGGCTCTCTCAAGCCAACTTAATAATAATAAGTTTAAGTACAATATCAGTAAGTTGGCTTTCTCAAGCCAACTTAATAAACAAAACATCTCCAGTTAACTAGCAGAGCATTCATTTCGTTCGTTTTTTTTTTTTTGGCGATCTAGCGCTGAAATGTTTTGTTTTTTAAATCAAGTGATCAAAGTGCTCGTTGCTGCTGCGATCGAGAAGGGTCTTGTAAAACGTGCGGAGGTATTATTAATTCGTGGCCACGAAACAATTCACCTGAATACCCGTTCACACACACACACACACACACCAAAAAAAGGAATAAAAAGCTGTACGAGAATAGTCGGCCTTCACTGAAGAGCTATCTTCACAGGTAAGAAAAACAGTTTAATAATTATTATTAATTCGTGGCCACGAAATAATTCACCTGAATATTCACCAATTCACAAAAAATAGGTCTTTAGCATTCACTAATTAAGTATCAAACTGTTTTTGGCCACGTTGTAATTCGTTAAATCAAAATGAGGGAGGGAATTTGTTCAACGTGTCCACGATTTATTAAAACGAGGGAACAAATAAGTCGTCGTATAATTATTTAGATCAGTGGACAGGGCGCAAGAACAAACAGTGAGAGAGCCCCGGCCGCGCGCGCGCACTCTCACCGCCTTCAAACAACACGAGCGCTGTATTGCTCTCTCTCCCTCGCGCATATCAACACAATAGTAAAAGGTCGGAAGACCGATTGTGTTTTATAGATTAGTAGTTTGTTCAGATAAAGTGTTTGATTAGCAAGTACATGTTTAGGAAATGCATAATACAAATTGTATGGGTTAATGTAACGGTAAACGGACTCTGCGGGTAAAACTGTTGTGATGAAATTGCGCATGCTCGAGGTAAAACTGCTGGGGTAAAGCTGTGGCTCTGCAGACAGATATTATTGTGCTGCCATCAGTGGCGCGGATACTATGTTTGTTTCTGGCTCGCGCACGCTCGCGCACAGCCTTCACTCTCGCACAGCCTTCACTCTCGGACGCGCGCTTTCTTTGCCCGCTTCATATTAGAAAACTGGTCTAGCGGTCTCTGGTGGTGCAAAAATGTATTACAACTAAATTCAGTGCACGCCATTGACGCCACTTAACCGAGCAAAATGTTTCACTCGGTTACGCAATTTTTAACGGTTAATCGGTTAATCGGTTAACCATGGACACCCCTAGTTAAAACATAATTTTGATTATCAAAATAGGTTGTTCTGTTATTGATACAAGAGTGTCCCATAAATGTATGTAAAACTGAAGACAGATCTGAATGCAATTTGCAACTTTTTTGAGTCCAGTACTCTCAATAGAGTTATACAGCAGTTCCTGTTCTCGATCTGCTTATGCATAACCCTTTTTGAGAGAGTGAGTGAGTGCCAGTGAGAGAGTTTACTTAATTGCTCAGAAAATTATTCAAAAGGACTTGGTATAAAATCTTAGTTGCTATAAAAATTAATATGGCATTATGCCATGAGAAGGCATCTGAGCTCAAAATAAATAAATAACAATAAAATAATAATAACAAAATAACAATAAAAATTGTTGTAAGATCAAAGATCACCCATGATATAAAGACTCATGTTCACACTATTCTCTCTTCTTCTCGAGGTGTGTCTGGTACAGATGAAGTGTCAGTGTCAGTGATGGAGGGAGATTCAGTCACTCTAAACACTGGTGTTCAAGCAAACCAACAAGACAAAATCAGGTGGTATTTTAATGGCATTCTCATCGCTCGAATAAATGGAGATCAGAGTAAGATCTGTACAGATGTTCAGTGTAATGAAGATACTGAGAGATTCAGAGGCAGACTGAAGCTGGATCATCAGACTGGATCACTGACCATCACAAACATCACAAACACAGACTCTGGACTCTATCATCTAGAGGTCATCAGCATCAATAAAAAGATGTTCAGAGTTTCTATCCGTGGTGAGTCATTTATTCAATTATTAAAAGCATAACAATAATTTTTTTTAGAACACCTCTTCAGGCTTTAGTGGAATTTATTCAGTTTAATGTCTCAATGTACTAAATTAAATAAAAAAGAGATCATGGGGTTTAAATTAGTCAGAAGTTAGGGCTGAACACACTTGTGTCATTATTTCTGCAGTGGTAATCAAATATTTTTAAGGAAGTTCTTCCCAACACTGCTCCAGAAGTTGTAGGATTATATGCTTTATAGCATTAATTACAGAAAAAAACTCTTGAGATCTACAACATTCTTCAGTTTTGAGGTAAATCATTTTTTTAACCTCTGCTCTAACAGTTCCACTTTCTTTGATGACATTTTTTTTTTTTTTTTCACTGGACATGAGGGCCTTTTGTCACATCGGGTCAGGCATGAAGATGAAGAGAGGCGGTGCAGAGCTTATTTATAAATCAATCTTTTTTAATTTAATTTTATGAAACAAGTAAAATCTTTCATTGATTTTTGATGTTTAATTACTTCCAAAATAGCGACCACCTCATTGCTGAGAAATGAAATTGATAGCTGTTTTATTGATAAAAGTCGTAGAGCAGCGTTGACAAGTTTATGTGTGCATGAATTTTTCTGTGATGGGACAAAGAGATTAATGTTGAACGTTAATTAAACCTGACTGGAATATTAAACTGTTTTAGCCACTATTCTAGTTAGTCAGAACCTAGTATTCCGACAGATTACAGTATATTCATGTGCTGATTTTGTTTCTCCTGATTTTCTCTTTTTGATTTTGATTTGTTTTTTTACAGAAAGAACCTACATGTAACTCTTCATTTGTATTTCAGGAGTGTCTGCTGTAGAGAAGGATGAAGTGAAGATGAAGTCAGTGAAAGTGGGAGAATATGTCATATTAGAAACTGGTGTAATAGTAGACATAAATTATTTGATGATGTGGTATTTTAATGGCAGTCGCATCGCTTATATCAGTGGAGGTCCAGTAATATGGAGATCTCCTCGGAGATTTAAAGACAGTATGAAGCTGGATCATCAGACTGGATCTCTCAGCATCAATAACATCAGAATCACAGACTCTGGACTCTATAAACTAGAGATCACCAACAGCTGCAGCAGCAACCAGCAATTCTTCAGCATCAGCTCCAACAGCATCAGGAGATTCAGTATTACTGTCAATCGTGAGTATCATTTAGTCATTAAGCACTGTTCAAAACCTCTAAATCGAGGCAATAAAGACTTTCATTGTGGACTGTTTGAAAATTTGTGTTCACTCAATATTAAAACATACTTACAAACCCGATTCCAAAAAAGTTGGGACACTGTAGAAATTGTGAATAAAAACAGAATGCAAGGATGTGGAAGATTCAAATTCCAATATTTTATTCAGAATACAACATAAATGACATATCAAATGTTTAAACTGAGTAAATGTATCATTTTAAGGTAAAAATAAGTTGATTTTAAATTTCATGGCATCTACACATCTCAAAAAAGTTGGGACAAGGCCATGTTTACCACTGTGTGGCATCCCCTCTTCTTTTTATAACAGTCTGCAAGCGTCTGGGGACTGAGAAGACAAGTTGCTCAAGTTTAGGAATAGGAATGTTGTCCCATTCTTGTCTAATACAGGCTTCTAGTTGCTCAACTATGATGCAAATCATAACTCTTTATGATGCACCAATTATTGTATTCTATGGGTGAAAGATCTGGACTGCAGGCTGGCCATTTCAGTACCCGGATTCTTCTTCTGCGCAGCCATGATATTGTAATTGATGCAGTATATGGTCTGGCATTGTCATGTTGGAAAATGCAAGGTCTTCCCTGAAAGAGACGACGTCTGGATGGGAGCATATGTTGTTCTAGAACTTGGATATACCTTTCAGCATTGATGGTGCCACAGATGTGTAAGCTGCCCATGCCACACGCACTCATGCAACCCCATACCATCAGAGATGCAGGCTTCTGAACTGAGCGCTGATAACAACTTGGGTTGTCCTTGTCCTCTTTAGTCTGGATGACATGGCGTCCCAGTTTTCCAAAAAGAACTTCACATTTTGATTCGTCTGTCCACAGAACAGTTTTCCACTTTGCCACAGTCCATTTTTAATGAGCCTTGGCCCAGAGAAAACGCCTGCGCTTCTAGATCCTGTTTAGATATGGCTTCTTTTTTGACCTATAGAGTTTTAGCTGGCAACGGCGAATGGCACGGTGGATTGTGTTCACCGACAATGTTTTCTGGAAGTATTCCTGAGCCCATGTTGTGATTTTCCATTACAGTAGCATTCCTGTATGTGATGCAGTGGATGTGATGCAAGGGCCAGAAGATCACGGGCATCCAGTATGGTTTTCCGGCCTTGACCCTTACGCACAGAGATTGTTCCAGATTCTCTGAATCTTTGGATGATATTATGCACTGTAGATGATGATAACTTCAAACTCTTTGCAATTTTTCTCTGAGAAACTCCTTTCTGATATTGCTCCACTATTTTTCGCCGCAGCATTGGGGGAATTGGTGATTCTCTGCCCATCTTGACTTCTGAGAGACACTGTCACTCTGAGAGGCTCTTTTTATACCCAATCATGTTGCCAATTGACCTAATAAGTTTGGTCCTAATTGGTCCTCCAGCTTTTTACTTATATGTACATTTAACTTTTCCGGCCTCTTATTGCTACCTGTCCCAACTTTTTTGGAATGTGTAGCTCTCATGAAATCCAAAATGAGCCAATATTTGGCATGACATTTCAAAATGTCTCACTTTCAACATTTGATATGTTATCTATATTCTATTGTGAATAAAATATAAGTTTATGAGATTTGTAAATTATTCCATTCCTTTTTTACTCACAATTTGTACAGTGTCCCAACTTTTTTGGAATCGGGTTTGTATGATAATCTCAATCATGTATATATAGACTATAGTTGTTTATGCATTATACACACACACACACACACACACACACGTAGCCTATATGCAAATATACATGCATTTTAAAAACGCTTAGTTATTTATGAGACTATGACTAGATCACTGAATTATCAAACAAATTATCACTGCAACTCTGGGCGTGAGAGGACGCTGGCGTTGTTTGTTCACCGCTTCTCCGTCTAAAAGTCTATCCCTATACTAAAACTGGCATTATCGTTTCAACTTTACTGACCACGATTGTCAACTGTAATCCAGTACCTCTCCATCTGTACATGGATTATATCAATTTGGATGTCAACTTACCTGTCATCAGCTTCAACGGCTTCTACCATTGACCAACACCACCAGCACTCACGTTGCTGCCATCCGGATTTCTCCATTGTAACATCACCGCTACTGGCAGCTCATCTCTGGGTAACTCCACAAACTTTTGCCCTTCTCAACGGGAAACGCTAGCTGGCTCAGCTATCGCCATTTTAAATCGCCCGCTGCTTGCCTGACGCTTACAACCTGGATTTCCTCACCACTTCATCTTCTTCTCCAGCACTGCTACTGCGAGGTAGACCCCTGGACAGCCTGCTGCTGTCCGGGTGCAGTTAGGCTTCGTTGCCTGGGACTGCTGCCTCCAGTTAGAATCTGCTAGCCGCTACCAAGTCAGTAGGCGGCTAGATAACGTTACCGAACGACAGTTTTGGCTTCGGCTTGGCTACTTGACAGTGGCTTACACAGTCGACCTCTCAATCCCCGTCTCCTCTGCTCATCATCCACGTTCACCAAGCTTCGTCCACCGTGGCTTTCAGTCAGTTTTGCCGACTGACCTGTCGTGTCGAAACTGTCCCATCAGCTAACGTGTGACTGTAGTCTTCACCCTCACCAGCTAACTATGTCATTTACATACTCTATATTACAACTGTACAAGCTGAATACCCCAATATCTCCATTCTGTATTTCCACCATCAAAAAACTCTGTCTTCTATGTCGCCCCCGCTACATCCATCGAAGCTCCCGTAGAAAGATTGTTTACTCGGGGTTCAACCACAACATTCCGTCCATCTGGTCCAGTGCTCGCCCTGTCGCTTCGTGCTTACGTCATCACAACAAACAGCACGTGCGCTCCGCCTGCCTACAAACACTAGTCAAATCCGATCAGATTATACAAAACCAACCACTCCTCAGATTAGCCCTTTTTAACACCCGCTCTCTCAGCAACAAAGGCTCCATTCTCAGTGAATTTATTTTGGACAATAATCTGGATTTCCTCTGCTTAACCGAAACTTGGCAAAAACCACTTGAATACTTCTCTCTCAACCAAACTACACCAGCTGGATTTACATACATAGACAAACCACGACATGAGGGGCGCGGCGGCGGAATTGCAATAATACACAAACATGATATCAAAACGACCACAGTACCCATCCCCACTCCTGCTTCATTTGAGCACTTATCATTCAAACTGTCTGGCACTAAACCCCTGGTCATTGCAACCATCTACCGCCCCCCCAAAACAAACCCTGCATTCCTCTCTGATCTATCTGAATTTCTATCCCAACTCTGTGCCATATCACCATCTATTCTTCTGTTAGGTGACTTCAACATCCATATTGACTCCACTGACTCCAAAACAACCACCGATTTCCTGGACATCTTACACTTTTTCAATATCAGCCAACATATTGATTTTCCCACCCACAAAAAAGGACACACTCTTGACCTGATTTGTTCATCTGGTACCACCATTAACAATATAACCCAAACTGACCTCACCATTTCCGACCACCTGGCGATTACCATTGACATCGACATCCCATCTCCACCCACCAAGCAAAAACGCACGATAACATTCAGGAACCTCAAATCCATTGACACCACATCTTTCTCCTCCATATTGACAACCACCATTGCAAAATCCATTGACCCCCTAAACACATCCCCAATTGTGCTTGTCAATGCCTACAATGATGTACTTTCATCCTGTCTCAATACCATCGCCCCCCTTAAAACCAAATCTGTCTCCTTCACACACTCCGCCCCTTGGTACACTAACCAACTCCGCCTCCTCAAAGCCAATAGCCCCATAGCACCCCCTACCCAACCCCTGGACCTCCACCACCCTCCCCTCCATCCCACTCTCTCTCTTCATTCTCTCCAATCACTGAAACTGAAGTATCAAGTTTGGACCCAGACATTCCCAACAGTTACCGTCCCATCTCAAACCTCCCATTTCTGTCAAAAATCCTGGAGCGCGCTGTTGCAACTCAACTTCAAACATACCTCAACTCCAATAATCTATATGAACCATTCCAATCTGGCTTCCGCTCTAAACACAGCACCGAAACTGCCCTCCTCAAAATCACCAACGACATTCTGCTTGCTGCCGACTCTGGTCTCCTCACCATCCTCATCCTCCTAGACCTCAGTACAGCCTTTGACACCATCAAACACTCCATCCTCCTTTCACGCCTTCAGCACCTAATTGGAATAACTGGCTCCGTCCTAACCTGGTTCACCTCGTATCTCTCTGACAGACAACATTATATCTCTATAAACAACTGCACGTCTTCTACCACTCAAGTCACTCATGGTGTCCTCCAGGGTTCAGTTCTTGGGCCCCTCCTCTTCATCCTGTACATGCTCCCCCTTGGACAGATCCTCCGTCAACATGGTCTCCACTTCCACTGCTATGCTGATGACACCCAACTCTATCTCTCCTCAAAGACCATCACAGCCTCCACCCACTCAACCCTTACAGCCTGCCTCACTGACATTAAATCATGGATGGAAGAAAACTTTCTCCAACTCAACTGCAATAAATCAGAGATTCTCATAATTGGTCCTAACTCCCTCACTCAACATGCCCAGACCTTTTCCCTCAACATCGACGGCTCCAATGTCACCACTTCCACCTACATCCGTAACCTTGGAACCATCTTTGATCCTACCCTATCCTTTGTACCACACGTCAACCACATCACCAAAATTGCCTTCTTTCACCTTCGTAACATTGCACGGCTACTAGAGCTAAAACACTCATCCATGCCCTTATCTCCTCCAGATTGGACTATTGCAACAGCATTCTTTACGGACTACCAAACAAAACCATCCATAAACTTCAATATGTACAGAACTCAGCTGCCCGCCTACTCACCTCCACCCGCTGCCGTGATCATATCACCCCTGTCCTCTATAACCTCCACTGGCTCCCAGTCAAATACAGGATCAACTTCAAAATACTTCTCCTCACATACAAAGCCCTTAACAACCTTGCCCCTTCATACCTCTCCGTCCTACTAACCCGCCACACTCACACGCACCTCCTCAGGTCCGTTGGTGCTGACACACTCAAGACCATCAGAACTAAGCGCCGGACCTGGGGAGACAGAGCCTTCTCCGCTGCTGCACCTACCCTCTGGAACGCCCTCCCCGACCACATCAAACAGTCAAGCACCTTAACATCCTTCAAACAGGCACTCAAAACTCACCTCTTTGAGCTTGCTTTTCCCTGTTAACAGACTGTTCCAGTTCTTCATCGTCATCCCTAACATCGCCTCCTCTCTTGCTTTGCTTCTGCTTGCCCTTGGTCCTATGTGTTTTTTTTTAGTTTCTTCTTATTTTCTTGTGTTATCCATGTAACCCTGTCTATATACATTGTTTGTTTTTTGTTTTAATTTTTCTTTCAATGTATACCAATTAACTGTAAAGCGTCTTTGAGTGTCATGAAAAGCGCTATGAAAAATAAATGTATTATTATTATTATTATAAACATCTAAATAATAATGTTGTAAAGGCCACCCATTGGCCCAATGACGGAATCCAACGGTCTGGGCGAAGGTATAATGCGTGTATGTCTTTTCAGCGCTCCCGTGAAGTTCACTTCATTTATTAGAATTTAGTTTCAATATTACTTTAGCTTTACGCTTAATCTGACTCCAATTTCAAATGATAATCAAATTTAGATTGTGTGTCTTATTAGATAATTCATTTCTTATTAACTTAGATCTTTGATTATTCTGGGTATCCCATACCATATTTTCAATTATTCGTCCATTAAGGGACCCGTTGTCGCTTTGAGGAGTCACGTCGCGATTGTGCACTCACAATCAAAAACTAGCCAGTTCTGAAATAGTCAGAGGATGCAGTGCGAACTATTTGACACTTAAGTGGTGGCTCACTGCTGACTCATAACAAAAGGTGTAATTTTTCAAGTCACAAAATAGCAACGTGCTAAGTCAGTGATAGTCAGAAATAAGAAGGTCTCCTTAATGATGTGCCCCATGCTCCATTCATTAGTGCCTTCGGTTTGATCTATCCTGGAGTAGCTTTGCGGAAACACCAGACTACACATTAATCTACTACTAATAATGATTTCAGAATAATGCAGAGTAGTTCAAATATAACATTTTATTTGTTAGGTAAAAATGTATCATGTCAATTCCACAAGTAAACAATTAAAATCCAATTCAGAAATAATAAATACATACCATCAATTGCTCAAAAATGACTCTAAGAGTAAGAAATGTTCCTGACAAAGACACACAGTGTGTGAGTGTTTTCCGAGTGCGAGCATAGGGTTTTTTTCTGGTTACAGTTTCCCCAAGACTGCTCTGCCACTTACCCTTATATGCACAGACCAGAACAAAAGGCTTGTACAAATATTTCTTAGAGTTGTTTTGGTTAATTCATGTACCCCAGGGGGTGACACCTGGGTTTGGGGGAGAGGGGAGAATTATCAGATATCTTGAAGAGACATCACCCAAAGAGGAGAACAGGATTCTCCTAAGTTTTCAATCTTTTTATTTCTAAATTCTAAATTAAGAACATTTTACCAATCGCACTGCGATATTTCAAATGATACCAAACATAAAAAGGAAAAAAAAAACAATAGATTCAAAAGATACATAATATGTTGAATGTAGTTTCTTAGTGAACTTTTAGTGACGACTCAGGGGGGAGTAAGGGTGGAGGGAGAGGGGGATACAGAGATAAGGAAGGAGAAATGTTTGGACAAGGCAATGTCCTGTGCTCTGTCTTTGAGATCTTCTGTCCAGGTGCGTTTTATTGCTTTATTGTAGGGTGAGTTTTATCTCAGCTTTTGTCTTAGCAGGAAAATCAAGTCTTAAACGTTTTTATCAGTCTAGATTACCTCAGTGGCTAAAAAGCAAAAGATATAATGACAGATTTCTGTTTTACCATGTTTGTACCATGTGCAACAAGTCTGCAGGAGTACATCCAGAAGTATAATGAGCAATCTATTGTATAAAGTGCTGTGTTAAAACAAATGTGACGTGATTTAATGGAGTGCCAAATTGCAGAGCTCGTGCAAACATATCCACATCACTATGATCAGATGCTTTTATTAGGCTTTCTTAAAGGGGACCTATTATGAAAAATTCACTTTTACATGGTGTTTGAACATAAATGTGTGTTGACACAACAACCCTATAATGGTAAAAGTCCACCCACTCGTCCTTTTTAATCCCCATAAATCATAAGTAGTGTCTCAGAACAAGTGTTTGCAGATTCTAGCAGTGTGACGTCACACCATGCCCACGACTGCTGACGGACTCTGTCCTATTGGCATGTAGTGAAGACACTCCTAATCGCACAATGTTTTTATGAGCATGGCAAGTGACGCGAAAAACAAGAAACATCCCTCGGGTAATCTAGAGCGTGTAACACGATGCGAATATGCGTTTCGCTTTTGGTGTGAACACACAATATTAGCATAGACCCTGCCCTGTTTATCTCCTCACCAGAGTATTTAACAGCAGCATTCAATTGAGAAATGTATTTTAATTAACTACTTAATTAATAGCTACTAAAGTTATTCAGCCTAGAGCAGTGAGGGATTTTCTATTTGTCTTTTGTTGTTTGATACATATTAACAGCATATATAGCAGTAGGCACTGTATAGTACACTGCTCTCACTTTAATACACAGATCTAATATACACATGCGATTTCTTTACTTGCTGTTTACATTCACACACATGGACGTGTTTGTGAATGTTGTGTGTTTTCTGTCAAGACCACTATGGTCAAATTCGATTGACATACATTTAGGATTGGCGGTATGGTTCTGTTCTGGGCGAGAACTCCCTGCGCATCCTTGCAGCCTAGCATGGATAAGAGCAGCAATAACCCCCCTTAGGGTAAACAGAACAGAACCAACATGAATGTATTGCAGATATAATTAGTTCATTTTAATGTACAACATAATTAGAGAATTTTAGTCTGATTCAGGTACACACCTGAGAGTCAGCTGATGTGATGTGAGCTTGACTAACATGACCTGCCAGAACTGACGCTACTCTTAATTTTTGACAACCTTGTGTGTACTTGACAGTTTCAGCACAATAGCATGTGAAAGAGAACTTAGTTTAATGCTCACGGGATGTGTTTAATGCTCATGTGTGTGCTTCAGATGTGCGCTCAGAAAATTATACATCAGGAGCCGTATTCACAAAGCATTATCTTCCCACTAGGAGTACTCCTAAATCGCACTAAAAGATTTTAGCTAGGAGTTTTTTCTTAAAAGTGAAAGTGAAAGTGACACGTGACGGCCAAGTATGGTAACCCATACTTGGAATTTGACCTCTGCATTTAACCCATCCAAGTTAATGCACACACATTAGGAGCAGAGTAGTGAGTAGTTAACACACACACACACACTGCAAACGTGGATACACACACCCAGAGCAGCGGGCAGCCTTTGTGTGGCGCCTGGGGAGCGATTAGGGGTTAGGTGCCTTGCTCAAGGGCACCTCAGTCATTTCCCACCGGTTCTGGAATCGAACCAGCAACCTTTGGGTTACCAGTCCAACTCCCCAACCACTAGGCCATGACTGCCCCCAGTTATTCACAACACCTTTCAGACCTACTCTTAGTAAAGAAAAATGACAACTCCTAAACTAAGAGTGAGTCTTCATTGCTATGGATGACATCATTACTCATGCACGAGCACGTTTGCAAAGAGAAGAACATTTTAATTTGATTCACAATGAAACGTTACAATTAGTTTACATGCAATGAGTAGCAATGAGTTGTTGGTGGCGTTATTGCATCCCTAGTTATGCCTACAATGCAAAATTGTTCCCTCGCGATTGGAAGCTCCTGTAGCCGCCGCATACGCATTTCAAAACATCGCGACGTGAAATGCCACAAAAAGCGGTTTGTGAATAGGTCTTAGTGAGTTAGGAGTCCTCTCGACTTCTTTTAAGCTGTCCCAGGCTTAGGTGCTACTTTTAGGGCTAAAATGCTTCGTGAATTACTCTTAGTCTTAGTAAAAAAAAAATTATGAGTCCTAAAGTTACGAGTGACGCGCCCATTATTTTTAGGAGTTGCTCCTAAATTCGCCAGTTAGGAGCTACTTTTAGCCTTAAAATTCTTTGTGAATACGGCCCCAGAAGTTTAGATTGATATGGCTTTAAAACGCTTGCAGATGATAAACTTTCATGATGATAAAGAACTGCCATTGTACGTGAGCATGACCGCGATAGAGATAATAATCAAAAACAAACATGTTTTAGTTTTTGCTTATGCTGTTTTATGCTTTCAGTCCTTCGCCTTCCCCTGTAACACCTTGCGATGTGGTCAAGCCTCAGTTTGTGCACTCTCCAGCTGCGCCTTAGAATCTTTCTATTCTAAGAGAGAGAATCTTTCGTCTCCGCCTCCAACCACCGATTCCTTTGCTCTCCTTCGACCCGTCAACATATCGGTGCCACTTTGGCTCCTCTCACCCTCGGCTTCACCAGAGAACCCCCAGTCTTGGGGCTCCACAAGGCTAAAGGTGACTTGACTTAAAGCAGAACATGTGATTGAGAAAACCCAAATTAGAAGTCTATAAAAATTAAACTAACAGAACAGAACCGTGACATTACGCCCCCTCCCGGAAGGCGTGACCTACCGGCGTAACTGAGGAGAAGATGGCTCAGGGATAGTAAAAGGAGTGGGTGAAGGGCTGAAAAAAAAAGGGCAGGCAGACTGGCAGATGATTGGATAATAACGACCAGGGAGGAGCAGATGGAGGTAGTTGCCAAGGAGGAGATGGTGGCATGAATGATCTGATGGATGAGACCAAGAGCGCAGTTGGGACGACAGCCCACGGCGGAGTCGACATCTGGGTGACAACCGACGGAGATGGAGACGATGTCAGATGTCACAGTTCTGTTCTATTAGTTTAATTTTCATAGACTTTTAGTTTGTTTTTTCTCAGTCACATGTTTTCCTTTCAAGTCAAGTCACCTTTAGTTATATATTGCTTTTTACAATACAGATTGTTCCAGAGCAGCTTTACAGAGAGAACAGGAAAATAATGCAAAAAAGTTTGTTTCTAGAAGAAAATAGCATCACAGTCTGACTTAAAGGAGAAGTTCACTTTTAAAATGAAAATTCTGTCATAATATACTCACCCTCATGTTGTTTCAAACCTGTATGAATTTCTTTCTTCTGCTGAACAGAAAGGACGATATTTAGAAGAATATCAGTAACCAGACAGTTTTGGGTCCCATTGACTTCCATAGTATATTTTTTTCCTACTATGGAAGTCAATGGGACCCAAAACTGTCTGGTTACTGATATTCTTCTAAATATCTTCCTTTCTGTTCAGCAGAAGAAAGAAATTCATACAGCTTTGAAACAACATGAGGGTGAGTATATGATGACAGAATTTTCATTTTAAAAGTGAACTTCTCCTTTAAGTAAGTTCAGTGATGGTTCATTTTTGTTGTAAAAAAGTTATTCATTTTAGTTAATTTATATACAGTGCCTTGCGAAAGTATTCGGCCCCCTTGAACTTTTCGACCTTTTGCCACATTTCAGGCTTCAAACATAAAGATATAAAACTGTAATTTGTGAAGAATCAACAACAAGTGGGACACAATCATGAAGTGGAAAGAAATTTATTGGATATTTCAAACTTTTTTAACAAATAAAAAAACTGAAAAATTGGGCGTGCAAAATTATTTAGCCCCCTTAAGTTAATACTTTGTAGCGCCACCTTTTGCTGCGATTACAGCTGTAAGTCGCTTGGGGTATGTCTCTATCAGTTTTGCACATCTAGAGACTGAAATTTTTGCCCATTCCTCCTTGCAAAACAGCTCGAGCTCAGTGAGGTTGGATGGAGAGCGTTTGTGAACAGCAGTTTTCAGTTCTTTCCACAGATTCTCGATTGGATTCAGATCTGGACTTTGACTTGGCCATTCTAACACCTGGATATGTTTATTTGTGAACCATTCCATTGTAGATTTTGCTTTATGTTTTGGATCATTGTCTTGTTGGAAGACAAATCTCCGTCCCAGTCTCAGGTCTTTTGCAGACTCCATCAGGTTTTCTTCAAGAATGGTCCTGTATTTGGCTCCATCCATCTTCCCATCAATTTTAACCATCTTCCCTGTCCCTGCTGAAGAAAAGCAGGCCCAAACCATGATGCTGCCACCACCATGTTTGACAGTGGGGATGGTGTGTTCAGGGTGATGAGCTGTGTTGCTTTTACGCCAAACATAACGTTTTGCATTGTTGCCAAAAAGTTCGATTTTGGTTTCATCTGACCAGAGCACCTTCTTCCACATGTTTGGTGTGTCTCCCAGGTGGCTTGTGGCAAACTTTAAACGACACTTTTTATGGATATCTTTAAGAAATGGCTTTCTTCTTGCCACTCTTCCATAAAGGCCAGATTTGTGCAGTATACGACTGATTGTTGTCCTATGGACAGAGTCTCCCACCTCAGTTGTAGATCTCTGCAGTTCATCCAGAGTGATCATGGGCCTCTTGGCTGCATCTCTGATCAGTCTTCTCCTTGTATGAGCTGAAAGTTTAGAGGGACGGCCGGGTCTTGGTAGATTTGCAGTGGTCTGATACTCCTTCCATTTCAATATTATTGCTTGCACAGTGCTCCTTGGGATGTTTAAAGCTTGGGAAATCTTTTTGTATCCAAATCCGGCTTTAAACTTCTCCACAACAGTATCTCGGACCTGCCTGGTGTGTTCCTTGTTCTTCATGATGCTCTCTGTGCTTTAAACGGACCTCTGAGACTATCACAGAGCAGGTGCATTTATACGAACACTTGATTACACACAGGTGGATTCTATTTATCATCATTAGTCATTTAGGTCACCATTGGATCACTCAGAGATCCTCACTGAACTTCTGGAGAGAGTTTGCTGCACTGAAAGTAAAGGGGCTAAATAATTTTGCACGCCCAATTTTTCAGTTTTTTATTTGTTAAAAAAGTTTGAAATATCCAATAAATTTCATTCCACTTCATGATTGTGTCCCACTTGTTGTTGATTCTTCACAAAAAATTACAGTTTTATATCTTTATGTTTGAAGCCTGAAATGTGGCAAAAGGTCGAAAAGTTCAAGGGGGCCGAATACTTTCGCAAGGCACTGTATATAGCTAGTGTTGTCACGGTGCCAAAATTTCAGTATTCGCTACCAATACCAGTGAAAATCCATGGTTCTCGGTACCAATTTCGGTACCAAAGCTTAATTTAGATTAAATTTACATAATTATATTAAAGTGTATATCATAGTTAGTTCATAAACGCCAGAGGAGAACTGGCCCCCGACTGAGCCTGGGTTCTCCCAAGGTTTTTTTTTTTTTTTCTCCATTAGGTCACCTGATGGAGTTTTTCGGTTCCTTGCCACTGTTGCCTTTGGCTTGCTCAGTTGGGGATACTTAATTTAATTAATCAATCAACAATACAACAATACAATAGTATGATCAGCATTACCAAACGTGGACGTTTTACACTAGAAACAAACACTGATGTACTATTTTATTTAATACTGTGAAGCTGCTTTGATACAATCTGTATTGTGAAAAGCGCTATATAAATAAAGTTGACTTGACTTGACAGTTACAAAGATGGAAACTGTAGTATTAAAAACACTTTACAATAAGATTCCATTTGTTAGATAACATTAGATAAAATGACCTAACAATAAACAATTATATAATTGTCGCAAGTATTCTCCTTGGGGTTAATTTAAAAATACATTTTTAAAATCAAAAGTTAACATTATTTCTGTTAACATTATTTAATGCACAATGAATGAAGTGAACAAACATGACCAATCAAGTGTTTGAATTAAATAACATTCACAAACATTAATTAATGTTGTAAAAATATATTGTTCACTCAATGGGTCTCATTCATGAAACATTCGTAAATTTACGAATAAATATGTGAGTGATTTGCGCGTAAAGAGACCTTCCCGAAAACTCTTCTCCTGATTCACAAATACTTCGTAAACATCAGGGCCCGTATCCCTAAAGAATTTTTGTGCAAAAAGTGGCTCCTAGCGGCCAAATTCTAAGAAAATTCTCAGAGTCATGACGTTTTCTTAGAATTTCCCCTAAAAGTGACACGAAAATCCCAGTTAATATAAAAGCTATTCCTCAAGATTCCTAGCGCTTAAAAGGGCTCCTAAAGCGAGATCTGCTAAGAGCAGGGAAGAGGACTTTTAGTGGCTTAGGAGTTCCCCTAAGCAGCTGCACAAAATGGCCAACAGAGGAGGCAGGAGAGATGTCCTGCAAACACTGGATGACAGTTGCAATTTCTACTTCATTAAGGACAGCCCCTTGAGATAGGCCATCTTGTTTTCAATGGGGTCCATATGGGAGTGAAAGTACAAAATATGCCAGCTAGGATATTAATATGAGCAAATAAGACACAAATCATTATTTGAACAGGGTGTAATGAGCTTAAGTTTTCACATATTTTAGATTCTAATGTTAGGCTATAACCCCTACAGCTTACTATTAATTTTCCAGATATTTTCTTGAATGTGAAATATTATTTACAATTACAGTCTGCCTAAGATTAGAGTGTATAATTATGTTTATTGATTTGAGGGTACATCCTTTGCACATTATTACCAAAAGTTCATTTTCATCAAACTTGTAGGATCAACCAATCATGGCTTTTGAAATGATGACTCATACCTAGCAACGGTGTCAACCACACATCCTCACTAAGATAGGATTTTCCATCCATTCCTTGCTCAGAGTTCACTGAAAATGTTCTGGAATCACTTCTAAGCTAAAACTCCTGGCAAGGAATTTTTAGGTTAAGTTAGGAGCTCTCTGAGAGGATTCTCAGAATCTTTAGGGATCCGTGTGCGCGCGTGTGTGTGCGTGTGCGTGTGTGAATTCGAATTCCAATCAGTCGTAAATGGGACGCGTGTGCACGCTCATTCTCAATTACCATAAATCCCGCCCATTAAATCCGACTGACAACATATGGGCATCATATTAGGCTTGTTCGACTTCATGCAGCTCTGCGCAGACCGATCGGCGGCTGACTTAAAGCAGTGCATGCCGGTTAGAAATTTTGTCCGACTTGATACAGCGCCGACGCCAAGTGACTGTGACGTATGCCATCAAAGTACCGCGAGAGCAATTCGAGAGTAGCCGGAGAACTCAGCCAGTGCAGCTTCTCAAGAGCGGCTGCACTGGGCTGCAGGAGCTCTGATGACGACACAGCTGTTCCACGATTGGCCGGATTCACCGCATGACAACGATCACGTGTGTTTCGTGTTTATTCGAAAACCTTTAGTTCCTCTAAAGCTCTCAAATCAGTTTATTATAACAGTGAACACTCTTTTCATGTCGTTGTCATGTTATATTGTGTCATGTTTATCAAATTAAAACTGCTTAAAAAACGTAGACTCCACTTCATTGATAGTATGATGAACTTTATTCTTGTTCAAACAGACGCTGTATGAAGCAGTAAAGAATTGAATTAAAATGTCTCTGAAACATCTGTGTATTATTTGGCACAAATTGGCAGTACTGCATTTATTTCACTTCAGCTGTGGTAAAGTATGCGAACACCACGTGAGCGGCCACTACGGGAACCAGAAAGTGTCCGACTTCACGTCTCCGTTTGCAGCTCCTCCCCGCCTGCACGCGGCTACTCTCGCCGATCGGTTGCATCCAGCCGCAGCCGATGTCGAACACACCTATTATGACACCAAACGAAGGATTTCAACATGTCTTCTTAAAAGCAAATGAAGAGGAGAAATTTCTCAGATGCAGAAATTTAAGTTTTATTATCAGAAGTTCATTCAAAACGCCACATTTTATTTTCAAGCTTACATAGTGGCGTATCAGGTCCTAAAAAAAAAAAAAAAGGAAGATTGGCAGCACATTACAGATGCAGTTAATGGAGTTTCATCTGTTAATCGAACAGTCCCAGAAGTGAAAAGAAAATGGTTCGACATGAAGCTTGACTGCAAAAAACTAATTAGTTCACTTCGAAAAAAAATCGTATTCAAACTGGAGGAGGCCCTATTGAAAGAATTATTTGATTAAAGTGTTCCGTTTATGCTATTACTGGCTCTCATAATAAAAGTAAAAAGAAAAAACGCATGTAATTACTATATGTGACCATATGAGAGTATCAGCTCACTAATAAGACACCAAATTTTCAAGCCTCCTCAATAACAGGCTTTCAAATAAATGAAAAGGACAAGCAGAGACAATACCACAGTCTACAATTTTATCTATCAATTAAACACTAAAACAGCTGAGCTCAACATTCATGATAAAAAGACACTTTAATAAGTCAGCCCAATGGGCTTCGTTCTGGTCAATTTGCATGGGGCCATACGCTGGTCAAGCACACAAAACAAAAAAACAAGATATCACAAAAAAAAATAAAATACAAATTGAACAAGGTGGTTTCTTTCCTTGCTAAAATATTTTGCTACTCAAACTAAACCAAAAATAAATACAAATCACAAGCACTTCAAACCAACCAAACCAGAAATCAAATAATTTAAACCCACTCAACACCAATCAAATGAACCAAAGTTAATCGGCTCTGTATGGGAGCAGCATTAAATGTAGAGCAAGACAAATAAATACAACCAACCAAAAGAAACCAAAGTTACCAGATCTGTATTCAAGCAGTATCAATGTAGAGCAAGAAAAAAACTGATACATACAAACAAAATAAATAAGTTGGGTAATAATCAAAACCCAATAACAAAAATCATAACAATACAATAAAGAAATGAAGCACACCAAAAGGAAAAACAATTTCAATTAAACATTACACACACACACTTACACGAAATACACAGACAATGCATTGATATACAACCCACTGTACTTTCACCAGTGAAAAGTGTGGCGCCAGAAACAAGGCCACGGATGTACAGCGCGTTACAACGTGAGCGTTGTGCAGACGAGGATCTTCAATGCAATCGCGAGAGTTGTAATGGGAATAACGGCTGAAGACGTTCAATGAACCACGCGGGCGTGGTATAAATAATAGCGAACTGACGATGCTCGCTCATGTGTTAAATACAACCACGTGAGCGCGGCACAGGCACGAGCAACTGAAGACATTCCGTGCAAACACCTGCACAAATGCAAATCCCGCGTCCCAAAACTGGACACGCTATTTAAACAGCAGCAAAGCAGCAGCTGGCAACTTCTGCAAGACAAATAAATATTTTTGTTTGGTCTTTTCTCCCTCCCCACTCCTCACATTTAAATCACACAAATAAAGTAAGGGAAAAATAAAATTACCTTTCCTGTGCAGGACACTCACTAACAATGCATGGACACACCCAACTAATCTAAAATTATACCAAACAAGCA
Organism: Rutilus rutilus; assembly: GCF_951802725.1. Taxonomy (NCBI): domain Eukaryota; kingdom Metazoa; phylum Chordata; class Actinopteri; order Cypriniformes; family Leuciscidae; genus Rutilus; species Rutilus rutilus. The sequence continues at coordinate 9,433,873 of NC_140222.1, read as the reverse complement.
AATTAATCAAAGAAGTGAATTAAATGAAATCCCCACAAACACCCATATTCTAAATGTATAATTCCCTCCCATCTTTGATCCTTCAATTTAACAGAACATACCTTTCTTGAGGAGTGAAGGAGATACAGGACCTACACCAGCAAGCCACATCAGCATATGGTCATGAAGAAACCAAATCTCACCTGTGTTTATATAGCTACATGATTACCTGACGTACCAAATCTCTTTAGGCACTTTAGGCAATCTGGGCACTATTTTTAAAGGGGCCATGCCACTATCCTTAAAGGGGCAATCCCACTACATATATATAATATTTTTTCAAAATGCTGTGTAAATATGTACCCGATTAAGGTGAATTAAAATGCAGTCTTATTAATGAGCAAAACGTTCGGATGTTAAACGCACTATTTACGCGTGGCTGGGAGCAGGTGTAGATTTATTTCGTCCCAACTAACATTTGGAAAATACGAACATTATAATGAATCTGAAAATTTACGCCAGAACCACTTTACACACGATTTACACAAAAATTTGTTCTGCTCGTGTTTCATGAATGAGACCCAATGTGTTATGTTAGATAACGCATTAAGTGATGTTAATGAATGGTATCTTATTGTAGCGTTACCAAACTATACAGGAGATAAAACGTGTTATTTGCTAATACTTCCTCGTCATCATGGAGAGCGCAGTTCGCAGCGCTTTCTCCTTTCCACAAGCGCTTGTTCTCCCGTGGCGTCTGTCGTTGCTATGCATCCATGTACATAGGCGCGCATGGAAAAACGAGCGAGCCGCTTCTATTACGAGACTTGGTACCGAAGTACCGGGTCTTTTGACAACACTATATATAGCCGCTCTGGACAAAACCGCAATGTCATCGTCCTGCTCAGTTCAGTTCTCATGTAATGGTGTTAAAGCAGGCAGATCAATAATATTGTTGAATATTAAATTAAATTTCCCCAACTGAGCAAGCCAAGCAAGCATTTGTCTTAGTTTCCCACCAATCATTAGTTTCCATGGACACAGATTAATTGTCACAGCTGATTATCATTTAGTTCATTATCTATTTAAGTTCCTCCTTGTTCACTCTTCAGTTGTTGTTTGTTGTTTGTGTACACTGTTGGCAAGGCAGTGAAAAGTGCTTTACATGGAAAGGAATAAAAATAATCCCAAAAGCAAAGAAAATTAAAAACGTTTTTCAAAATGCTTTACATAGAAAGGAATTAATTTCACATTATGGCAATTCAAAGTGCAATTCTGTTGAGCTTTGTAGATTACCTGAGTTTATGTTTTCATTAAATACCCTTGTATTGTTGTCTCATCTTCATCTTTCAGACAAGCGCTGCACCTGCAGTGTTAGTTTCACTTTCCATTTTTTAATAACGGATATAGATTAAAATATCTGCTTAATAGAGAGTTATATCTTTTACACGCAGGCACAGAACAAGCTTGCTGCTTGTTGACAGTCGCCTGCAGTCCTTTCGGTGTGTTCAAGTACATATTTCATTCTGTGACGCAGGCAACATGAGGTGACAACACAGTTGGCTTTTATCAGTGCTAGTTCTTTGGTGTTGTTTAGGTGTGTCCCTACTTTAATGATGTTTGACCATTATCATTAAAGATTTACCATGCCATTTATTTTAAAACCAATAACCGAAGCAGAAAGTTGTAAATAGGTCAAATTGATGACTGATTTCTCTTTAGATAGACTAATGTCTGTTTCTCTTCATCTGTTCCAGATTCAGGTTTGTCTTCAGCTGCATCAGGAATATGTGTTGCTGTTGGTCTGCTAGTCATTACTGTCGCCGCAGGACTTAACACCTAGAAACAAGCAAAATGGCAAGTATTACATACAGCTAATATAACAAGAGGAAAATGAGATTTACTCTGTAAAAAAGTTTTAAAAGATTTGTAAATATATTTTTTTCAGTCATGGTGTGATAAATGTACACCAAAAAAGTTTTTTTTTCCACATGGAAGCAGAACTTCACAGGTGAGACAGTCAAAACAAACACAAAGCAACTTCACAAATTAAATAAATAAAAATATAAAAGTAACTGCAGCATTATTTAGAGATAAAGTATAAGTATACTGTCTTTTTGATAATTGTCTTTATAAAATATTTGTGATGTAATTAAAGTGGTTCAGAACAGCAAATTTCAATATATATATAAAACATTAAGATGAAATATTTTTTCTGCCAAGTCATTTATTTTTTATTTGTTGGATGTTTATAGTTGATAACCAACTTGATGCAATAATAAGATTTCAGGGGTCAAAGTTTAATAAATCACAAATATTCAGAATGTTCACAAATATTTTAAATGAGAGTTTCTCATTGTCATGTGCAGTCTATTCACACACATGAATCAGAAATAAACAGAGAGCTTTAAAGGCAGGGTAGGTAGGAATTTATAAAAAACTTTTTTCCAAATTTGTTTAAACTTTCTATATATATCAATACATAATTAAAATGTAAGTACTCTGAAAAAAAAGAGTATAAAAATCAAGTGACTCTAGACCGTTTAATCTGCATTAAACACAGCTCATTATTTCCATTCGGGACGAAACAAAGGATTGGCTTAGGCGACTGTCACTCTCTCTCGCAACCATGGCAACCACCCTTTTGCCACGGGATCTGCCCACTTGCGCGCGCACGTTTGATTTGAGGAATTCAAGAGGCACGGAACCTAGGAATAGCAAAACAATGGCAGAGAAAGAGCAATCAAAATTCACATTACCGGCATATGCAGTTAGCGAAGGCAAACAAGGCAAAAAAAAGAAGACAGTACAAGAAAAGGTAATGAACAAAAAGTCTTTGGATAAACAAAGAAATAAAACGTGTGTCAGGCGTGGCTTTCCAGCGACCACCCCGTCCTCGGCCTCTACTTCCTCGGACTCTAGTTGCACGCCACGGGCTCTTGCACGACCTCCTCTGCTTCGCCCTAAAATTATTTTTATTTTACAAAAGTACATTTTACAAACCTACGTTTTGCGCATGTGCTCCTGCACGCACTTTTCCAGTCACAACACAGCAATCAAAGGAGGACGCGCTGAAAACTGTAATGCTGTTCTCTTCCTTCATAACTCATACTGAGAAGGTTTGAGTTGCAGAGGAATTTGTGACTGTTTCACCAGTTCAACCTCATCAAAGTTTCGTAATTAGTAAGTCCGTGCTTTTTCTCTTTTTGTTCTTATGTGCTGAAGGGCCGCTGTGCCTTGGTGAAACGGTGTTTGTAGCCACGTGAAGAGCTCTTTTCCAAAACGCCATAAACCTAAAAAGCTGCCTCAAAGAACCAGCAAAAGTAATGATTATGAATATGTAAAATATTGCAATAAGACATTTTAATTGTTTATTAATTTCTGTGTCGGCTGCAAAGATGAAGTTGACGATAGGCTATTGACTCGCGAACTTCGCAGTAGGCTAGTGAACGCACCGGAGAAATGCACATTTATTAGGCTACATAGTTTTATTTTGTTTTGGATGGTTTTGTTTAGAACCAGATTTCTGTAAATATATTTCACATTTTTTAGGCCTGTGAGGCGAGGCTACGTTTCGGTTCACGATGATATAATCTCCAGTTCAAGCACCTTGTGTTGTGATTGATAGCCTATATTTAGGCTACATATGTATTTAATCCAGGAAATTGGTTAATGAAAAAAATATTAAAATTAAGATACAATTAATACAAAACGAAATTCGTTTTAAATAAAGGCTTTGTGCTTTCTGTTTTGAGGTCTCTGTGAAAGTTTGAAAGTCTTAGTGCCGCTATCAGAGCGCTCGCGTCCATGATGGAGAACTGTCAAGTAGCCTAATATTGTTTTTTCCTCATAAATGCAAACACGAAAAATAAAAGACAAAAGACTTTTTTTAAAAGACAAACCATACATTTTTGGAAAAACAATTGATGGATTTATAACGTTTTGGGGAAAAATGGATGGATTTATACCGTTTTGAAAATGTTTTTTTTTTACTTTGAATTGATCATCAACAATATTGTTGTTTGATTTAATAATCACTGTTGCAAGAAGTGCCTAGTTAAGTTTTTTTTTGTAAGTGGAAAAAGTAGGGGCTGCCACAGATTCTGTTTAGTTAGCTCCTTTATTGTTTTTTTCTATAGCCTACAATAATATAGGTCAAATGCAGCAAGTCAAAAGACCAACTGGACCTTCTTTGCCAGTTTGCACACATTTCTTTGAAGGATGGCAAAAATATCGCCTGAATATCGATATCTAGATATTGGAAAAAAAATATCGAGATATTCATTTTTGTCAATATCTCCCACCCCTACATGCAGAACACCATATAAGTTATGTACTGATGGTAATGGAAAAACATGTTTCAATGCAACCTGTTTTTAGCTTATATAACTAGCTCGTTAGCGAATCAAAAAATATATATTTTAAATTTAAACTTTACCAAAATCAATATGCTAGCTTGATAGTGAGTACTAAAATACATCTTATTTGTTTATATTCATAAGCAATTAGCATTAGATTTTTTTTTATTACATGTGATTCTGACTTGATGTCACTACATGCACTGCGCTCCTTCCTCTCTGCTCGTCTCAGGTAAATAATGCGTCTTCAGCTCAGCGGTCGGAGTCGCGCGTTCATGTGTTTTGGGGGCGTGGCTTTGGATGGAGCCCAGAAGGGAGGGGGTGGAATGAATGGAAATAATGAGCTGTCTTTAAAACAGTCGTGAGAGGTCTACAGACACTCGATTTTTATACTTTCTTTTTCAGAGTACTTACATTTTAATTATGTATTGATGTATAAATAAAATTTAAACAAATTTGGAAAATAAGTTTTTTAGACAATTCCTACCTACCCTACCTTTAATCAGCAACATAAACGTGCAGGAGAAACAGAATACTTGATACAAACAATACCAGACAAGGAACTATCCTAGTGATGGCCAATACTTGAACAAAATGTTCTTTTCAGCCAGTTCTAGGGAAGGAACCGTTCGAGCCATTAATTGAACTGACTCAAACCGGGTTGATGACGAATGGTTCAACCAACTGTCAAAGTTTGCCAAGGACTACCGAGGATTGATGAGTGAGTAGAGGAACTATGCAAGCCTGAGGCACATACTGGAAATATGCTATGACTAATTATGAACCACGCTCCCGTCTCGGACAATGCCGCCTCTTCAGTGTTCACGCGAAGGAACAGGCCTCCCTACAGCATCAGACTTCCGCAGCAGGCCCTCAGTAAGCCTCGCTGCAGATTCAGTCCCGGCCGGCCGGCCAGCTCAGTTTCACCCAGAACCATCCAATCCTATGTGACTGCATGGAGATGTTTCAAAGGATTCCACTTTGCATATAACATGCAGTTCCCCGATGTTTCTCTCCTTTCAATCATCTCATTCATCTCCCATATCAACAGCCTTGAACTTTACCAGTCTGTCCTGGCATGTATTCAATGGAGAAGCGGACGTAGCATGCATCTATGTTTCCTCTTTCTCCATCCAGCGAGCATTGGTCTAAAATATTTATTTGTTGTTTGTGACATACATTTTTGTAATATATTTCATATGATGGTTGCTTTTTTTCATGTTTAAATGACCCTTAGGTTCATTCCTCTGTTCTGTTCCAATTTTTTAGTCACTGTATGATTGTGTGTATGTGTTTTGTTTAGGTAAGCTATGGGTTCGTGATTTAGTTCATAAAACTTGTGCACAATAAATATTTGGTTCTGATTCTCTGCTTGTGGCAAAGTCAATTTAAAGGAACACTCCACCGTTTTTAGAAATAGGGCTTATTCACCTTCTTTCCTAAAGTTAGATAGGTGGGCAAATGCATTTTTGTCTCAGTGCATGCATTGTTTTAGTTTTTGTGTTTTGTTTTTTTGCTTTATACCAAACTTTGTACTGATTCATATTGAAGGTTGGTTGTTTGGTTAATTTCTTTTAACTATTTGAGTGAAATCCTTATGGAGAAAAAAAAAAAAAAAAAAAAAATATATTCAGGATTCTTGATCTCTTACACTGTATTTGCTCCCATGTGTTATGATGTGTACATTTACACTGTTTTATGAAATAAACTGTTAAATGCTGTAAATGTGTTTTTATTCAACCGTCATTCATTCTGAATCTGAATTCATAGTTTATTCTTATTATGACTCCCCTTTAGTTATAATATAGGCATATTTATGATCACAGCTGTATATCAGTTCGGTATCAGTTAAACTCTAGTGATTTATCAGTGTGACAAATATTTGTACATTTGTATTTGTGGAGTTGCTGCATGCATTTATGAAAGGAAATTAAAATGGGTTGATTTAAAGAATAAAATGAAATATTAAAGAATATTCAGTTTTAGCCTCAGATGGAGATAATAGGAAAGCAAAGCTTCGTTTTGCCATCACTAAACAATTAGACCACACATATTTTAATTACCATTAAAAATCCAATATATGCCACCATTTTTATGATATTTCTTCTGTTTTCTCCGTTTTACATCTTGAAGCTCTGCCTCTGTCGTCATTGACCAGGAGAACAACAGCAGCCGCAGAAGCCACGCCCATCAGCGCAGTAGCGACCAATCGCAGCACAGCCTTAACTGAATCACAACAGGGGGCGTGGCCTTCTGGAGAAAATAATGAAACAAATAAAATAAATTAAGATTTTCAACAAGCTGACTTAGATCGTGAATTAAAAAATCTAATTTTCTGCTCCACACAAGAAAAAAATTAAATAAAACAGTTTTAAAAACATGAGATGACATGAGCTCATTCATCATGTCTGGCATCTTAAGTTATAGCCTAAGTATCGATAAATCAACACATTAATGAATGAATGTGGCAGGTTTATGTCTGTAAATCCCACTGTCTTATCTAAGATAAATGATGAAAAGGCCTGATCTTACTGTTATATACTCTCATCTCATCAGCCATTTTGTTCTTATAGCTAAACTCAATAATCATGCTACTGAGAAAAATGCTATATAATTAACCCAAATTTAGCTAAAACAGAGTTCAACATTTCATTTTAAGTAAAAAGTATTATATATTTTGTGCAATTCCTTCAGAGATATTATATAAGGACAAACTTCAAACACATTGAACTTTCATGCCTTAGAGACCACCAGCTTGGGATTGTAAACCCCAAATTACAGTGTTATATTTTCATGTATTTGCATTTGTTCTTGAAAGATGTGGGATAGAGGTCCATCAAGTGTTTTTGAACTAAAGGCCAATCATCATAGTTTTAAAACAGGTAAGAACCCCATCTTAACATTAGTTTTACTAATAAAGAGTTGACAGAACAAGCATTCCTGTTATTCTCTACTCACCATAGACAGTAACAATGAATCTGTATTTGGTGTCTGTTGTTTTGCCTTTGATGAATACATTATATTCTCCAGAGTCTGTGGTTCTGGTGTTTGTGATGTTCAGAGATCCAGTTTGATGATCCAGCTTCAGTCTGTCTCTGAATCTCCCATCAGGAACATCATCGTATGTGTAGAAGCTTGTATCCCCAACATAAGCTATTTTAGTCCCTTGAGGTCCAAACATCCACGGTATTACATCATGTGTCTGTATTTTAGTAGGACTAGAGTTTAGAGTGACTGAATCTCCCTCCATCACTGACACTGAAACGATCTTCACTGCATCTGCATCAGCAAACACTGGAGAAAGACAGTTTCTCAGTCACACATTCAAGTTCTGGTAAAAAACTGTAGCCTATAAATCAATATTCAATGCCAATATTGCTTTCCATCTTGCATTATTCGTGACTAAGGCTATAAGATCGTGCAGTGTGAACTCGCATAAAGCCGCCATTTCATATACATTCTCAAGTAGGCTACGCGACTCATGGTGTTTCAGCATCTCACAAACAGGACATGAATACATTGACATTTCCAAAGATGCTCTGAGAGAACGCCTAATGAGCATTTTCAATTTTAATTTAAGCAATTTTACTTTTACTTAAGTACAATATTTTATTACTCTTTCTATCTCTGATGATCGGCTAAAATGCCACTATCTACATATAATGCTTCAGAATTGGATCTAAATATAATGCTATTAACAACACTTTTCACAATTAGTTAGCTGTAATAGTAAAAAACATGCTAAAAGTTTTTGAGAGAGTTCCAGATATTTCATAAGCAAAGCTGTCAGCCAATCACAGCAGTGGGTGTTTACACTGAAGTCTCACACAGACACATTTCTTCAAACAGAGCGTTCAATTTTTGATGTAAAAATCATACTAACATTATAAGTGCACCCCAGGCAACATTATAAAACAGTTCATGACTCCATTAAGTATTCTAAAACTTATGTAAATAGTTATTTTAAACCATATTACATTTTCATATTTTTTAAAGGAAATATGAGTAGTGCCCTTAAAATCAGTTTTACTAATAAATAGTATACAGAAGCACACCTGTAATTGTGACTCACCATATACAGTAACATTGAATATGATTGTGGCCTTTTCCCCGCTGCGACTGATGGTCACTTTATATTCTCCAGAGTCTGTGGTTCTGGTGTTTGTGATGGTCAGAGATCCAGTCTGATGATCCAGCTTCAGTCTGTCTCTGAATCTCCCATCAGGAACATCAGATGTTTTGAAGATTCCAGCATCTTTATCAATTTCAGCTATTTTAGTGTTTAAAGGTTCAAACCACCATCTTATCAGATCATGTGTCTGTATTTGAGTGACACCAGATTCTAGAGTGACTGAATCTCCCTCCTTCACTGAAAAGTTCTTCACTGCATCAGCAAACACTGGAGAACAGAGAGAGTTTCTCAGTCACACGTCGAAGTTCTTGTTAATGTTTAAATAAATATCTTAAAGGGATAGTTCACTTTGAAATTAAATTTTGGTATGTTTTAGCTTACCTGAAGGGCATCCAAGATGTAGGTGTCTTTTTTTCTGCAGTAGTTTCAATTTTGATATTTTTAGGTCAAACCGTTCTTGTCTGTTAGTCATATAATGCAGGTATATGGATACTGACTCAAAGAGCTTGCACAAAGTCCAAAATAAAACAGTTCCCCATCGTCCAAATTAAACAATTCCCCATCGTAAGTACACATTGATGGCCTAAGACACGAAACGAGCGGTTTGTGTGAGAAAACGAACAGTATTTATATAGTTTTTAGCTCTTATAACACAGCCGTGTCCAAATGATCTGAGGGCTCGGCGGGTATAGATATATACACTAGATGTCGCTTGGCTACGGTTTCGTTCCAATGAACTGCAGTAACCAAGGCGACATCTAGGGGAACTGTTTTATTTTGGACTTTGTGCAAGCTCTTTGAGTCAGTATCCATATACCTGCATTATATGACTAACAGACAAGAACGGTTTGACCTAAAAATATCAAAATTGAAACTACTGCGAAAAAAAAGACACCTACATCTTGGATGCCCTTCAGGTAAGCTAAAACATACCAAAATTTAATTTCAAAGTGAACTATCCCTTTAACATTGGTTTAATCAAGTTTTAACTTTAGCTTGTGAAATGATCACAGACATTTGTTTTGGATTTGATATTAAAGTGAGACTCTGACACTGCGGTCAAGTGAGATCCTTTCAAATAAAAGTGAGTATTTAAGCTGGTATACCTTTAGCATCGTCTCTTGTTGAACTTAAGCATCAGAAGTGAAATCAAGCCACAGGCAGCCGTTACAAGGCAAAATACGACAGCGGTGACAGATCTGTTTTGGGTACATAAAGCTCGGACATTCACGACATACATAAAGGATTGTGAGGATTTGCAAAAATATAGACCTACCCTCATCATCAGTCATGATCTTATATATGAACACCTTCTGTGTTTGATGCCCAAAAATCAATTTACTAAATCAAAACACAGATCTCTGAATTGTACCTTTTTCACTATAGGGGCAACGTTTCAAATCTCTAAAATTACAACAAACTAGTTCTTCTGCTGTTGTGCTTTTGTTAGTACATGTTTAATCTCTCACATTTATTGTATCAACACATGAGCTAACAGCCTTTTCAGTGTTCATCAAAACACAATAGAACGATCTTTCAGATCATCATTTATAATGATCAGTTATTATAGTAATCAAAGTAAGACACGTTTCACGGAATCTCTAGAGGTTCTGAATGAACAGTATTACAGTATACAGTCCTCTTACAAACACACATACTGTACATTACCTGATCAAACTGATATAAATCAAAGCAAGTTATCCTGCGTTATACATTAAGCTTTTGGAAAATAGAAAAGTACATTTTTGTTTAAAATTTTGCCTATTCTCTTCTCTGGTTTCTCTGGTCTCTGGTTTGAGAATCCCATTATTTATATTGCAGAACTTTGTTCCTTCAGATGGAAACAACCGAGGGACGTTTATAACACTAAGACTTCAGATTTCAATAATTACAGTAAGATGCCAGTAAAACTAAGCAAACACAGTGATATCTTAGTTTGATTCATGATTCTGGTACAATTGAAACTATAAAAAAATGTTTCGAACTCACCAACCAGATGCCAAAAACACAAACAGCAAAAAACGAATGAGCAAAACATTTTCTTCATCAGTTTAGAAAAGAGGAAATGTTTAAGAGTCGTGTAGAGAGTCAACTGATGTGAAAACTGCTTCAGTCTGTGTCAGTCTGTGTCTGTTGGGTTTTTTTTTTTGTTTTTTTCTCCTAAACCACAGTCTGTCATGTTTTTGTTGAGATGTGTGTCGTCGCATTGATGATATCAATATCGTTTATGACCACTCACACTATTGTTTGGACTACATTAATTTAGTAATCTCATTTACTACTCAATTTCTGCATAAACCAGAAACAGAATTGAATCTGATCTGCAGTCACAACAACAAATAAATACATGTATTTCATGACTTCACTGAAAATATTTTGTAAATGTTTACAGCACATGTTGGTTAAAGTATCTTGACTTAAAAGTTAACTGAACAGAAATCTGTCCTATCAAGAATGGATAAGTTGCAGTTCAGTTTTCTATTCAAAATAAATTAAGATGGATTCTTAAAGAAGTTCTCTAGACATTTCTCTAAAAACCTTGATGTTGATCAGTCCACTGTAATATGTCTATAAATGGAGGAAGTTCAGCACTGCTTCTGCTCTTATGATGAAATAGCGGCTAATGCTCAATGTTAAGAAGAATCTTCAGCTAAAGTGTTAGTGAAAGACTTAATCTCTGATGGAAAATCTGGTTATCTCTGAACTAAAACAGCAAGGAAGGACACCACAAAAGAAGCCGATGATATTCTGTGGATGGACGAAGCACGAGAGTAAATTAACTTTTACATTAAACAGAAAAAAAAATCACCTTCTGAAGTTGCCTATTTTAGCCAATATAATAATATTCCTGAAAGATTTTCATAGAAAAATGGTGCAATATTCCTCCTGGCCACTTTGTTACAAATACAGGAAACATTTGGTGTATAAGTTACTGCAGCCAGAGAAGGAACAAGCATTTACAAAATCATGCTCTGAAAAAAGTGTTTGTCTATTGTGGCTTGATCGTTGACTGTTTTTTCTTAGATTAGTCCCATACCTCTTTAGCATTTTAAAGACAAACATACTACATTTTGCTTCCTCAAGCTGTTTGTAACTATCATTAAACTGCCAGTTGCTCTTCATTTGCAGAAAGTTAAGCATATCTCAACTTTCTCACATCTCTGGACACGCTTACATCCTTTTGCTCATGTAAATCGACAGCTCTCCACTGAAATGAATGAGATCATGTTGCTTTGTTGCTGCGTGTCGCTGGCGGTGTGAGCGGGGCTGATGAGCACATTAGCTGTGTCTCAATTCAAAGGCTACATCCTGAAGTGTTATTGAAAGCAAATATTGTGCAAACATCCCTCCAGACATCACTTTTAACCACTACTGTATCAATCCCTGAGCAGGGCTCAAAGAACCGTCCATATCAACAGGGGCTCACGGTTTAGCTGGTTAGCATAGCCTTAAAAAAGACTGTAATTATAAACTTTTGCTGCCAAAAAGCATCTCTTTACATTAATGACTATATAAAAGCAGTAATGTTTCTTGGAGGCTTTTAATAGTGTCAGATAATCATGTGTTTTTCACAGTCTGCTGAAGGAAGTTTTAATATAGAGCATCAGTCACATGACATGATGATGGTGGTTAGCTTTTGTCATGATACACGCTAGCGGTTGCAACAAAGCTTAAGCTCTATGATAATAGAAAATGTTTTTAATTAAACCTTGTAAACCTTGTGCATACATACATTCTTAAAATTATTCACTTGTTTTTGTCATTGACAGACCAACATATGATATATAAAAAACAATTAAAAAAAAAAACAAGAATAGGGGAAACTAGAGCTGGAAATAACTTCTACTGAAACTTGCTTATCTGCAAGCTCACTGCATTAATATGCAAATCATGGAAATATAGAGAGATGCATATGCTGCTGAACATCAATCTTTTCTTTTCACATACCCATAGTATACTGTATGATGTACAGTATATCAATATTTCACATTCACAGATATCACAGAGAGTTTTTTGTCAGACATTAGCATTCACTGATTCTGTATTTACTTTATTTCACATTAAAACTGTTGCTATATGTATCAGTAAAAGTAATGGAAGGAAAAAAAAAATGCCATTAAGGACAAAAGCTTAGGCCGCGCCACAGGGGCCTTTAGTGCACTATCCCATCACCTCCTCAAAAAAACATTTTTATAAAGGCCATAATGACTATAATGTTATTATAAAATGTCAATGTTGAAAAATTTTAGTACAATGCAAATACATTAAAGAACCATACTGAGCAGTAATGTGTTTCATGGAGCGGAAGATATGATGACTAGTTGCCTATAAGTATTGTAATGATGCAAAAAGTCCAACTTCAGAGGCATGTTATCAAACCTTTATTGGAATGTAAATGTACATCCAAGCTTAGATGCAGGAATCTGAGGGCAACGTTTTTTTGACAAGCCGGAATGAAAACAAGGCGAAATGAAAGAGGAGTAACGAGGCTATTTTTAAAATGTAAGGAGTAGAAGTAAAAAGTTGGCTGAAGAATAATTACTCCAGTAAAGTACAGATACCCAAAATTTCTACTTAAGTAAGGTAACAAATTATTTGTACTTTGTTACTTGACACCTTTGCTCATGCACACACTCTCTATCCAACAGATGAAACTACATTCATATTCCACGAAAATGAGGCCTGTAGAATACAATACTGTAAAAATACATTAAAAATGTCATGAAATTAAATGTACTGTCATTCTGCAAATTGTATTGCTTAAAGTGCCCTATTATGCTATTTTAAAGGTTTCTATATTGTTTTGTTTTGGAGTCTCCTACAATAGATTCACAAGCATCCAATGTCAAAAAACACAGGAACATTGAACATTACATAATTTCTCAAAGAGGCTGAAAACTGTTCATTCATTCTCTCTAAACCCAGTCTGTTGTGGTTGGTCTACTCTGCTCTGATTGGTCAGATGGTTCAGTCTGTTGTGATTGGTCAGGTCTACTCTGCTCTGATTGGTCAGAGGGCTCAGTCTGTTGTGATTGGTCTACTCTGCTCTGATTGGTCAGATGGTTCAGTCTGTTGTGAATGGTTTACTCTGCTCTGATTGGTCAGATGGTTCAGTCTGTTGTGAATGGTTTACTCTGCTCTGATTGGTCAGATGGCCCAGTCTGTTGTGAATGGTTTACTCTGCTCTGATTGGTCAGATGGCCCAGTCTGTTGTGATTGGTCTACTCTGCTTAAGTTTTAAATTAAATTTATCTACTAAATTAAAGGCACAATATGTATTTTTTTTGCTTTAAAAATATAAAAAAATCACTATATCTATGTTATATATTTTTTAAAGTTGTGTATTTACATTATCCCGACAGTTCCAATTAACTTCTAAATCCAGAGAAATTAATATTTTAATTCGAAGACACGGACCGTGTCTTTATTTCCGTTTTGTCGCAGTCAATGGCGTCATATCCGCGTTGTCCCTGGTTTCCGCCTATGGTTTCCGCTCGTACTGCCATGGTAACAAGAGCTCTGAGCAGAGCCCTCTGATCAAAGAGTATAGAAGTACCAAGAGGCGAAACTCAATAGAACGTTCCATTGCAACAAACTCAACCATGCGCAGAGCTGCAGCTCCGCCATCTTGGACTGAACGCAACACAGCTGTCATAGAATTGAACGATACCGGTTCAAATTCAAAAGCGGTTAAAATGCACTAAAAAGTAGTTTCTAGTTTTTAATATCTCTAGAGCAGACATCCCATGTCTCCCGGAAGATCCGGGAGTCTCCCGCATATTGATAGCGGCTTCCTGATGCCCGCAAATTAGCTAAAATCACCTGGAATCTAGAGCGAGCGAGCAAGAGCGCGCAGCTCCAAACCGTGGAACGTTAGAGCACGGCAGAAAGGGTGAGGGAGCGAGATATCAACATATCAACCTAAAATGTGGAACACAACTTGTTCAGATTTTTTTGCTTTCATTTTCTTGCAGTTCTAGAGTAAAATATATTTTGTTATATATATATATATTTTATATAAAATATAAATAATTATATTTTTAAATTTGTACATTTTAATAAACTCAAACTTATATAACTTTTTTCTGTTTCACTTTCATAATTTATTTCACTTCAACAATAATCTGACAAATTAAAACAAGACCAACCATAGGTCTAAATTCCAAAGCATTCTTGAATTACAACCATTTAAGTTTGGATAGTGATTTTCATGTTTATGCGAAAAAAAAGGTGTCAGTTAAAGGGTTAATTTAGTGATAACAATGAATTAATAAAGCGGTCATTTGCCAGGTTAGATGTTCATATATCTCTGAAAGTATGCGATTTAAAAAGCCATTTCGAGTCTTGACCATTTCGACCAAATACATAACATTAGCAAACTGTTACTGCGGTTATGGGATAGCTTACATTAACGTTACAGCACCTGTTATCGTTGACGTTAGCTCACTTTAAAGTTAATAAAACCTTTTCTACTTTACCTCTCTGGATCTTTGGGGAATCTATGAAATGCTAGTTGATTGGTTGTACACTGGTAGTTGTTGCAGCTGATGGCAGAACACTGTTTTCTTTGTTTCCCATTATTTCCAGACATAATGTTAATGCTGTACAGTAGTTGTGCTAACGGTAAAGCCGTTGGTTCAGTCCAAAATGGCGGCCGCGCTACCGAAGCGCCACCTAGTGGCTGTTGTCAAAACTGCAACGGAGTTTCGCCTCTTGTTACTTCTTGTTACGAAACAATGTTGTTTCGTTCAAACATTATGGACCATGGCAAGCAGACTTTGGATAAAAAAGGATAACTAAAACGAGAATCAATATCAGCGCGGTGTTTTCGAGATGCCGAGAGCTCCAATAGACAGTTTATAAACGAGAGCTCCACGTCCGAGACTTCGACCGCTTCTACATACGATCCGTTGCTCGTATGTGTGTATTCTGGCTCAAAACACTCAGGCATGACGGCGTAACGTTACGATTATAATGTTAGACTTAAAAATGTCAGACGTTAGCTTCAGTAAAGTTAGCTTCATTCATTGCGAGAAAAGGTATGACGTCGCATGTGCGCCTTCTGGGTTTGTAGTCTTTATAATTACGTATTTTCACAGTCTTATACCTCAGCAGTTTTACATCAAGCTGCGACTCTCTTGACTTTAAAATGCATATTTTAAATTGACAAACATCATATGTGTAAATCAGGGCACAATTCAAACGAGATCAAAATATTTGTTGTCTCTCGCCATTGCCTACCATACAATATTTTTCCGAACTAAGGTCCCATGGTGGTCGACCGGAAGGGGAGGGACTTAGGCTCTCTATAGGCACGATGCCAATTCATCTGTGCTATCTCATAACATATGTCGATCTACAGTTGTTACATCCTTGTGTTGCATGTGCGTGTTTTTCTTTGTTTCTCTTTGTTTCTCTCCCCGCATTTCTTGTTTACTTTCACTTTCGTAGGTACCCGATTGGTCCAATAGTCTGACAATCTTCATCAGACGCTGACGTCTATCTATCGCCGATGGGAAAAGACCACCTAAGATAAAAGAGCACGCCAGACCTCTCTGTAGAGACACTGCTTTTTGTCGATGTCTGTTATTTTCCCACATTATCCTGCTGTTTATTGTTGTAAACCCTTTTGTTTGTGTTGCTTGACTTGAGTACATGTTAAAATCAATTTTTGAATTCGTTTCTTCCCCTTTGTAACATAGTTTGTACAGTGTTCACACTGTATGTTACTAGGCCTGGAAGAGGCAGACAGGTAAAATGTCACGTGACATACACTGCAACACGTAAGGGTTTCAATTTGTGTTAGTTCATTAGGTTAGGGGTGAGTGCCACTGCCACCCCATGTACTTTCGGTTTTGGAGTAGTCAGTGAAAATCAGTTAGGGCGTCACGGATGCTGAAGACTTCTTTCTTTTCTTTCTTAATTTTTCTAAGTTAGGTTTAGAGGTTATTTAAAAGTTAGACTATGTTTGGTTTTGTTATTTTCTTTTCTTTGGCGCTGCCCGTGTCCCCTCTTCCTCCTTGTAGTATTGTTGATCCTACAAAATCATGTAAATAACCACTGTACATATATTTATATTCTTTGTGGGTGTTTTTGATTCACTCTTACCTATATAACCTTTTTGTACTGAATAAATGTATCAGTTTATTGCACGGTATTCCTATGGACTTGTGATTCGTTGTACAGCACACCACTCCTATTTATTTCTTTTTAAATGTTAGACCCCTGTACCCCCTAGACTCTCGGGGGTTGTAACAACAGTGTTCATAGATAATGTTTATAATGTTAAAATAATTCATGTTGATAAATAATAACAGTTAAACGATGGATATAATTGTGAGTCACATAAGTATTATGCTTGTCAATACGACATTATATCTTGTGTTCATGCATTATTATGTTCATGTATGAGGGGAGGTGTCAATAGTTTGTATATTAATGCTATGATAATGTGGCATATGTAAGACTGCTGACGTATAATGTGTAATAGTGTTGTTGTTATTAGAGTGCTGCTCTTTGTCTGTTACAGGGAAACCACATCAAAACACCAGCACAATTCGTATGTTACACTACCATCAGATCAAGACTTGGCACAAACTCATTTAAGCAATGACATTACTCCATTTCTTTGACCATATGTGCCTCTTGTTCCCACATCTCAATGATTGCTTGCTCGCTTGACACTATTCCAAGGACTCACACCAACTATTATCTCCTCGGAACTCTTTAAACCCCCTGGATTTCCCCTGAGGAGGCCCAAATGACTCACTGTCACCCATAACGTACCTAAAGCCCATTGCAGTCCACACAAGCCTCCTTCTACGTCCCTGCAAGTTCTTTATTAAGGTGTATGTTAGTGGTTGGCTCCCCCTTCTGATGTTCATCTTCACATACTTGACATAATAAACCAGTTCAAGTTGATTTCTTACATCTCTGTCATGTTCTGACTGACACACCTACACTGCTAAACACACCTGAAACCAGCCCTTATCATCTTTCAAGGTAGCCTTTGCTACAACTTATCAACAAAGCAACAGCAGGTTTAGGAACTTCAGTGTTTCTGTCACTGGTGAGTATCATTTAATCATTCAGTGTCTTGACCAATTTTAAAATGCAGTGAAACTTTTACATCGACCCAATAAATGTATTCATTGAGTCTGTTTGAAAAAAGTGAGTTTTGACTCAATATTAAAATATAATCGTCTCTATCACTTCCACTGCCACATCAGAGTGACACAATTGTCACAACAATCTCCTGCTTTTATTTCATGAGTTTGTAAAAGTTCAGACTGTCAGATTCACTCTGATGTCTGTCTGTCTTCCTCTGTTCCAGGTTCAGGTCCATCTTCAGCTGTAGCAGGATTAAGTGTTGCTGTTCTTCTTCTTCTTCTGGCTTCTGGTGTTGGTGTGAATAACTGTCACTGCAGGAGCTCCAGAAAGAGAAAGTATCACCTACTGATACTATAGTGAGAGAAAAACTATCACCTTTATTGTGCCAAATTTCTGTTTATTTATGTGTGACTTTTCCATAGCAGCCAATAAGAAAAACAAGTTGAACGATCTTCTGTGGAAAGTACATGGATGAGGTAAGATACCAAACCGAACTCTGAACTGTGTTTGTGTGTGATGTGGCTTCATTCTGGTCATTTATTTATACAACAAAGAAACCGTTACGCAGATCTCCGAAATGCTTGATTCTGATTGGTCAGTCTCAACATTTACTAATTTATTTTTAATAGAGTTAAAAATGCGTGCTAGTTTTTTTCTTCACGGAAGCTTTCCGTTTAAAGAGCTAATAAAATATTTGGTCACATTTTAGATTAGGGTCTAATTCTCATTTTTAACTAATATTAACTACAAATTCACCTCAATAAACTCCTAATCACTGCTTATTAATAGTTATTAAGGTAGTTGTTAAGTTTAGGTATTGGTAAGTATTAAGGGATGTAGAATAAGGTCATGCAGAATAAGGCATTAATATGTGTTTTATAAATACTAATAATAACAGCCAATATCCTAGTAATATGCATACTAATAAGCAACTTTAATAGTGACAATTGGACCCTAAACTAAAGTGCTATTCAAATCAGTATTTTGTATCCATTTTTTAACTTATGTGGCAAGTACTGTAGCTAAGCAGAATAATGTACCCCTAAAAAAAATAATAATAATAATAAAAACCTTCAGGGTGACACAAGATCGTCCGATCACACTGTCTTGACATCATTCTGCAATTAATAACCTGGACGTATATTATCTATTATTATGACCGCCGCTAGCGTAGCTAGCGAAAGCGGTCATATAGGGATTGTCAAAGGTATAGGGATTGTTTTTCGTCAACGATACCAGGGACACCGAAACACCGGGGAACATGAAATTTGGTGGGCATGTAGCCCCAAAAAATGCAGTTTTTCCTAAATAACTACCTGAACCGTGGCACCGAGGATGAAGACATTTTTATGGTATGTTGGTCTACTAGACTTTTACGGAAAAATTTCGTTTGGTCCCCGGGGGCCACTTCCCCCCCTGCGCTGGGGCCCCCGTAAATTTTTCGTCAACGATACCAGGGACACCGAAACACCGGGGAACATGAAATTTGGTGGGCATGTAGCCCCACTAGACTTCTACGGAAAAATTTCGTTTGGTCCCGGGGGCCACTATGCCCCCCCCCCCCCCTCCCTCCCCCCCGCGCTGGGCCCCCCCAAAACCAAAAAATGCAGTTTTTCCTAAATAACTACCTGAACCGTGGCACCGAGCACAGCAAAATATCCAGTGTAGTTTAGAGTTGTTTTTATGGTGTTAATTTTTCAGAGTTAAAAAGTGTTGATTCTGGTGTTGATTTGAATGGCATCAACACTTGCAGAGTAAATCAGTGGTCAGAGTCAGCGTCATTACAGCGAGTTGACATAATTTACACTGGTGATGAGTTGATCCAATTTCCGGTCCTTGCACATTATTTCCTTTTTGTTTAATGGCGGACGACCACGAGGAGAGGAGCGTTCAAACAGGTATAATAGTTTATAACCAGTTTATTTTTTACCAATTTTCATGTTTAGTTTACATTTCTCACCATTCAGAATAATATTACGTTTTTAAACATTGCCTGAGTAACGTTATTTCCTTTCAGATAACACGACAGACCACCGATTGGATCTCGAGGCCGTTTTGATTGTTCGTTGGCAAACTGAGGTAAGAGTTGCATAGTTTATGTTAGTTATGTTAGTTAACATTTGTAGGGTGACAACAGTGGCTCGCTTGAACTGCTTTAATATTAACAATGTCATAATCTGCATCTTTCTTGACCAACAGCTTTCATCATGCTGGTAAAAGCTCAGTACCATCAAGGAGTAAAGAAATTTGTGAAATTGCTCAGTGATTGTACATTACAAGATTTTCTCAATGAAGGTAAGTTAAGAAGCTTGTGCTACTTAGAAATGTACTTAACGTTAGTCATATAGAAATATGCTTGAGGTATATTAACACTTTACAACAAGGTCTCATTTGTTAACATTAATGTGTTAACTAACATTAATTAACTTTAGTATTAGTTAATAAAAGTAGAACTGTTTGTTTGTTCATTTTAGTTCATAGTGCATTCATGTTAACAGATACAATTTTTGATTTTTATAATGTATTAGCAAATGTTGAGATTAAAATTAACAAATGCTGTAGAAGTATTGTTCATTCTTAGTGCGTTATTTTTTTCATGCTATTGTTAAAATTACTTTTCAGTTAAGAGCATGAGAATGAGAACTTACAAGGGTGTATAGTTATTTTTACTATTTTATTTTAAAGTGTTAGTTCACCCAAAAAATTAAAATGTCAGTAATTATTCACCCTCATGTCGTTCCAAACCCGTAAGACCTTCGTTAATCTTCAGAACACAAATGAAGACATTTTTGATGAAATCCAAGAGCTTTCTGAACCATCCATGGGCAGCAATGTAATTACCACCAAGGCCCAGATAGTAAAGTCGCTATCCACATAGTAAAGGACAGCGCAGCACTAGGCCTTGAATTTGCAGTGATGTTGCTGCCTATGAATGGTTCAGAAAGCTCTGATTTCATCAAGATATCTCAATCTGTCTTTATGGGTTTGGAAGTAATGAGGGTGATTAATGACATCATTTTTAGTTTTGTTAAACTAACCCTTTAATTTGATTTGTGATGGAAAATTCTTGCTTTAGAAGTAAAAAACATTTAGACAAAGCCGTGTTTGATTGAATGCCTTCAGAGAAAACATTAAAATGGTGTTTTGCTTTTCTCTGTCAAGAGTTTTCACCCATAAGATCCTCAACTCCCAGCACATGCACTGACACTCTTTCACACTCTTCAACTGACCATGAAGAGTTGGAGAGAGCAATGCAAAATCAAACAGCAATGGTCAGCAACAGTTTTAACATGGACGCTGTAAAAGCAAAACGGGTATGTATGCATGTTTTTCATTATGGTTAACTTGTCCATATAATAATTTTCACCATTTAAGTAGTCTTCATGTGTTCATCTGTATTGTGGTCATGTTTAATCAGACTGTCCAAGATGCACTGGGAAAAAAATCTGGTGGTGAGGAAGTGCTTGACGAATACCAGACAACTAAACATTTAAAGCATCACACCAGACGTCAGCTTGTTAAAGTTGTTGATTGTCACATGACAGAGATTCATGGGTAAGACTTCAATGCACAGATGCAAGAAATACACACAGATGTGTCACTTGATGTAGACAAAGTTAAGTTACCATTAACCATATATATATTTTTTTTATATTGCAGGAGGATCCCCACCCGTAAACAGTGGGAAACTTATGCTTTGGGCATTATTTCTCTCTTCCCTAACCAGAGAGACCCGTTTTCAACAAAGGGCTATGTAAGAATCTTTTGTATAGGTGTATTTGAAACAATCATGAAGTTATATACTCCTTTTTTGTGGCATGTAATAACAGTTTCTATTATCTATTTATGTAATGACTATTCAGATTTTGCAAAAAGTGTTCTCGTCTTTTTCACAGGAGCATTTCTACGATGCGGAAAAGGGTTCATCTCCTGGTGCCTTAACTTGTTCAAGGAAGATCCCAAAACGTGTTTGCTTGGAGTCGCTGTCCCATTTCACTCATCTGTCCTGCTGCTGTTGTATCTCCTGCCACCGCCTCCAGAGAGAAAGACGACTAAGATCAGTCCAACAGAGGCTATTGACAGACTTGTGCATTTCCATAAGGTAAACTCACATTACTGTTGCAAAGTCATTGTTAATATTTAAATTAAGATTTGGGTTATAAACCCTAAAATGCAGTGGTTTTCATTCATGGTCATTGGGACTGAACCCTCTGCACATTTTGTCTCTCTGACCTGACACACTTAAGGATAGTTTGCTCAAAAAATTCTCCCCTCGCTTTGTACTGCTGAACACAAAGGAAGGTATTTTAAAGAAAGTTTGTAAATGGGCCGCTTTGGGCAGCCATTGACTCTAATAGTATTTTTTTTTTCCTACTATGGAAGTCAATGGCTGCCCAAAGCGGCCCATTTATTCAGGTTTGGTACAACCTGAGTGTGTGTAAATGACAGGATTTTTGAGTGAACTAACCCTTTAGTTTAGTTAATGGAGCTCTTACATAATGAGGTGAAGATCAAAAACAGGTTTGTTGAATAAGGGATTACTTTTTATGACATTACCTTTCACTGTAATACACAAAGCATGATACCAACTGGTTTTGTCAGGCACATATAAGGTTAAGGTTTGTCATATAGTTTTTTTTGTTTTGTTTTTAATTGATTTTAATTCTATTATTTGTTCATTTGAATGTGATCAAGTTAAGAGCACCAGGTTTAATGCATTTATCATTTCACCTTGTAATTCGTTTTTTTTCTTGTTTAATATTTTTTTTCAGTCCTGCACCAGTATTGAAGGCCATCTCAGTGTGAGGGAGTGCCACCAGCCATATACTTGGATCAGGAAGGATCAAAGGGCAGGATCGACCACTTTTACGTCATTGTGGACAAGTGCCTTATCCCTTGCTCTGAAACCAACTTCTTGAGTGCCTTTGAACTTTTGAAAGTTCACTGTCTTCAACTTGTCCTACGCGGAAGCCCTGGTCAACTTTACCTTCCTGCAGACCACACATTATGGTGCATTATCCAGCCTGTGTTCGCAAAATTGAACCGTAAGTGCAAGTTTCGAGCGAGTTTTTAAGAATACACTGACAGATTTGGGAATGTTTTTGAAATTCTTTAGTCATCAGTTGTCAATCTTTGGGAAACAACATCATTGAGTCAAGTTGAGTGTGGACCAATGAAAACATTTGTTGGAATGCAGTTGACAATGGTGAAAAGTTGGCAGGAACAGAATCCCAAACAGACAAGCATTCATTTCATGGACTGGGTCCAAATAGATGGGACAGAATATAGACAAGACCTCAATGCAATGTGAGAATGAAATTCCTGTTTTCAGTCAGATTCTGAAGTTACTTTTCATTGGCAGCACTGTCTATTTTATTGTCGATAAACTTTTCACAAAACATTTTTCAGAACGTCATGCATTTAAAGTACAGAGATATTGTGAGTTGGGTGAACTTGTAAAAGCCAACAGCTTTGAAGTTCTACAGGCCTTTTGATCTGCAGTGTATATGGGTCAGATGATGGTGAAAATGTTGTACTTTTGTGTTGGTATAATTGTTACATCTGTGTTGAAAATAAAATTTCAAACTGATACAGCCTGTTGACTTATTTAATTGAAGGCACAGATTTTTAGTGAAATTGAATGACCTTAATCAGGGTTTTGAATGAACACTGTATTAGTGTGGAAATAAATCTATTGGTGTTAAGATATTGAGACACCTAGTGTAGTTTCCACACTATCTTGGTGTAAATGAGGTAGGGGAACACTAATGGTGTTAACGGTGAACACTTACAGTGTTGTTTTTACACTAAGCAAGTGTAAAAAAAGTAACACTATTTAAAGTGTTAGTTTAACTCTATTTAGTGTGGACCTATATAAACCCCGAAAAAGTGTTAATTTTCTCACTATGAGTGTTAATTTAACACTTTCAAATTTGCTGTGAGGATGAAGAAATTTTTATGGTATGTTGCTCTTAAGGGCCCACATCAACCTAGCCCATAATCACTCATTTGTGATTTGCGCCCCTCCCATAAAAAATGAAAATGCAATATTATTCTGCTTTAATCGCCCCTATCTTCAGTGGAGATGTTCAGAACTGCACCATATTTCATGTGTATGATTAACTTGACATCCTCTGGGGGTATCCTCTGCTAAGTTTCGTAGAATTTCATCCATGGGGGGGTATAAAATAAATTCATTTATGTGCACATTTAGTGACTGTACACTCATCGGCCTGTAGATGGTGCTGTTGAGCGAAGTGTTGCTGGTTTAGGATGATACTGTCACACACACACATGCAGGAATACAAACAAACGCAAGCATGCACACACACTGACATCCACACGCACAGACACACACCCATACACACACATACAAATCCACATGCACAGACACACACACACAAACACACACACGCACACATGTACGCACACATACATACACGCACAGACACACACACACACAGACATACACATACACAAACACACACACACACACACACACACACACATGCACATACTACTACTTTTTTTAGGTATATACATAAACACGCAATACAGCCAAATTACTCCACGTCATTTATTTTTGTGGAAAGCCAGTGCAGGCCTGAGCGGCGGTCATATTTTGTACCGCGATGCGGTACATCTAGTTTCTACAACAATGGTGCAAATGTGATGGAACAATGCTTTCTCTTGTTACATTCTGTAATTGGATGTTTTCTCACAGATGGAGAAAGAGGGAGATCACGTGACTTGTGAAGATCCCTACAAGATCAACACGTATCTACTGCAGGATTATTCACATTGACGTAAATCAGCACTTGTGCTTTTATAATGCTCTAAATTTTCTTAATGTTTGAACTGTTTAACATGATAAATGCTTTGTTGGTAACATTGATTAATGAATGCCTGTATGCAAAGCAACAAATAAGAAACATCAAAAGCAGTAATATATAAGTTATAACAACTGGAGTTATAATAAGTGCCTTTGGCTGTGGATTAATTAGTCCTTGTGGAAGAGGTTTGTCCTCCACTGTTTCTTGTGATGTTTCTAAGATTGTGAATCTTCTGGAAAGTGACTTTGTGCCTCATCATGATAGATACCACTAGGTGGTGCTCATTCAGAGTTTATTTTTGAAGTGCAAAAATGGAATTTGCTTTTCCTTGTTTTAATTTTGTTCTTTATTTCTATTTAAATCCTTCTTGTAGCATTCAGCCGTCTTGCTAAAATTATGCAACAAAAATCGTTGCGTGATATGTTTAACACACAAACACTTAATTCATCTCACTGATGTACATGAATTGACTAGTTGTACCATCAAAACAAAGACACAGTCACTTTTCTGAACTATTACTTTCATCAGCAAAGAGTAGGGGTGTAACCCCGGTGTCCTGGCCACATTCCACCATTGGCCCTTACAATCATGGCCTCCTAATAATCCCCTTACATTGAATTGGCTCTATCACTCTCTCTCCTCTCTCCACCTATATCTGGTGTGTGGTGAGCGCACTGGCGCCGTTGTACTGTGGCTGCCGTCGCATCATCCAAGTGGATGCTGCACACTGGCGGTGAGTGAGTAAAGATCCCCTGATATGATTGTAAAGCGCTTTGGGTGTACAGTAGTACATATGAAAGCGCTATATAAATGCCCCATTCTATTCTATTCTATTCTATTCTATTCTATTCTATTCTATTCTATTCTATTCTATTATTACTTTCATCAGGCCTCTACTGTTTATCATTCTCATTTATTTTGTAAAATTTGTTACATTGGAGAAATGTTTTTTTTTTTTTTTTTTTTTTGCACATATAGAATTATTATTTGTAAAGTGGGAGATTGATTTCTGCGCTGAATAGGATTGCATATAATTTCGTTGTGCTCTTTTGTATAATGACAAATAAAGATTATGATGGGATGTAGAAAAGACTGTCAAGGCTTTGTTAATAAAACATCATTACATTTTAAATATCCATTGTATTCAACTACTTTGAAATTGAGAACATTTTATCAATCGACTGAGACATTTAAAATGATACTAAACATGAAAAGGAAAAAAACAAATAGATTCACAAGATACATCATATGTGGTATATAGGCATTCTTAGTGAACTTGAATCAGGGGGAAAGGAGAGGGATTTGGTAGATGGGAGAGAAATTTGGACAAGGCAGTGTCCTATGTTTTTTCTTTGAGATATTCCCTCCAGATTAGCTTGGCGCAAACCAACCGCATGCTTCCACAGACTTGAGGAATGAATGGTGACATATGCTACCATGTGTTGTCTACTACAAACTATGCTTGTAAGCAGTCTAAAAAATAAAAAAATAAAAAAACACTGCGCCCTGGTGTTTGTGCAGGCAGTGCTGCACTTCTGATTTGTTGTTCACAGTACTGGAAGTGGTTCAAGCGAACCGGCAGTGCTCATTGACTGACGGTACTCTTATCTGTCCTTTTCAGAGATATAGGGGAGAGCGGGGCACAACCTAACGCTTTTTGACTTTCTCAGTTTGTGTAAATCTACTTATGGTTCAAAGTATTTATTTTTTCCCACATTAATTTCCCACATGTCTAGTACAATTATGTGTTTTTGTTTTATTAATACAGTATATACTTTTTTCTTGATATACCCCGAAAGAATGGAAGTGAAATGTGACAACATGCCCCATAGGTGGGGTACATTGTAACATGTTTGGGGCACATTGTAACATAACATATGACAGCTTAAAATGTTATCTGATCTAATAAAAAAAATATACAAAACAAACTAAAATATTTTCTAAATAAACTACAATTAAAAAACTTTTTCATATAAAATAATGGCAATTTTTAATAATTAAATAGAAACTCATTTTTGAGTTTTGACTACGAACACATGAAAACACAGCTATACAACATAATTCAAAACAAATAAATAATTAGTAATTTCTGGACATTGACTCTCAGTCTTTATTCACCTTTTTCTCACGTTTTCTCAATAAAATTAATAAAAGTATAGAATATAATAGCATATTTCTAATAGGGGCACATTGTAACGCAGTGTTACAACATGCCCCCGCCTGCACAACTGGGATTTAAACCCCGCTAGTGTCTTCTGCTAGTTAGCGAAGCATTAAAGAACTATCTCAACTGTTAAATAACATCTTGGAGATTAAAATAATATTAGATTTGTCTTATTTTAAATAAACACAAAAAATAGAGATGAAAAATTAACTTAAGTAAGAAATTTACTTTTGCTATGGTTTAATATGGATATCTTCCAAAAAAAAATTATAATTTTGGCGGATTTTTTTTTCTATATAGTGTTGATATGGCAACTAGTAAATAAACAAAGTTCCGTCATCCAAGCATGTGCGGAAGTATTTAAAACAAGAGTGTTACAACTAACCCCGCGTTAGGTTGTGCCCCGCGCTCCCCTACTAAAACTGAAACCATTGATTCACTTGCCTCTCGCATGCTGGGTCTGTCTTGCACATATAGTTTTATATATTTATATAAAGAGCAATGTAGTGCAACGTTATTACATTGCTCAACAAGGCAACACAAGTATTCTTTCTGGCCAACGTGATCTCATGAGAATACGTGTGTATTTTTACGTAAAGTGTAATTCTACCATACGTACATTTACTTACGTTTTATACATACAGAAACGTATAATACTGACGTATTTACAGCTCTAAAACGTAAAATATTTACGTATAAACAGCAAAAAAACGTAAATTATTTACGTATGAACAACTCTACCGACGTACATATTTGTACGTATTCGTATTTATGCATATTAAAATCGTGGCATTAATGTTTTGACTCTTTTGCATTCAAATGTCTTATCAATTACGTTTTCAGTCGCATTTATTATTATTAAATGCAGTTTACTCAAGAAATAGGCTAATAACCATTCGCTCTGTTCGTGCCTTCTGCTGCAAACTCGTTTCGGAGGATTAGCTTACATGCAGTTACACAAGAATACACGTTAGAACCTTAAAAATACCTTATTTAATCGTTTAACCATTTTGTAATATTTAGTTTATTTACAGTGAGACACAAAATGCGTTTTCTCCAATAGAACAATAATACACCAAAACCCAACATAAATTCACAAAAGACATAAATTTTATTAGCTTGATAATCCAAATCTTTAGAATCCATACGTTTGCAAGAAAGAGATCCAAATTCAGCCCTTTATCCAGTGAGTGATATCTTCATCTCCATTTCACAGGCTATCAGCAGCGCAGTCCGTAACCGTCAAATTCCGCGTTCGTGATGAATTCAAATTCAAAAATTGCGCCCTCAAGAAGCGTTACGACATGTTTTACGGCAGTGATATCAAACGCTCATTGGCTCTCGCCACAGATTGCGACATGCCGTATTTCAGTCGGTAAACTACATTTGAAATGGAGAAGCGCGCGCGCCTGCCCTTCACACAGAGCGAAGCGGGATTAACATTTTCTTGGATTAATAACTTAAATTCTGCTCTGTACCTCATTCAAAACTATTATACTGAAAGAGAGGACTGTGTCTGCAACACATCGTCATGTGAACGACTTTTGGTACCGGTTTTGACATGTTCGCAATAAATAAATTATTGTGATTACACGTATGTTGTAATTTTTCTTCATAATTGTAGCCTATGTAGTTTTTAAGAAATTGTTATGGGTAGGTTTAGGGGTAGGAGTGGGATTAGCTGCTAAAAAATCTTTTAATGCTATATTGTTAATAAAATTGCCATTTCCCACACATCTCTGTTCGTTTTGTCCTTTTTATATTCTGTATAAAATGGGTAACGTTATGTTTAGGTTTGGGAGTGGGGTTAAGGGATCTTCCATTTATCTATAAAATATACGTTTTCTATCTTTGAAAATTACGTATTAATACTACGTATTAATGCTGCCTTCACGTGCTATGGAAAAGATGATATTTTCCACTTGTGAACTGGTATTTACCAGTGTGTTGTGTTCAAGTGCTTTTGTTGTCGTAATGTAGTACCCGCAAGGTCTGTGTCAGTAGAGTATCTTTTTTATCTTTACAAAAAAAAAAAAAAAAAAAAACCGTAAGTGTGGTGCTTTCTGATGATTAAAACATAATTAATAATTTAAAAAAAATAAAACATGACATAAAATGATTAAATATGAACCAAGGAAATTGCGGCGAAGTTGAAAATTGAGTGTTAACGCATTATATTACAATCGTTAATGACACAACATTGTATAGGCTACAAAAACTATCCGCTAACAGTATTCAAGACTCTTGTGTTGCTCTCCGGCATTTTGAAAAGGTCAAAGGTTATCTCATCTCGGCAACTCGTGCATCAAAATATTCTACGAGTTGCCCAGTTGAAAATACCACATGAGGGGGTGTTCATGTGCATTTTCCATGTCGGCTTTTGGTATTTACCATAATTACCATAGCACGTGAAGGCACCATTACAATGAGACCAAGGCTGTCATGCATTTATGGATATACGTTGAATCTATACGTATTTTAAGTTGTAATACGTACATATAGATACGTATCGAACCTGAAATAACGTCCATATGATACGTAAAAGTCACTATAATACGTAAATATATATACGAATTGGATCGTTTTTATTTACGTCTAAATATGTACGTTTCGTGTGTGAGATCAGGCTGTTCTGGCCCAAACCCTGTTTTCTGCAGTGGAAATGCACAGAACCGTTCAAGAACAGAAAAAAGGCCGGGAACCCGCACTGGAACCGTGTCAGTGGAAAACGGGTACAAGTCGCAACATCTAGTTACTGGGGTGCCTCAGGGTTCAGTGCTTGGACCACTTCTCTTCTTCATCTACATGTCATCAATAGGATCTGTTATTTAGAAACATGTTTTTTCCTATCACTGTTATGCTGCTGACGACACACAACTCTACCTCTCATTTCATCCAGATAATCCGATGGTAGCTGCTCGCATCTTAGCCTGCCTGCCTGACAGACATTTCTTGCTGGATGAAGAATCACCACCTTCAACTAAACATTGCAAAGACAGAGCTGCTTGAGATGATAAGTTAAACGTCACAGACCACATTGATAGAGTTGCCCGGTCCTGCAGATTTGCCTTATATCAGGCCCATCCTGTCTGATCGTGCTACACAACTCCTTGTCCAAAGCGCTTGTTCTATCCAGACTGGACTATTGTAATGCTCTCCTGGCAGGTCTTCCAGCTTGCACTTGCACTGTCAAACCTATGCAACTTATCCAGAATGCTACAGCTCGAGCGATCTTTAATATCATTATCTTTAATGCACGTCACTCCTCTCTTCACAAAATTGCACTGGTTGCCAATATTCGTATTAAATTCAAGGCACTGACATTTACAGAACAACTGTAAGGGTGGATTTCCTGCAGTGATTCAGGCTGCAAGACTGCTGAATGTAAATGTAAAGAAACGTTGTCAGCAAGATGGTAGAAAACGTACTTGGTTACTTACGTAACCTCGGTTCCCTTAGAGATAAGGGAACGAGTACTGCGTTGCAAACGCTGTGGGAAAACTCCTTTTCTCGAGAATATTGAAGCCTTTATTTTAAAACGCATTGCTGCAGCATAAGCGAGAGCATCAAGCTCGCGCGAGCTAGCTGATAGGCTGTGCTGCAGGCAACTGCACGAACCAATGGCGAGAGAGCAGAGGCGCGTGAACCAATCAGAGAGCTTGGCGCCCTGCCATACTCGAGCGCGCCAAATAGGGCGTGGCAGGAGAGTATAAATACAGAGAAATCTCGCCATAAAACAGGTCTAATCGACTGAACGAAAATACCTGATGTTCGAGAATAGCACGGCAGGGCAACGCAGTACTCGTTCCCTTATCTCTAAGGGAACCGAGGTTACGTAAGTAACCAAGTACGTTCCCTTACGAGAACGTTCTCTCGTACTGCGTTGCAAACGCTGTGGGAACACTTTTTAAAACGCCGTGCTAAGTCTCGTGACTACTCTAATCCAGGGATCCCGGGATAGAAAGAGTAGCCAGAATACCACAGACCAGAACATCGGGCCTAAAGATATATAGCGTGTACATAGACTAGGGCAAAAAGGCCAGCCTACGTAAAGTTCCCTTACAACTTAGAGAACTAACCTGGATCCAGAGAGCCAGGGTTAGATGGAGAGAACTCGTGCTTGTAAAGCCGGGATCTCTAAGTTATAAAATCTTGCAAATGTGGACGGAGTTGACCAGCCTGCCGCCGCACAAATGTCTTCAATAGGGACACCACTAGTCCAAGCCCACGAGGAGGCGATGCCTCTCGTAGAGTGAGCCCTGACACCTATGGGGCAGGAGAGGCCCAGTGAGGTGTATGCAAGAGCAATAGCATCAACTATCCATCTGGATAGCGTGAGTTTCGTGACCGGCAACCCCTTGGTTCGGCCCCCGAAACAGACAAAGAGCTGTTCAGACTGTCTAAATGAGGCTGAACGCTCCAAGTAAATTCTCAACGCTCTAACAGGGCAGAGCGTGTGAGCATCACTGTCTTCCCCCGAAGCTGGGAGAGCTGACAGCGAAATTACCTGTGCTCTGAACGGAGTAGAGAGCACTTTAGGTACATAACCGTGTCTTGGCTTTAAAAGGACTTTAGAGTCGTTAGGGCCAAACTCAAGACAGGAAGCGCTTATGGAAAGCGCGTGTAAGTCCCCTACTCTTTTGACTGACGCCAGTGCCAGTAAAAGAGCGGTTTTCAGGGAAAGGGATTTTAGGTCCGTTGACCTTAAAGGTTCAAAGGGAGGTCCCTTCAGGGCCCGTAGAACCAGTGAAAGATCCCAGGCCGGCACTGAGGGCGGCCGAGGCGGGTTGAGCCTCCTAGCTCCTTTAAGGAAGCGAACAATAAGGTCGCATTTTCCCAAAGAAGAGCCAGCCACCAGAACGTGAAAAGCCGCGATGGCTGCCACGTATACTTTGAGTGTTGACGGGGAACGTCCCGCGTCCAGCATCTCTTGGAGAAAGGAAAGAACCATTGGCACTTCACAAGTGTACGGGTCGAGGTTTCGAGCCTGACACCAGCTGGAAAACACTGACCATTTAAGGTGGTAGAGACGTCTAGTAGACGGAGCTCTAGCCTCCAGAATAGTATTCAGGACGCCCTCTGGGAGGTCCTGGGGTAGCCGTTGAGTGGCCAAGCATGAAGGGCCCACAAGTCGGGACGGGGGTGCCAGATCCTTCTGTTCGCTTGAGCCAATAAGTCGCTCCTCAGAGGAATTGGCCAAGGTTCTGAAACAGACAGCTGCATCAACTCTGGGAACCAAGATCGGGACCGCCAGAGAGGAGCTATCAGGAGGGTCGCACACCCCGTGTTCCTGATCCGTTCGATGACCTGAGGTAACATCGAGACCGGAGGAAACGCATAAAGGGGACGATTGGGCCAGTCGTGGGCCAGCGCGTCCCTTTTCTTCGAAAAGAAGATTGGGCAGTGACAGTTGTCTTCTGAGGCGAAGAGGTCTACCTCTGCCTGCCCGAAGACTTCCCATAATAGGAGAACTGTCTGGGGGTGGAGTGACCATTCCTCTGGGGGAACGTTGCCCCGAGAGAGCATGTCTGCTCCTATATTCAACGTGCCCGGCACGTGAGCTGCTCTGAGCGAGCGCAGATTGGTCTGAGCCCATAGTAGCAGCTGAGTCGCTATGGCGAACAGATTGCGGGATCTGAGGCCGCCCTGGCGATTTATGTAGGACACCACCGACATGTTGTCCGTCCGGACCAAGACATGGTGTCCTGCCAGGTGTGGAAGGAAGGTTTTTAGGGCTAGAAAAACTGCTCTCATCTCGAGGCAGTTTATGTGTAGGCGTTTCTCCGAGCTCGACCAGAGGCCGGAGGCAGGCCTGCCCTCGTACAGGGCTCCCCAACCTGAGTTGGAGGCGTCTGTCGAAATGACCCTCCTTTCTGAGACCACTCCCATGCTTACGCCCTGCTGATACCAGCTGGCGTTCATCCAGGGGGCCAGTGCTAGGATGCAATGCTGGTCCACCCTGATATTCAAGATACCCGAACGCCAAGCGTGAGGGGGCACCCGAGGTGCTAGCCACAGCTGAAGAGGACGCATGCGCAGTAGGCCTAGTTGGAGTACTGAAGCTGCCGAAGCCATAAGGCCCAAAATCCTCTGATACGTTCGAAGGGGTACATAAGCGCCCTTCGTGAACGACGCGGCGAGCCGCTGGATCGAGAGAGCACGGGTTGATGTGGGCCATGCTCTCATAAGTCCGGAGTCTAGAACTGTTCCCAGGAACGTGATACGTTGACTGGGCGACAGAATACTCTTGGAGAAGTTCACTCTGAGCCCCAGGCATTCCAGATGACTGAGAAGCCAGGCTTTGTGAGTATTGGACTCCGCCTCTGACTGAGTCAAAATGAGCCAGTCGTCGAGGTAGTTCAGGATGCGCATTCCCCGCTGTCTTAGGGGGGAGAGAGCCGCATCCATGCATTTCGTGAACGTACGAGGTGCCAGTGCCAGTCCAAAAGGTAGAACTGTGTACTGGTATGTCTGCCCCTCGAAGGCGAATCTCAAGAATGGCCTGTGGTGGGGGTTCACTTGTATGTGAAAGTACGCGTCTTTTAGATCCACTGAGAAGAACCAATCGCCTGGGCGAATTTGCGCCAGGATGTGTTTGGTTGTAAGCATTCTGAACGGCCGTGTCATGAGGGCTTTGTTCAGATGTCTGAGATCTAAAATGGGTCTTAAGCCGCCGTCCTTCTTCGGAACGAGGAAGTAACGGCTGTAAAACCCTGACTCGCTTAGTGCAGCGGGAACTCTCTCGATAGCCCCCTTTGCCAGCAGACCCTGTACTTCGGTGCGGAGGACGTGGGACAATGTGCTCCTTACCGAAGTTTGAATAACAGCTCGAAAGCGTGGTGGTCTGCGGGAGAACTGAAGCGAGTAACCGCGCTTTATAATGTTCATTACCCACTCTGAGACTCCGGGTATGGCCTGCCATGCCATAGCCCGATGAACCAGAGGTATAATCATGTCTGAAGACTGAGCGCCTGGAGACGGGGGCTCGACTAGACATGGAAGTGAAATTCTGCTCGATTTGTGCTTTTTGTGGGTCGCTGTTAAAACAGCGTTTGTGTGCAGAGGTGCATGAAGAATAACAGGCCCTATTTCTGCATTTAAAACCACTCCAGCCGCCTGAGCTGAAGAGGGGGCTGTGAGAAGCGTTCGAGCGATCTTCGGGGCTGGTCCGGCCGCGGCGGGACATGAACCCCTCTTCCTGTCGGTTAGGACGGCTTCTTAGGCTCGTGGTCGAGCGTGAGCTTCGGCCTGGGTCCCTGGCGCTTGGGGAATGGGTACCGTTTCGCCTGCTTTAGGTGCTGACCGGTTTCAGCCGCTGGGCGGGGCTGGTGAACCTGAGGCACTGGCTTTTCCGGCCGCGGCGCGCTCTTGGGGCGCCGTGAAGCCGAGCTGGAGCGTTTGGGGAGAAAGTGCTTCATAGCACTTGAAGCCTTCTGTGCTTCAGTGAAACGCTCCGCGAAGCCGTTAACAGATGGGCCGAAGAGACCAGATGTGGAGATCGGAGAATCCAAGAAGGCGGTTCTATCTGCGTCCTTGATCTCCGTCAAGTTGAGCCACAGGTGGCGCTCAAGCACAATCAAACTGGCCATACTGCGGCCGAGGGCTTGTGCGGTGGTCTTCGTGGCCCGAAGCGCCAAATCTGAAGCACTACGGAGGTCTTTCAGGGTGTCCGGGAAAGAGCCTGACTCATCCAAGGAGCGGAGGAGCTTTGCTTGGAACGCCTGAAGTGTAGCCATGGCGTGAATCCCCGAAGCAGCTTGGCCAGCGGCGGTGTAGGCGCGGGCGGCCAAAGCTGAGGTAGCCCTGCAAGGCTTAGAGGGCAGCGCCATTTTGGACCTCCAACTGCCTGCAGTGGGAGGGCACAAATGAACGGCGACCGCTTCCTCGATGGGGGGAAGAGACACGTAGCCCTTCTCTTCAGCGCCGTCGACAGAGGAGAGAGTATGAGAAGCTGAAGAGCGCGTTCGCGCTGAAAAGGGCGCGCGCCAGCTTTTAGTGAGCTCCTCGTGAACCTCCGGCAGAAAGGGGGCGGCGCGCTGACGGGGGGCCTGTTGGCGGCCCGGCAGGTACCATTCGTCGAGGCGGCCTCTCGTAGGTTCAGCTGGGGAAAGCCAGTTGAGTCCTAGTTCGTCGACAGCGCGAGACATGACACGGCAAAGTTCGGCGTCAATGCTCGCACGTGCGTCAGGACGATCACACAGAGAGGAGGGGGCGGGGTCCACAGAGCCCGACCATTCCTCGCTCTCAGATGCCGCCACAGAAACTGCGTCATCATCCTCCGCGGATCCGCCAAAGGAAACGAGTCCCACCGCTTCGAGAGAGGGGCGTTGATCGCTCCTCGCGAACAGAACCGGAGATGGGGGGGAGGGCGAAGCACGCGGGGAGAGACCCGGCGTGAGCTCTTCAACCTCACCGCTTTCAGGGATCCTCTGATCTCGTCGCTTCTTCCTACGGGGCTCGTGGGGCGCCGAAGACGGAAGTGAAGCGGGTTCACCCTCTGAAGTAGCGAGGGTGAAACGTGACCGGAGAACCGCCATGGTCATGCTGTCACAGTGTGGACAGCCGCCTTTAGTGAGCGCTGACTCGGTGTGCTCAGGACCGAGGCAGACAGCACACAGTGTGTGTCTATCAGACACGTGCAGGGAAACCCCGCAGGAATCACAAACGGGCATTTGAATCAACGCCGTTTACGCGCTGTGAAAACAGCGATTTGCTCTTTTGTGAGATAGCAAAAAAGGATACTCGTCGGATGCCACAGGGAAACGCTCAGCCGGCGATGCAATGAAGATCTGCCAAGACGCGAAGCTGTTCCGCTGAAGGGCTTTTCCACGACGAGCGGCTTCTCTCTGGAGATTTCAGCGAAGAGGTGAGTCTCGAAGCTGAAGGAGATTAGATCTGTTTTATGGCGAGATTTCTCTGTATTTATACTCTCCTGCCACGCCCTATTTGGCGCGCTCGAGTATGGCAGGGCGCCAAGCTCTCTGATTGGTTCACGCGCCTCTGCTCTCTCGCCATTGGTTCGTGCAGTTGCCTGCAGCACAGCCTATCAGCTAGCTCGCGCGAGCTTGATGCTCTCGCTTATGCTGCAGCAATGCGTTTTAAAATAAAGGCTTCAATATTCTCGAGAAAAGGAGTTTTCCCACAGCGTTTGCAACGCAGTACGAGAGAACGTTCTCGTAAGGGAACTGTACATTTCTTGTCTATTACCACCCACTGCTACTTATACCAACGACAGCAATAAGCACAGTTACAATAGCTTAATATGTGGGAGAGCGTTGCTATAGAGAGTGACAATATTGTATTGCAATAGGTAGCACTTCAAAGTCAATACCAAATCAAGTTAGCACATTAGTTGTAATTAAAAAGGTTTAATGATAAAACATGGTTATGGTTACACTTAAAATAGATGTATGAGATGATGATAACTTATACCATTAATTGTACCTAGCATATATGTAAAAGGTTACCAGAGAGAGAGAGAGAGTGTAGAGAGTAAGAGACAAAGGGAGAGAGTCCCAAGAAAGGGACCCTGAGAATGAGAGAGCCAGAGCATCAGAGAGACAGAGCAACAGTTACAATCTTCTTTTATCCTTTCCCTTACCATGTGACTAAAAACCAAATGTGAGACATTCAAGCTGACTAATCAGATAATTACAACTTCCTCCATTGTACTAAAGGTGTGACAATTCATAGACCCCCAAAGTACACACATCTGTGCCTTTAGTAACTCCAAATGGTAATTGGGGAAAGAGGGGGTGGAAAACAGTAAAGCAAATGTCTTTTGTTCATTTCAAATATATTGCATAGTTTTTGTCAACACTTCACCCATTGATACTAACACTTGCTATTCTATTCTGTATATCTATTTATTTTCTTATTTATTAAAAAAAATCATTTCTACTACATCTACAGTACTATACATCTACTACATCTACTGTCTACATCTACATCTACACTACATCGACTAGGAGTCACAGCACTTGCATATTGTTGCTGTATTGTTGTTTTGAATTTTTCTATTGCTCTCCTCATTTGTAAGTCGCTTTGGATAAAAGGTCAGATGTAAATATAAATGTTGTGTCTTAGCAAAAAAAAAAAAAAAAAAACCTACAGCTGCATACAATTCAAACAGTGCAAAATGAAAACAGCATAAATTGAGAACAAACAAATAAAACAGTTAATTTGATTAAGAAATATAAAATGGATCCACAACAGAATAAAATTAAAGATTAAAAATGTTTATCATTTTACCCACCAGATGGCCCCAAAGTAGGCTGTAACATATTGAAAAGATTGTGGAGTAATGAATCTTTTTTACGATCTAGTTCAGAGGAAAGCATTGGTAAGCAAAGCTTAGTTTCGTCATCACTAAACAATTACACCACACATATTTTCATTTTTATAGATTAAAACTCCAAGATATTTCCCAATATTTGATATGTGTTCTGTTTTCTTCTTTTAACCTCTTGTCAATCTGACGTCATTGACCAGAAGAACAACTGCAGCCGCAGAAGCCACGCCCATCAGCGCAGTGACGACCAATCGGAGCACAGCTTCAGCAGAATCACAACCACTGATGTGGACTGAAAAAAACAAATGAGCAAAGATTTAAAAAAATAATAATAATAATCGTGTGTTTCAACAGGCTAATTTTAGTCAGGAACACAACAACTCTCACTTTGAATGAGAACATTTAAGGTGAACCATTTCCTTAAAAGGATAGTTAACCCACACTCTGGTGTAGTTCTAATGTCATATGCCCTTCTTTCTTTTATGGATCACAAAAGGAGATTTTTTTTTAAATGTCTTGCTTCGCACTGGTCCATATAATGGCAGTGAATAATGGCACTAACATTAAATGGACGAACAATAAAAAATTCTCTCTTTTTTTTTAATTCTCCTTTTGTGATCCATAAAAGAAAGAAGAGCATATGACATTAAAACAACACCAGAGTGAGTAAATGATTACTTGATTTTCATTTCAGGGTGAACTATGCCTTTAAACATTCTGGCATCTTAAAAGTTTGATAAGTCTGGTTCAGTCTGGTAAAAGCAACATACATAGTTGGAAAAAAAAACTAATATCGCCACTGACGTACCTGCATGTGCCTGACAGAGTTCAGTGATGTTAAGATGTTCATATTTTGTTGATCCTGATGATGAAGATGAGGATAATCATGAGAAAAAATAAAACATGAGAGCAATAA
Organism: Rutilus rutilus; assembly: GCF_951802725.1. Lineage (NCBI taxonomy): Eukaryota > Metazoa > Chordata > Actinopteri > Cypriniformes > Leuciscidae > Rutilus > Rutilus rutilus. The sequence continues at coordinate 9,396,089 of NC_140222.1, read as the reverse complement.
GAATTAATCAGAATAAAGTGTTTATTCCAACGTCAGCCAGCCAATGTGTGTGTGTCATTACACACTCAATGATGAGGTCAATACTGATACTGACAGACCTGGACTTCTGAGTCAATAGCTATAGCTATAGTAATAGCTTTCATCCAAAGTTGCAAATAACAAAATTGGAATATTGCATAAAACATTTGCAAATGAAGCACCGTTTCCATCCAGTGAGTCGAAGAGAGTAAAATTGTCACTTCCTGATAAACTGGCACTAAATCTCACTATAAGAAAAGTAGAAGAAGCCACTTGCATCCCAGTGCGCGCAGACAAAACACAATACAGTAAATGTGTTAAGAGAGTTCTGGCAGGTAATTATACTGAACCACTTTGATGACAGACTTTGCTCAGGCATTTCAAAACAACCAAAACAGCATTTCAGATGCTTTGCAAAAAGATTGGTCTGCTGGTTAGTCCAGTTATGTCGTCCCATCGCCTAGTCACGTGATTTTTTTTTTATGCATGTCAAGGATTTTATGCGCGTCACATTTAATGATGTTTTATTAACAAAGTTTGGGAAGAGAACCTTGAGATAATTAAGACTAACAGAGTATTCCAAATACTACCAAACACTACCAAATTGTGATCGCTACCAAATTGAGTTAAGGACCAATCAGCCTGTGCCATCTAGAGTTTCATGAGTTTCAAGTTTTAAGTTTCCAAGAACTTGGTATTTACAAACAAACTGACCACCAACTTTCAGAAGCCATCTTTATTTTTTTATCTCAATGGAATGCACAGGAATGTGGGATATCAAAGTCAGCGAATGATACATTTATGCTGCCTTCTAAAATTGATCAGATGGAGGTTTCCAAGGAGACAGGAATTGAACATTGGATTCAGACGTGCCATGATGCCTTCCTACATTAGAATGCATCATCTGAAGGCAGCATTTTTAAGATTTCGCAATTCGCATACTATCCATCTTGCATTGAAAAATTTAGAATTAGAATTAGTGTGTCCAACAACATGGTATGTTGAAATGAGTATTCCATAAATACCCAGATGGTTTACTTCTTCCGTTGGACATTGGAAGTGCAGATCAGTGCATATCATTGCCTGTTGAACAATGATTCGATTTGAACTTCAAACACAAATAAAAAGATTCAAGATTCAAATTGTATTTGTCACATACAAGTAAGTCCTTAAAGGGATAGATCACCCAAAAAATACAATTCTATCATCGTTTACTCACCCTCAAGTTGTTCCAAACCTGTATGAGTTTCTTTGTTCTGCTGAACACAAAGGAAGATATTTGGAAGAATATTTTTTTCCTACTATGGAAGTCAATGGGGGACCGAGATCTGTTTGATTACAAACATTCTTCCAAATATCTTCCTTTGTGTTCAGCAGAACAAAGAAACTCATACAGGTTTGGAACAACTTGAGGGCGAGTAAATGATGACAGAATTTTCATTTTTGGGTGAACTATCCATTTAAAGTGCTTTTTGTTTCATGTCCATGTTAAGGAGTCTGATGGCCTGAGGAAAGAAGCTCCTCCTGAGCTTCTCCGTTTTAGCCATCAGGCTGCAGAAGCGTCTGCCTGATTGCAGCAGTTTGAACAGTAATTTTACAGGGTAGGTGGAGTCCTTGAGGATCTTGACAACCCTGGCTCTGGATCGCCTGGTGTGAATGTCTTGCAGAGAAGGGCTAGCAGTTCTAGATATACGTTTGGGTGAGCACACCACCCTCTGTATGGTTTTATGGTCCTGGGCTAAGCATATCATCTGCAAATTTGATGACAGGAGTGGACCGAGTTTACCTCGGTCATCACCACGACTTTATTTTTATATCGCGACTAGTATTATATATATATTTTATACCACGACTAGTTTATATCCCACTTTAGGGGGACCCTGTCTAAGGTCCATGATGTGCTCAGCGTCTGTCTAAACAGTCATCCGGACCCTGCCATCATTGTGACTGGAGACTTTAATAATGCAAATCTCAGACAAGTTATGCCAAACTTTTACCAACACAGCTCCTGTTCAACCAGAGGGGAAAATTCACTGGGCAACTGCTAGTCTCAATTCAGGAATGCTACAAAGCCAACTCATTACCGGCTTGAAAATCAGATTATGCCGCTATCTTCCTCATACCAGAATATAAACAAAGGCTCATGTGGAAAGCTCTGGAGAGGTGGGAAGCTCCACCATCACGGTGAGAGCAGACTCTTCTCTGGCCAACAAATTGAACACTTTATATGCATGTTTCGAGGCAAACTTCTCTAGTGCTTACTACCAGTCTGCTGTTGAGCACTGAGGGAAGAAAACAGCTGTGTCAGAGACAAGCGCACAATCACTGTATTGGAGGACAAGGTTCATAAAACTCTCAAGAGTGGGTACATCAGGAAAGCAGCCAGCCGGACAGGATCCCTGGTCAAGTTTTAAGATCTTGTGCTGATCGGTTGCCTGAGTCCCTCACTCAGTCAGTGGTCCACACATGTTTTAAAAAATCTGTCATTGTTCCTGTGCCAAAAAACAATAAGCCCTCTTGCCAAAATGACTATAGACCTGTGGCACTTACATCGCTAATTATGAAGGTCTTTGACAGACTTACCCCTAATTTCTACCAACTGCGGAACGGCTGCGGATCCGCTCTGGAATGGCGGCGGAGTCAATAGGTTTCCATTAAAGTCAATGTGTGTATTTTCACTGACTGCGGAACGGCTGCGTTCCGACTCCGGCGATCCGCAGCCCTCCGGAGCTAATACGCAGAACTTCTATTTTTGCTGGATGCCGGAGAGCTCCGTAGCAATTCAGCACAGGGCATCCTGTTATATCGCGAGATCTCATGGGTCCTTGTGACTTCAGCTGTCAGTCATGGCCACAGCCGTTTCGCAACAAATCCGGACCTGGTAAGTATTGAAGGACGGTGGAGAACAGAGCCGACACGCAGTGCAGCCAACCCACAGCCGTTACGCAGTTGGTGGAAATCCGGGGTTACTAAGAAAATCATGTGCTACTCATGCATCCCTAACAACATTGACCCACTCCAGTTTGCCTATTGCCTGTCTCCCATATCCTGCATGCCACTTTCACCAACACTGACAGCAATAAAGCAAATAATGTGAGGCTACTGTTTATAAACCATAGCTCAGCCTTCAACAGTATAGACCCCCAGAGACTGATCTCCAAGCTCAGGGACCTTGGACTGAATGCCCCTTTTTGTGACTGGGTTCTGGACTTTTTCTCATGCAGACCTCAGGTAGTGAAAGGTAGCCTGACCATTTTCACCTTGAGTGCAGGGACTCCACAAGGACGTGTTTTGAGTCCCCTGCTCTACTCCTTCTATACACATGACTGTGTGTCCTCTCACAGCTGGACAGGACAGCGGAGGCCGGCCAAATCAGAGGTAGTGGGTTTGAAACAAACCCCACTACCTCTGATTTGGCCGGCCTCTGTTGTCCTGTCCATCCGAAGACCAGAAAAGTAATCGAACGGTGTTACAGCTACGTCCGGTACCGAGGGGATCAGCCATGTTTCGGACAGACAGAGGATTTTACAGTCCCGTATGTCCCACTGGAATTTTATCCTGGCTCTAAAATCCTCCATCTTGTTCTCCATCGACTGCACGTTGGCTAGCAGAATCCTGGCCAGAGGTGGACTGTGGGCTCTGGTCCTCCGTCTGTTGCAAACCCCAGCACGTTTCCCTCTGTGTTTTTTGTTCTGTCGCCTCGGAGGCTCTCTCTCATGGCCATTGTTCCCGTCCGTTGCGCAAAGTGTCTCAGTTGGTCACGTTGGATCGGTGGATAAAATGTTGCAGAATAGGTGAGTAAAGTAGTTTCTGATGCTTAAGTGTTCTGCTGTCATAGGTGATCAGTGCAGATGTCATGTGTGCAAAACGTGAGAGTAGTTCACGTAAAATACTAAGTAAAAACACAGTCTAAGCGGAGTGACCAGGGCCGCGTCCGAACACGGCGGCACCATCTTCCAAAGTCAATGGCTACCATCAACTGTCTGGTTAAAAGTGTTTAAAAACTACAAACATGGCGCATGTGAGCAACTGGCGGTTAAGTAGAGAGTTTTAGATAAAGGGGGTTGAGTGATTAATAATCAATAACCTGATTTAAAAAAAAAAAAAAATTCAGTTATCCATGTTATATTTTATCAGCAACAACATTAATAACATTTTATAAAGATCATTAACTTTTAAATGCATCATTATGCAAACACATGAGGAGAGTTCTCCATATGAAAGACATACTACTGGCAAATCAACGTGCTACTATTCTCTCTGATACAAGTAACTAAATTAAAATAAATAAAATGTGGAGGAGGTTAACTGTGACAAGATGATTGACAGGACATTTAAAACAGTGACAGGATGCACGTTACTAAAGCTTGCCTCCTCTTGGAAGTATGTACTTTTTCTTCAAGATGATACATTTAGGGCATTGTATGTAGGCAAATTGGGACACACCTACAGTTTATCACCATCAGTCAAGGTAAAAAGTCAATAAATAGTGTATACTTCTTTAAAGTTAAATAAAAAATAAGATGATCTAATGACTGAAAATTAGATTGTGTGTGTGTGTGTGTGTGTGTGTGTGTGTGTGTGTGTGTGTGCGACCAAAGCCAACAGGTACAGATCAAAACAGTTTAAATGTTAAGATTCATCACTTTCAATGGTGTAAATGTAATACTTAACATATGTGAAAATGAAAACTCACCATGGACAGTAAGACTGAAAATCTTGCTTACACTGTTGGTCTGAAGTTTATAAACTCCAGTATGTTCAGTTGTGATGTTTGTGATGATCAGAGATCCAGTTTGATCGTGCAGCTTCAGTCTGTCTCTGAATCTCCCATCAAGAACATCATCATCATATACAGTCATGCTGCCGGCCAGTACATTAATTTGAGCTATTAAAGTGTTTTCAGTACCAAACCTCCACAGAATCAGATCATCATCCATCATTTCAGTGAGACTAGAGTTTAGAGTGACTGAATCTCCCTCCATCACTGACACTGCCTTCACTGCATCTGTATCACCAAACACACCTGAAGAACATTGAATTTGTCACAGATGAAGGGTAAATATATTTAAAAATAAAATATATAATTCCGGGGGTACATATAATATAAAGACTGTAAAATACCATTAAATTTACAGTTTTTGAAAGTGAAAAAGAACAACTCATTGTATAATTTACAGTGAAAAACCATAAATTGACATTCCCACAATTCCCTGTGTGACACTTCACATTTGATGTATTTTTGTTGAAATAACTGTTTCTTCATAGTTTTCTTCGGTTTTTTTCTAATCAGTTGTGTACATTAGGGTTTTACGTTACATTTAATGTTGTTAAATTAATGTTTATTGCATTTTTAAAATTTCATGTGTGTTACCGTGATGGTGTTTAATGTTTGTGTGAATGACACTGTGCAACTTCTATTAGTATTAACATTCTTGTGGAAGAGCTGCTTGTGATAGGCTTTGATTGATCATGTGACTCTCGTATTCGTATAGGACGTTAAATTCACATTATATCAGATAATAAAATACGGTTTATTACTGTAAATTTTAAGTCTGTAAAACCAGTAACGTTGCTACCGAATTTTTGACGGTAAAGTTCTGGCAACCACAGCTGCCGTTTTTTCATGTTATTTCAAACCTGTTATTAAATAACCATGTTATTTTTGTTCTTTGAAACAAAAGTAAATGTTTAGCTGATTTCTCAGTGATCAATATCCATATGTGGTAAGAACAGATTCTGCTGTGTTTTTCGATCTTCCCTATTTTCTGTTGTGGTTCTCACTTATTTCTATTTTAGTTTGATTGCAGCATCTTTTATCAAGGGTTTAACCAACAATGTAGATCCTCTGTCTGATTAAAAACATCTCTGTTTAAATATAAAGAATTAATTTGTTAAAAATAATTTGAATTTAACTTACCAACCAGATGCCACAAGTAGAGCAAAACAACCATGTGAACCATTTTAAAATGATAGTGCCTGAAATATGCGAACACTTCTGTGACAGACAGATTGTGAACAAACAGGATGGTGTTAAACTGTGATGTTAAGCTAGTGATTGCATATGAATCCTCCCCCACAGGATTTGACCACAACCCACACACTGCACTATTCTTGCATGTTGGTTGTATTTGTTCATCTAACCCCTATTATAACTTACACTTTTCTTTGTGGCAGATGGTATTATTTTATCACTAAACACAAGTTGTACCTGTTAAGTTCTACATTCAATTATTAAATTGACCTTTGAGACTGCTGTTGTCACTTCTTTTCTGTGTCCTTTGCGTTTATTTAATTCCCTGGAGCTGCCTAGCGGGAGGGGGAGTAGAGTCTTGTATGTGTTCTTTGAGTTTATTTCATTCCCTGTGTTTAGTCCCCGTGTCAGAAAAAAATAATTGGTTTTCAAAGTTATCCATTCTATTCACCTGTTTTAAGTTCCTCTATTTGTCCTGTATTTATACCCCCAGGTCCTGGTCTTTTATCATAAGTATGTTGGTTGGTTGGTTTGCACTGTGCTCCAGAGGGTTTTTGTTTTGTTTAATAAATACTGTATATACTGCTGCATTTAGATCCACGGCTCAAATGTCTCATTTGCCTGCACCAATACGTGACACTTTGTGAAGAAGAAGCTGTTTGTCCACCAAAGTGGTCAAACACATTTCTAAACAGATCAGACCACAGCAGGTTTCACTTTGACTCACAAACTGAGCTGATGGAAATACATTCATGTGAAACACATTAATTTCACCCTGCTCTGAGACATTTTGTATACAGGTCTTGTTTTTATGATATATGTTTTTGCACAAAATATTTATTTAAACTACATGATCTGTATTTGCTTTAAAACTTTAAATACATTTCATTTATTAATACAATGTAAATTCACAACCAGTGTAAAATAAAAATGCACAGTTTTGTAATTCCTCTAATCAATGGCAAGAAAACTGTATTTACTTGAACCACAGTGTGGATGATTTACTGTATTCAGTCTTTACAAACTGTTTGAACAGTAATTTATTTTGTAATGTTTAGAGGTGTTTTTGTTATCTAAGATCAATATATCAGAATCAATATCTTGATAACTTGTGCTTGTCTGGGTGAGATGAGATGAGATTAGAGATGCTTCATTCTTTATGAAAGACCATATATGCTTCCTCTAAAATATAGAGCTAAAGTGGCTCAAGTCACCTCACAGCTAGTTTTGTGTAGTCAGACCTTTACCTAACCACATAGCAAATGCAGTGTGGGTGGTCTAGGGGATTATGTGTAATGGAGGCCAGCTAGTAAGAGATGTGCAGGTAAACCTCACTCCCCTCGCCTCAAGAGGTGCACTAGCGACTGACACTAGAGACGCTGGTGAGATCAATCCCACCGAGAAGGGTTGAGTAGGGCCGGTTACATTTGGTTCCGTCACCTGGATGGGAGCGAGGTTTAGGGGGGTTACATTTGATACTGGTGCTGAATGTACTGTATCAAATTTACTGTCTGAGAATGTACTGTCTGAGAGAGCATGCAAAGCACTGAACATCACAGGTAGGCTGCAAAAATCTAGTTACTTACTAAGGCCACAAGATGGAGCCATTAGGCAAGAAAGCACTTACCTGTGAGTACAAGGGGAAAAAGTACAGGATGCACCTAGACTGGGTAAACCTAGCCCGAATTGCCGGCGATTTTTTATTTCGCCCTGCAGCTCAGGCTGGACACCTGCACATTATTTTATCCTGCTTCCGTTCCAATTTTGCGGGAACCAATCACAAACTGGCTTATCCACATGACGCGATATAGGCGGGTTTAGCACTATGATGATAGAGAAGCGACGGCAAGCTAGTCTGGCTATATGATTGTTACACACCGATTGCACAGTCTATCTGATTTACCCGTCTCTCGCACGACCGCCACTCCGAGTCCTTTAATAGTGATGTGACATTTGAAGCGAGGCGTCGGAGCGTGTGTCGAGAAAAAGTGGGCGTGCCAGATGAAGCCGCGATTCGAGGCTTGTGTCGTTAACGTGAAAATCACGTGACTAATGACAAACGAGGCCTCGGTTTGTGTGGCTACGTCATCGGTTCGGTCTGAAGCCGTTTCTCAATACCAAGTACGCAAAGTTCGGACTTGAGTCCTTGGTAGTTCGGACTGACAAGTTCGACTCAGGAGAACGAACTCCCGAGGACGGGAGGACACAAGTCCGATAATTCTGAAATGGAACAGCAGCGTACTTGATAGCGTCACTCAGCTCGCTCTGGCTACTCCGGTTATCTCTTTATAGGCTACAAATAAAACAAAATATGTTATAAACCACCTTTGCCTCTTTTCATTTTCATTTAAAAAAAACTTTAACATAATGGCCACACAAATGTGGTTCAGGCAACGCAATTGATTATCTTAACTGCATATTTACAACAACACGAAATATAAAGCACAACCCTGACTCTTTGTTTTCATTTTAAAAATATGATGAATAAAAACATTATATATATTGATCATTAAAACGAACATTTAGCAAAAAGAGACAGGGTTGTGTCATATATGTATACAGTGAAGAGAATGTAGGCAACATGTAGGCTATAATAAAATATTTTATGTTTTAAATATATAAAATAAAATGACATAACCTTTTTTTTGTTAAATGTCAGTTTTAATGATCAATAATAGCCATTCTAAAAGTATAAGTAGCCTAAAAGGTATAAGAAGCTATACAATAATAAAGCAAACGATTCAGTCAAACATAAGTCAGCTCTCTAGGCTACATCGTTAAAGTTAAATAGACTAACGTTAAATAGAGTTATGAAACTTCACTTTGCCCTCAGCTAAAACGTTTTGCCAGGGAACAAATTATACATTAATGAGACAAATAAAATAAATAAATCGCCTGTTGGATATACAGAAGACGAAATATCTCATGTTAAACCACTAGACTAGAGACATCCGAGCCAGCGGCAAGTCAGCAGCAGTAGCCGAGGAAAGATTGTTCTCGGCGGGGTACATGAGCGCCGCGCGTCCGATTGCCTGGTTCTCACAACTCCGAAAACGTCAGATCAAATTTTCAAATAGGTGCTATCTTTATAAATAAACCAAAGATTTGAGCTTTAAACAACTACATTCTCGCCTGAAATACTCTTAAAACTACATTTCATGACACAATTATAACAGTATTTTTAAATTACGCGGGGTTTCTCTTCTGCTATTGACGCTTGCTGGTTGGTGTGCGATGCATTCTGGGATACCTGGCTGTCTCGAGTTCGCACAAGTCACCTCTCGATGCATCCTCGGTAAAAGGGGCGGATCAAGAACACATCCGGGGATTCGAACTGGACTTGGCTAGATGTGAACTTTGAATTGGAACAGTACTTGGGCAGCGACTGATGACGTTTCACAAGTCCACAAGAACACAAGTACAGACAAGTTCGCATATTGAGAAACGGCTTGAGTGTCGCTTCCGGATAAAATGCGGTTCGAAACTCGCGCCACCTTGTGGGTGTTGCAGGAGTAGTAGAAGCAGTTGTAGTAGAGTCAGAGAGTTAGAAAACTATCACTGTCAGTGTCAGTGTCGTTATTGTGTCATATGTGAGGGCTGTATATTATTACATTATCAGGTTAGAATAGTTGTAGTAGGCTATATTATTATTATAGTAGGCCTCGCGATATTATAGTCTTGTTATATTAATTAGATTAGATCATTTGGATTGCTCTGGATTTTTGGATCTGGACTGGACTGCTTTTTGATTTGGATTGCCCTTTTGGATTTGTTTGCTTTTTGTGACTCTTCCTTTTTCCTGGTAATGGAGCCAGCAAGAAAGAGGGAAATCCTCCCCTGTCTGGGCTCAACAGAAGCATCAGTGTCCTCATTTGTACCACTGCCATTTTTACGTTCCCCTGCATCCTCTGTTCCTTGTGAAAGGATCTTTTCCAAGGCTAGAGAGATTTTGTCCAAGAAGAGGAATCGTCTAAACCCCAACACACTTGAAATAATTCTGTTTCTCAATAAAAAATCTATTGTAATCCTTCCTTCCGGACTATTCTGATGCAGTTTACTTTCATCTGTTATCTACAATCTGCTAAATGAATAAATGTACTTTATTACACTCCCTCTAACATAAGCACTGCACTCAACACAGTGTTACTGTTGTTGTTCATACTGTCACTATCCAAACAATTTATGAATAATCAATTAACTATGTGTGTGACTCGGCACAAGTAAATTCAGACAGAGAAATATACATATTTTATATTATACACAGTAATGGACAAATGTCTGATCATGTCTTTTTATTATTGCAAATGAAAGGTTACAGACATCAACAGTGAGTACAAAATAAATAAATATTTTTATTTATAAAAATATTTTTATAAAATATAAATTTAAATATAAATATACAAATAAATATAAATATTTATTTGTATATTTACATTACAAATAAATATAAATATTTATAAAAGTATTTTTATAAAATATGCATTGGGAGGGAGGGGGGCGACACTGGTTCAGAATTAATTAATTTGTCTGCTATTTCTTTGCACAGTAGCTAGGTGTCACTAGTGAGCAATGCTGAATGAAGCTTCGAGTAATGAACCTTTGGCTGAAGCAATGGGCTGCGAGGTCTCAGTGGTTCAGGAAGCCTCATTTTGCCATCACTATCCTTTAAACCTGTCGACGATGCTCAGTGGCTTATTTATGGTAGCAAACAAATCGCTCGAGTGGTTGTAAATACCAACCACTTTCACATTTTTTTGCACAACCTGCATAAATCGCTCAATGAAGCCATTGCTGCGCTAATGTTCCAAACCAACACGTTTGTTGACACTTTTCGTTGGTCTGATTGGTTGAAGGACTATCCAATTGCGTACAGAGTCATTTATGCCCGTTGATCACGCCTCTTGTGCAGTAGAAATACAGAGCAGACTCCCCAGAACAATGTTCAATCTTAAAAAAAAAGAGCTTGGTCTGGTGATAGCCAGACTAGGATTCACCAGCAATTCTTGGACATACTGCTTGCCAGAACTGCGGTCAAGTGGGCCGCGCGTTGAAAATACACGGTCAAGCCAGCCGCACATTTTTTTTAGTATGCGCGTCTATTTGTGTACTTACGGTATGGGTGCTGGAAGAGGCCAAAATTGATTTTCGGACACATTTTCTGCTATTTTCCATCTTATTAGAACATAAATAATTAAATTTCATGATTTTTGTATTAAATACGACTTTTAATTGTGTTTAATCTTTATTTTAATGTTTGTTGGCCTATATATGATTTACATTAATTATTACATAATTTATTCATGTTCATATTATTGTTAATTATTATACATCATTCTTTTTTTTACATTTTCATGATTTTTTTAAGATATGACTTTTATGTTTGTTTATTTTTAATTATTTAAATAATTGTAGGCCTATATATGATTTACATTAATTATTACATAATTTATTCATGTTCATATTAATGTTAATTATTATACATCATTCATTTTTTTGTCAATTTTAATGTTTAATATATGATACATTAATTATTATACTTTATTAATTAATGTAAATTTAATTTAAATACAATTATGTAAATTTAATTATTAATGTTAATTATCATACATTCATTGTTTTGCATTTTTATTGCTGATTTTAATGTTTGTATATATAAAATATTCATTAATTATTATACATCATGTATTAATGTTTGTTTGTTTATTTATTTATTTACTTACATTTTAAAGTAAATGACAAATATGACACAACAGGCTTTTGGTGCCTTTTAATCTGTTAATTCTCATTGAATTGCCTATGAGCTATACAAACCTGATCTCAAAACACACACACACACACACACACACACACACACACACACATACACACACACACACACACACAGCCATTTTACATATAAAAGGTCACAGTTCTGCCATTTTATTTTACGTTCTAGCACTTACATAATGTCCCATTTTCAAACACTTATATGTGTGACCCTGACTATTACTGTATTTATTTTCTACTGTATAGTTTTGGAGAAAAGTAAAGGCCAATTCACCCCTTTATCAAAGTGCATTCTAGCACTTACACCATGTCCCATTTTCAAACACTTATAAAAAGTGTTCCTTCATAGGTTTGCTCATTATTTCACTTGATTCCTGTTCAGAGTGACCCTGACTATTACTGTATCTATTTTCAAATATTTTTACTGTATAGTTTTGGATAAAATTAAAGACAAACTCACCCCAATCATCAAAGTGCATTCTAGCGCTTACACATGTCCCATTTTCAAACACTCATAAAAAGTGTTCCTTCATAGGTTTTCTCATTCTGTCACTTGATTCCTGTTCAGAGTGACCCTGGCTATTACTGTTATCATTTTCATGTCATTTTACTGTATGGTTTTGGAGAAAAGTAAAGGCCAATCCACTCCAATCACCAAAGTGCATTCTAGCGCTTACACCATGTACCATTTTCAAACACTTATAAAAAGTGTTCCTTCATAGGTTTGCTCATTCTTTCATTTGATTCCTGTTCAGAGTGACCCTGCCTATTACTGTTATCATTTTCAAGTAATTTTACTGTATAGTTTTGGAGAAAAGTAAAGGCCAAATCACCCCAATCACCAAAGTGCATTCTAGCACTTACAACATGTCCTATTTTCAAACACTCATAAAAAGTGTTCCTTCATAGGTTTGCTCATTATTTCACTTGATTCCTGTTCAGAGTGACCCTGACTATTACTTTATCTATTTTCAAATATTTTTACTGTATAGTTTTGGAGAAAATTAAAGACAAACTCACCCCAATCATCAAAGTGCATTCTAGCGCTTACACATGTCCCATTTTCAAACACTCATAAAAAGTGTTCCTTCATAGGTTTTCTCATTCTGTCACTTGATTCCTGTTCAGAGTGACCCTGACTATTACTGTATTTATTTTCAAGTAATTTTACTGTATCATTTTGGAGAAAAGTAAAGGCCAATCCACTCCAATCACCAAAGTGCATTCTAGCGCTTACACCATGTACCATTTTCAAACACTTATAAAAAGTGTTCCTTCATAGGTTTGCTCATTCTTTCATTTGATTCCTGTTCAGAGTGACCCTGGCTATTACGGTTATCATTTTCAAGTAATTTTACTGTATAGTTTTGGAGAAAAGTAAAGGCCAAATCACCCCAATCACCAAAGTGCATTCTAGCACTTACAACATGTTCTATTTTCAAACACTCATAAAAAAGTGTTCCTTCATAGGTTTGCTCATTCTGTCACTTGATTCCTGTTCAGAGTGACCCTGACTATTACTGTATTTATTTTCAAGTAATTTTACTGTATCATTTTGGAGAAAAGGAAAGGCCAATCCACCCCAATCACCAAAGTGCATTCTAGCGCTTAAACCATGTCCAATTTCAAACACTTATAAAAAATGTTCCTTCATAGGTTTGCTCATTCTGTCACTTGATTCCGGTTTAGAGTGACCCTGACTATTACTGTATTTATTTTCAAGTAATTTTACTGTATCATTTTGGAGAAAAGTAAAGGCCAATCCACTCCAATCACCAAAGTGCATTCTAGCGCTTACACCATGTACCATTTTCAAACACTTATAAAAAGTGTTCCTTCATAGGTTTGCTCATTCTTTCATTTGATTCCTGTTCAGAGTGACCCTGGCTATTACGGTTATCATTTTCAAGTAATTTTACTGTATAGTTTTGGAGAAAAGTAAAGGCCAAATCACCCCAATCACCAAAGTGCATTCTAGCACTTACAACATGTTCTATTTTCAAACACTCATAAAAAAGTGTTCCTTCATAGGTTTGCTCATTCTGTCACTTGATTCCTGTTCAGAGTGACCCTGACTATTACTGTATTTATTTTCAAGTAATTTTACTGTATCATTTTGGAGAAAAGGAAAGGCCAATCCACCCCAATCACCAAAGTGCATTCTAGCGCTTAAACCATGTCCAATTTCAAACACTTATAAAAAATGTTCCTTCATAGGTTTGCTCATTCTGTCACTTGATTCCGGTTTAGAGTGACCCTGACTATTACTGTATTTATTTTCAAGTAATTTTACTGTATCATTTTGGAGAAAAGTAAAGGCCAATCCACTCCAATCACCAAAGTGCATTCTAGCGCTTACACATGTCCCATTTTCAAACACTCATAAAAAGTGTTCCTTCATAGGTTTTCTCATTCTGTCACTTGATTCCTGTTCAGAGTGACCCTGACTATTACTGTATTTATTTTCAAGTAATTTTACTGTATCATTTTGGAGAAAAGTAAAGGCCAATCCACTCCAATCACCAAAGTGCATTCTAGCGCTTACACCATGTACCATTTTCAAACACTTATAAAAAGTGTTCCTTCATAGGTTTGCTCATTCTTTCATTTGATTCCTGTTCAGAGTGACCCTGGCTATTACGGTTATCATTTTCAAGTAATTTTACTGTATAGTTTTGGAGAAAAGTAAAGGCCAAATCACCCCAATCACCAAAGTGCATTCTAGCACTTACAACATGTTCTATTTTCAAACACTCATAAAAAAGTGTTCCTTCATAGGTTTGCTCATTCTGTCACTTGATTCCTGTTCAGAGTGACCCTGACTATTACTGTATTTATTTTCAAATAATTTTACTGTATAGTTTTGGAGAAATGTAAAGGCCAAATCACCCCAACCACCAAAGTGCATTCTAGCGCTTACACCATCTCCAATTTCAAACACTTATAAAAAATGTCCCTTCATAGGTTTGCTCATTCTGTCACTTGATTCCTGTTTAGAGTGACCCTGACTATTACTGTATTTATTTTCAAATAATTTTACTGTATAGTTTTGGAGAAATGTAAAGGCCAAATCACCCCAACCACCAAAGTGCATTCTAGCACTTATAACATGTCCTATTTTCAAACACTCATAAAAAGTGTTCCTTCATAGGTTTGCTCATTCTGTCACTTGATTCCTGTTCAGAGTGACCCTGACTATTACTGTATTTATTTTCAAGTAATTTTACTGTATCATTTTGGAGAAAAGTAAAGGCCAATCCACCCCAATCACCAAAGTGCATTCTAGCGCTTAAACCATGTCCCATTTTCAAACACTCATAAAAAGTGTTCCTTCATAGGTTTGCTCATTCTTTCATTTGATTCATGTTCAGAGTGACCCTGACTATTACTGTTATCATTTTCATGTCATTTTACTGTATAGTTTTGGAGAAAAGTAAAGGCCAAATCACCCCAATCACCAAAGTGCATTCTAGCACTTACAACATGTCCTATTTTCAAACACTCATAAAAAGTGTTCCTTCATAGGTTTGCTAATTCTTTCATTTGATTCATGTTCAGAGTGACCCTGACTATTACTGTATTTATTTTCAAATAATTTTACTGTATAGTTTTGGAGAAAATTAAAGACAAACTCACCCCAATCATCAAAGTGCATTCTAGCGCTTACACATGTCCCATTTTCAAACACTCATAAAAAGTGTTCCTTCATAGGTTTTCTCATTCTGTCACTTGATTCCTGTTCAGAGTGACCCTGACTATTACTGTATTTATTTTCAAGTAATTTTACTGTATCATTTTGGAGAAAAGTAAAGGCCAATCCACTCCAATCACCAAAGTGCATTCTAGCGCTTACACCATGTACCATTTTCAAACACTTATAAAAAGTGTTCCTTCATAGGTTTGCTCATTCTTTCATTTGATTCCTGTTCAGAGTGACCCTGGCTATTACGGTTATCATTTTCAAGTAATTTTACTGTATAGTTTTGGAGAAAAGTAAAGGCCAAATCACCCCAATCACCAAAGTGCATTCTAGCACTTACAACATGTTCTATTTTCAAACACTCATAAAAAAGTGTTCCTTCATAGGTTTGCTCATTCTGTCACTTGATTCCTGTTCAGAGTGACCCTGACTATTACTGTATTTATTTTCAAGTAATTTTACTGTATCATTTTGGAGAAAAGTAAAGGCCAAATCACCCCAATCACCAAAGTGCATTCTAGCGCTTACACCATCTCCAATTTCAAACACTTATAAAAAATGTTCCTTCATAGGTTTGCTCATTCTGTCACTTGATTCCGGTTTAGAGTGACCCTGACTATTACTGTATTTATTTTCAAATAATTTTACTGTATAGTTTTGGAGAAATGTAAAGGCCAAATCACCCCAACCACCAAAGTGCATTCTAGCGCTTACACCATGTCCCATTTTCAAACACTCATAAAAAGTGTTCCTTCATAGGTTTGCTCATTCTTTCATTTGATTCATGTTCAGTGTGACCCTGACTATTACGGTTATCATTTTCAAGTAATTTTACTGTATAGTTTTGGAGAAAAGTAAAGGCCAAATCACCCCAATCACCAAAGTGCATTCTAGCACTTACAACATGTTCTATTTTCAAACACTCATAAAAAGTGTTCCTTCATAGGTTTGCTCATTCTGTCAATTGATTCCTGTTCAGAGTGACCCTGACTATTACTGTATTTATTTTCAAATAATTTTACTGTATAGTTTTGGAGAAATGTAAAGGCCAAATCACCCCAACCACCAAAGTGCATTCTAGCGCTTACACCATCTCCAATTTCAAACACTTATAAAAAATGTCCCTTCATAGGTTTGCTCATTCTGTCACTTGATTCCTGTTTAGAGTGACCCTGACTATTACTGTATTTATTTTCAAATAATTTTACTGTATAGTTTTGGAGAAATGTAAAGGCCAAATCACCCCAACCACCAAAGTGCATTCTAGCACTTATAACATGTCCTATTTTCAAACACTCATAAAAAGTGTTCCTTCATAGGTTTGCTCATTCTGTCACTTGATTCCTGTTCAGAGTGACCCTGACTATTACTGTATTTATTTTCAAGTAATTTTACTGTATCATTTTGGAGAAAAGTAAAGGCCAATCCACCCCAATCACCAAAGTGCATTCTAGCGCTTAAACCATGTCCCATTTTCAAACACTCATAAAAAGTGTTCCTTCATAGGTTTGCTCATTCTTTCATTTGATTCATGTTCAGAGTGACCCTGACTATTACTGTTATCATTTTCATGTCATTTTACTGTATAGTTTTGGAGAAAAGTAAAGGCCAAATCACCCCAATCACCAAAGTGCATTCTAGCACTTACAACATGTCCTATTTTCAAACACTCATAAAAAGTGTTCCTTCATAGGTTTGCTAATTCTTTCATTTGATTCATGTTCAGAGTGACCCTGACTATTACTGTATTTATTTTCAAATAATTTTACTGTATAGTTTTGGAGAAAATTAAAGACAAACTCACCCCAATCATCAAAGTGCATTCTAGCGCTTACACATGTCCCATTTTCAAACACTCATAAAAAGTGTTCCTTCATAGGTTTGCTCATTCTTTCATTTGATTCATGTTCAGAGTGACCCTGACTATTACTGTTATCATTTTCATGTCATTTTACTGTATAGTTTTGGAGAAAAGTAAAGGCCAAATCACCCCAATCACCAAAGTGCATTCTAGCACTTACAACATGTCCTATTTTCAAACACTCATAAAAAGTGTTCCTTCATAGGTTTGCTAATTCTTTCATTTGATTCATGTTCAGAGTGACCCTGACTATTACTGTTATCATTTTCATGTCATTTTACTGTATAGTTTTGGAGAAAAGTAAAGGCCAAATCACCCCAATCACCAAAGTGCATTCTAGCACTTACAACATGTCCTATTTTCAAACACTCATAAAAAGTGTTCCTTCATAGGTTTGCTAATTCTTTCATTTGATTCATGTTCAGAGTGACCCTGACTATTACTGTATTTATTTTCAAATAATTTTACTGTATAGTTTTGGAGAAAATTAAAGACAAACTCACCCCAATCATCAAAGTGCATTCTAGCGCTTACACATGTCCCATTTTCAAACACTCATAAAAAGTGTTCCTTCATAGGTTTGCTCATTCTTTCATTTGATTCATGTTCAGAGTGACCCTGACTATTACTGTTATCATTTTCATGTCATTTTACTGTATAGTTTTGGAGAAAAGTAAAGGCCAAATCACCCCAATCACCAAAGTGCATTCTAGCACTTACAACATGTCCTATTTTCAAACACTCATAAAAAGTGTTCCTTCATAGGTTTGCTAATTCTTTCATTTGATTCATGTTCAGAGTGACCCTGACTATTACTGTATTTATTTTCAAATAATTTTACTGTATAGTTTTGGAGAAAATTAAAGACAAACTCACCCCAATCATCAAAGTGCATTCTAGCGCTTACACATGTCCCATTTTCAAACACTCATAAAAAGTGTTCCTTCATAGGTTTGCTCATTCTTTCATTTGATTCATGTTCAGAGTGACCCTGACTATTACTGTTATCATTTTCATGTCATTTTACTGTATAGTTTTGGAGAAAAGTAAAGGCCAAATCACCCCAATCACCAAAGTGCATTCTAGCACTTACAACATGTCCTATTTTCAAACACTCATAAAAAGTGTTCCTTCATAGGTTTGCTAATTCTTTCATTTGATTCATGTTCAGAGTGACCCTGACTATTACTGTATTTATTTTCAAATAATTTTACTGTATAGTTTTGGAGAAAATTAAAGACAAACTCACCCCAATCATCAAAGTGCATTCTAACGCTTACACCATGTCCCATTTTCAAACACTTATAAAATGCGTTCCTTCATAGGTTTGCTCATTCTTTCATTTGATTCCTGTTCAGAGTGACCCTGGCTATTACTGTTATCATTTTCAAGTAATTTTACTGTATAGTTTTGGAGAAAATTAAAGACAAACTCACCCCAATCATCAAAGTGCATTCTAGCGCTTACACATGTCCCATTTTCAAACACTCATAAAAAGTGTTCCTTCATAGATTTTCTCATTCTTTCACTTGATTCATGTTCAGAGTGACCCTGACTATTATTGTATTTATTTTCAAGTAATTTTACTGTATCATTTTGGAGAAAAGTAAAGGCCAATCCACCCCAATCACCAAAGTGCATTCTAGCGCTTACACCATGTCCCATTTTCAAACACTCATAAAAAGCGTTCCTTCATAGGTTTGCTTATTCTTTCATTTGATTCCTGTTCAGAGTGACCCTGACTATTACTGTATTTATTTATAAGTAATTTTACTGTACCATTTTGGAGAAAATTAAAGACA
Organism: Rutilus rutilus; assembly: GCF_951802725.1. Classification (NCBI taxonomy): domain Eukaryota; kingdom Metazoa; phylum Chordata; class Actinopteri; order Cypriniformes; family Leuciscidae; genus Rutilus; species Rutilus rutilus. The sequence goes on along the minus strand of NC_140222.1, from coordinate 9,376,968 downwards.
AACTCACCCCAATCATCAGTGCATTCTAGCGCTTACACCATGTCCCATTTTCAAACACTCATAAAAAGTGTTCCTTCATAGGTTTGCTCATTCTTTCATTCGATTCCTGTTCAGAGTGACCCTGACTATTACTGTATTTATTTTCAAATAATTTTACTGTATAGTTTTGGAGAAAAGTAAAGGCCAACTCATCCCAATCACCAGTGCATTCTAGCACTTACAACATGTCCCATTTTCAAACACTCATAAAAAGTGTTCCTTCAAAGGTTTGCTCATTCTTTCATTTGATTCATGTTCAGAGTGACCCTGGCTATTACTGCTATCATTTTCATGTAATTTTACTGTATAGTTTTGGAGAAAAGTAAAGGTCAATTCACCCCAATCACCAAGTGCATTCTAGCACTTACAACGTCCCATTTTCAAACACTCATAAAAGTGTTCCTTTATAGGTTTGCTCATTCTTTTATTTGATTCCTGTTCAGAGTGACCCTGACTATTACTGTATTTATTTACATGTAATTTCTGGATGCGATCATTCCCTGTCCCCCCATATGGACGATCACAATGGTTGTATCATGTGTTTGTATTATATATGTGTAAATAATATATATGTATATATTCAGCACGTTGAAGCGGCTTTTGTGGATAGTTTATGTTCTCATTGTGAGGATATTACTATCACGGTGTTGAGATCGAGACTCGGAGTCCCCATTACCACGCCTCGCCCCGCTACGGCGCCGTGTGGGATGGGTGATCAGAGGATCATAGTGAGGCTACCCCGCCCGGTTACCAATCCCTGTGGGCCCCTCACTCCTCTATCACATCGCAGACAGTGGAGCCCAGTTGAGCACGCTGGTCCCTCTGTAATGGACAAGCTGTTTCATTCGGGCCTCTCCAGGGGACAGGATGCCGATTGCAGCATCGGAGGGTGAGCTGACCTTTGGAAATGATGACTCGGCTGCATTGTCTCCCTCTAGGAATGTAACGTTGCCCGAGCCATATCCAGAAACATCAGCTAGGCTGAATCGGGCTGCCGAGGCTGTTGGGCTCAACTGTAATCTTCCACCGTGTCCTGAACAGTCTCGGTTGGATGATTGGTATCTCGGGACGGGCCGCGCTGGTTCTCTGCTTGCTGCCCCAGTGCCTTTCTTTCCCCGAAGTGCATAGAGAGCTTACCAGGTTGTAGCAGTTTTCTGCCGCCCAAGCGCAGACGGAGGCCATCCGGCACATCCTGCCGCGGCAGCCCTCTGCTGCCACCCCGCCACCGGTGGCAGTTCCTCCACCTGCTCATCGCCAAGCATTTTCCTCAACCGCTGCTCCCGCTGGGCCTCCGCAGCAGCCTCCAGCCAGGCCTCAGCATAGAGCCGGCCGCAGTAGGGACGCCCAGCCCACTCTAGGTGCTGCCAAGCCAGGTGGCAAGAGACAGCGAAAGCGTTCCTGAGCGTGCCGCTCAGGGATGGAGGAGGGTGCTTTAGAGTTGGTCATCCACTCCCTCCCCCCGGATGAGGGCCGGGTGGAGTCTTTGTTTGTGTGTGTGTCTGTTCCACTGCTGGCTCCCAAAAAAAGGGCGGAGAAAAAGCGGTACCCACACTTCAAAGAAAGAGCAAATTCCCCTGTTCCTGGGCCCCAAGAGGGCAAGTCTGGTGGTGTCCACCTAGTGGAGTCAGGTATTTGTTCCCCCACACACTCAAATAACGCTTCGGGTTGCCTTCGGGCCTCTCAAGCCAGATCCCTGTCCTCCACCTCGCTGCCCCACCTCGGTACGTCTGTGGTTCCCTGGCCCTGGTCCGGTTTTGTCGAAGTCTAAAACGCTTCCAACCGATGCCCAGCCTGGCCCTATTCGGTACCTTCAGACCCAGCTTGGCACTTGGCACTTAGACGCTTTTGCATCTGAACTCTTCATTTATAATGCAATCATATCTGACATATACTGTAAAGCTTCATTGTTAAACACTTAACTTAAAATATGTATATTAATTTCTTTGAATTTTTATTGAATTGCAATGCAGCTTCCTTTAAGTCAAATTCGAATTGTAATTCTAGATCCTGTTTTTGACCAATTCAAATTCAAGAATTGAATAGGAATTAAGGAGTCATTCTCAATTCAATTCTGAATTGTGCACAAGCCTGTCCTCTGAGCACATTCTCAGGGATGCAGCACGATGGCACCCGCGTCTAGACCTTGGAAAGTTCCAGGTCTGGTTTTAGTAAGAACGGGACGCGGAGGTTCTGGTCTACTGCAATAATTGTTATGCAGTAGAGACCATCACTTCTGTGAGCACCCTCTAGAAAGATGCGAGCTTCTCTAATAGAAGTCGAACCTGTTCATTGAATTGAGTCTTGAATTGAGTCCCGAAGGTGTTTGATCACTTCAGTGCTCCCTTTTAAAAAACTGCTTGTGGTTTGGAGTGAGGGCTGTCCCCTCCACTTCAAAATGTTGTGGCTTCTATATTGATGCACAATGAGGCAGTGGATTTAAATCCAAGCGGAGTGCGATTTGATCATCAGGTCCCTGAGGCAAGCAAGGAGATATATTCGCCTTGCGTCCCCTCCTTACCTTCTTGGGTCTTTTTCTCTGGTGCTACTGCACTGCAGAAGACCACCCCTGAGCCATCGCAGGCAGTGAGTTAAAAATTCTGTTTTTTTTAAGAAACAGTTCTCCTGCTCGCATGGTCTCCACTAGAGGGTAGGGACTTGCTAGCTTTCGGTCAACGAGTTGTGCCTGGAATTCGGGCCGGCTAACTCTCACAAGTTGAGACCCCGGTCTGTGGAACAGCAGCCTCGCCCTTCTCCACCTCAGAGTTGCAGGGGGACTAGAGGCTTTTACCCAGGCACTGGAAGGTGGCAGCTCTAGTGGCGTTTTCCAGGGTTAAAGATCCCATTCAGTCGACATCGACTACATCTGACGTTCTCGACTGAAAGGGAATGTCCTGGTTGCGCATGCAACCCACCATTCCCTGAAGGAGGGAACGGAGGACGTAGTCCCTTTGCCACTATAGCCGGACCACCGCTGACTCCGAGTTCCGCTCGGCTCCTCAGCGAATAACAAGGTGTGTGTGCATCTGCTTCCGTATTTATGCCCGCGCGCAGGGGCGGAATGCGCAATGCGTCTCACGCACGCCAATGTGCACATTGGCTTGTTCTAACATGCTCGAAGAAGACAGGCTCCTTAGCGTGATCCCATTCAGTCTACGTCGACTACGTACTCCGCTCCCTTCTTCAGGGAACGGTGGGTTGCATACGCAACCAGGACGTTCTTCAAGATGCACATAGTTTTTTTTCTGAAATAAGAAAAGCAAAGAATTTATAAAAGTGTGATCATATTCAAGGTCAAGGACATGACACTGCATCAGTTTCATTTTACTTTGTGTTATCAACTCTCTTTCCTTATCTCTGTGACCTGTCACTTGCTGTTTGTGGATTTTCATTTAGAAAGATAATTTTAGAGTTCATCTCAATACCATATAATTGTAATGATTCTGTCAAGGAGGAGGGGAAATGAGGAATTCCATTTGAGCAGATTCAATAGACTGCAGATTAAGGTAAACATAAAAAAAACAGCTTTGCAGACATAATCATCATAAACAAAGACAACAACCAACAACAAAAGACTAAACTGACAGGTATATAAAACGTAGACATAAGAAACTAAACTAAAGGTGAGGAATTAGTAACCATGGACAAAAAAAAGGACTTCTCAAATGGATGGATGATGAACATAATATATTTTTTATAGTTAAAAACAAGGTTTTCACTAAATTAAAATGACAATAATACATAAAATGCAAGAAGACATTGTATGATGTATTTCCATGTAATTTTGTAAACTACTGTACATTAAATAATTTTAAATTACATGTGGTAATTATAAAATATGAAATAAGCATGGTATGTTTGCACTACAATGCCTTCAAAAATAAAAACCATTTAGTCTTTAACAATGGTTCATAATGACATGAAGACTGATACAGTAATAGTCAGGGTCACTCTGAACAGGAATCCATTGAAAGACTGACCAAACCTCTTTAGGGTTTGATTTTTGGGGTGAGTTTGCCTTTTCTCCAAAACCATACAATTAAGTGACTTGAAAATAAATACAGTGATAGTCAGGGTCACTCTGAACAGGAATCAAATGAAAGAATGAGCAAACATATAATAGAATGGTTGTACGTTCACGTTGTAAGTGCCAGAATGCACTGGTGATTGGGGTGATTTGGCCTTTACTTTTCTCTAAAACTATACAGTAAAATGACATGAAAATAAATACAGTAATAGTCAGGGTCACTCTGAACATGAATCAAATGAAAGAATGAGCAAACCTATGAAGGAACACTTTTTATGAGTGTTTGAAAATGGAACATGGTGTAAGCGCTAGAATGCACTTCGATGATTGGGGTGAGTTTGTCTTTAATTTTCTCCAAAACTATACAGTAAAATTACTTATAAATAAATACAGTAATAGTCAGGGTCACTCTGAACATGAATCAAATGAAAGAATGAGCAAACCTATGAAAGAACCCTTTTTATGAGTGTTTGAAAAATGGGACATTGTGTAAGTGCTAGAATGCACTTTGGTGATTGGGGTGATTTGGCATTTACTTTTCTCTAAAACTATACAGTAAAATTATTTGAAAATAAATACAGTAATAGTCAGGGTCACTCTGAACAGGAATCAAATGAAAGAATGAGCAAACATATAATATAATGATTTTTATGAGTGTTTGAAAATGGCACGTTGTAAGTGCTAGAATGCACTGGTGATTGGGGTGATTTGGCCTTTAGTTTTCTCCAAAACTATACAGTAAAATTACATGTAAATGATAACAGTAATAACCAGGGTCACTCTGAACAGTAATCAAGTGAAAGAATGAGCAAACCTATGAAGGAACACTTTTTATGAGTGTTTGAAAATGGGACATGGTGTAAGCGCTAGAATGCACTTTGATGATTGGGGTGAGTTTGTCTTTAATTTTCTCCAAAACTATACAGTAAAATTACTTATAAATAAATACAGTAATAGTCAGGGTTACTCTGAACATGAATCAAATGAAAGAATGAGCAAACCTATGAAGGAACACTTTTTATAAGTGTTTGAAAATGGGACATGTTGTAAGTGCTAGAATGCACTTCGATGATTGGGGTGAGTTTGTCTTTAATTTTCTCCAAAACTATACAGTAAAATTACTTATAAATAAATACAGTAATAGTCAGGGTCACTCTGAACATGAATCAAATGAAAGAATGAGCAAACCTATGAAGGAACCCTTTTTATGAGTGTTTGAAAATGGGACATTGTGTAAGTGCTAGAATGCACTTTGGTGATTGGGGTGATTTGGCATTTACTTTTCTCTAAAACTATACAGTAAAATTACTTGAAAATGATAACAGTAATAGTCAGGGTCACTCTGAACAGGAATCAAATGAAAGAATGAGCAAACATATAATAGAATGATTTTTATGAGTGTTTGAAAATGGCACGTTGTAAGTGCTAGAATGCACTGGTGATTGGGGTGATTTGGCCTTTAGTTGTCTCCAAAACTATACAGTAAAATGACATGTAAATGATAACAGTAATAACCAGGGTCACTCTGAACAGGTATCAAGTGAAAGAATGAGCAAACCTATGAAGGAACACTTTTTATGAGTGTTTGAAAATGGGACATGGTGTAAGCGCTAGAATGCACTTTGATGATTGGGGTGAGTTTGTCTTTAATTTTCTCCAAAACTATACAGTAAAATTACTTATAAATAAATACAGTAATAGTCAGGGTCACTCTAAACATGAATCAAATGAAAGAATGAGCAAACCTATGAAGGAACACTTTTTATAAGTGTTTGAAAATGGGACATGGTGTAAGCGCTAGAATGCACTTTGATGATTGGGGTGAGTTTGTCTTTAATTTTCTCCAAAACTATACAGTAAAATTACTTATAAATAAACACAGTAATAGTCAGGGTTACTCTGAACAGTGCATATCAAGTGAGTGAACGCTGAGCGTGACTGTCGCCGCTACTCACCGGTAGAACTTTGGCACAAACTTTGACAATACCAGCGAATTTTCAGACAGACAGTGTTTCAATCTGACTAAATTGAATCATTACATCGTCTGTACAACATTGGTTGCTGCTTATGACCAGTAACTGTTGGAGTATCGCTCTTCTGTGATCCCGACTGCGTTCTAACATTTTCACCGCTGATGCATACCTGAGGATCTCCGGCCCCCAAGCCTCTCTCCTGTGCAGGATGACGTGGATTCTCCGGTCAAGTTTCTGGTTCGTGCTTGGCTGGCTTCTGGTGTCTCTTGCCCACCTGCAAGCCGATGCTCTGTTCCAGTACTCTGTTGCTGAGCTTTTGAAGCTCCGACGCTATGTTGATGTCCTCCAGCCTTTACCTGGTTGCTCCATTCCTTCGGACATCTTCTTCCAGCCAAACCGGAGATACATCCACCGTGGATCGCGCGGTAAGCGCTTTTACAAGAACTCTTATTCCTCCATCCCAACTTGGCTTACCACACGCCGCTGCTCTCGTAACGCTAGCCGGGGAGCTAATCACAGTAGCCTGGCTAGCCTGCCCAAAGTGACTAACTCTGCCTGCAAAAGTAGCTTTGCCACCGTCAATTTCGGTCTCTTGAACATCCGCTCTCTCAATAACAAGGGTCCTCTAATCAGAGATGTCCTTATGGATTATAATCTTGATTTTTTATGTCTGACAGAGACCTGGCAGCTGACTAACGATTTTATTCCTCTTAACGAGTCTGCCCCGCCGGGGTTTGTTTACAATTGCCAGCCCCGTGCTTCCGGACGTGGCGGATGTCTTGCACTGTTTCATCGCGAGACCTGGAAAGTTGTGCCGATTCCTGCTTCTCCTCTATTTTCATCCTTTGAGTATTCTGCTTCATTGTTGCCTGGACCCTCTCCCACAGTTGTGGTCACTGTTTACCGTCCCCCAAAATATAACAAGGATTTTCTGAATGATTTCTCTCAGCTTCTCACCCATCTTTCAACCCTCTCCCATAACTTAATCATCCTGGGTGACTTCAACATTCATATGGACAATATCAGTTCTTTGCTCTCCAGAGACTTTTCATCTTGCCTGGAAAGCTTTGGTCTGCATCAATATATTGACTCTTCAACTCATTGTAAAGGGCACATACTGGATTTAGTCTGTTGTTCTGGCGTCACCCCCTCTGGCTGTAAAACTCACTCCGTTGCTTTTTCCGACCACATGCTCATTACTTTTAACATCACCCTCCCTCTATCTAAAATGACCCTCCCTCGCACCATCTACTTCCGGAATATCAAGGACATTAACATTGCCAGCTTTGCATCTGATATCAATAATTTTCCCAGTATATCTGCCTGTTGTTCACCTGATGAAGTAGTTTCTTACTACAACAAAAATCTTCACACTCTCTTGGACACCCATGCTCCTATGAGATCCAGATCAGTTTCCTTCACCCGTTCAGCACCCTGGTTCACTCCCGCCCTACGCCTTCTGAAATCTCAGGGCCGTCAGCTGGAACGCCTTGCCAATAGAACTGGACTCACCATTCACAACAATATGTACAAGGACCATGTTAATCTGTATAAGGACTCCCTCTCCTCAGCTAAATCTGCCTACTACTCCCATTTAATCCACTCTAATCATCACAATTCTAAAACCCTCTTTTCCCTTCTCACCTCCATTTCAAAACCTCCTGACTCTCTTCCCTACCATATGCAATCCCAGGACTTCTGCAATAAACTTATGTCCTTCTTTGTCTCTAAAATCACAGATATTCATAAACACCTGACTTCATCTGGAGTTGCAGTTTCTGGAGGCAACCTCAACACCCCTTATCCATCCTCAATAACTACTTTTTCCAGTTTCGACCTTCCCTCCGTTCAAGCCATTTCAGATATTATTCATAAATCTAAACCCTCCACATGTCAGCTCGACCCACTTCCCTCCACCCTGGTTAAATCATGCTGCTCTTCACTTGCCCCTCTCATCACTGAGATTATCCACTCCTCCCTAAGATCCGGTTCAGTTCCCCCTTCACTCAAAACTGCCTCGGTCACACCCATTCTGAAAAAACCTGGCCTGGACCCCACCAATTTCAATAATCTTCGTCCCAAATCCAACTAACCCTTCATATCCAAAATTTTGGAAAAATCTGTCGCTTTTCAACTCCATAATCACCTCATGTCCAACAGCATCTACGAGCAGTTCCAATCTGGTTTCCGTCCACTTCATAGCACCGAAACCGCACTCCTCAAAATTACTGATGACCTTCTCATGGCTTCTGATTCTGGACTACTTTCAATTCTCATTCTTCTGGACCTCACAGCAGCTTTTGATACCATTTCTCATCCTACCCTCCTCAGTCGACTATCATCCATTGGTATCACCCACATTCCCTTAGCCTGGTTTACTTCATACATTTCTGATCGCACACAGTTCATACAATTCAAATCCCAGAAATCCGTTACCTTCCCCGTCTCTGCTGGAGTGCCCCAAGGCTCTGTATTGGGGCCTCTCCTTTTTATCATCTACATCCTCCCTCTTGGTCACATCCTCCGTAAACACAACATTAAATTCCATTGCTACGCGGACGACACCCAGCTCTACCTCTCTACTAAACCTTCCTCCTCACTCCCACCAACCTCCCTCACCCTCTGTCTCCAAGAAATTCACTCTTGGTTCTCATCCAAATTTCTCAAACTGAACAGTTCCAAAACCGAAGTCCTCCTGGTAGGCACACCTCATACCCTCTCCAAAACTAATAAAGTTTCCATTGCCATTGATAACTCAATTGTCCTTCCCTCCCCTCAGGTTAAGAGTCTGGGTGTCGTCCTCGATAGCACACTATCTTTCCAGTCTCACATTAATAGCATCACCCGGTCTGCCTACTTCCACCTACGCAACATCTCTCGTCTCCGTCCCTCTCTCACTCCCCAAACCACCGCCATTCTGGTTCACAGTCTCGTCACATCTCGGATAGATTATTGCAACTCACTCCTGTTTGGTCTCCCCAATAAGTCGCTCCAGAAGCTGCAGCTCCTCCAGAACTCTGCTGCACGCCTGATTACTCTGACCCCCGTCTCTCATCACATCACTCCCATCCTGCAACAACTTCACTGGCTTCCCATCAAACAGAGGATCATCTTTAAAATAATTCTCATCACTTTCAAAGCAGTTCATAACATGGCTCCTCCATACATCTCAGATCTCCTCCATTTAAACATCCCGACCCGTTCACTCCGATCCTCCCATACCTGCCAGCTTTCCGTTCCCCCTGCCCGTCTTGTCACAATGGGGAGCAGGGCGTTTAGTCGCTCTGCTCCCCATCTCTGGAATTCCCTCCCTCCTGACCTCCGTACTATGGACTCATTTCACCTCTTCAAATCCAAACTCAAAACTCTTCTGTTCAGACAGTCATATTCCACCTGACCCATATCAGCTCATTGTTGTCTTGCCGCGGTTTAAACTTATTTGACTTTTTTAATGTTTTGATCTGCTTTGTACAGTGTCCTTGGGTGTCCTGATAAGGCGCTTTGAAATAAAATGTATTATTATTATTTTATTATTAACAGGAATGAAATGAAAGAATGAGCAAACCTATGAAGGAACACTTTTTATGAGTGTTTGAAAATGGAACATGGTTTAAGCGCTAGAATGCACTTCGATGATTGGGGTGAGATTGTCTTTACTTTTTCTCCAAAACTATACAGTACAATTATTTGAAAATAAATACAGTAATAGTCAGGGTCACTCTGAACAGGAATCAAATGAAAGAATGAGCAAACATATAATAGAATGATTTTTATGAGTGTTTGAAAATGGGACATGGTTTAAGCGCTAGAATGCACTTCGATGATTGGGGTGAGATTGTCTTTACTTTTTCTCCAAAACTATACAGTACAATTATTTGAAAATAAATACAGTAATAGTCAGGGTCACTCTAAACATGAATCAAATGAAAGAATGAGCAAACCTATGAAGGAACACTTTTTATAAGTGTTTGAAAATGGGACATGGTGTAAGCACTAGAATGCACTTTGATGATTGGGGTGAGTTTGTCTTTAATTTTCTCCAAAACTATAGAGTGAAATTACTTATAAATAAATACAGTAATAGTCAGGGTTACTCTGAACATGAATCAAATGAAAGAATGAGCAAACCTATGAAGGAACACTTTTTATGAGTGTTTGAAAATGGGACATGTTGTAAGTGCTAGAATGCACTTTGATGATTAGGGTGTTTGTCTTTAATTTTCTCCAAAACTATACAGTAAAATTATTTGAAAATAAATACAGTAATAGTCAGGGTCACTCTGAACAGGAATCAAATGAAAGAATGAGCAAACATATAATAGAATGATTTTTATGAGTGTTTGAAAATGGCACGTTGTAAGCGCTAGAATGCACTTTGATGATTGGGGTGAGTTTGTCTTTAATTTTCTCCAAAACTATACAGTAAAATTACTTATAAATAAATACAGTAATAGTCAGGGTCACTCTAAACATGAATCAAATGAAAGAATGAGCAAACCTATGAAGGAACACTTTTTATAAGTGTTTGAAAATGGGACATGGTGTAAGCGCTAGAATGCACTTTGATGATTGGGGTGATTTGGCCTTTACATTTCTCCAAAACTATACAGTAAAATTATTTGAAAATAAATACAGTAATAGTCAGGGTCACTCTGAAAAGGAATCAAGTGACAGAATGAGCAAACCTATGAAGGAACACTTTTTATAAGTGTTTGAAAATTGGACATGGTGTAAGCACTAGAATGCACTTTGGTGATTGGGGTGGATTGGCCTTTACTTTTCTCCAAAATGATACAGTAAAATTACTTGAAAATAAATACAGTAATAGTCAGGGTCACTCTGAACATGAATCAAATGAAAGAATGAGCAAACCTATGAAGGAACACTTTTTATAAGTGTTTGAAAATGGGACATGGTGTAAGCGCTAGAATGCACTTTGATGATTGGGGTGAGTTTGTCTTTAATTTTCTCCAAAACTATACAGTAAAATTACTTATAAATAAATACAGTAATAGTCAGGGTCACTCTGAACATGAATCAAATGAAAGAATGAGCAAACCTATGAAGGAACACTTTTTATAAGTGTTTGAAAATGGGACATGGTGTAAGCGCTAGAATGCACTTTGATGATTGGGGTGAGTTTGTCTTTAATTTTCTCCAAAACTATACAGTAAAATTACTTAAAAATAAATACAGTAATAGTCAGGGTCACTCTGAACATGAATCAAATGAAAGAATGAGCAAACCTATGAAGGAACACTTTTTATGAGTGTTTGAAAATGGAACATGGTGTAAGCGCTAGAATGCACTTTGGTGATTGGGGTGATTTGGCCTTTACATTTCTCCAAAACTATACAGTAAAATTATTTGAAAATAAATACAGTAATAGTCAGGGTCACTCTGAACAGGAATCAAGTGACAGAATGAGCAAACCTATGAAGGAACACTTTTTATAAGTGTTTGAAAATTGGACATGGTGTAAGCGCTAGAATGCACTTTGGTGATTGGGGTGGATTGGCCTTTACTTTTCTCCAAAATGATACAGTAAAATTACTTGAAAATAAATACAGTAATAGTCAGGGTCACTCTGAACATGAATCAAATGAAAGAATGAGCAAACCTATGAAGGAACACTTTTTATGAGTGTTTGAAAATAGGACATGTTGTAAGTGCTAGAATGCACTTTGGTGATTGGGGTGATTTGGCCTTTACTTTTCTCCAAAACCATACAGTAAAATGACATGAAAATGATAACAGTAATAGCCAGGGTCACTCTGAACATGAATCAAATGAAAGAATGAGCAAACCTATGAAGGAACACTTTTTATGAGTGTTTGAAAATAGGACATGTTGTAAGTGCTAGAATGCACTTTGGTGATTTGGGTGATTTGGCCTTTACTTTTCTCCAAAACTATACAGTAAAATTACTTGAAAATGATAACAGTAATAGCAAGGGTCAGTCTGAACAGGAATCAAATTGAAGAATGAGCAAACCTATGAAGGAACACTTTTTATAAGTGTTTGAAAATGGGACATGGTGTAAGCGCTAGAATGCACTTTGATGATTGGGGTGAGTTTGTCTTTAATTTTCTCCAAAACAATACAGTAAAATTATTTGAAAATAAATACAGTAATAGTCAGGGTCACTCTGAACAGGAATCAAGTGAAAGAATGAGCAAACCTATGAAGGAACACTTTTTATAAGTGTTTGAAAATGGGATATGGTGTAAGTGCTAGAATGCACTTTGATAATGGGGTGAATTGGCCTTTACTTTTCTCCAAAACTATACAGTAGAAAATAAATACAGTAATAGTCAGCGTCACTCATATGAGTGTTTGAAAATGGGACATTATGTAAGTGCTAGAACGTAAAATAAAATGGCAAAACTGTGACCTTTTATATGTAAAATGGCTGTGTGTGTGTGTGTGTGTGTGTGTGTTTTGAGTATCATATTTCATATATCAGGTATGAATGTATATTTCGTAGATCAGGTTTGTAGCTCATAGGCAATTCAATGAGAATTAACAGATTAAAAGGCACCAAAAGCCTGTTGTGTCATATTTGTCATTTACTTTAAAATGTAAGTAAATAAATAAATAAACAAACAAACATTAATACATGATGTATAATAATTAATGAATACTTTATATATACAAACATTAAAATCAGCAATAAAAATGCAAAACAATGAATGTATGATACACTGAAAAAAATGATTTATTGACTAAGTTCAACTTGATGCATTTGTTTAAATGTAGCTAAAATCAATTGCGTGGAACCACTTACGATAAAAACATTTAGAAAATTCAATGAATTTACTGAAATCATTGAATTTACTAAAAAAAAAATATCGTAAGTGGTTCCACGCAATTGATTTTAGCTACATTTAAACAAATGCATTAAGCTGAACTTAGTTCAACGTAATGCATTTGTTTAAATGTAGCTAAAATCAATTATGTGGATCCAATTAACATAATTTCTTTTAGTAAATTCAACTAGTCAATGAATCATTTTTTTCAGTGTAACTAACATTAATAATTGAATTTACATAATTGTATTTAAATTAAATTTACATTAATTAATAAAGTATAATAATTAATGTATCATATATTAAACATTAAAATTGACAAAAAATGAATGATGTATAATAATTAACATTAATATGAACATGAATAAATTATGTAATAATTAATGTAAATCATATATAGGCCTACAATTATTAAAATAATTAAAAATAAACAAACATAAAAGTCATATCTTAAAAAAATCATGAAAATGTAAAAAAAAGAATGATGTATAATAATTAACATTAATATGAACATGAATAAATTATGTAATAATTAATGTAAATCATATATAGGCCTACAAACATTAAAATAATAAAGATTAAACACAATTAAAAGTCCTATTTAATACAAAAATCATGACATTTAATTATTTATGTCCTAATAAGATGGAAAATAGCAGAAAATGTCAATTTTTCAATTTTTTTAATCAATTTTGGCCTCTTCCAGCACCCATACCGTAAGTACACAAATAGACGCGCATACTAAAAAAAATGTGCGGCTGGCTTGACCGTGTATTTTCAACGCGCGGCCCACTTGACCGCAGTAATATTTTCTTCTTTTTTTTGCGGTCCGAGTTGCGGGCGGGTTAGTTGAAAACGTCGGTCGGGTGCGGGTTGTTTATACATTGACCCGCGCATCACTGATGTGTATGTATATGACCTGACAAAAGTTAATGTGACTGAATGTATGACCGAGACATAAAGTCTCCATTCAAGGGTATAACATGATTAAATATGATAGACAAATCTAAACAATGTGTTAGTTATAGCTAAGATGTATCTTGATGTAGCCTCAGGAAAACAACCTTGGGGGAGGAACGACTACCTCCCACTCTTTGTCACACTCTGAGGCACTTTGTAATGACTGTATGACTGCTGACCTTTCCTTGCAAGGGAATAAATAATTGCTAAAGACAATTGATCCATGTTTGTCTCTCATTCAGTATTAGAAAATTGTTTGCCACCACATCATCATCATCATCATCATAAGGATTGCCAAAATGTGAACATGTTAACATCACTGAACTCTGTCATATGAGCTTTTTTAAATGTGAATCTAAAAATGAAACTAACTTACTCATGTCATTCTAAACAGGTTTGAGTTTTTGTAGATATATTTAGCTGGTATCTGAGTTCCTGACAGAGAATAAAATCAGCTTGTTGAAAATCTAAATTTAATTTATCATTTGTTTCATTAGTTTCTCCAGAAGTCCACGCCCCCTGCTGTGATTCAGTTGAAGCTGTGCTGCGATTGGTCGTCACTGCGCTGATGGGTGTGGCTTCTGCTGTTCTTCTGGTCAATGCATAGACAGTAAAATAAATGGACACAGCGACCCCATTGGATTCAATGGAGACAAGTGAAGTCAATTAGAAGCTCTCACTTCCTGATGGTCGAGCGTACTGCGCAGACTCAAACTGAGCTTGATGACGTAGATGTGACGTGACAACCCGTCTGTCTTCTAGTAGCTGTGCCAAGAGAAATCTGAATCATTCCCTTCCGAAACTTGCAGAGACGGAGAGTGCAACTCACTAAGGGATTTGAGAGTGCCACCATACTGTTGGTAGACTCATCCAGACATTGCATAAACTTAAACATCAACTCTTTGGGTTATGCAATTTTTAATTTTTTATAAAAAAAATAAAATAAAAACACAAACATTGATAAACATGTATTTGGAATGGAATTAACACTAGAAGTGCCAGAATTCCATAACTACTAGAACTGCCGCAAGCGGTCATTTTGACCGCTAGATTCCAAACTCTATATCTTTAATGATAAATACCCAATTGAGAGATTAATGCATTTATTGTATTAGGATATCTTTTAAAAACAAAACAACATCAAACTGTACATTTAAACAAGTTTAATTATACATCTATAAATAATAATATCCGTAGATGTCCAAAATGACGGGGCAGCTTGTTTTCATGTTTAGACTGTTCGATCGCGCCCGCGCCTTACACACACACACACACACACACACACACACACACACACACATTGCAGCATTGCAATCTTGACATCGCAGCCTGTTCATTATAGCCATAATAAAATATAATAATAAAATAGTCAACCTAACATATAAAAAATCCACTGCTCTGTTTATATAGTCAGTAGCAATTCGTACCATTTTGCGCATGTGAAGATTTTTTCCGTCGATATTGGAACGTGAGTGAAGTAGCCTACAAAGCATAATAAAGAATAGTTTACCATCCAAATACATCGCAAATGCTGAAACATTTTTATTCTAATTAGAGAGTTACGTGAGCCCAACGCCGCTTACTTTCACTTTCGCTTGAAAGTAGCCTATTTCATTTTGGCTTGTTTATAGTTATTTTTTTCATTCTTGTTCTGTTCTGAATATCATTCCATTTAAATGATTTGTTGTGGAATATGTTTTGTGTATTTTTTACCACATTTTATTGTTGTGTATATTGGTATATGTATAATAATACCGCGAAATTCAGTGCGGTCAATCTGACCGTCTATGGCCGAAATAGGTAAATATGTTCATTTGTTTTTTTGCCTTATGTGTAATTTATATGAAAAACATTTTAAATGAAAATACAGACACTTTCAGGAAAAGTCAGGTACCAGCAGGATTTTATTTATTTTTTCAACAAAGTTATTGCAGATATAAAATTCAAAACGGTCAAAATGACCGCCATGGCAGTTCTAGTGTTAAATAAGTATTTTGGGTGTCTTGTTCATTTTATTTATTTTCATATAAAAGCAACACAACTTGAATTACATCCAGTTTATAGCAACACTGTGCACGAGCGTGAATCCCGCGATATCCATCTTTGATCTCACAGGTATATCTGCCCCCTTTAGAGTGTTCAATGGTGTCAGGCAGGGAGGAATCTTGTCCCCTGTCTTATTTAATTTATATATGGATGAACTGTCAAGGAGACTTAATTGTTGCAACACTGGCTGTATGATTGGTGGTATGCTGGTGAATCATCTTATGTATGCAGATGACCTTGTTCCTTTTAGTCTGAGTAGTGCTGGGCAGCAGGAGCTTCTTAATATACTGTATGCTCTGACTATGGGGTGGAATTTGCTATAAAATACAATTCCAGCAAAAGTGCTGTTTTAATATGCAGAACGAAAACGGATAAATGGCTTAATTTTCCTGTGTTCATGCTAGCCAATAATTGTCTTGAGGTCTGCAAAAAGATTAAATACCTTGGTCATTGTATTACAGATGATATGAACGATGATGATGACATATACAGACAGTGTTATAAGTTATATGCACAGGCAAACACCATAGCACGTAAGTTTAGCTACTGTTCTACTCAAGTTAAAGTGGCTCTGTTCAAAGCTTACTGTACACCACTCTATACTGCCCATCTGTGGTCTTCTTACAAAAAATCCAGCATGCAGAAGTTACAAGTTGCCAAATGATGCAATGAGAATTTTACTCAAGGTTCCCAGAGGAGGGAGTGCTACTCAGATGTTTGTATCTGTAGGAGTAACCACACTGAAAGCACTTTTAAGAAATTTGATGTTTAAGTTTATGCAATGTCTGGATGAGTCTACCAACAGTATGGTGGCACTCTCAAATCCCTTAGTGAGTTGCTCCAGGTACACATCCAGACTGAGAGTGCATTGGATGAAATGTCTGTATGTATTTTAATTCTTGTATTTGCTTTTTTTTAATTTTTATTGTTTGTTTGCTTGTTTGTTTTTATCTGTCCTGTCTTGCGTGGCTTTTAGACATGAGTCTGGCAAATAAACTGAATTGAATTGATCAAAGCAACATGGACATGTTTTAACACGAACTGCAGAATTCGGCAACTTTAGTAATATCATGTTTATTTATCTATAGCACTTTATACAATAGCTTAAAATCAAGCAGCTTTACCGTATTAAACATGAAAAACAGTGTCAGTGTCTCATTTCAGCAGAAGTACAACTTTATTTTCTACTATAAAGCGGCTCAGTGTGTTCATGTTTTCACTCGTGAGGATATCTGACCTCGACGGACTGAAGAGGAGAAATTAACCAGAAAAGATTTCCATGTGAAAGAAGGTAGAGCCTCCGTGCACACCTACCCAAGTAGTGCTCACTGCAGAGTCAAATGACGACCAGCTCCTCCTCTCTGGACATCTAAAGGGGTGGAGCGATAGAGTTGTGGATAGGGTTAGGGTGTGGTTGGATATTCTAGCTCCACCTATTAGGCCCAAATTACATTCGCTCATCCTCACTGGAGCTCTGGATTTTATAGCTTCATTCATTCTTTTTTATCAGTCCTCAAATGTGGTTTTCCTGTGGAGTTTCATTTAAAATAAAAATCAAAAAATCAAACAAAAAGCTGAGGAAATCGTGTTTTCGGAACAATGATCAAAACACAGATTAAGATCGGTCCGTGTAACGCTTTGTTAACATAAGTTATCTTGCGCTTTTAATTGCCTCGGCTATCGTCCTGTCAATCATTCTCATTCTCGCGGGTCGCGGCTATGATTACAGTTTCAGTAAAAATGTATTTCACCATCATCGGTACCCACCCTCAGCCGATTGGCATTACAGTATTTGCACCCACCATCCCGTGGCAAAACGGAGCGTCTAAAAGAAAAGTTCTGACTGCTGATCTGAACATTGGTCAGTGAGCCTCTCCCGCTCCGCGCTGTCAAGCGCAGCTTCACCACACACAGCTAAATAAAACAGGCTGGTGGCAAACTAATAATTAATATTTCTGATGTAATGATTTGATTTCTGTGAAACGTGTAAAGTTGCACAGAAGAAAGCCCAATAGGACCTGCCCTGTACAGTTTAAGAATCTGTAGCCATAGTAGAGGACTATTATTTTGTTGAACAGACCTGACCAGGGGTGCGTTTCCCGAAAGCATCGTTGGCCAACTATGGTCGCAAGTTCCGTCGTTACCAATAGAGTTCAATGGACATTGCGATGAACTTGCGACCATAGTTGGCCAACGATGCTTTCGGGAAACGCACCCCAGAGCGACAACTGATGACGTCACATGCTCAGATTTGCTTGACCAATCGGCGGAAGGGGGCGTGTCAGGCCGCCCAGATGTGGAAAACGAATTTTGAAGTCATTTATTCGTTTTTTTGCCTGTGAACCAAAAAAACGAAAAATCAAGCCGAAATCTCGTTTTTTCGTTTTTTTGAAAAAACGAATAAAGGGGCCGTTTTCTCATTTCTGATTATTAAATTTCAAATTGAACAAAGAACTGCAAAGCGTTACACGGACCAAGATCAAATCCATCAACAAAGCTTGCGTTAGTGTTATTTGGTGGCCAAAAACATGAACATTCTTTAATATTTCATTTTATTCTTTAATGCCTTCCATTTTTTATTTCTTTAATTAGGCCAAAAGACCTACTAATTTTTCTCATTTTTTATTAAATGTTGCTATTTTCATTTTGTTTCATAATTTTATGCAACAACGCAACCCCACGAATACAAATGTAAAAATATTTGTCATGCCAATAAATCCCTGTAGAATTGAAGAGAAAACTGAATATTACCGAACTGATAAGAGACGACTCGACGCTGGCGATGTTTATGCCCTAAATCAATACATGATTAACTAACTGTATTTCTCAATGTACATTTCTGAAATGCACTTTCTGTAAAGCTGCTTTGAAACAATATGTATTGTGAAAAGCGCTATACAAATAAATTTGAATTGAATTGAATTGAATATATATCTGAATCATACATATGCTTTTATTATAAATAAAGGGGTGTCATAAGAATAAACTATGAATTCAGAATCAGATTTGAATGACGGTTGAATAAAAACACATTTACAGCATTAAACAGTTTATTAAAAAAACAAAACAAAAAAACAAAAAACAAAGCATAAATGTACACCTCTTCACATATGGGGAAAAAATAAAATGTAAGAGTCTGTTGTTTCTGGATGCATTTTTTTTCCCTATTTACTTTCTCCGTAAGGAATTCGCTAAAATAGTTCTAAACCATTCACCAAACCACCAACAGGAATCAGGAATAGGAATAGGAACTGTGTATGAAAATAAAGAAATAAGGTTTTAAGACTGTTCTAAATATAATGAACTACAATTCCACGATTGAACATTTGCCACAATTCTATGATTCATTTTTCTTCATTTTTCTTCAGGGTTATGGGTAATACAAATTATATTGTGTACTTTGTCAATGAAATACATTTGGTTACTTATGTTGAATACTGACTGAAGGTTTCAGCAGATCCATACACCTTAACTTCAGACATCACAGTAAATCTTAAAGGTTTATACAGAATGATTAAAAACATTTTTCTATCTGGAGAAAATTATGAGGACTTTAACTTCCAGAACCAACAACAATAAAAGTGCAATTCAAGTCATTCAAGTTTCAAAAGTGTCTGTAAATATTACAGATATTAATATCATTACTTTTTTAAAAGAGAAAGTGAAAGTTCTGAACTGTGTCATAACAGCCAACAGTAAGTGCTTTATCATTAATAAGAAACCTGCAAATCATTTCATGTTTCAGCTCATTTTCCCATAAATGATTTTAGAGGAATATTATAGGATACGTTTGTTGTAGCTGATATTATTCTATGGGAATAATGTTGCTGTAGCGATCCTCTCAGATCATGCGTCTTTCTCCGTCTAAGAAAGCAACAAATCACAGATGATAAAAGAAATTAGTGCTGTTTATAGCTACAGAAAATCAGCACATCTGTCATCTATCAGTGAATGAGATCCTATTTGAAATGTTTATTTCCCTATCAGGATGAGTTTTTCAGTGCATGTGAAATCAAACACAGATCTATACAGTACATACACACTACAGTAGTGCAGTATTTTACCTCATATGTGGATTTTCTACGGAACCCCTGCTTTGACAAATAAACACAAATAAACATCAATTTTGCAACATGAAAGAATGTTTCCTCTCAATACAGTATCTGTAGGTGATACTTGCCCCTTCTAGAGCTCCAGTGGCAATGGTAAATCACACCAGCAGCAGTTACACCTGCAAACACCAGAACAGCAACAACTATTCCTGCAACAGGACCTGGAGACAGACCTGAAGCTGGATCAGCTAAAGAGAAACAGACATTAGTGTGAGTGAATCTGACTGTGTTTCTACCATTATCCCTGGAAATAACCCATTCAAAGCAACTTGATTGAAAACGTAACAGTGCATTGATTAAACACTGATTTTCTACTGTACTGTTTATTTTAAGCCCTTTTCCCTGCAATTAATTTTAATGGTGTATACCTTCTTTTAACATTATTTTATCTTTTTTAATATTTTCTTTTTAGCCATGAATCTTTTTGATTACTATAAAAAAATAAATAAAAAAAAATTACGTAAAAACTTTGAATTATCTTTTGTATAAAATGGTCTATAAATAAACTTGCCTTGCCTTAAGAACATACATTTTTTGTTCAATTTATTTTAAATTGGGACAAAGGATGAATATAAATTACAAAAAAGAATGAAACATACTCTTGCCGGTCTCTGGCTCTTTTATTTCCTTATTGGGATCTGCCTTACCAAGATCAGCAGCTGGAAAACACAAGAGAATAGAAATAAAGAAATACAAAACACAGATTAGAAAGAAAAGAAACTATGGATAATTATGGCTTTTCTCTTCATTTGCAGCTGCATAAAAAAAAAAAAAAAAAAACCCAACAAGCTCCCTGCAGCGGCTCATCACTAATACTAATATCACTCATCACTAGTATCAGCATTGCTGAACAAGATAAGGAAACATCACAAGTCAGAATGATCAGTTATGATGAAAAATGTAAAGCATTCAGAAAAAGGTTCTTAAAAAAAACAATTACTCATTTTCAAAAACATTGTATGAAGTATTTACAGAATATTTCTCCTAAATATGACTTGTCAGAGCAGGGATGGGCAACTCCGGTCCTGGAGGGCCACTGTCCTGCAGAGTTTAGCTCCAACCCTAATTAAACACACCTGAACAAGGCAATCAATGCTTTCAGGATTACTAGATAGACAGGTGAGTTTTTATCAGGGCTGAAGCTAAACTCTACAGGACAGTGGCCCTCCAGGACCGAAGTTGCCTATCCCTGTCATAGAGTGTCAGTTTATTTTTTTACCAGAATAGAAATACAGTTTTTAACTATATATGTTGCAATTAAACGAACAGCTTGGCAATGAAAGTTGAATATCTGTTTAATGTTGATTACTATGACAGAAATCAGTTTGTACAGTAAAACCGGTTATGTATATATGAGCAATAACATACAGGGAAAGAGTAAACAGATCTGATATTCCCTCTTAAAACAGTCCAAAATGAAAAAAAAATAATTTACAGTATTCAATCTGCAAAATACTTCAGAGTAATTACATTGATTGACTCACCACTGACAGTCACGCTAAATATTTTGAATGTGGTGCCCATGTTGCTGTTTTTTTTGTTAGTTTTTGTGGGGTCACACTTGCTGTTTCTGTTCAAGCTTTGGCTGGTTCCTGAGCTCTTGCTTTGGATGATATTTGCTTCATAACGTCCAGCATGTTCAGTTGTGATGTCTCTGATGGTCAGAGATCCAGTCTCATAGTCCACCTCCAGTCTGCCTCTGAATCTCCCGTCTTCTCCATCATATAAACAGCTCTTACTGGCCTCTCCGTTGATCATAGCTATGCGAGTGTCGTTGAAAAAAAACAGCACTGGTTCATGTTGTTGTTTGGAAACACTAGTGTTTAGAGTGACTGAACCTCCCATCATCACTGACACTGACACTGGCACTGGCTTCTCTTCATCTGTAACACCAAACACACCTGCTGTGCAGACACAAATAAACAGCTACTTTATGTTTGTGAGGACATGAAATCATGCGTTTCAGAAATGCGTTAGAGCTTGACAAAACTGGTAGACACAAATTACAGAACAGTTCTTTCACAGCTTTCTTTTATATATTGAAAACCTAAATATACAAAGATCCTACTGAAAGTAGTATAAAGAATTATTATTTATCAGTTCAGAATATAGGCTAGAACAGAATACAGAGTTCTGCACTGTAATCCCAGACACATTTATAAAACACGTTCAAGGTGTACATCAAACCGGATCATCATCTACTCAACAATAAATCAAACACTGTGTGGGCATAGGAAATTTGAAGTCAGGTCAACTTTATGCTAATGAGCTATGACGGGGTTCGGCAGAAACCAATCGGAATGTAGAAGTGCTCCGCTTGAGAAGACTCCAGAGAACGCAGTCCTGTAAACTTTGTTTCCGACCAAACATTAGTTCCTGTTTGCAAGCCGCTGTGACGGGTTTCCCTATAATAGCCTATACGATGTGTCCCATGCATTTAAAGGGATAGTTCACGCAAAAATTAAAATTAGTCCATGATTTACTCCACGCCCGCCGACAGGGGGGGACAAACGGGTCTGTTGTCCCGGGCCCAGGGTAGAGGGGGGGCCCAAAAGTGGGCCCTCATTAAATTATTAAATATAAAAATAAATAAGGCCTATTTGTGGAAAAAAATATGTAATATTTGAGTTACATAAAAGCTTTTTATTTGTTTTCTTCCTAATTGTCCTTGAAGGCCAAGAACCCCCCCACCCCCAACACAAAAATGGTTTGGCCACTGATCAAAAATTTGATGTTGACATTTGATTTGAAGTTCAGAACTCTCAAAATGTCCGGCCAGCACAAGTCCGGTGCTCAGAAAATGAAAGAAAAGAGAAGAAGAGAAGAAGAAAATAGAGCCCTGGGAGATTTTCTAAACAAATATTTTTTAAAAAAGGTGGTGACGGTGAAGCTGGAACTAGTAAAGTCAACGGAGAGCAAGGTAAGAAACAGCGCAGCCAACGTTTACGAGCCTTGTCAGGAGTTTTCCTGCGTTGAATTTTTTTTGGCGGCCGCCAAAGCAAATTTTTGTCCTGCCAAAGCCTTATTTGATCGGTAAGTGATGTAGAATAGAATGACTCAGAGAGAGAGAGAGAGCGCCACGGTCGCGCGCGCGCGCTCTCTCTCTCGTCTTCAAACAACACGTAGAGCGCTGTCTTGCTCTCTCTCCCTCATGCATATTAATCAAAATCAATTGACACTATAGTAAAAGGTCGGAAGACCGCAGTTTCACGTGGAGCATTTGGAGATTTTTTTCTCCTGAATTAGCCGAGTGACTTGTGCTAAAAAAAAAAAAGAAAAAAAAAATTGCCTTATTTTCTCTAAAAAGCGTGCCGCCCATTCGGACATAAACCACAATTTCAGTAAACGAAAAAACCTATCCAGTGATGAAATGTTTTCTGTGTTGACACAAATCTTGTGCGATGTCCTAAACTGCCGAGATAATCACACAATGCGTGCCGTAGGCTCATAGACTGTGCGTAGGCCACAAGTCCACCAATGACACCACGTCCGATACGCATAATACGAATGATTCCTTTGAACCATTCACTTTAATGAAGGGTTAAAACAACTGATCTGTCCAACACTGAATTGGTGTATTTAAAAAAAAAAAAAAAAAAAACCTTTACAATAATCTTCCATTTATTAAACTCTAGTTAACTACATTAGTTAACATACTATTAATAAACTGCACTTCACCGGCATTCTTAAGGGATAGTTCACCCAAAAATGAAAATGCTGTCATCATTTAGGCTACTCTTCCTCAAGTTGTTCCAAACCTGTATAACTTTCTTTCTTCTGCTGAACACAAAAGAAGATATTTTTTTTCCTACTATGTAAGTCAATGGGGTCCATCAGTCGTTTGGTTACCGACTTTCTTCAAAATATCTTCTTTTGTGTTCAGCAGAAGAAAGAAAGTTATACAGGTTTGGAACAACTTGAGTAAGTGTAAAAGATGACAGCATTTCCATTTTTGGGTGAACTATGCCTTTAATATCAATTTTAATATTCTTGCTACTAATAGCCTACATTATTGAAATCAAAAGTTGTATTTGTTAACATAGTTAATGCAGAGGAGAGGAAGAGCAAGGGAAAAGGATAGATCTGGGCGCCGGGGGGGGGGGCATCTAAGATTATCTCGTCCTGGGCCCAGGCAAGACTGTCAGCTGGCCTGATTTACTCACCCTGAAGCCATCTTAGGTGTACTGTGTATTTGACATTCTTCTTTCAGACGAATACAATCAGAGTTACATTAAAAAAAAAAAATGTCCTGGCTCTTCCAAGCTTTATAATGGGAGTGAATGGCTGTCTGTCTTTGAAAGTCCATCAAAGCGCATCCATTCATGATTCGAGTCTCTGGGGTTAATAAAGGTCTTCTGAAGTAAAGCGATGCTTTGTGTAAGAAAAATATCCATATTTAAAACTTTCTCGATTAAAATAACTAGCTTCTGGCAGACAGATGTACGCATCAATTTACGGTGGAAGAGTGACCCTTGAACTTGAACGTAAAGCTAGTTACTTTGTCAATAAAGTTATGATGATACGATCTCAGCCAGCGATACGATATTTGCTATTCTAAAGATAACAAATCAAAGATACGATTCGATTCAGGGCTATATCAATCGATTTATTGATATCGACATTATATGCGGCAAGTTTACAGAACCAGTTACTTTTTTTTAACTCAAGTGCAGCCAAAATATATATCATGAACATTTATAAAACCATTTAAAAACTGCACACCCTCTCCCGATTGGGAAATTTAAAACGGAAGAGTTTATTTGCAAAAACAGATCATTCCGTTCTTGTTAATTTTCATAAATGATGTTTTTATTTATTGTGCATTCCAAGTCCATCAATCAAATTGCAGCTGGGTTGTTTTAAGTAATAATAACTAAAAAAATACAGTGTTGTTGGCATGGCAGCAAGCCATAATTGTGACGCTCTCGCCGGCAGCGGTGTGACTGTGAACGCACAGTAAGATGCCACCAGTGGTCTCTATGATGCTTTTGGGAAACAAACGCCCTGAGATGTCAGCATCCTTGCCTAACTCATCATCAGGGTTGGGGAGTAACGGAATACATGTAACTGCGTTATGTAATCAGGAAACAAAAATCCAGTAACTGTAATCCGTTACAGTTACGTCAAAAAACGTAGTAATCAGATTATAGTTACATTTTGAAAAAAGGGGGAATAATTTCAGGATTACAATGGTTTCATTTAAAACTAAATAAATAAGTATTTTGGCATAACACTATATTAAGCGCTGCTTGATTATACAGTAGTTCCTGGTTCTGTTGCCAGTAATGACTTGGGTGTGCCACGCGCTGGTGCATGCGCAAATAACAGCTTTGTACAATCTCCTCAGACGCAGATTGAATCACTGCTGCTAGTAGAAACGATGCTGCCTGCGGGTAAAATCGATTTTAATTCATGGAAATCCCGCTGCTATTTTGTAGAAATTAGGAGAGTAGCTTTTTTAGTACCCAAAATGTCCTTTCTTAATCTTTTCTCGCGTAACGGGATGTTCGCTGTAACGTAGGGGAACTCCCACTGCCAGTGCCAACGCCCCAAGTTCAGTCAGGCAAATTAAGAAAGATCACGGCTTTAGTCAACATGTAGGCCTATTTTAAAATAAACTTATATGTCGATTGTGTAAATTTTTTAAATGTTGTGTTTTTATTTTTTAGTTAAAAATTAGTTAAAAATAAAACAAAATAATCTGTAATACCATACATTAGCCACTAGATGTCTGTATATCCCTTTACATAAATATATATTCAGGCCTGTGTGTATATTTTGCAAATATTGTACACTGCACCAAATTCTTAATAAATAAAATATATATATTTATTTTTTTAATAATATTCCTTCTTGCTTGACTTTATTTATATACTTGACCTTGAAGTAATCCAAAAGTAATCAGTTACATTACTTTCATATTATAGTACTTGGATTACGTTACTGAATACTTTTTTTATGAAGTAATTTGTAACTGTAACGGAATACAGTTTTAAAGTAACCCTCCCAAGCCTGCTCATCATTGCCTAAGTGCAAATATGAACTTTCAACTATCAAAAAAAGTTAACATTGAACTTACAGGTTCTATAATGATCCATTGATTTTTTGCCAGTTCTTTTTTTAACCTTTTCACAGAGATGAGTATAGCATTTATTGCCTTTGAATTATTATTATTATTTTTTCTAGAATATTACAAGTTGTGGATAAATGTTTTGGTGGGGCTCTGCTGCCCCTTTCGTAAGAACTAGTTCGACCACCTAGCAGAGCCAAGCCTACCTTTTGGACTGACCAGCCTATCTTTTCATGTAACTAACTTTGAACATTAATGACATAAGTCATATAAGTCTTTGTGAAAAGAATTAATGACTAACTTAGTCTAAACTGTTTATACAACCTGCCATATTAGTAAAGAATCATCACTGCTTTACTTACAGAGGGTAAGGAGCACAAAACAGCCAGTCATTTTCTCCATTTGAACTTCTTCTTTAATGTTTTATGGCGGTATGGCATATTCCACCACCTACTGGGATGGAATCTGGAGCATTGACGTTGAGGAAAACTACATCAAAAAAAACAAAAACAAACAGACAAACATAAATTTTACAAAATTACATATACGTCTTAAATCCTGTCCATTAACTCTGTGTCTTTAAGATATTTAAATAGAATATTGAACACTCTTACTGTGTGTTCACACCAAACACAAATAGAGTGTCAAATTCGCATCTATCGCGTCTAGTTGGACGCTTGAACATTTTAAATCCATTCGCACATCCAGAGCGAAATTGCCGCGCATGAAAAGCAAAAGATTGAAGAGAAATTGACACGTCTGAGGCGAAATCAGCTTCTTGTGGGAGGGGCAAGTGCTAGGCGGTTGTCTGTTTGCAAAATGGCTGATGTTGATCGAGCATTCTTCGAGAGAGTTACCGCATCGGAGCGAGGATCACCCTTGCGTGCACACATGCGCAAAAACAACAACAACAAAAAAAAACGCCTGAGCACAATAGAATAGGAGCGCAATAATTATAACAAAAATATACATATTTCTAAAATATTTTTTGTTGAACAATAAATGTGCCGTATGAAGAATTTTAAACCTACAAGCAAGTTATTACTATAACCCATTCTTATAATTAATTATTAATTTATTTAAGTTTGTTCATCTAAAACTTTATTTGACAGTCTAGATTTTTGATGACCTGTTTTGTGCATTTAATATTTAGACTCTAATATAGAGCCTCGATTTCTGTTGAGACATTCAGATGGTAGAGTCAGAATTTGGCGTTAACAGAATGAGAACATGGATCCATCATGCCTTGTTACCACTGTGCAGGCTGGTGGTGGTGGTGTAATGGTGTGGGGGATGTTTTCTTGGCACACTTTAGGCCCCTTAGTGCCAATTGGGCATCGTTTAAATGCCACGGCCTACCTGAGCATTGTTTCTGACCATGTTCATCCCTTTATGACCACCATGTACCCATCCTCTGATGGCTACTTCCAGCAGGATAATGCACCATGTCACAAAGCTCGAATCATTTCAAATTGGTTTCTTGAACATGACAAGGAGTTCACTGTACTAAAATGGCCCCCACAGTCACCAGATCTCAACCCAATATAGCGTCTTTGGGATGTGGTGGAACGGGAGCTTCGTGCCCTGGATGTGCATCCCACAAATCTCCATCAACTGCAAGATGCTATCCTATCAATATGGGCCAACATTTCTAAAGAATGCTTTCAGCACCTTGTTGAATCAATGCCACGTAGAATTAAGGCAGTTCTGAAAGCGAAAGGGGGTCAAAAACAGTATTAGTATGGTGTTCCTAATAAACCTTTAGGTGAGTGTATGTGAATGGACGAAAGACCCAGAAGCACAACCACCTTTCACACACCCTGACATAGTCAATTACCTGGTTTATGCTATCAGTGCATAAACGATGCAAGAGTTTAGAAGCTTTAAGTCATTAAGCTTATGAACAATTCTGCAAGACTTACAAACCCACAAACCTGTAAAAGTTTGGGGCTCAGTCATAAGTGAGGTTTCAGGCTGGTTTAAAGTACTTCTTCCTGCCTCTATTGGCGCTTTTCCACTGCATGGTACGGCCCGGTTCGGCTCGCCTCGGCGCGGAACGGTTCGGCTTGCTTCGCTTTTCCACTGCGTGGTACGACTCGACTCAGTACGGCACGGTTCGGTTCGCTTTAGCTCGGTTGCTTTTCCACTGCAGTTAGTACTGCTTTAAAGTGGGTGGGACTGATCGTTATAGTTGCCGTCTCTACTGCCATGAAATCATCAAATTAAATGCGAATTTTTCATTCCGTGTTTCCCCATCCGCTCTTCGGCAACCAACGAGAGGAACGTCTGCCGCTCGTCCACTGACCACTATTCAGCCATTTATTTTTTTGAAGTTTATACTCTTTTTTTTTTTTAAGCAAATACTTTTAAAACAGGCGCTACAGTGTTGGCTGTTGTCTACTGGCTATTTAAATCTAGCGGGTTTAGTGTCTCGTGTCATAAATACAATGACGCTGGTAGAGATGATTCTGTCTGACCAATCAGTGATCTGCAGTGTTTTCACGTCACATTTTAGTATCGGTACGGTACGCTTGGAACCTCAACAGAGGTGGTACCATTTAAAGCGAGCCGAAGCGAGCCGTACTGTACCGTGCAGTGGAAATGCGCCATAAGTGAGCCGTGCCGAACTGAGCCGTACCGTACCATGTAGTGGAAAAGCGCCATTAGTATTAATGCTCATGGGTAGCCTAAATGGGTTCCATTCAGACCTTAACATTGAGTATTTTACTGTTATGTGTCAACAAGATTCAACAAGATATTTTCACCTGGCTATACACAATGTTTAGATCTGTTGTGGTATTTATGCAAATTAGCACATACGTAATTAGATTATGCACCGTTTGTCCATGTTAACAAACAATTTAAAAAAACTTGTAATACAATTTTTGTTTGTCTTGATGCAAGTAATCAACTCAGTAATGTTCATGGTGATATCTAAAGGTTACAATTTTTGCCCTATTCACATGCACAGTAAAATCTCCAGTGTTGAAATCCTGGTGTTAAGGACTTTTAGAGTAAAGAGTTCATTTTCTGGTGTTGAATTTCAAGGGATTAACACTGCTAGTGTAAACCGCACCCTCTGGCTGGTGAAAATATGTGGAGTTAAATTAATAACACAGAGAGAGTGTAATTAGTTACATCCGGGACATTTACGCGCTGGGCGCGATCCAAACGATCTGAAACTTTTTTCAAAGACGCCATTTTCTTTGACTCGCGATGCAAGGCATACGAGGAGGGAAAACGCATCAATTAAGTGTTTTATCACATTTATACATGCATTTTATAACATCATATTGTTTTATAACAATATGTATGTGCTGTGCACTGCTAAACCGCTCTCAGAGGGACATTTTCCATGACGCGCTAAGCGGAGCAGTCCAGGATGATGTTGCTTTTTAACAGGGAAACGACGAAAGTAAGTGTTTTAACTCATTTACAATGTATTTTATAACATATTGATTTATAGCGATATTTAAATGCTCCGCACGCTTAAATGAGACGAAACTTTTTTCAAAGGCGACGTCTTCTTTGACTCGATACGGACGTCATTGATTGACAACAGACACGGAAGAGAATACAATGCTGAATAAAGTCGTAGTTTTTGTTATTTTTGGACCAAAATGTATTTTCGGTGCTTCAAAAAATTCTAACTAACCCAACTGATGTCACATGGACTACTTTGATGATGTCTTTATTAGCTTTCTGGACAAGGACAGTATACCGTGCATACATTTTCAATGGAGGGACAGAAAGCTCTCGGACTAAATCTAAAATATCTTAAACTGTGTTCCGAAGATGAACGGAGGTCTTACGGGCTTGGAACGACATGAGGGTGAGTCATTAATGACAGTTTTCATTTTTGGGTGAACTAACCCTTTAAAAATATCATCATTAAGTGTTCCAAAGATGAGCAAAACTCTTACTGGTTTGGAAAAACATGAGGGTGAATAATTAATGACAGAATACAAATTTTTGGATGAATTAAGTCTTTAATTTACTTGGAAATCAGTAAATTCAAGTCTTAATCTAACCAAAATAGTTTCTTGTTTGAGTCACAAAAGTCTAAGATGGCTGAACTTTTTCCACCATAAACTTGCTGTATTTATAAAACACAAATTGTATTTATTTTTAATTGGTCTGGTTTTGTGTTGTCTAGGGATCCAGCACTCCAGGATTTTTCGAGAAAGTTGGATATGCACAGCCTTGAAACAACTATGCACTGTACTTTACTGTTGGCAACTGGACACAACTGATCCACTCATATTCTGCAATTGTTTTTCATCTGCTGAATGTTGTTGACCCAAGCACTGCTGTACTGTTGCAAAGTCGAAGGTACTGAATCAACTTCACTGACACAGAGCTTACATTCACTGACATGTACAGGACTTGAGGTATTACATACCATTTGAATAAGCAGCTTTCATATAATTCTGGTGACAGAAATGCCCATATTGTGCCTTCATCATTTATTTTAAAAGTTAACCTATGATGTGAAGGGGCTTGGTAGTTAATAAAAAAATAGTTTGTTAAAACAACTCTTTGCATTTTGCCTTTATTTTTAACTTAACAATGAACAGAATTCTACTATGATCCCAGACTGAGGTTACAATTTAACTTTCTGGATTGTTTTGAAATAAAGGTTTGAAAGAGTAATGTAGAGTGATGCGTTTATTTCAAATTGAATTTATTCTTTTCAGATTAAATTATTTAACAGTTCTTTAAAGTGGGTAATGCAGAACACTAATTAGAAAAACTGGTAACTCCTTCGTGTTTTTATTTGTAAAAATGTGTTTCATCAACACCAGGATGGTGTAATATTTGACTCCTATAAGGTTTGTGATAAATGTTAGGTCAACACCAGAAGAGTGTAAAATTTTAACTGCACCCAGGCCCAGCTCTGTAACAGTGTTGTTGTTCTCTGCATTGGTGTTAATATTTTAATCTCTTAGTGTTCATATTGTAACACTGTGTCGGTGTTGCGAGAGGCAACACTTTTGAAAGTGTTGAACTAACACTTTGTGGGTGGTTCCCATATACACACTTTTAAAGTGTTGAAATTAACTCTATTGGTGTTGATTTCCGGATTTCAAATTTACTGTGTGAGTAAAAGAATGAATAGGCGTATGAGTAGGCTATATTTGGGTCTTTTTCAAAACTTTCCCCTAATGGGATTCTTCGGGACTTTTTTTTTTTCCTTACTCGGGACATATTGAGGATACAAAATCAGTTGAGTTTGCAATTTGTTCAACCTTTTTTCATAAAATGACTGTACTATACATCACAGACACAGATAACGTGTTCAGATCACTGGTAACACAAATATAAAGTGTAGCGCACCCTACCCTTAACCTTTAATAGGGCGGAGCACCCAGGTTCTAAACAATGTCTCTCGACTTTATTATTGTCTCTCCTATTACCCTAGTTGCCTACTAACCCAACAGAGAAAAACGTACTTGGTTACTTACGTAACCTCGGTTCCCTTAGAGATAAGGGAACGAGTACTGCGTTGCAAACGCTGAGGGAAAACTCCTTTTCTCGAGAATATTGAAGCCTTTATTTTAAAACGCATTGCTGCAGCATAAGCGAGAGCATCAAGCTCGCGCGAGCTAGCTGATAGGCTGTGCTGCAGGCAACTGCACGAACCAATGGCGAGAGAGCAGAG
The DNA here is from genome assembly GCF_951802725.1 of Rutilus rutilus. Lineage (NCBI taxonomy): Eukaryota > Metazoa > Chordata > Actinopteri > Cypriniformes > Leuciscidae > Rutilus > Rutilus rutilus. Next base: position 9,345,273 of record NC_140222.1, on the reverse strand, counting down.
GCGCGTGAACCAATCAGAGAGCTTGGCGCCCTGCCATACTCGAGCGCGCCAAATAGGGCGTGGCAGGAGAGTATAAATACAGAGAAATCTCGCCATAAAACAGGTCTAATCGACTGAACGAAAATACCTGATGTTCGAGAATAGCACGGCAGGGCAACGCAGTACTCGTTCCCTTATCTCTAAGGGAACCGAGGTTACGTAAGTAACCAAGTACGTTCCCTTACGAGAACGTTCTCTCGTACTGCGTTGCAAACGCTGTGGGAACACTTTTTAAAACGCCGTGCTAAGTCTCGTGACTACTCTAATCCAGGGATCCCGGGATAGAAAGAGTAGCCAGAATACCACAGACCAGAACATCGGGCCTAAAGATATATAGCGTGTACATAGACTAGGGCAAAAAGGCCAGCCTACGTAAAGTTCCCTTACAACTTAGAGAACTAACCTGGATCCAGAGAGCCAGGGTTAGATGGAGAGAACTCGTGCTTGTAAAGCCGGGATCTCTAAGTTATAAAATCTTGCAAATGTGGACGGAGTTGACCAGCCTGCCGCCGCACAAATGTCTTCAATAGGGACACCACTAGTCCAAGCCCACGAGGAGGCGATGCCTCTCGTAGAGTGAGCCCTGACACCTATGGGGCAGGAGAGGCCCAGTGAGGTGTATGCAAGAGCAGTAGCATCAACTATCCATCTGGATAGCGTGAGTTTCGTGACCGGCAACCCCTTGGTTCGGCCCCCGAAACAGACAAAGAGCTGTTCAGACTGTCTAAATGAGGCTGAACGCTCCAAGTAAATTCTCAACGCTCTAACAGGGCAGAGCGTGTGAGCATCACTGTCTTCCCCCGAAGCTGGGAGAGCTGACAGCGAAATTACCTGTGCTCTGAACGGAGTAGAGAGCACTTTAGGTACATAACCGTGTCTTGGCTTTAAAAGGACTTTAGAGTCGTTAGGGCCAAACTCAAGACAGGAAGCGCTTATGGAAAGCGCGTGTAAGTCCCCTACTCTTTTGACTGACGCCAGTGCCAGTAAAAGAGCGGTTTTCAGGGAAAGGGATTTTAGGTCCGTTGACCTTAAAGGTTCAAAGGGAGGTCCCTTCAGGGCCCGTAGAACCAGTGAAAGATCCCAGGCCGGCACTGAGGGCGGCCGAGGCGGGTTGAGCCTCCTAGCTCCTTTAAGGAAGCGAACAATAAGGTCGCATTTTCCCAAAGAAGAGCCAGCCACCAGAACGTGAAAAGCCGCGATGGCTGCCACGTATACTTTGAGTGTTGACGGGGAACGTCCCGCGTCCAGCATCTCTTGGAGAAAGGAAAGAACCATTGGCACTTCACAAGTGTACGGGTCGAGGTTTCGAGCCTGACACCAGCTGGAAAACACTGACCATTTAAGGTGGTAGAGACGTCTAGTAGACGGAGCTCTAGCCTCCAGAATAGTATTCAGGACGCCCTCTGGGAGGTCCTGGGGTAGCCGTTGAGTGGCCAAGCATGAAGGGCCCACAAGTCGGGACGGGGGTGCCAGATCCTTCTGTTCGCTTGAGCCAATAAGTCGCTCCTCAGAGGAATTGGCCAAGGGTCTGAAACAGACAGCTGCATCAACTCTGGGAACCAAGATCGGGACCGCCAGAGAGGAGCTATCAGGAGGGTCGCACACCCCGTGTTCCTGATCCGTTCGATGACCTGAGGTAACATCGAGACCGGAGGAAACGCATAAAGGGGACGATTGGGCCAGTCGTGGGCCAGCGCGTCCCTTTTCTTCGAAAAGAAGATTGGGCAGTGACAGTTGTCTTCTGAGGCGAAGAGGTCTACCTCTGCCTGCCCGAAGACTTCCCATAATAGGAGAACTGTCTGGGGGTGGAGTGACCATTCCTCTGGGGGAACGTTGCCCCGAGAGAGCATGTCTGCTCCTATATTCAACGTGCCCGGCACGTGAGCTGCTCTGAGCGAGCGCAGATTGGTCTGAGCCCATAGTAGCAGCTGAGTCGCTATGGCGAACAGATTGCGGGATCTGAGGCCGCCCTGGCGATTTATGTAGGACACCACCGACATGTTGTCCGTCCGGACCAAGACATGGTGTCCTGCCAGGTGTGGAAGGAAGGTTTTTAGGGCTAGAAAAACTGCTCTCATCTCGAGGCAGTTTATGTGTAGGCGTTTCTCCGAGCTCGACCAGAGGCCGGAGGCAGGCCTGCCCTCGTACAGGGCTCCCCAACCTGAGTTGGAGGCGTCTGTCGAAATGACCCTCCTTTCTGAGACCACTCCCATGCTTACGCCCTGCTGATACCAGCTGGCGTTCATCCAGGGGGCCAGTGCTAGGATGCAATGCTGGTCCACCCTGATATTCAAGATACCCGAACGCCAAGCGTGAGGGGGCACCCGAGGTGCTAGCCACAGCTGAAGAGGACGCATGCGCAGTAGGCCTAGTTGGAGTACTGAAGCTGCCGAAGCCATAAGGCCCAAAATCCTCTGATACGTTCGAAGGGGTACATAAGCGCCCTTCGTGAACGACGCGGCGAGCCGCTGGATCGAGAGAGCACGGGTTGATGTGGGCCATGCTCTCATAAGTACGGAGTCTAGAACTGTTCCCAGGAACGTGATACGTTGACTGGGCGACAGAATACTCTTGGAGAAGTTCACTCTGAGCCCCAGGCATTCCAGATGACTGAGAAGCCAGGCTTTGTGAGTATTGGACTCCGCCTCTGACTGAGTCAAAATGAGCCAGTCGTCGAGGTAGTTCAGGATGCGCATTCCCCGCTGTCTTAGGGGGGAGAGAGCCGCATCCATGCATTTCGTGAACGTACGAGGTGCCAGTGCCAGTCCAAAAGGTAGAACTGTGTACTGGTATGTCTGCCCCTCGAAGGCGAATCTCAAGAATGGCCTGTGGTGGGGGTTCACTTGTATGTGAAAGTACGCATCTTTTAGATCCACTGAGAAGAACCAATCGCCTGGGCGAATTTGCGCCAGGATGTGTTTGGTTGTAAGCATTCTGAACGGCCGTGTCATGAGGGCTTTGTTCAGATGTCTGAGATCTAAAATGGGTCTTAAGCCGCCGTCCTTCTTCGGAACGAGGAAGTAACGGCTGTAAAACCCTGACTCGCTTAGTGCAGCGGGAACTCTCTCGATAGCCCCCTTTGCCAGCAGACCCTGTACTTCGGTGCGGAGGACGTGGGACAATGTGCTCCTTACCGAAGTTTGAATAACAGCTCGAAAGCGTGGTGGTCTGCGGGAGAACTGAAGCGAGTAACCGCGCTTTATAATGTTCATTACCCACTCTGAGACTCCGGGTATGGCCTGCCATGCCATAGCCCGATGAACCAGAGGTATAATCATGTCTGAAGACTGAGCGCCTGGAGACGGGGGCTCGACTAGACATGGAAGTGAAATTCTGCTCGATTTGTGCTTTTTGTGGGTCGCTGTTAAAACAGCGTTTGTGTGCAGAGGTGCATGAAGAATAACAGGCCCTATTTCTGCATTTAAAACCACTCCAGCCGCCTGAGCTGAAGAGGGGGCTGTGAGAAGCGTTCGAGCGATCTTCGGGGCTGGTCCGGCCGCGGCGGGACATGAACCCCTCTTCCTGTCGGTTAGGACGGCTTCTTAGGCTCGTGGTCGAGCGTGAGCTTCGGCCTGGGTCCCTGGCGCTTGGGGAATGGGTACCGTTTCGCCTGCTTTAGGTGCTGACCGGTTTCAGCCGCTGGGCGGGGCTGGTGAACCTGAGGCACTGGCTTTTCCGGCCGCGGCGCGCTCTTGGGGCGCCGTGAAGCCGAGCTGGAGCGTTTGGGGAGAAAGTGCTTCATAGCACTTGAAGCCTTCTGTGCTTCAGTGAAACGCTCCGCGAAGCCGTTAACAGATGGGCCGAAGAGACCAGATGTGGAGATCGGAGAATCCAAGAAGGCGGTTCTATCTGCGTCCTTGATCTCCGTCAAGTTGAGCCACAGGTGGCGCTCAAGCACAATCAAACTGGCCATACTGCGGCCGAGGGCTTGTGCGGTGGTCTTCGTGGCCCGAAGCGCCAAATCTGAAGCACTACGGAGGTCTTTCAGGGTGTCCGGGAAAGAGCCTGACTCATCCAAGGAGCGGAGGAGCTTTGCTTGGAACGCCTGAAGTGTAGCCATGGCGTGAATCCCCGAAGCAGCTTGGCCAGCGGCGGTGTAGGCGCGGGCGGCCAAAGCTGAGGTAGCCCTGCAAGGCTTAGAGGGCAGCGCCATTTTGGACCTCCAACTGCCTGCAGTGGGAGGGCACAAATGAACGGCGACCGCTTCCTCGATGGGGGGAAGAGACACGTAGCCCTTCTCTTCAGCGCCGTCGACAGAGGAGAGAGTATGAGAAGCTGAAGAGCGCGTTCGCGCTGAAAAGGGCGCGCGCCAGCTTTTAGTGAGCTCCTCGTGAACCTCCGGCAGAAAGGGGGCGGCGCGCTGACGGGGGGCCTGTTGGCGGCCCGGCAGGTACCATTCGTCGAGGCGGCCTCTCGTAGGTTCAGCTGGGGAAAGCCAGTTGAGTCCTAGTTCGTCGACAGCGCGAGACATGACACGGCAAAGTTCGGCGTCAATGCTCGCACGTGCGTCAGGACGATCACACAGAGAGGAGGGGGCGGGGTCCACAGAGCCCGACCATTCCTCGCTCTCAGATGCCGCCACAGAAACTGCGTCATCATCCTCCGCGGATCCGCCAAAGGAAACGAGTCCCACCGCTTCGAGAGAGGGGCGTTGATCGCTCCTCGCGAACAGAACCGGAGATGGGGGGGAGGGCGAAGCACGCGGGGAGAGACCCGGCGTGAGCTCTTCAACCTCACCGCTTTCAGGGATCCTCTGATCTCGTCGCTTCTTCCTACGGGGCTCGTGGGGCGCCGAAGACGGAAGTGAAGCGGGTTCACCCTCTGAAGTAGCGAGGGTGAAACGTGACCGGAGAACCGCCATGGTCATGCTGTCACAGTGTGGACAGCCGCCTTTAGTGAGCGCTGACTCGGTGTGCTCAGGACCGAGGCAGACAGCACACAGTGTGTGTCTATCAGACACGTGCAGGGAAACCCCGCAGGAATCACAAACGGGCATTTGAATCAACGCCGTTTACGCGCTGTGAAAACAGCGATTTGCTCTTTTGTGAGATAGCAAAAAAGGATACTCGTCGGATGCCACAGGGAAACGCTCAGCCGGCGATGCAATGAAGATCTGCCAAGACGCGAAGCTGTTCCGCTGAAGGGCTTTTCCACGACGAGCGGCTTCTCTCTGGAGATTTCAGCGAAGAGGTGAGTCTCGAAGCTGAAGGAGATTAGATCTGTTTTATGGCGAGATTTCTCTGTATTTATACTCTCCTGCCACGCCCTATTTGGCGCGCTCGAGTATGGCAGGGCGCCAAGCTCTCTGATTGGTTCACGCGCCTCTGCTCTCTCGCCATTGGTTCGTGCAGTTGCCTGCAGCACAGCCTATCAGCTAGCTCGCGCGAGCTTGATGCTCTCGCTTATGCTGCAGCAATGCGTTTTAAAATAAAGGCTTCAATATTCTCGAGAAAAGGAGTTTTCCCTCAGCGTTTGCAACGCAGTACGAGAGAACGTTCTCGTAAGGGAACACCCTCAATCCACACAAAAGGTAAGTTTAAAGAAGTTAACAATAGGATTTATTAAAACAAAAAAGGAAACAATAATAAAATAAAATGAATAGTGATTCAATTAAGACTGTATTGAATCAGAAAGTCTGATGTGTATTTTACATTGATAAATACCTCTTAAAATACCGTTTAAAGTCCGTGTGAACCGGAAGTTGCAAACGACTTTTCTCCAGTGTCGTGACGCATTTCCCACTGAAAAGGAATATTGAACAGAGGGCAGACCTATTTTTTACAGTCTATGGGGCAGACACTCTAGCGCTCCTGCTCTCCATCTCTGAAAGATAACGACGGCTAACAATTTTGTTCTGTGTATTAACTTGCACGGATTAATTTTTCACCATAAGACTAGTAATATGCGCTAACAAAGTAGGGTCAATCTTGATTTCAGTTGGACTTTAACTATTTCACGATCTCAGCAATAGGCAAATAACCGGAATGAATTTCACATTAAATGGTATTCATTCACTCCATGGAACGCACTGAGCGTGATAGTCACTCATTTCGGTCTTTTGTCACGCACTCCGCCACACGTTGTATTTCACAAGCGGAAAAACTATTTATAATATATTTAATTTGCCGCAGCGCCCAAAATTTCTCTGGCCGCACCGCGCTCACTATGAAACCGGCAGAAGTCAAGCGCGTCTCCCCGGGAGTTCTGGACTGGTTCTTTAGTCGAGCCTGCCTCTTATCAGCAAATCAAAAGAAAGAAAGAGGCTACACAATAGCCAATCAGAAAATAGCACTATTGTATCTGGGTGAGATTTAACGCAACAAGCAATGAAAAAAAGCATATCCTGGAATGTTTCACTTGATTCTGCTACAGCCGTCTTTCGAAAGTTTCGTTCACAGTCAGGAAACCACTCCGAGCACAGAGTAAGTCATGATCTCCTGTTTTAATGTTACAACAAATGCACAACTTGTTTAACACAAACACTGACAGCTTAGAAAATGTTTCCCAGATAATTAGCATTAGTTTTTCACGAGTGTCTGTTAGCCAGCCTGTTCACTGACCTGCTCAGAACAAGTAGTCTCTAGGCCTAGTCATATTTTCATTATCACACGATGACTGACATAGTCACATAAACATCTCTCTCTCCAATAGGCTTAGTAATTTTTATTTATAATTATTAATAACAACAACAAAAAACACTAATATTAATGAAACAACCCCAATCAACAGATCACCTGAACGCCTGATGAACTCCGAGATTTTCCTCCACGGTAGTCGGCAGAAGGGCGGCGCGGTTCTCTCCACTATGTCAGCGGGTATAAAAGTGCGGCCTGGTCCGGATCAAGGAGCACTATTTCAGACACAGAAATTACTTGTCCTCGAAATAAACTAAACTCAGATGACTATTTGCGGTCAAACGCTAGTTAGCCGTCTGGTTTCTCACTCTCAGTCTCAATAATGAACGAAGCTTCGTGCTGTGCTGGGAAGCAGGCTCAGATGAAAAATAACCGTAGCCTACTTCTCTTGTAGCCTACATAGTATAAAACACAAGCAAAAACAAAAAAAAAAGCCTTCAAAACACTGGATATAAGTTTAACACACTAATTGAATAGATAAAATCGCTATCTTTTTAGTCTTAACCTCACAACTCGCGGAACTCTCACATTTAGTGATGGGTCGTTCGCGAATGACCAGGTGCAGTGAACATGTGAGTCCTATAGACCTTATGTAGCCCCGCCCCTTTTCAGCGCTGCGCTCGTTGTCTTTTGACTTCCTGTATTTTCACAGAAAATCTTGCGTATTTATGAATGAACGGCTTGTTTTAAAATCTTCTCGGTCTACTAACAGTTGTTAATACATCTGCTTTAAACATTACAATCCTCATGATAACTTTCGTTAACTTTACATTAAGTAAATCCACTTCAAAAGCTATTACTCTTGGACAGCAGTGACATAGGAATATACAGAGCGACCGCAAAAACGGAAGTTCAAAGACAATATTCTTAAGAGGGCGGCGCCCTCGTTTCTTTTTTTTTCTTTCTTTTTTTCTTGTTTTTTCTTTTTTTTTCTTTAGCTAAATTACAAACATTTCAAGTACAATGCAACAAAAAACAAAATGAATACAAGGCATTGTAAATACAATTCAAAATATAAACCAAAGAATAAGAACATCAACTTAAGTATAAATGTACATAATAACAATAATAATAATAATAAAAGTAAATACAGAAATCAAAGTTGATAATATCAGGGCAGTTATATGTATTTGAAAAGTTTTAAAATTTGTATTGTTTTTATAAGCTTTTTGTTTTGTGATCTCATGTTTGAATATATAGTATATTGTGAGATCAGTGTTATAAAAGGTAATATAGGAGGGTTTCTTTTGAGTTATTTTTGTCTTATGAATATAAAACTCAGCCAAAATAATTAAAAGATTAATGATATATAGTAAGACATCTGTTTAATTTTTTTTGTCATGTCTATTTTAAAGTCAGTCCAAAAAGAAATAGAAAAAGGGCAATACAAAAATAAACGTTCAATATCTTCAAGTGTTGTGTTACAAAAAGTGCATTTATCACAAACAGTATGAATATATCTTCTAATGGTTGCATTTACAGGATAACATCTATGAATCATTTTGTAGGTAACACTTTAGAATACTGTATCTTACTTACTGCATAACTAATAAGTAATTATTGAAGAACTAATAGGTAATTATTCATTAACTACTTCTTCACTACTGTTAACTACTAAGGAATTTGTGTTAACTAATCAGTATGTACTATATTTTTATGATTGTGTTAAGTAACAGTTAGTTAATCAATAAATAATTAATTCTGTCATAACTCTTGAAGAACTACTACTAATTATCTACTAATTAAGGTTCAAGAAAAATAACTAAGAAGTAACTACTAATGAACAGTCATACAAAACTAACCTCAGATTAGTTTTTATATTTTATATACAGTACTGTGTGTGTCTGTTTTCCTCAGCATAGAATGCCATTGAGTAAATTCATGTTTGAGGCAATGACTGAGGGAAACTGAAAATATAGGGAACTTATTAGTAATTCATAAATAATTATCAAATAATTCTGCAGGAATTACTTAGAACCTGGAACAGTATTCTAAAGTGAGAATATAGGGAACTCATTAGTAATTAATAAATAATTATCAAATAATTATCTAGGAATTAGGCTACTTATAACCTGAAACAGTATTCTAAAGTGAACATATAAGGAAATTAATTGGTAATTAACAAATAATTATTAGATAATTCTTCAGGAATTACTTGGAACCTGGAACAGTATTCTAAAGTGAGAATATAGGGAACTCATTAGTAATTAATAAATAATTATCAAATAATTATCCAGGAATTAGGCTACTTATAACCTGAAACAGTATTCTAAAGTGAACATATAAGGAAATTAATTGGTAATTAACAAATAATTATTAGATAATTCTTCAGGAATTACTTGGAACCTGGAACAGTATTCTAAAGTGAGAATATAGGGAACTCATTAGTAATTAATACAGAATTACCACATACTTCTGACTCAAATCAAACTTACTGTAAAAAACACATTATTAACGGTATTATCTAAACCTTTGTAAAATAGATAAGTTATCATACATTATGATACATTTTGCTAATTAAATAAAAAGTTTGCTTATTTGCAGATCAATATATAGCCTAGTAAATGTCTGCCCTTATCTTTCTTATTAGTGCTGAAGAATGACTAAAACTGGCTAGAAAATAAAATAAAAAAACATTGATCAGTGCTTTTTACTTTTCAAGTAATTACCTTATACTTTTACTAAGGTAATTTTGAAAATGAATAGGCCAATAGTTTATCATTTTACTGGAGTAATATTTTATTGGGTTATCTGTACTTTTACTCAAGTACTTGATTTGTGTACTTCATCCACCACTCCACTGCTAAAATAAAACGGTTTATTGTAACCACTGTGTATGACTGTTCATTAGTAGTTACTTCTTAGTTAATTTTCTTGCACATTAATTAATAGATAATTAATAATTGTTCTTCAAGAGTTATGACATAATTCATTAGTTATTGATTAACTAACTGAAACTTAACACAATCATACAATTCTATTACATACTAATTAGTTAACACATCTTCCTTAGTAGTTAACAGTAGTGACTTAAGTGTTAATAAATAATTATCTATTAGTTCCTCAATAATTCCTTATTAGTTATGCAGTAAGTAAGATACAGTATTCTAAAGTGTTACCATTTTGTACATTACTTCTTTTACTTTATTAGAAATAACATACGTATAGGGCAGGGATGGGCAACTTCGGTCCTGGAGGGCCACTGTCCTACAGAGTTTAGCTTCAACCTTGAACAAAATCACCTGCCTGTAATTTTCTAGGAATCCTGAGGACATTTATTAACTTGTTCAGGTGTGTTTGATTAGGGTTGAAGCTAAACTCTGTAGGACAGTGGCCCTCAAGGACCGAAGTTGCCCATCCCTGTTATAGGGTAATGTCCAAATGCTGTTTGTTTGTTTGTTTGTGTGTTCAGTTATAAATGTATGCTGTGTAAAAAAAAAAGAAAATGATAGGCCAATAACTCAAAACAAACAATAACCCATATAGATAAAATATAAATGATAATGTTATTAGAGAAATGTGAGCAAAGGGCTCTTGAACAAGACTGTTGGATGTGCCTTACCAAGTTTGAGGAGAAGTAAAGTCCAAACATTCATTAACCTTGTGACAGCGGAAAGTTCATGTGAGTATTTTGTTAAGGTGACAAAAGACCAGCGACAGCGCCATCTGTCGTAACAACAGCCTGTGTTAATGAAAGTGCGAAGCCAACAAGTGAGTGTGAGACTAATGGTGAAGGTGTGTGGGACCCACCTGTGGACGTGTGTCATTTGTCTTTTGAACAGCAACAGAAAGTCAGGCAAATGCTGCGAGAGGAACGTCATTCCTTCTCAAAATCAGATGAGGATGTGGTGGAAATTCATTATTTCTTATATGTATTTTGTTTTCCAAACTGTTAATCTCATTTGATTATGTGTTTCTGTGAGGGTTTCTAACAGCTGAATTGGGGGCAGGAAAGAGCAGATGTAATAAACCAGATAGGCCGGGGAGATAACAAACACCTGGGCACGAGAAAGAGTTTTAGTCAAGGAATACAGGGTGTCGTTTAGTAGGGTCCCATGCCCCCTCCTGAGGGATGCAGGAGGTAATTTAGGTCGTAAATGAAGGCCTTTTGGCTCCTCAGGGACAAAGAACAGTATGACCTGCTCAGGGGGGTAGAAAACCAGTCCAGGCCAGTGGAAGATAGAAGACATCCTTTGGAAAATTACAGAAAACTAAGTAGGTGTGGTCAAGATGTTAGAAACCTGTATAAAATGTCTCAGTTTTATTATGTCAATAGGCATTCTGTTTCACAACTGGGTGGCTGCGGTTGTCAAAAGAATCCTCAGAAGAATAAACCCTTTTCTCATTATTACAATTTTGCCTCTTAATGCTTCTTACGCCTGTTGATGCTGTGTTTCTCATTGAAAATTGAAATTTGCTATTACAAGGACATCGGGTGTGCCAAAGACCTACACTTGAGCATCAGTTTAACAGATCAGGCACCTGTTGTGCGAATGTATACATCTGTTCCAAAACCGCTGTACCAAGAAATGAAAGACTATCTTCATGATTTGATCGCCCAGGGTTGGATTGAAAAATCTAATTTGCCTTATTTTTGCCCAATTGTGTGTGTCAGAAAAAAAAAAGATGTACTGATTACAGGGACCTCAACTGGAAAACAGTGCCTGACCGTCAACCGATTCCCAGAATACAGGACATTACTGGATGGCTTGGAAGGAAATAGATGTTTCTCTTTACTGGACCAAGGAAAGGTGTACCATTAAGGTTTTATGGCACCAGAAAGTAGACCGTTGACAGCCTTTTGTACACGGTTGGGGTTATATGAATGGGTCTGTATACCCTTCGGGCTCATGAATGCGCCTGCTGCATTCCAGCAGGTCATGGAAGGATGCTTGGAAGGACTACGAGATGACATGTGTACCTTACCTGGACAACATCACTAAATCCTTTGATGAACACGTTGAGGCGGTAAGAAAAGTCTTACAGCGGCTGCGGTTGCATGGAGTGAAATTGAAGCCAGAGAAATGTGAGTTGTTCAAAGATGAGGTCCGCTACTTGGGAAGGATAGTTTCAAAGGAAAGGAGCAGGATGGATCCAGCAGATAATGTAGAAGTGACAGCACTGAAGGAAAAGAGACCCACCACAGTTGGAGAATTGAGGAAGGTCTTAGGCTTGTTAAGTTACTACCGGCCTTACATTAAAGATTTCACGAGGATTGCTTTCCCTGTATGATCTGCAGAAAAACGACAGTAACAAAATACAAAAAAAAAGGACTTACTTCGAGAGTCATGTGGTTCCATCAAGTCATTTGGTTGAATTGACGGAGCAACATCAGGAAACATTCAAAAAACTGATTGATTGTCTAGTCAAGCCGCCTGTGGGGTTCCCAGACTTTACAAATCCGTTTGTACTGCACACCGATGCATCAAATCAGGGACTGGGAGCTGTCCTGTATCAACACCAGGAAAAGAAATTGAGAGTGATTGCTTGGATCGAGGACATTAACGACAGCAGAACAGAATTACCATTTGCACAGTGAGAAATTGGGGGGCCGGTGGATATGGAGGGTCTCATAAGAGCAGGTGGAGTGATGGAGGGTCTCATAAGGGTGGCGTGAACTCAAAAGCCCTTCCAATATTTATCCTTATTTTCACAAGGGCCCAGTTGCAGTATCTTTTTTTCTGTAGCCACTCTGAAGTCCGAAGTCTTTTGAATTTTACAACAGGTGAATCTCCAGTTGTCACTGGTGATTGTCGTTTTAACCTTTCTGGATCCACCATCAAACTGGCTATAATCAACATCCTCACACGCAATATAGCCTACTTGCCGAGACATCTTCTTTATGTGTACAGATGTGACGTAATAACGCAAAGACATGCTCAAATTTCCTGTGGAAATCCACCAGTACCACTGGATTTAAAAATATTATTACAAGCTTACCGGTTTGAATCGAGCTAAGACAAGCATATATTGAACACCGGCTGGTTTTGTCAAATTTATTTTGGATTTGTTTTTAACCTGTTAGGCTGCAACCCCACTTTTGAAAAATCCCCAGAAATGGCATACCCAAACTGAAACAGATACAGTTCATGAACCCTTTGTACTAAAAACACAAGTATGATCTCATTTGAAAGCTGACACCTGGCAGTTTTTTGTAAATGTAGAATTAATTATTGTCAAATTGAAAAAAATTGTTATAAATAGCTTCAAAGTTTCGTAAAGTTATTAGAAATGTATTTTTATGAAACATCTTCATGAAAATAAAATTGAAGTTGGCATTGTATCAATCTAGAAATGCACTGCAGCTAAAGCCACATGTCTGACCATGTTATATTTAAAATCTGAAGATGATAACTCTAAAACTCTGTATTTAGTTATGTTTTTCAAGATCATGTCATATGACTTTATTTTGATTAGACTCTAAAATGCAACTGATGTTTATTGTCATCTTCTAAGCATCTATTCAGTCTATTGTCTCTATTGTTTTGTGGTGCAAACGAGCCCCATTCAGTCTCAGTCTCCCCTGCACACATTAGCTAGCATGTTAGCTTAGCTAACAATTTATGAGATTAAAACCATGTTTGTGCTCCAAACGTACTTTATAACGCAAGTTGAGTGTTTTAAATAACCTTCTGTGATGATTTGGCTTCAGATAAAAAAAATCAGACAAAAAAATTATTATTTTATAGTATTCTGCACGATGATAAAGTTTATATCGATTAGCATTACATTATAAATATAATCATTATTATGAAAATACCTGACATGGCTCGAAGAATACAGGTAAATTAAATATCATTGCAATCAAATTGTCTTCAAAACGTCTTTACAAACAGGTGTGTGAGTGGTTACAAACAATTTTTTTTCCCTCTGTTCATTTTCAAAAAAAGAAAAAAAAACATTAAAATGCAACAAGTACGCACTTAAAGGAGTAGTTCACTTAAAAAAAAAATAACTTTTGCTGATAATTTACTCACCCCCATGTCATCCAAGATGTCCATGTCTTTCTTTCTTCAGTCGGAAAGAAATTAAGGTTTTTGATGAAAACATTCCAGGATTTTTTCACATATAATGGACTTGAATGGGACCCAAACGGTTCATGGTCCAAATGACAGTTCCAGTGCACGATGAAGAATGAGATGACCAAACGGTCGATTGAAATTTAAAAGACTGATTCGCGCTTCAGGGCAGTGATGAGTACTGAAGGATCCAAATTTAAGAATATGTTTAAGATCTGCTGATCTTACTTCCTTACATAACATCACATGAAAAACTAAGGTGAATTACACTGTATTGGGCATTCAAGGTGAACATGATGGCATCAATTTACTGATCAGAAGTCAGCTTTAAGTCAGCTGTCTAAACGTTGTAATAGTCAGGGGTGTTGTTAGTCTTTGATCTTCCAACTAAGAGTTGGACTGTGTGTGAATGTTACCTAGTCTAAGGTCTCGTGACCATTTGTTGTGTATACCATTTGGGGGGGGGGTACCATTATCTCAGTTGGGGGCAATTGCCTCTATTGTCTTTATAGATGATTAGATTTAGTGGTTACCTCTAAGGCTGTGTGTATGTTTAGCACCTTTAAGGACAGCCCACTGAAAGACCTATAAAGAAACCATGTAAAGTTTGTTAGCCAGAATGATTTGGGAAGAACTGCAATAAAGTGAAGTCCTCAATAAAGAAAAACTTTGTTTGAACGTGATCCCCAACGTCTCCTGGTCTCTTGCTTCGACGAAGAAAAAGTTTTCAACAGTACATATGTTGTCCAGTGGTTGTCCAGACACCCTAGACACAAACTTAAGCAATGGCCCTGAATGGTGGTTCAATGACAACATTGTGACAACCCTGTAACAACCTTCACCACACAACGCAGTTATAACAACATTTTGGCTATGTTGTTAAAACGTTGTTAGAAGGTTGGGTACATTGTGCCAACGTTCTGTGTTTACTGGGACGCCAAACGTTAATTTACCGCAGTACCACATTTAACAAACATTTGTTTGTTGAACAGCTGTTTGGCATCACTTTTAGATAAAGTTTAGACATCCATCAGTTTTCTTCTGTTGTCTTGCATGCATTGGATGTGGTTACTGTGCTTCCTACATGACATGGTGGAGGGACAGTTACTATGGTAAAAACATTGTAAATGTGTGGTCTTTTTACATGATCCCTTTCTCACCACAGGTGAACTTCAAATTAATATAAATGAAAACTAACTTTATAATGCTGCTGTCTGTTTGGATTATTTGAATTTCACACAGCTGGAAAACACGGCATTCAATTTGAAACACAACATTTCATTCATACACACGGGTAGATGATTGACTACTTTTCAAGAGACAGAAGGAAATCCTATCTGTACGTGTCTTGAAGTCATCAAAAATCCATATCTTTTTATAACAAACCACTTTGAATAGCTGGGAGAGTTTAAAACGTAAAAAAAAAAAAAAACAAAAAAAAAAAAACAATGCATTTAGGCTAAAGTTTCTGTGGCATATCTCCATCTGCCGGTAAAGGCGCCAATTTAGGGAACGCTTTTATGGGTCGTGTTTAAAACTGCGGTCAAGTGGGCCGCGCGTTGAAAATACACGGTCAAGCCAGCCGCACATTTTTTTTAGTATGCGCGTCTATTTGTGTACTTACGGTATGGGTGCTGGAAGAGGCCAAAATTGATTAAAAAAATTGAAAAATTGACATTTTCTGCTATTTTCCATCTTATTAGGACATAAATAATTAAATGTCATGATTTTTGTATTAAATAGGACTTTTAATTGTGTTTAATCTTTATTATTTTAATGTTTGTAGGCCTATATATGATTTACATTAATTATTACATAATTTATTCATGTTCATATTAATGTTAATTATTATACATCATTCTTTTTTTTACATTTTCATGATTTTTTTAAGATATGACTTTTATGTTTGTTTATTTTTAATTATTTTAATAATTGTAGGCCTATATATGATTTACATTAATTATTACATAATTTATTCATGTTCATATTAATGTTAATTATTATACATCATTCATTTTTTGTCAATTTTAATGTTTAATATATGATACATTAATTATTATACTTTATTAATTAATGTAAATTTAATTTAAATACAATTATGTAAATTCAATTATTAATGTTAGTTACACTGAAAAAAATGATTCATTGACTAGTTGAATTTACTAAAAGAAATTATGTTAATTGGATCCACATAATTGATTTTAGCTACATTTAAACAAATGCATTACGTTGAACTAAGTTCAGCTTAATGCATTTGTTTAAATGTAGCTAAAATCAATTGCGTGGAACCACTTACGATATTTTTTTTTTAGTAAATTCAATGATTTCAGTAAATTCATTGAATTTTCTAAATGTTTTTATCGTAAGTGGTTCCACGCAATTGATTTTAGCTACATTTAAACAAATGCATCAAGTTGAACTTAGTCAATAAATCATTTTTTTCAGTGTATCATACATTCATTGTTTTGCATTTTTATTGCTGATTTTAATGTTTGTATATATAAAGTATTCATTAATTATTATACATCATGTATTAATGTTTGTTTGTTTATTTATTTATTTACTTACATTTTAAAGTAAATGACAAATATGACACAACAGGCTTTTGGTGCCTTTTAATCTGTTAATTCTCATTGAATTGCCTATGAGCTACAAACCTGATCTACGAAATATACATTCATACCTGATATATGAAATATGATACTCAAAACACACACACACACACACACACACACACACAGCCATTTTACATATAAAAGGTCACAGTTTTGCCATTTTATTTTACGTTCTAGCACTTACATAATGTCCCATTTTCAAACACTCATATGAGTGACGCTGACTATTACTGTATTTATTTTCTACTGTATAGTTTTGGAGAAAAGTAAAGGCCAATTCACCCCATTATCAAAGTGCATTCTAGCACTTACACCATATCCCATTTTCAAACACTTATAAAAAGTGTTCCTTCATAGGTTTGCTCATTCTTTCACTTGATTCCTGTTCAGAGTGACCCTGACTATTACTGTATTTATTTTCAAATAATTTTACTGTATTGTTTTGGAGAAAATTAAAGACAAACTCACCCCAATCATCAAAGTGCATTCTAGCGCTTACACCATGTCCCATTTTCAAACACTTATAAAAAGTGTTCCTTCATAGGTTTGCTCATTCTTCAATTTGATTCCTGTTCAGACTGACCCTTGCTATTACTGTTATCATTTTCAAGTAATTTTACTGTATAGTTTTGGAGAAAAGTAAAGGCCAAATCACCCAAATCACCAAAGTGCATTCTAGCACTTACAACATGTCCTATTTTCAAACACTCATAAAAAGTGTTCCTTCATAGGTTTGCTCATTCTTTCATTTGATTCATGTTCAGAGTGACCCTGGCTATTACTGTTATCATTTTCATGTCATTTTACTGTATGGTTTTGGAGAAAAGTAAAGGCCAAATCACCCCAATCACCAAAGTGCATTCTAGCACTTACAACATGTCCTATTTTCAAACACTCATAAAAAGTGTTCCTTCATAGGTTTGCTCATTCTTTCATTTGATTCATGTTCAGAGTGACCCTGACTATTACTGTATTTATTTTCAAGTAATTTTACTGTATCATTTTGGAGAAAAGTAAAGGCCAATCCACCCCAATCACCAAAGTGCATTCTAGCGCTTACACCATGTCCAATTTTCAAACACTTATAAAAAGTGTTCCTTCATAGGTTTGCTCATTCTGTCACTTGATTCCTGTTCAGAGTGACCCTGACTATTACTGTATTTATTTTCAAATAATTTTACTGTATAGTTTTGGAGAAATGTAAAGGCCAAATCACCCCAATCACCAAAGTGCATTCTAGCGCTTACACCATGTTCCATTTTCAAACACTCATAAAAAGTGTTCCTTCATAGGTTTGCTCATTCTTTCATTTGATTCATGTTCAGAGTGACCCTGACTATTACTGTATTTATTTTTAAGTAATTTTACTGTATAGTTTTGGAGAAAATTAAAGACAAACTCACCCCAATCATCAAAGTGCATTCTAGCGCTTACACCATGTCCCATTTTCAAACACTTATAAAAAGTGTTCCTTCATAGGTTTGCTCATTCTTTCATTTGATTCATGTTCAGAGTGACCCTGACTATTACTGTATTTATTTATAAGTAATTTTACTGTATAGTTTTGGAGAAAATTAAAGACAAACTCACCCCAATCATCAAAGTGCATTCTAGCGCTTACACCATGTCCCATTTTCAAACACTTATAAAAAGTGTTCCTTCATAGGTTTGCTCATTCTTTCATTTGATTCATGTTCAGAGTGACCCTGACTATTACTGTATTTATTTTCAAGTAATTTTACTGTATCATTTTGGAGAAAAGTAAAGGCCAATCCACCCCAATCACCAAAGTGCATTCTAGTGCTTACACCATGTCCAATTTTCAAACACTTATAAAAAGTGTTCCTTCATAGGTTTGCTCATTCTGTCACTTGATTCCTTTTCAGAGTGACCCTGACTATTACTGTATTTATTTTCAAATAATTTTACTGTATAGTTTTGGAGAAATGTAAAGGCCAAATCACCCCAATCATCAAAGTGCATTCTAGCGCTTACACCATGTCCCATTTTCAAACACTTATAAAAAGTGTTCCTTCATAGGTTTGCTCATTCTTTCATTTGATTCATGTTTAGAGTGACCCTGACTATTACTGTATTTATTTATAAGTAATTTTACTGTATAGTTTTGGAGAAAATTAAAGACAAACTCACCCCAATCATCAAAGTGCATTCTAGCGCTTACAACGTGCCATTTTCAAACACTCATAAAAATCATTCTATTATATGTTTGCTCATTCTTTCATTTGATTCCTGTTCAGAGTGACCCTGACTATTACTGTATTTATTTTCAAATAATTTTACTGTATAGTTTTGGAGAAAATTAAAGACAAACACCCTAATCATCAAAGTGCATTCTAGCACTTACAACATGTCCCATTTTCAAACACTCATAAAAAGTGTTCCTTCATAGGTTTGCTCATTCTTTCATTTGATTCATGTTCAGAGTAACCCTGACTATTACTGTATTTATTTATAAGTAATTTCACTCTATAGTTTTGGAGAAAATTAAAGACAAACTCACCCCAATCATCAAAGTGCATTCTAGTGCTTACACCATGTCCCATTTTCAAACACTTATAAAAAGTGTTCCTTCATAGGTTTGCTCATTCTTTCATTTGATTCATGTTTAGAGTGACCCTGACTATTACTGTATTTATTTTCAAATAATTGTACTGTATAGTTTTGGAGAAAAAGTAAAGACAATCTCACCCCAATCATCGAAGTGCATTCTAGCGCTTAAACCATGTCCCATTTTCAAACACTCATAAAAATCATTCTATTATATGTTTGCTCATTCTTTCATTTGATTCCTGTTCAGAGTGACCCTGACTATTACTGTATTTATTTTCAAATAATTGTACTGTATAGTTTTGGAGAAAAAGTAAAGACAATCTCACCCCAATCATCGAAGTGCATTCTAGCGCTTAAACCATGTTCCATTTTCAAACACTCATAAAAAGTGTTCCTTCATAGGTTTGCTCATTCTTTCATTTCATTCCTGTTAATAATAAAATAATAATAATACATTTTATTTCAAAGCGCCTTATCAGGACACCCAAGGACACTGTACAAAGCAGATCAAAACATTAAAAAAGTCAAATAAGTTTAAACCGCGGCAAGACAACAATGAGCTGATATGGGTCAGGTGGAATATGACTGTCTGAACAGAAGAGTTTTGAGTTTGGATTTGAAGAGGTGAAATGAGTCCATAGTACGGAGGTCAGGAGGGAGGGAATTCCAGAGATGGGGAGCAGAGCGACTAAACGCCCTGCTCCCCATTGTGACAAGACGGGCAGGGGGAACGGAAAGCTGGCAGGTATGGGAGGATCGGAGTGAACGGGTCGGGATGTTTAAATGGAGGAGATCTGAGATGTATGGAGGAGCCATGTTATGAACTGCTTTGAAAGTGATGAGAATTATTTTAAAGATGATCCTCTGTTTGATGGGAAGCCAGTGAAGTTGTTGCAGGATGGGAGTGATGTGATGAGAGACGGGGGTCAGAGTAATCAGGCGTGCAGCAGAGTTCTGGAGGAGCTGCAGCTTCTGGAGCGACTTATTGGGGAGACCAAACAGGAGTGAGTTGCAATAATCTATCCGAGATGTGACGAGACTGTGAACCAGAATGGCGGTGGTTTGGGGAGTGAGAGAGGGACGGAGACGAGAGATGTTGCGTAGGTGGAAGTAGGCAGACCGGGTGATGCTATTAATGTGAGACTGGAAAGATAGTGTGCTATCGAGGACGACACCCAGACTCTTAACCTGAGGGGAGGGAAGGACAATTGAGTTATCAATGGCAATGGAAACTTTATTAGTTTTGGAGAGGGTATGAGGTGTGCCTACCAGGAGGACTTCGGTTTTGGAACTGTTCAGTTTGAGAAATTTGGATGAGAACCAAGAGTGAATTTCTTGGAGACAGAGGGTGAGGGAGGTTGGTGGGAGTGAGGAGGAAGGTTTAGTAGAGAGGTAGAGCTGGGTGTCGTCCGCGTAGCAATGGAATTTAATGTTGTGTTTACGGAGGATGTGACCAAGAGGGAGGATGTAGATGATAAAAAGGAGAGGCCCCAATACAGAGCCTTGGGGCACTCCAGCAGAGACGGGGAAGGTAACGGATTTCTGGGATTTGAATTGTATGAACTGTGTGCGATCAGAAATGTATGAAGTAAACCAGGCTAAGGGAATGTGGGTGATACCAATGGATGATAGTCGACTGAGGAGGGTAGGATGAGAAATGGTATCAAAAGCTGCTGTGAGGTCCAGAAGAATGAGAATTGAAAGTAGTCCAGAATCAGAAGCCATGAGAAGGTCATCAGTAATTTTGAGGAGTGCGGTTTCGGTGCTATGAAGTGGACGGAAACCAGATTGGAACTGCTCGTAGATGCTGTTGGACATGAGGTGATTATGGAGTTGAAAAGCGACAGATTTTTCCAAAATTTTGGATATGAAGGGTTAGTTGGATTTGGGACGAAGATTATTGAAATTGGTGGGGTCCAGGCCAGGTTTTTTCAGAATGGGTGTGACCGAGGCAGTTTTGAGTGAAGGGGGAACTGAACCGGATCTTAGGGAGGAGTGGATAATCTCAGTGATGAGAGGGGCAAGTGAAGAGCAGCATGATTTAACCAGGGTGGAGGGAAGTGGGTCGAGCTGACATGTGGAGGGTTTAGATTTATGAATAATATCTGAAATGGCTTGAACGGAGGGAAGGTCGAAACTGGAAAAAGTAGTTATTGAGGATGGATAAGGGGTGTTGAGGTTGCCTCCAGAAACTGCAACTCCAGATGAAGTCAGGTGTTTATGAATATCTGTGATTTTAGAGACAAAGAAGGACATAAGTTTATTGCAGAAGTCCTGGGATTGCATATGGTAGGGAAGAGAGTCAGGAGGTTTTGAAATGGAGGTGAGAAGGGAAAAGAGGGTTTTAGAATTGTGATGATTAGAGTGGATTAAATGGGAGTAGTAGGCAGATTTAGCTGAGGAGAGGGAGTCCTTATACAGATTAACATGGTCCTTGTACATATTGTTGTGAATGGTGAGTCCAGTTCTATTGGCAAGGCGTTCCAGCTGACGGCCCTGAGATTTCAGAAGGCGTAGGGCGGGAGTGAACCAGGGTGCTGAACGGGTGAAGGAAACTGATCTGGATCTCATAGGAGCATGGGTGTCCAAGAGAGTGTGAAGATTTTTGTTGTAGTAAGAAACTACTTCATCAGGTGAACAACAGGCAGATATACTGGGAAAATTATTGATATCAGATGCAAAGCTGGCAATGTTAATGTCCTTGATATTCCGGAAGTAGATGGTGCGAGGGAGGGTCATTTTAGATAGAGGGAGGGTGATGTTAAAAGTAATGAGCATGTGGTCGGAAAAAGCAACGGAGTGAGTTTTACAGCCAGAGGGGGTGACGCCAGAACAACAGACTAAATCCAGTATGTGCCCTTTACAATGAGTTGAAGAGTCAATATATTGATGCAGACCAAAGCTTTCCAGGCAAGATGAAAAGTCTCTGGAGAGCAAAGAACTGATATTGTCCATATGAATGTTGAAGTCACCCAGGATGATTAAGTTATGGGAGAGGGTTGAAAGATGGGTGAGAAGCTGAGAGAAATCATTCAGAAAATCCTTGTTATATTTTGGGGGACGGTAAACAGTGACCACAACTGTGGGAGAGGGTCCAGGCAACAATGAAGCAGAATACTCAAAGGATGAAAATAGAGGAGAAGCAGGAATCGGCACAACTTTCCAGGTCTCGCGATGAAACAGTGCAAGACATCCGCCACGTCCGGAAGCACGGGGCTGGCAATTGTAAACAAACCCCGGCGGGGCAGACTCGTTAAGAGGAATAAAATCGTTAGTCAGCTGCCAGGTCTCTGTCAGACATAAAAAATCAAGATTATAATCCATAAGGACATCTCTGATTAGAGGACCCTTGTTATTGAGAGAGCGGATGTTCAAGAGACCGAAATTGACGGTGGCAAAGCTACTTTTGCAGGCAGAGTTAGTCACTTTGGGCAGGCTAGCCAGGCTACTGTGATTAGCTCCCCGGCTAGCGTTACGAGAGCAGCGGCGTGTGGTAAGCCAAGTTGGGATGGAGGAATAAGAGTTCTTGTAAAAGCGCTTACCGCGCGATCCACGGTGGATGTATCTCCGGTTTGGCTGGAAGAAGATGTCCGAAGGAATGGAGCAACCAGGTAAAGGCTGGAGGACATCAACATAGCGTCGGAGCTTCAAAAGCTCAGCAACAGAGTACTGGAACAGAGCATCGGCTTGCAGGTGGGCAAGAGACACCAGAAGCCAGCCAAGCACGAACCAGAAACTTGACCGGAGAATCCACGTCATCCTGCACAGGAGAGAGGCTTGGGGGCCGGAGATCCTCAGGTATGCATCAGCGGTGAAAATGTTAGAACGCAGTCGGGATCACAGAAGAGCGATACTCCAACAGTTACTGGTCATAAGCAGCAACCAATGTTGTACAGACGATGTAATGATTCAATTTAGTCAGATTGAAACACTGTCTGTCTGAAAATTCGCTGGTATTGTCAAAGTTTGTGCCAAAGTTCTACCGGTGAGTAGCGGCGACAGTCACGCTCAGCGTTCACTCACTTGATATGCACTGTTCAGAGTAACCCTGACTATTACTGTGTTTATTTATAAGTAATTTTACTGTATAGTTTTGGAGAAAATTAAAGACAAACTCACCCCAATCATCAAAGTGCATTCTAGCGCTTACACCATGTCCCATTTTCAAACACTTATAAAAAGTGTTCCTTCATAGGTTTGCTCATTCTTTCATTTGATTCATGTTTAGAGTGACCCTGACTATTACTGTATTTATTTATAAGTAATTTTACTGTATAGTTTTGGAGAAAATTAAAGACAAACTCACCCCAATCATCAAAGTGCATTCTAGCGCTTACACCATGTCCCATTTTCAAACACTCATAAAAAGTGTTCCTTCATAGGTTTGCTCATTCTTTCACTTGATACCTGTTCAGAGTGACCCTGGTTATTACTGTTATCATTTACATGTCATTTTACTGTATAGTTTTGGAGACAACTAAAGGCCAAATCACCCCAATCACCAGTGCATTCTAGCACTTACAACGTGCCATTTTCAAACACTCATAAAAATCATTCTATTATATGTTTGCTCATTCTTTCATTTGATTCCTGTTCAGAGTGACCCTGACTATTACTGTTATCATTTTCAAGTAATTTTACTGTATAGTTTTAGAGAAAAGTAAATGCCAAATCACCCCAATCACCAAAGTGCATTCTAGCACTTACACAATGTCCCATTTTCAAACACTCATAAAAAGGGTTCCTTCATAGGTTTGCTCATTCTTTCATTTGATTCATGTTCAGAGTGACCCTGACTATTACTGTATTTATTTATAAGTAATTTTACTGTATAGTTTTGGAGAAAATTAAAGACAAACTCACCCCAATCATCGAAGTGCATTCTAGCACTTACAACATGTCCCATTTTCAAACACTTATAAAAAGTGTTCCTTCATAGGTTTGCTCATTCTTTCATTTGATTCATGTTCAGAGTAACCCTGACTATTACTGTATTTATTTATAAGTAATTTTACTGTATAGTTTTGGAGAAAATTAAAGACAAACTCACCCCAATCATCAAAGTGCATTCTAGCGCTTACACCATGTCCCATTTTCAAACACTCATAAAAAGTGTTCCTTCATAGGTTTGCTCATTCTTTCACTTGATTACTGTTCAGAGTGACCCTGGTTATTACTGTTATCATTTACATGTAATTTTACTGTATAGTTTTGGAGAAAACTAAAGGCCAAATCACCCCAATCACCAGTGCATTCTAGCACTTACAACGTGCCATTTTCAAACACTCATAAAAATCATTATATTATATGTTTGCTCATTCTTTCATTTGATTCCTGTTCAGAGTGACCCTGACTATTACTGTATTTATTTTCAAATAATTTTACTGTATAGTTTTAGAGAAAAGTAAATGCCAAATCACCCCAATCACCAAAGTGCATTCTAGCACTTACACAATGTCCCATTTTTCAAACACTCATAAAAAGGGTTCTTTCATAGGTTTGCTCATTCTTTCATTTGATTCATGTTCAGAGTGACCCTGACTATTACTGTATTTATTTATAAGTAATTTTACTGTATAGTTTTGGAGAAAATTAAAGACAAACTCACCCCAATCATCGAAGTGCATTCTAGCGCTTACACCATGTTCCATTTTCAAACACTCATAAAAAGTGTTCCTTCATAGGTTTGCTCATTCTTTCATTTGATTCATGTTCAGAGTGACCCTGACTATTACTGTATTTATTTTCATGTCATTTTACTGTATAGTTTTAGAGAAAAGTAAAGGCCAAATCACCCCAATCACCAGTGCATTCTGGCACTTACAACGTGAACGTACAACCATTCTATTATATGTTTGCTCATTCTTTCATTTGATTCCTGTTCAGAGTGACCCTGACTATCACTGTATTTATTTTCAAGTCACTTAATTGTATGGTTTTGGAGAAAAGGCAAACTCACCCCAAAAATCAAACCCTAAAGAGGTTTGGTCAGTCTTTCAATGGATTCCTGTTCAGAGTGACCCTGACTATTACTGTATCAGTCTTCATGTCATTATGAACCATTGTTAAAGACTAAATGGTTTTTATTTTTGAAGGCATTGTAGTGCAAACATACCATGCTTATTTCATATTTTATAATTACCACATGTAATTTAAAATTATTTAATGTACAGTAGTTTACAAAATTACATGGAAATACATCATACAATGTCTTCTTGCATTTTATGTATTATTGTCATTTTAATTTAGTGAAAACCTTGTTTTTAACTATAAAAAATATATTATGTTCATCATCCATCCATTTGAGAAGTCCTTTTTTTTGTCCATGGTTACTAATTCCTCACCTTTAGTTTAGTTTCTTATGTCTACGTTTTATATACCTGTCAGTTTAGTCTTTTGTTGTTGGTTGTTGTCTTTGTTTATGATGATTATGTCTGCAAAGCTGTTTTTTTTATGTTTACCTTAATCTGCAGTCTATTGAATCTGCTCAAATGGAATTCCTCATTTCCCCTCCTCCTTGACAGAATCATTACAATTATATGGTATTGAGATGAACTCTAAAATTATCTTTCTAAATGAAAATCCACAAACAGCAAGTGACAGGTCACAGAGATAAGGAAAGAGAGTTGATAACACAAAGTAAAATGAAAC
The DNA here is from genome assembly GCF_951802725.1 of Rutilus rutilus. Lineage (NCBI taxonomy): Eukaryota > Metazoa > Chordata > Actinopteri > Cypriniformes > Leuciscidae > Rutilus > Rutilus rutilus. Next base: position 9,319,743 of record NC_140222.1, on the reverse strand, counting down.
TGATGCAGTGTCATGTCCTTGACCTTGAATATGATCACACTTTTATAAATTCTTTGCTTTTCTTATTTCAGAAAAAAAACTATGTGCATCTTGAAGAACGTCCTGGTTGCGTATGCAACCCACCGTTCCCTGAAGAAGGGAGCGGAGTACGTAGTCGACGTAGACTGAATGGGATCACGCTAAGGAGCCTGTCTTCTTCGAGCATGTTAGAACAAGCCAATGTGCACATTGGCGTGCGTGAGACGCATTGCGCATTCCGCCCCTGCGCGCGGGCATAAATACGGAAGCAGATGCACACACACCTTGTTATTCGCTGAGGAGCCGAGCGGAACTCGGAGTCAGCGGTGGTCCGGCTATAGTGGCAAAGGGACTACGTCCTCCGTTCCCTCCTTCAGGGAATGGTGGGTTGCATGCGCAACCAGGACATTCCCTTTCAGTCGAGAACGTCAGATGTAGTCGATGTCGACTGAATGGGATCTTTAACCCTGGAAAACGCCACTAGAGCTGCCACCTTCCAGTGCCTGGGTAAAAGCCTCTAGTCCCCCTGCAACTCTGAGGTGGAGAAGGGCGAGGCTGCTGTTCCACAGACCGGGGTCTCAACTTGTGAGAGTTAGCCGGCCCGAATTCCAGGCACAACTCGTTGACCGAAAGCTAGCAAGTCCCTACCCTCTAGTGGAGACCATGCGAGCAGGAGAACTGTTTCTTAAAAAAAACAGAATTTTTAACTCACTGCCTGCGATGGCTCAGGGGTGGTCTTCTGCAGTGCAGTAGCACCAGAGAAAAAGACCCAAGAAGGTAAGGAGGGGACGCAAGGCGAATATATCTCCTTGCTTGCCTCAGGGACCTGATGATCAAATCGCACTCCGCTTGGATTTAAATCCACTGCCTCATTGTGCATCAATATAGAAGCCACAACATTTTGAAGTGGAGGGGACAGCCCTCACTCCAAACCACAAGCAGTTTTTTAAAAGGGAGCACTGAAGTGATCAAACACCTTCGGGACTCAATTCAAGACTCAATTCAATGAACAGGTTCGACTTCTATTAGAGAAGCTCGCATCTTTCTAGAGGGTGCTCACAGAAGTGATGGTCTCTACTGCATAACAATTATTGCAGTAGACCAGAACCTCCGCGTCCCGTTCTTACTAAAACCAGACCTGGAACTTTCCAAGGTCTAGACGCGGGTGCCATCGTGCTGCATCCCTGAGAATGTGCTCAGAGGACAGGCTTGTGCACAATTCAGAATTGAATTGAGAATGACTCCTTAATTCCTATTCAATTCTTGAATTTGAATTGGTCAAAAACAGGATCTAGAATTACAATTCGAATTTGACTTAAAGGAAGCTGCATTGCAATTCAATAAAAATTCAAAGAAATTAATATACATATTTTAAGTTAAGTGTTTAACAATGAAGCTTTACAGTATATGTCAGATATGATTGCATTATAAATGAAGAGTTCAGATGCAAAAGCGTCTAAGTGCCAAGTGCCAAGCTGGGTCTGAAGGTACCGAATAGGGCCAGGCTGGGCATCGGTTGGAAGCGTTTTAGACTTCGACAAAACCGGACCAGGGCCAGGGAACCACAGACGTACCGAGGTGGGGCAGCGAGGTGGAGGACAGGGATCTGGCTTGAGAGGCCCGAAGGCAACCCGAAGCGTTATTTGAGTGTGTGGGGGAACAAATACCTGACTCCACTAGGTGGACACCACCAGACTTGCCCTCTTGGGGCCCAGGAACAGGGGAATTTGCTCTTTCTTTGAAGTGTGGGTACCGCTTTTTCTCCGCCCTTTTTTTGGGAGCCAGCAGTGGAACAGACACACACACAAACAAAGACTCCACCCGGCCCTCATCCGGGGGGAGGGAGTGGATGACCAACTCTAAAGCACCCTCCTCCATCCCTGAGCGGCACGCTCAGGAACGCTTTCGCTGTCTCTTGCCACCTGGCTTGGCAGCACCTAGAGTGGGCTGGGCGTCCCTACTGCGGCCGGCTCTATGCTGAGGCCTGGCTGGAGGCTGCTGCGGAGGCCCAGCGGGAGCAGCGGTTGAGGAAAATGCTTGGCGATGAGCAGGTGGAGGAACTGCCACCGGTGGCGGGGTGGCAGCAGAGGGCTGCCGCGGCAGGATGTGCCGGATGGCCTCCGTCTGCGCTTGGGCGGCAGAAAACTGCTACAACCTGGTAAGCTCTCTATGCACTTCGGGGAAAGAAAGGCACTGGGGCAGCAAGCAGAGAACCAGCGCGGCCCGTCCCGAGATACCAATCATCCAACCGAGACTGTTCAGGACACGGTGGAAGATTACAGTTGAGCCCAACAGCCTCGGCAGCCCGATTCAGCCTAGCTGATGTTTCTGGATATGGCTCGGGCAACGTTACATTCCTAGAGGGAGACAATGCAGCCGAGTCATCATTTCCAAAGGTCAGCTCACCCTCCGATGCTGCAATCGGCATCCTGTCCCCTGGAGAGGCCCGAATGAAACAGCTTGTCCATTACAGAGGGACCAGCGTGCTCAACTGGGCTCCACTGTCTGCGATGTGATAGAGGAGTGAGGGGCCCACAGGGATTGGTAACCGGGCGGGGTAGCCTCACTATGATCCTCTGATCACCCATCCCACACGGCGCCGTAGCGGGGCGAGGCGTGGTAATGGGGACTCCGAGTCTCGATCTCAACACCGTGATAGTAATATCCTCACAATGAGAACATAAACTATCCACAAAAGCCGCTTCAACGTGCTGAATATATACATATATATTATTTACACATATATAATACAAACACATGATACAACCATTGTGATCGTCCATATGGGGGGACAGGGAATGATCGCATCCAGAAATTACATGTAAATAAATACAGTAATAGTCAGGGTCACTCTGAACAGGAATCAAATAAAAGAATGAGCAAACCTATAAAGGAACACTTTTATGAGTGTTTGAAAATGGGACGTTGTAAGTGCTAGAATGCACTTGGTGATTGGGGTGAATTGACCTTTACTTTTCTCCAAAACTATACAGTAAAATTACATGAAAATGATAGCAGTAATAGCCAGGGTCACTCTGAACATGAATCAAATGAAAGAATGAGCAAACCTTTGAAGGAACACTTTTTATGAGTGTTTGAAAATGGGACATGTTGTAAGTGCTAGAATGCACTGGTGATTGGGATGAGTTGGCCTTTACTTTTCTCCAAAACTATACAGTAAAATTATTTGAAAATAAATACAGTAATAGTCAGGGTCACTCTGAACAGGAATCGAATGAAAGAATGAGCAAACCTATGAAGGAACACTTTTTATGAGTGTTTGAAAATGGGACATGGTGTAAGCGCTAGAATGCACTGATGATTGGGGTGAGTTTGTCTTTAATTTTCTCCAAAATGGTACAGTAAAATTACTTATAAATAAATACAGTAATAGTCAGGGTCACTCTGAACAGGAATCAAATGAAAGAATAAGCAAACCTATGAAGGAACGCTTTTTATGAGTGTTTGAAAATGGGACATGGTGTAAGCGCTAGAATGCACTTTGGTGATTGGGGTGGATTGGCCTTTACTTTTCTCCAAAATGATACAGTAAAATTACTTGAAAATAAATACAATAATAGTCAGGGTCACTCTGAACATGAATCAAGTGAAAGAATGAGAAAATCTATGAAGGAACACTTTTTATGAGTGTTTGAAAATGGGACATGTGTAAGCGCTAGAATGCACTTTGATGATTGGGGTGAGTTTGTCTTTAATTTTCTCCAAAACTATACAGTAAAATTACTTGAAAATGATAACAGTAATAGCCAGGGTCACTCTGAACAGGAATCAAATGAAAGAATGAGCAAACCTATGAAGGAACGCATTTTATAAGTGTTTGAAAATGGGACATGGTGTAAGCGTTAGAATGCACTTTGATGATTGGGGTGAGTTTGTCTTTAATTTTCTCCAAAACTATACAGTAAAATTATTTGAAAATAAATACAGTAATAGTCAGGGTCACTCTGAACATGAATCAAATGAAAGAATTAGCAAACCTATGAAGGAACACTTTTTATGAGTGTTTGAAAATAGGACATGTTGTAAGTGCTAGAATGCACTTTGGTGATTGGGGTGATTTGGCCTTTACTTTTCTCCAAAACTATACAGTAAAATGACATGAAAATGATAACAGTAATAGTCAGGGTCACTCTGAACATGAATCAAATGAAAGAATGAGCAAACCTATGAAGGAACACTTTTTATGAGTGTTTGAAAATGGGACATGTGTAAGCGCTAGAATGCACTTTGATGATTGGGGTGAGTTTGTCTTTAATTTTCTCCAAAACTATACAGTAAAATTATTTGAAAATAAATACAGTAATAGTCAGGGTCACTCTGAACATGAATCAAATGAAAGAATTAGCAAACCTATGAAGGAACACTTTTTATGAGTGTTTGAAAATAGGACATGTTGTAAGTGCTAGAATGCACTTTGGTGATTGGGGTGATTTGGCCTTTACTTTTCTCCAAAACTATACAGTAAAATGACATGAAAATGATAACAGTAATAGTCAGGGTCACTCTGAACATGAATCAAATGAAAGAATGAGCAAACCTATGAAGGAACACTTTTTATGAGTGTTTGAAAATGGGACATGTGTAAGCGCTAGAATGCACTTTGATGATTGGGGTGAGTTTGTCTTTAATTTTCTCCAAAACTATACAGTAAAATTATTTGAAAATAAATACAGTAATAGTCAGGGTCACTCTGAACATGAATCAAATGAAAGAATTAGCAAACCTATGAAGGAACACTTTTTATGAGTGTTTGAAAATAGGACATGTTGTAAGTGCTAGAATGCACTTTGGTGATTGGGGTGATTTGGCCTTTACTTTTCTCCAAAACTATACAGTAAAATGACATGAAAATGATAACAGTAATAGTCAGGGTCACTCTGAACATGAATCAAATGAAAGAATTAGCAAACCTATGAAGGAACACTTTTTATGAGTGTTTGAAAATAGGACATGTTGTAAGTGCTAGAATGCACTTTGGTGATTGGGGTGATTTGGCCTTTACTTTTCTCCAAAACTATACAGTAAAATGACATGAAAATGATAACAGTAATAGTCAGGGTCACTCTGAACATGAATCAAATGAAAGAATGAGCAAACCTATGAAGGAACACTTTTTATGAGTGTTTGAAAATGGGACATGTGTAAGCGCTAGAATGCACTTTGATGATTGGGGTGAGTTTGTCTTTAATTTTCTCCAAAACTATACAGTAAAATTATTTGAAAATAAATACAGTAATAGTCAGGGTCACTCTGAACATGAATCAAATGAAAGAATTAGCAAACCTATGAAGGAACACTTTTTATGAGTGTTTGAAAATAGGACATGTTGTAAGTGCTAGAATGCACTTTGGTGATTGGGGTGATTTGGCCTTTACTTTTCTCCAAAACTATACAGTAAAATGACATGAAAATGATAACAGTAATAGTCAGGGTCACTCTGAACATGAATCAAATGAAAGAATGAGCAAACCTATGAAGGAACACTTTTTATGAGTGTTTGAAAATGGGACATGGTTTAAGCGCTAGAATGCACTTTGGTGATTGGGGTGGATTGGCCTTTACTTTTCTCCAAAATGATACAGTAAAATTACTTGAAAATAAATACAGTAATAGTCAGGGTCACTCTGAACAGGAATCAAGTGACAGAATGAGCAAACCTATGAAGGAACACTTTTTATGAGTGTTTGAAAATAGGACATGTTATAAGTGCTAGAATGCACTTTGGTGGTTGGGGTGATTTGGCCTTTACATTTCTCCAAAACTATACAGTAAAATTATTTGAAAATAAATACAGTAATAGTCAGGGTCACTCTAAACAGGAATCAAGTGACAGAATGAGCAAACCTATGAAGGGACATTTTTTATAAGTGTTTGAAATTGGAGATGGTGTAAGCGCTAGAATGCACTTTGGTGGTTGGGGTGATTTGGCCTTTACATTTCTCCAAAACTATACAGTAAAATTATTTGAAAATAAATACAGTAATAGTCAGGGTCACTCTGAACAGGAATCAATTGACAGAATGAGCAAACCTATGAAGGAACACTTTTTATGAGTGTTTGAAAATAGAACATGTTGTAAGTGCTAGAATGCACTTTGGTGATTGGGGTGATTTGGCCTTTACTTTTCTCCAAAACTATACAGTAAAATTACTTGAAAATGATAACCGTAATAGTCAGGGTCACACTGAACATGAATCAAATGAAAGAATGAGCAAACCTATGAAGGAACACTTTTTATGAGTGTTTGAAAATGGGACATGGTGTAAGCGCTAGAATGCACTTTGGTGGTTGGGGTGATTTGGCCTTTACATTTCTCCAAAACTATACAGTAAAATTATTTGAAAATAAATACAGTAATAGTCAGGGTCACTCTAAACCGGAATCAAGTGACAGAATGAGCAAACCTATGAAGGAACATTTTTTATAAGTGTTTGAAATTGGAGATGGTGTAAGCGCTAGAATGCACTTTGGTGATTGGGGTGATTTGGCCTTTACTTTTCTCCAAAATGATACAGTAAAATTACTTGAAAATAAATACAGTAATAGTCAGGGTCACTCTGAACAGGAATCAAGTGACAGAATGAGCAAACCTATGAAGGAACACTTTTTTATGAGTGTTTGAAAATAGAACATGTTGTAAGTGCTAGAATGCACTTTGGTGATTGGGGTGATTTGGCCTTTACTTTTCTCCAAAACTATACAGTAAAATTACTTGAAAATGATAACCGTAATAGCCAGGGTCACTCTGAACAGGAATCAAATGAAAGAATGAGCAAACCTATGAAGGAACACTTTTTATAAGTGTTTGAAAATGGTACATGGTGTAAGCGCTAGAATGCACTTTGGTGATTGGAGTGGATTGGCCTTTACTTTTCTCCAAAATGATACAGTAAAATTACTTGAAAATAAATACAGTAATAGTCAGGGTCACTCTGAACAGGAATCAAGTGACAGAATGAGAAAACCTATGAAGGAACACTTTTTATGAGTGTTTGAAAATGGGACATGTGTAAGCGCTAGAATGCACTTTGATGATTGGGGTGAGTTTGTCTTTAATTTTCTCCAAAACTATACAGTAAAATTATTTGAAAATAAATACAGTAATAGTCAGGGTCACTCTGAACATGAATCAAATGAAAGAATTAGCAAACCTATGAAGGAACACTTTTTATGAGTGTTTGAAAATAGGACATGTTGTAAGTGCTAGAATGCACTTTGGTGATTGGGGTGATTTGGCCTTTACTTTTCTCCAAAACTATACAGTAAAATGACATGAAAATGATAACAGTAATAGTCAGGGTCACTCTGAACATGAATCAAATGAAAGAATGAGCAAACCTATGAAGGAACACTTTTTATGAGTGTTTGAAAATGGGACATGGTTTAAGCGCTAGAATGCACTTTGGTGATTGGGGTGGATTGGCCTTTACTTTTCTCCAAAATGATACAGTAAAATTACTTGAAAATAAATACAGTAATAGTCAGGGTCACTCTGAACAGGAATCAAGTGACAGAATGAGCAAACCTATGAAGGAACACTTTTTATGAGTGTTTGAAAATAGGACATGTTATAAGTGCTAGAATGCACTTTGGTGGTTGGGGTGATTTGGCCTTTACATTTCTCCAAAACTATACAGTAAAATTATTTGAAAATAAATACAGTAATAGTCAGGGTCACTCTAAACAGGAATCAAGTGACAGAATGAGCAAACCTATGAAGGGACATTTTTTATAAGTGTTTGAAATTGGAGATGGTGTAAGCGCTAGAATGCACTTTGGTGGTTGGGGTGATTTGGCCTTTACATTTCTCCAAAACTATACAGTAAAATTATTTGAAAATAAATACAGTAATAGTCAGGGTCACTCTGAACAGGAATCAAGTGACAGAATGAGCAAACCTATGAAGGAACACTTTTTTATGAGTGTTTGAAAATAGAACATGTTGTAAGTGCTAGAATGCACTTTGGTGATTGGGGTGATTTGGCCTTTACTTTTCTCCAAAACTATACAGTAAAATTACTTGAAAATGATAACCGTAATAGCCAGGGTCACTCTGAACAGGAATCAAATGAAAGAATGAGCAAACCTATGAAGGAACACTTTTTATAAGTGTTTGAAAATGGTACATGGTGTAAGCGCTAGAATGCACTTTGGTGATTGGAGTGGATTGGCCTTTACTTTTCTCCAAAATGATACAGTAAAATTACTTGAAAATAAATACAGTAATAGTCAGGGTCACTCTGAACAGGAATCAAGTGACAGAATGAGAAAACCTATGAAGGAACACTTTTTATGAGTGTTTGAAAATGGGACATGTGTAAGCGCTAGAATGCACTTTGGTGATTGGAGTGGATTGGCCTTTACTTTTCTCCAAAATGATACAGTAAAATTACTTGAAAATAAATACAGTAATAGTCAGGGTCACTCTAAACCGGAATCAAGTGACAGAATGAGCAAACCTATGAAGGAACATTTTTTATAAGTGTTTGAAATTGGACATGGTTTAAGCGCTAGAATGCACTTTGGTGATTGGGGTGGATTGGCCTTTCCTTTTCTCCAAAATGATACAGTAAAATTACTTGAAAATAAATACAGTAATAGTCAGGGTCACTCTGAACAGGAATCAAGTGACAGAATGAGCAAACCTATGAAGGAACACTTTTTTATGAGTGTTTGAAAATAGAACATGTTGTAAGTGCTAGAATGCACTTTGGTGATTGGGGTGATTTGGCCTTTACTTTTCTCCAAAACTATACAGTAAAATTACTTGAAAATGATAACCGTAATAGCCAGGGTCACTCTGAACAGGAATCAAATGAAAGAATGAGCAAACCTATGAAGGAACACTTTTTATAAGTGTTTGAAAATGGTACATGGTGTAAGCGCTAGAATGCACTTTGGTGATTGGAGTGGATTGGCCTTTACTTTTCTCCAAAATGATACAGTAAAATTACTTGAAAATAAATACAGTAATAGTCAGGGTCACTCTAAACCGGAATCAAGTGACAGAATGAGCAAACCTATGAAGGAACATTTTTTATAAGTGTTTGAAATTGGACATGGTTTAAGCGCTAGAATGCACTTTGGTGATTGGGGTGGATTGGCCTTTCCTTTTCTCCAAAATGATACAGTAAAATTACTTGAAAATAAATACAGTAATAGTCAGGGTCACTCTGAACAGGAATCAAGTGACAGAATGAGCAAACCTATGAAGGAACACTTTTTTATGAGTGTTTGAAAATAGAACATGTTGTAAGTGCTAGAATGCACTTTGGTGATTGGGGTGATTTGGCCTTTACTTTTCTCCAAAACTATACAGTAAAATTACTTGAAAATGATAACCGTAATAGCCAGGGTCACTCTGAACAGGAATCAAATGAAAGAATGAGCAAACCTATGAAGGAACACTTTTTATAAGTGTTTGAAAATGGTACATGGTGTAAGCGCTAGAATGCACTTTGGTGATTGGAGTGGATTGGCCTTTACTTTTCTCCAAAATGATACAGTAAAATTACTTGAAAATAAATACAGTAATAGTCAGGGTCACTCTGAACAGGAATCAAGTGACAGAATGAGAAAACCTATGAAGGAACACTTTTTATGAGTGTTTGAAAATGGGACATGTGTAAGCGCTAGAATGCACTTTGATGATTGGGGTGAGTTTGTCTTTAATTTTCTCCAAAACTATACAGTAAAAATATTTGAAAATAGATAAAGTAATAGTCAGGGTCACTCTGAACAGGAATCAAGTGAAATAATGAGCAAACCTATGAAGGAACACTTTTTATGAGTGTTTGAAAATAGGACATGTTGTAAGTGCTAGAATGCACTTTGGTGATTGGGGTGATTTGGCCTTTACTTTTCTCCAAAACTATACAGTAAAATTACTTGAAAATGATAACAGTAATAGGCAGGGTCACTCTGAACAGGAATCAAATGAAAGAATGAGCAAACCTATGAAGGAACACTTTTTATAAGTGTTTGAAAATGGTACATGGTGTAAGCGCTAGAATGCACTTTGGTGATTGGAGTGGATTGGCCTTTACTTTTCTCCAAAACCATACAGTAAAATGACATGAAAATGATAACAGTAATAGCCAGGGTCACTCTGAACAGGAATCAAGTGACAGAATGAGAAAACCTATGAAGGAACACTTTTTATGAGTGTTTGAAAATGGGACATGTGTAAGCGCTAGAATGCACTTTGATGATTGGGGTGAGTTTGTCTTTAATTTTATCCAAAACTATACAGTAAAAATATTTGAAAATAGATACAGTAATAGTCAGGGTCACTCTGAACAGGAATCAAGTGAAATAATGAGCAAACCTATGAAGGAACACTTTTTATAAGTGTTTGAAAATGGGACATGGTGTAAGTGCTAGAATGCACTTTGATAAAGGGGTGAATTGGCCTTTACTTTTCTCCAAAACTATACAGTAGAAAATAAATACAGTAATAGTCAGGGTCACACATATAAGTGTTTGAAAATGGGACATTATGTAAGTGCTAGAACGTAAAATAAAATGGCAGAACTGTGACCTTTTATATGTAAAATGGCTGTGTGTGTGTGTGTGTGTGTGTGTATGTGTGTGTGTGTGTGTGTGTGTGTGTGTGTGTGTGTGTTTTGAGATCAGGTTTGTATAGCTCATAGGCAATTCAATGAGAATTAACAGATTAAAAGGCACCAAAAGCCTGTTGTGTCATATTTGTCATTTACTTTAAAATGTAAGTAAATAAATAAATAAACAAACAAACATTAATACATGATGTATAATAATTAATGAATATTTTATATATACAAACATTAAAATCAGCAATAAAAATGCAAAACAATGAATGTATGATAATTAACATTAATAATTAAATTTACATAATTGTATTTAAATTAAATTTACATTAATTAATAAAGTATAATAATTAATGTATCATATATTAAACATTAAAATTGACAAAAAAATGAATGATGTATAATAATTAACATTAATATGAACATGAATAAATTATGTAATAATTAATGTAAATCATATATAGGCCTACAATTATTTAAATAATTAAAAATAAACAAACATAAAAGTCATATCTTAAAAAAATCATGAAAATGTAAAAAAAAGAATGATGTATAATAATTAACAATAATATGAACATGAATAAATTATGTAATAATTAATGTAAATCATATATAGGCCAACAAACATTAAAATAAAGATTAAACACAATTAAAAGTCGTATTTAATACAAAAATCATGAAATTTAATTATTTATGTTCTAATAAGATGGAAAATAGCAGAAAATGTGTCCGAAAATCAATTTTGGCCTCTTCCAGCACCCATACCGTAAGTACACAAATAGACGCGCATACTAAAAAAAATGTGCGGCTGGCTTGACCGTGTATTTTCAACGCGCGGCCCACTTGACCGCAGTAAAATACTGTACCCGACCCGCTTCCTGACCCGCATTTTTTAAAAGTAGCTTCCACTCCCCAGTCTTCACCTTTTCTCTTGCCGCCTCCATCTCTACCTGCAGACTGAGCTCGTGTGTCATGGTTATTCAGCCAGTAAAGTGTAGGCCTAGAGCATGTGAGCGGAGTGGAGCGGGAGCGAGCGGATCTTGGACAGAGCGCAGAGCGGCATTTTTAAAAGGACGGAGCGTCGCCCTGTTTCCCGCTCCAATTTCGCTCCGCGCACACCACGATTCTGAAGCATGCTCAGTCAAGCCTGACTCGTCTACTGTTGATGACTGCAAGATGGATTCTATTTTCAGTCAAAATTCGGCTCAATAATGGAGTTAAAAAAGTAGGCTACTTCAAAAAGGAAAATAAGAAGTCATACAGGTGTAGCCTACTATAATATAAAACTAACTATAATGTGGTAGAAGAAAACGAATGTGATTGTGGAGACATCGTTTCAGTCAGTAAAGGTTCATTTTGGAATCTAAAAAGACACATCTCTCGAAAAAAACATGCAGTGTGCTATGTGAACACGCTGGGAAGAAAGCAAAAGGTTAGCAAATTGAATACGGTAACTTGTAACAAAGTGTAAATTAAATATAGCGTAATATTCAAACAATTGATACAAGCCCATTTAAATTTTAATCCTGCGCGCTGCGCAAAAGTTCAGTTATATAAGAATGTTGGCCTAATAGTTAATTTAGCCTACTTTTAAAACGTTTATGTATTTTTTAAAATATTTTTGTTTATATAAATTTTATTTATATTATTAGGCCCATTTATTCGTTTTATTTTACAGCAGTTTGTGTGTACAATGGATATAAGCCCATTTAAATTTTAATCGTGCGCATTGCGCAAAAGTTCACTTATCAAAATTCTGGCCTAATAAATTTACTTTTAAAAAAATGTATGTAGGCTATATTTTTGTTTATATAATTGTTATTTATATTATTAGGCCCATTTATTCGTTTAATTTTACAGGACTTTGTGTAGGCTATATTCCTTCTTTCTTACATAGCCTAGGCCTAATTTGTAATTTGAAATTTTTTGAAATTGTAATTGTAATTTTTTTTTCTCTTTGAAAAATGTTGTTGTTGCTCATTAGTTCTTTAGGAGGTAAGGCTGTGGTCTAAGCTAAAAGTGATATACATGTAGATTTTTTTTCTTTTTTTGGAGCGAGCGGGGTCGATTTGAGTGGAGCGCGGAGCAAACTGCGTTGAGCGCTGACTGAGCGATAATGAGCGGAGCGGCCTGAATGATGTATAGCTTTGAGCGGGGGAGCGGAGAGGTGAACATTTCCGTGAGCGATGAGCGGAGATTCTCACCGCCCCACTCCGCTCATATGCTCTCTAGTACTATATAAATTACAAAGGTTTAATTGGCATCTTTATTTCAAACGACCCGACCGACCGCGACCCGAATATCATTAAAAATATTTTTGGATGACTCGTAACCGCGGGTAACCGCGGGTGACCGCAGGCACCCGCTCATTTCGGATCAACCCGCGCATCACTGATACACATACATGAGGATATGTATCGGCACCACATTCATCTAATTACCATCATATTTCTAAGATTCTATTAATATAATTAAATGCAAACATATAGAACATATTACATTTCTTCCACAATGATGATGATGAAGATGACGAGTCTCTGCTGGTGACAGGATCAGGCGTAGGAGAAGCTAAAACATGAGAAAAATCAAAACATTTTTTATTGCAATATCAGTCACAATCATTGAAAGCGGACAGTCCTGATGTTCTTGAGAAGACAGTGTCTAAATGTTAAAGTGGATTGTGGGCTTTCACAATGGGACACAGTGTGTGAAAAGACATTCGTTCACACACATGCATACATAGAAGTCTACTTAATATAGTTGACTTTGAGCTTGTCTTTTTAAGAAGTCACTTATACATTTGGGCAGTCTTGTTATAGTGATGGGAGTAACAAAGCTTTTTGAAACTTTGAATCCACTAAACCAATTATTTAGCAAAATGACCCAAGCTTAAACGAGCTGTCTGTAAATAATGAAGTACACAAATCAAGTACTTGAGTAAAAGTAGCTTACAGATACTAAAATATTACTCCAGTAAAAGTTTTAAGTCCTTTACAAATTTACTTGAGCAAAAATAGGCTACAAAAGTACTTGATTTTTAATGTACTTAAGTATTAAAAGTAAAAAGCAAAAAGTAACTGTGGGGGGTGGGGTCTAACATCATTATGAATAATTATGAATTGTCAAGTAGCCACACTAGTCAGTAGGAATCCAGTAGTGATTGATGCAGATACATATGTAATGTGTGTTAACAAACAATATAACAGACGTCACAGGGCTAAATGCATAACATCGTAAAATGAACACTGTGCACACATGATAGTTTTATGTAATTTGTAATGGCAAGGAAGAATCCAAGTGGAAAAATTTGCGTTATTTTAATGTGACTGTTTTTTCTTAAACTCTTTGAGATGATGATATGAACATGCCCACTTCAAGCATTTACAGCTCAGCTTTTACAGCAGATTTAGTTCACAAAGTCATGACCTTATATTAATAAATTCTAAAATTCATCATTTCTTTTTGAGATTTCAACTCAAATGAAATGCTTTATAGAAAACACTACTAAAAACGAATGCTTTGGCATACTCTTGTTAGATTTGTGTTGGTCAGATGAAGTTCAGGTGAAGTGTGAGCACTGAAACATCTGCAACTAAGATCAAATTTAGTCCCATTTATTCATATTATTATTCAAAATACTGTATGTTTATTTATTCTGACTAAACCTGTCTGTGTCTTTATGCTTTTTTATATTTGTTATTCTTAAATGTTATTATGTGTCTTGTTTTATTTATATGTGTGGAATGGAAGCTTCACTACCAAAGTCAATTCCTTGTGTGTTCAAGCACTTGGCAATAAAGCTTTTTTCTCATTATTCAATAAACCAAATGTGACCCTGGATCAAAAAAAAAAAAAAAAAAAAAAAACACTGTCACATGTCACACGGGTTTATTTGTGGCAATAGCCAACAATACATTGTATGGGTCAAAATGATCGATTTTTCTTTTATGGCAAAAATCATTAGGATATTAAGTAAAGATCATGTCCCATGGAGATATTTTGTAAATTTTCAACCGTGAATATAAAACATTGATCTGATTTTTTCGTAAGGTGTTTTCTGTCATTTGCTGTCGTTTTTATCATGCTGGTGTAAGTTCAAGTGTCTGTTTTTAAAATAAGTTTGTTTTTAGTTAGTTACACAATGCTATAAAAACGGTGGTGTAACATCATGATTGACAGCTGTGATTGACAGGTTCTCTGAGCGAAGTAGTCACTGAAGCACTAACAGACTTTTTTCCGAGATCTTCGGAGGACTGAGGAGATTGTATTTACTTTGTTATTTGAACAAGCCTCTTGTTGTACAGCAATCAGAGTCGGATTAGTACCCCCAGGGGCCCCTGGGCACTGAAGCTCATGGGCCCCCCTCCCCAACCTGACAACCACACTCTCAAAAAGACACACACACACACACACACACACACACACACACACACACACACACACACACACACATCCTGTGTGATTTATAAGCCTTTTGAAAAGTGGGGACCGCTGGCTGGTCCCCACAATGTAGGTGATCTCAGGTTTTACTATTCTTATGGGGACATTTGGTCCCCACAATGTAATATAAACAAGGGCACACATACACACACACACACACACACACACACACACACACTAAGGCCCACCAGGTGTGGGATTTGGGGGAAATGTCATATTGCGATTATTGAGCTCAATATTGCAATTGCAATATAATAAATAAATGGTTTCATGAGTCAACTTGCTTGGTTCAATCAACAGACATCAAAATTGGAGCAGAACGGAGGAAGGGAGCAGACATAGGCCACTTAAATGAACACTCCACCGTTTTTTTTTAAATGGGCTTATTCACCGTCTTTCCTGAATTTAGATAGGTGGGCAAACGCAATTTTGTCTCAGTGCATGCATTGTTTTAGTTTGGCAGCGCCAACGATAGCTTAGCTTAGCATGAGTAAAAGTAATAAAAATAAGAAATTAAAAAAACAAATTACTTCTTGTGGCCTGCGTATTCACAACGAGTACATATAGCAATGCAGATTAAGACTAGGTGATTTCATAGGCAGATTTGGGACTATATTGGGGGGAAGCACAGGCGAAGCACAGCTACTTGGGCGCAGAGATATCACGCAACACATGAAATCCCACGACTTCCGTTAACATAACGGCGTGAACAGTAGCCGGCTATTTTTCCTACAGTAGACATAATGAATGGCAATGAACATGGCTGATTTTGTGAGAGACGAAGAGGGTGACTTCTCAGACAGTCACAAGCCAGAACCATACCTCTATGAACCAGAGTTTTCAGAAGAGGAGCTGTGTGCTTTTGAAATAGAACGACAGGAGGAGGAGGTGCGCAGACTCAAGTCCCAAGATGTCAGCGCCATATCGGGATACTGGCGGCTTCAGTCCTCACCAATGGAAGAGAGCGGAGGGGTGTCGTACATCTTTTTTTACAGTCTATGGTCCACAATAGACACGACTGCGAGCTGCATAAAAATCTATCAAAACCCACAGCCAATCAGAACAGCGTGTGGGACACTAGAACACTCTCGCGGCAAGTTCACATCACCAGAGAGTAATCTTGACAGCAATCACAAGAAAATGGATAGGCTACATATTCAAATTCACAATATTACACCATTTAAAGTCGACATGAAATCAAAATTGACCCTATTTACTTAGGGTTTTTTAGGGCATATTACTAGTCTTGTGGTGAACAATTAATCCGTACAAGTTAATACACAGAAAAAAATTGTTTGCCGTGGTAACCTTTAATCAAAATCTGAAAAGTTACTTCTGGTCTGGAATGGCGTTCCCTCTCTGGTGACGTCAGTTTGACGGCTTGGGTTGAAAACGCTTAACCACTCCCCTCAAACCGTTAGTCTGCTATGAGCAGAGATGGAGAGGAGGAGCACTAAAGTAAAACCCTGCCCTCTGTTTAATATTCCCTTTCACTTGGAAATGCGTCACACGGTCACAGCACTGGAGGAAAGTCGTTTGCAACTTCTGGTTCACGGGGACTTTAAACATTATTCAAATACATAGGCTACTGAGTTACTAAAACAATCTTTCAAATAATACACTTGTTTGTTCACAGTTTGAACATTCTTGTTTCCATTTGTTTAATTTCAAGATCTGAGGTGAATTAACCATTGTTGCTTTTAGAGCTACAAATCTGGAGCACTAAATGATATTCAAAGTCACACAGTATTTATGATTTACCAGTCAAATTTGTAATAAGACAAGATGGTATCCCTTAATAACAAAAAAAGGATGATTTTCCAGAATATATTCATCCCAGAATGACAAAGTTTTTTTTTTCTACATTAGCCCATCATGTATCTAGCCATGCAGCGTTTCCAATGATCACACCAATCACGTTTGTTTGCAGTGAGAGGTGCCTTTTTTCGATTGTTTTCCTATGGCAGTGAGCGTTCTGCACGCTGTTTAAGCGCCCCAGGCGCCTCGCGTTTTACCACCTGCCTGCGCCTCGTGTTTCTGCAGTTTAGACTGACAGGACAGCTGACTCGGTGGTTGGATAGCAACACAAAAAACGCAGCGCACTGCCAGTTCTGTGTGATCGGGGCCGATTGGCAGTGCTGTGTGTGCCTTTCGAACCTGAAAAAAAGCGTTAGGTGTGATCGGGGCCTTAAGAGCTGGAAAGACCACCATAACTGGCATCTCCGCAGAGACTGGATGTTTACATGCACGCCTTTTGTTTCAATCGGACTGAATTCATTCTGATTGATGAATCTGAATGTATTGTAGTTTAGGCTACATGAACACTAAACATCATGATGTGATATGATCGTGTTGATGTGCGCGTTTATAAGTCAAAAGATTCAAATCGGAATAGATTTTTTGACATGTGCACACTGCACAAATATACAGATTCCCGCTGTTGACACTTAATAACCATTCTCCTACATTGGTTTTTTATTTGTTTTAAACAGCAGACTTAATATTTATCCCATTCTGGTCATAATTTGGAGACTATGAACATATTCTGTTGTGTTGTGCTGTTTGTATTTATCACTCAGTAAAAATGCCCAAAACCAGTCATCTGTGGATGAGAATCTGAAACAAGGACTGGTGAGACATTGTCCTGCTCCTCTTCACAGATGTTGAGTGAAAGGAGAATTATAGAATGACAGGACAGTCATTTATATGACACTTTATTCATCAGAAGAACAGCTCGTTCAGCGCGCCATACGTCTTCCTTTCGTAACCCACCCAATTAATTGAGGCTGTGTTCCTATGTATTTTCATGTATGATTGGGGGGGGGGGGGGGGGGGGGGGGGGTATATTTTAATGCATGAAATCGTTAATCTAATCCATCGTCATCAATATTTTTCTAAATGGATGTCTGAACTGTTTTATTGCATTAGTCTGGATTGTCTGAACGCTCTGTGATCGTGTTGGATTCGCGTTGGATCGTGAGGGAGAACCGTGGAGGATTGGATTCCACTGTGGAGGAATTGCGTCATCTGGCGACTCTGCCTTCACGGGAAAAAAGATTTGTCATCGTTCATCGTTCATTCCTGCAAAGATTGTAGTAGGCATTCACATTCGAACAAACTGAACTGAATCACTTCCACACAGGGCTGGACTGGGACAAAAAAGGACAAAAAATCGGCCCTGGCATTTTGGCCCAGACTTGCCCACTAATATGATCATAAACAACACCCGTCTTTGCACGCCCTTGAATATGTATACCAACTCCTATTCCTTAAAACCACTAATGCCATGTAATGAGTGAGTATTAACTGATGAAATAAGTACAAAATTGACATTTATTAATACAATTGAACTATACTCCACAGTGATGAATGCTAAAACAAGCTATAAGCTGCATTGGCATAGCAATACCAATTTCTCACATGATTTTTGGTAAAACTGTGGTGGGTGGACCTCGGGCCTTCTAGGGGTTCGGGGGCATTCGGTAATCGTCAACTATGCAGATGTGGAAATAATGCGTAACTGGGTAATGGGTTCCTACTTTCATGACATAGCCTATGTGGTTTGAAAGTAGTTCTGCTTACCACAGGCTACACTTTCTCATCTCTCCTGGTCCTCCTCACTATCATCATCAGCCACTGGAGCTATGCATTACACCGGCACAAACCCAGCACCGTCAATTAAGCAAGACAAAACAAAACGAATGGGCCGCCGATGTACGAGTTTTATGGGCCGTTAATAAAAAAAAAATAATAATTATGTATGAGTATGAGATGTATCGGCCCAAATAGCACGTCGGCCCACCAGGAAAGTGCCCGGTACTGCTTCCACACAAACTGAACTGACTCCATTACATTGTACTCAGTCTTCAGTGTTACACATACAGGTTGCTTCTTTATTTATTTTTTATTTTATTTTTTCTTTGATTGTCATTGATGAATGATATATTTTGTTTTCAAGTTGTGATTTGTAAAGGGGCAAAGATTGTTTCGTGATGTGTGCAAAGTGATATGTGAGTACTGAATTGAGAGAAATTTCAGTGAATATAGTTATGTCACAGTGTGAGACTGTGTTTTGTGTTTATTGTATTGTATTAGTGTTGTTCCCTGAGTTGCCACCAGATGTCTCTTCCCCTCACTGTCATATGTATCATGAACTGCATTTCCCATACTCCTGTCTGTTAATCATTGATCATTTGTCACCAGCTGTTTCCCATTAACCTGCATATATAAGCTGTGTCTTTGTGTGTGTCTTTTGCTGGACACAAGGCTCCTTGGCTGGTGGTCGGCTGAAGTTCACGAAAGACAGCCGTTCTCTCGAGGGTTTGCCGAGTGCATGCCTGGCCGGATTGTGGTGAATGGTCGGAGAGATGGCAGAGGGAAGTGATGTTTCAGGAAGTGAAATCGGAATGGAAGTAGGTGCCGATGGCGGGGGAAATGAAAAAGATGGTATATGGCATACTCAGAAAGTTAGGCGAAAACGTAAAAAGACTAGAAAGTTAACTGAATCTTCCCAGTCTGATAAAGCTGAGGTACACAGTGCGGGAGTAGTAGAAGTAGCAACGGAGTTTAAAGTAGTTGTGAAATTGATTAAAGAGGGCGAGTCGTTTAGTAAGTTGAATCCGGTTAAGCTTACAAAGGAGATTAATACACTGGTTGGAAAAGTGAAATGTGCAAAAGTCTTGCGAGACGGGTCTTTGTTAATCATCTGTAATGATGCTAAACACAAAGAGAGAGCACTCAGTTTGAGTAAAGTTTTGGGTGAAAATGTAAGTGGAAAATTGCTTGACAGTGGAAAGTATTTGCGTGGTGTCATTACAGGCATTTCACCTGAAGTCCCAGTTGAAGAAATTAAATCCAATGTATCGGGAGGGAAGGTTGTAGAAGTTAGACGACTAAAAATGAACAGAAATGGGGAAAGGAGTGATAGTTTTTCAGTCATGTTGAAGTTTGAAGAGAGGGTTCTACCAGATAAAGTCTGTGTTGGTTACATGAGTTATGGTGTTCGGCCGTTTATTCCTCCACCACTTCGATGTTTTAAATGTCAAAAGTTTGGACATGTCGCAGCAGTATGTAAGGGGAAGCAGAGGTGTGGGAGATGTGCCGGGGATCATGAATATGGGAAATGTGAGGAAGGAGCTGCCATGAAGTGTTGTAACTGTGGAGGTGAGCATAGCTCAGCTTATAGGGGATGTACAGTTAGCAAAAGAGCTGAAGAAGTACAGAAGGTTAAAATCCAAACTGGGGTCTCATTTGCGGAAGCGGCTAGGAAAGTACCTGCTCAGCCAACTGTACAGGTGAATAAAACAGCGGCTGTAGAGGCATCATGTAGTTCTGCTTGTCAAGGATGCAGTAAGATCAAAGAAGATACTCTTCTTATGAGAAAAGATGACTTTGTTTTGTTCATGGTAGAGATTATTAATTGTACTGCTCAAGCTGAAAGGAAGACGGAAAAAATTCAAATAATTGTAAAAGCAGCGCAGAAGTACCTCGGTTTTAAAAATACTAGCTGGGAGTTAGTGGAAGAGAGATTAAATGAGAGTCAATCTTCATCCCAACCTCAAACATGGAATGGTGTACCGTCTGTCTCATGATAATTATTCTCCAGTGGAATGTGAGAAGTCTCATTAGTAATGGTCAAGAGTTTAAGAAGTACATCTCTGATTTGGAAGATAGACCCCATATAATATGTATTCAGGAGACATGGCTCAAACCTCAGTTAGATTTTATTATTCAAGGTTACACAGCAATAAGAAATGATAGGAAGGATAGACAAGGTGGGGGAGTAGCAACATTTGTTCAAGATGGTCTGAGGTATAAAGTTGAAAATATGGGGCAGGAATATGAATCAGTAGTTATTAAAATCTGGATAGGTAATGATCAAGTTTCAGTGGTTAATTTTTATAATCCTAGTAAGAGGTTGAGTATTGAGGACCTAGGTGCTGTAAGTGGACATATTCAAGGAAAGATAGTGTGGTGCGGTGATTTTAATTCTTATAATGTATTATGGGGAAGCCCGAATACAGATTCAAATGGTGTGATTATTGAGGAGTTCCTTGAATTGAATTCGCTTGTTTGCATTAATGATGGTAGAGGTACAAGATATGATTGCTGTAGAAATACAGAGAGTTATTTGGATTTAACATTTATATCGAGTGGAATGGCAGGTATTACATCATGGGAGGTGTTAAGTGAATTACCTATGGGTAGTGATCACTTCCCCATAATTGTAACAATTGGAATTGATGTAATTAAAGATGACGAAATGCGGGTACCAAGATGGAGGTTAGATAAAGCCAACTGGGAATTGTTTCAAGTTTTAGCTGAGAGGAAATGTGGTGAATTAGATGAAAGGTGTTTGAATGATGTGGAATTACTTAACTCTGAATTTGTGTCTAATATTCTTCAGGTGGCTGAGGTCTCAATCCCAAAGACTGGTGGAAGGGGAGTTAAAAAATCTGTACCATGGTGGAATGAGCAGTGTAGTGCTGCAATTAAACAGAGAAGTAAGGCATTTAAGCAGGTAAGAAAGAATCATACACTTAAGGATTTAGTCCAGTATAAGAGAGCACAGGCTATTGTTAGAAGGACTGTTAGAGCTGCAAAAAAGGCTTTCTGGAGGGAATATTGTAATACTATTGGGAGAGAAACTAAGTTGTCAGATGTATGGGGAGTTATTAGGAAAATGAATGGTGTTAAAAGGAATTATTCTATGCCTGTTTTGCTTTGTAATGGGCAGAATGCTGTTAGTAATAAAGAAAAAGCAGAGCTGTTGGTGGAGACTTTAGTTAAAGTACATAGTTCTGAGAAATTGTCAGATACTGCAAAGTGCTGTAGAGAGGAGGCTTTAGCTGAAAATCCAGGAGTTACTGTTCGGAAAAGAATCACAAGTCGGGATCTTGATATGCATTTTTCAATTTTTGAATTGAAGAAGGCTGTCTATAATGTGAAACAATCTACACCTGGCAAAGATGGTATTTGCTACTCTATGCTTGGACATTTAACTGACAGATCTCTTAATGTTGTCCTGAAGCTTTTCAATCTGATTTGGGAAACAGGAAGGATTCCTAGTGTGTGGAAACAGGCAGTCATAGTGCCAGTGCTGAAGCCTGGTAAGTGTGCAACTGACCCTTCTAATTACAGGCCCATTGCGCTTACCTCACAGTTAGGGAAAACGATGGAGAGAATAGTAACAGATAGGCTGACATATTATATGGAAAGTAAAAACTTGTTCTGTCCTTTTCAAAGTGGTTTTCGTAAGGGAAGAAATACGATGGATGCAATTCTATGTTTGGAGTCAGAAGTGAGAAAAGCCCAGACAAACAAAGAAATAGTGGTTGCTGTCCTTTTTGATATAGAGAAAGCTTACGATATGTTGTGGAAGGAGGGATTGCTGATGAAGTTTGAGAAACTTGGTATTGGAGGTAAGCTTTATAATTGGGTACTGGATTTTTTATTTGGAAGAGAAATTGAGGTTAGGGTTGGCACGGCCTATTCTAGTACATATGCTGTAGAGAATGGTACACCGCAAGGGAGCGTCTGCAGTCCAGTACTTTTTAACATAATGATAAATGACATTTTCGATAAAATTGACGGAAGTATAGGCAAGTCTTTATATGCAGATGACGGAGCACTTTGGGTGCGGGGACGTAATCTAAAGTACCTGGAAAAGAAGATGCAGGATGCAATTGTGGTGGTGGAGGAATGGGCTAATAAGTGGGGCTTCAGAATGTCTGTTGCTAAAACTCAAGTTATTTGTTTTTCAAGACGACATAAAGACATTACATTAAAACTTTATGAACAAAAGTTGGAACAGGTGAGTGTTGTGAGATTTTTGGGAGTTATATTTGATGAGAAACTTACCTGGAAGCAGCATATAGAGTATGTTCAAATTAAGTGTAAAAAAGTTAATAATTTGTTGAGGTGTTTGTCTGGTCAGAACTGGGGAGCTGCAAGAGGAGCATTGTTGAGGATTTATCAGTCTCTCATGAGGTCTTCACTTGATTATGGATGTTTATCATATATGGGAGCAGCCGAAAGTCACTTGATTAGGTTGGACAGAGAACAATCACAAGGGTTACGTATTTGTTGTGGAGCTTTTAGATCGTCTCCTGTTGCTGCTTTGCAGGTTGAATCTGGAGAACTCCCGATGCGGTTAAGGAGAGTCAAGCTAATGTATGCGTACTGGGTCAATCTCCAGGGCCATAGTTGTGTTCACCCAGCAAAAGCTGTGTTGCAGGATTGTTGGGAACATCAGAAGTCTAACTACTATAGCTTTGGGTGGATTGGAGATATTAAAGCCCAGAATGTAGGCCTGACGCAATTTAAGTTCAGTTCGACTGTACCATGTTCATCTATACCTCCATGGATGTTTATTATGCCAGTAGTGGACTTGCAGCTACAACTGGCATTGAAAAAGGAAAGTAGCGGTACCCCAGAATGGCTTGTTGTTCAAAATTATTTTGAGCAGTTTAAAGAACATCTTGTACTGTATACTGATGGGTCTAAAGATCCCAACAATGGCAGAACAGGAGCGGCAGTGAGTATTCCACGGTATAACATCAAAATTAAAAGAAGAACATCTGATTATCTTTCAGTGTATACTGTGGAACTTACTGCCATTGTTTTAGCTCTTAATTGGTTGCTTATGAAATGTTTTGGGGGCATAAACAGAGCTGTAGTTGCCTCAGACAGTCAAGCTGCATTATTGAGTATAAAAACCGGAAAGTCATGCAGACTAGATCTATTAAACAAAATTTACTATATATTGTTTCAGCTGCATAGTAAGAATGTTTGTGTTCAGTTTGTTTGGGTCCCTGCCCATGTAGGTGTTGATGGAAATGAAGAGGTGGATATTCTAGCTAAACAGGCCTTGAAATTGGATGTGGTTAACATCAATGTCCCAATGTGCAAAGCTGAAGGGAAATCTATTATTCAGGAAAAAGTGATTAGGATGTGGCAAGAGCAGTGGGATAGTAATGATACTGGCAGACATCTTTACTGTGTGCAAAGAAATGTGGGAGGGGGTAGATCTAGGGATGGAAATCGGAGGGAAGAGGCAGTGTTTACACGTTTAAGGATTGGCCATTCGGGTCTCAATAGATATTTGTTCCGTATAGGGAAACATCAGACAGGAGTTTGTGATTATTGCGGACAGCCAGAGACAGCTGATCATGTCCTAATAGAGTGTAATAATTACATGGAAGAGCGAAGTTATTTAACATCAGTCCTATATAAAGAAGGGAAAGCGCTTACTTTAGTTAATCTATTAGGAGATGTATCTAAAAATGTTAAAAATCAAGTTATGAGGTTTCTCAAAAATACGGGGTTGTTCTACCGAATTTAATATGTACATATTTATATCATAGGTTTGCGCATAGGTGAATAATTCCCTCTGACTGTTCTCGACGACCACACTCATATCCGGTAGATGGCGGTAAATGCACCTTAAGTTGGTCTGCCAACCGCCAGTTAAACCTAAAAAGAAGAAGAAGAAGAAGTGTCTTTTGCTGGTTCATTGTTTGATGTCACTGGTTGTTCTGTTGCCTTCTCTGTGTCACCTGTTTGGATTATCACTTTGTGTACGGCTGTGAGTTTTATGTTTTTATTAAACACTGTTAACCTGCAAATCCTTCTCCTCATTTGATACCGTGACAGAATGAACCAGCCATTAAGGAAGGAGCGGGTTATCAGCCACAGGAGTTATTTGTAGCCGGAGTTATTTTTGTATCACTGCTATGGATCTGACACAGGAGAGCAACTTGGAGCGGGAGAGAGAAGCACTGAGTACCAGGGTGGCGGATTTGCAACAACAGCTCCTGTTGTTGCAGAGTGGTTCCGTGTCGCCCACACCATCCATTTCCCCCAACCCCACGGAGTCGAGTAGTCAGCCGGAGCCTAGCACGGACTTCCCTGAGAGATACGCTGGTGAGCCTAAGTTATGTGAAAACTTTATTAATCAGTGTTCTCTGCATCTAGATATGCATCACAGGACTTTCGAAACTGAGGAATCGAAAGTAGCGTTCGTGCTAATGCTGCTGACCGGTCCAGCAGCCACATGGGGAACAGAGGTGTGGGAGAGACGGGACCCATGCTGTGCCTCTTTCAAGGCACTTACCGGGGAGATGATTCGGGTCTTTTCCAAGACTAAGGTGAATTCTTCTCGGAGGTCAGGGAGGAGACCCCGTCCAAGCAATTTTTTGAGGGGAGGTAGTGCGCACCGGTCGTTGTGTGTTGGGACTCTGGGCCTGCGGGAATACACACCCGAGTCATATCACAAGATGGCTGCCACACCTGAGCCTCTTCACAAGATGGCTGACACACCCGAGCCAATTATGGATGTAGCGATTGCTAGAGACATGATTGTTTCACTCTTTCCCGAGCGTCGGCCACTAGTGATGGCCAGATCGAGGCCTCGTGAAGCAAATGAAACAGTTGAACCAAATGTGCCATATTGTTTCGAGGCTTCGAATCAATCCGACACCCGTCTCAACGGTGACACCTAGTGGTCACTTGCAGGTGTTGATCTGAAACAACCTTGACGAGCCATTAAAAAAATGTTTGTTTTTTTATTATAATTTTCTAATATGTGAAGCTTGTAACCTATAGGCTCCTCACTGTGCATAATGTTATTTTGGTCATGAAAAATGAATATTAATAAAATAAATCAAGCCACAATGTCTCACTTTTTTAGAGATTTTTATTCAAAAAATATTAATTTCTCTGCTGTGGAACGACTTAGCCTACTTCTTTTTTTACAGATAATTTCTCCAGCCTTTGAAAAAATCCTCTCACAAGGGACACAAGTTGCTGGCATGCAAAGATATTTTTTAGCTAGGACATACAAATGAGGAAAGATTACTGCTCTCTCTTTCCAGTAAGTTAGTGGATCATGCGTTCTGGGCAAATACGCATCATTGATGTATTTTTTCACTTCCACTGTGGCATCAGCTGCAGTATATTGGGTACTCATAGACCTATAAAATGTATATTCACACAATATATATTATATTATATTCACATTGAAGCTATTTTTAACATGATTGGCAGTTGTGATTGGGACATTAGGTTGTAGGGCATTGGGCTATGGACTTTATAAACAGTGTACCAAAAGGTTGTAATTATATTTCAATTATAATTATATTTCAAACAATGCATACATTGCATAGATGGCCCAGCAGTGTCAGTAGCAGGCCTAGGTAGCCTACAGGGGGAATGCCATCCTCTGCACCCTGCAAAATGGCAGGATGAGTGCTCCTCAAATGGCGCATCATGGATGATGTATTGTTGCAGTAGGCTAGCTGCCAATCACAATACACACATCTCACTTTATTTGGGGTTTCTAAACGGAAATGCTCCCACACCACAGATGTACGGCATCTCTTCTGGGGAGCCTCCATTTTATCTATCTATCCAAATCAATCTATCTATCTGAATCTATCTATGTATCTAGATATGTAGGCCTATCTATAATCTATGTATCTATATATGTATCTATCTATAACATATGTATTTATGTATCTATAATCTATCTATATATGCATCTATCTATAATATATGTATTTATATATCTGTAATCTATCTATATGTATCTATCTATTAATCTGTCTATATGTATATCTATGTATCTATTAATGTGTCACTATTGTAAGAACTGATTTTCCTGCTAAAACAAAACGCACCCTGCAATAAAGCCATAAAATGCACCCTGGACAGCAGATAGCAAAGACAGAGCACAGAACCTTGTCCTGCCCAAACTTATCTCCTTGTCCCTTTGTTTGACTTCAACTCATCCCCCCTCTCCCTCCTCAAGTCACTGAAAGTTAAATTAAGAATGTCTATATATCGCTTATGGTGTATCTTGTGAATGTGTTGTTTTTCCTTTTCATGTTTGGTGTCATTTTAAGGGTCTCAGTGCGATTGGTAAAATGGTCTTAATTTCATTGCAGTCATTGGTTTAATGAGAAAGATTGAGAACTTAGGAGAATCCTGTATCTCCTCTCTGGCTGATATCTCTTTACGATATCTTAAGAAACCAGGTGCTACCCCCCTGGGGTACAGGGATTGGCCCAAACAACTCTAAACAACATTTGTTTAACCCCTGTTGTTCTGGTCTGGTATTTAAGGTGAGGGGACAGAGCAATCTTTGGGAATCTTTTACCAGGAGAATCCCCCGCACAGTAATACATGTCAGTATTTTCCTGTTGGAAAACCCTAACACATTACTGTGTGTCTTTGTCAGGAAAACATTACTTACTTTTAGAGTCATCTTTGAGTAAATGATGTCATATATTTTTTGAATTGGCTTTTAATAATTTACTTCTCTAATTGGCATGAGATATTTTTACCTGACAAATAAATGTTACATCTTGATTTATTCTGCATTCTTTTGAAATCATTATTTCCAGTAGATTAATGTGTAGTCTGGTGTTTCCGCAAATTTTGTCCAGAATAGATCAAACTGGAGGCACTTTGAATGGACCATGGGGCACATCTTAGGAAGACCTCCTGATTTCTGACTATTCCCTGACTTAGCATGTTGTACGCTGCAAATATTATAAAAAATTACACCTATGGGTCTGCAGTGAGCGGCTGCATTGGGTAAAATATTTGCACTGCACCCTCTGACTATTTCAGGACTGGCTAGTTTGTGATCGTGAGCGCGCAGTCGCGACGTGACGTCTCAAAGCGACACTAGGTCCGTGATGAACGAATAATTGAAAGTATGGGATAATCAGAACAATCAAAGATCTAAATTAATTCATAATCAATATTTATGATTATTTTCTAATCAGAAATACGATCTAAATTTGATTATCATTTGAAATTGGAGTCAGATTACGCATAGAGCTAAAGTAATACTAAAACTAAGTTCCAATAAATTAAGTGAACTTCACTGGATCGCTGAAAAGACATACACGCTTTAAACCTTCGCCAGACCGTTGGATTCCGTCGTTGGGCTAATGGATGGTCCTTACACTATATACTCTGTCTGTCTCTAGCATCAGTCAATGTGTTGTGTAAATTTAAATGTAAGCCTAAATTGCCTATAACTAATCAAATCGCACTATGTCACTATATCAGCAAAAATCCGCTACCTCAAAGTCAAACTCCTCTCACAAAAACCCACGAGGTCAATATGCGTTTATTTCACTTTCATACAGATGTGCGATTGTGTGGTCTGTTCCCGACCGTGCCAATCAAACGCTGATTCGGCGGGCCACACCTGATGAAACACTTAGTGAAACACTTCGAGGCTTCGTTTGGTCATAGTCACGTGACATGGGTGTTTCGAATCACGCTTCGGATCAGTGTTTCGACACATCTGCGCTTCGGGATCTCGCAAAGCTTCGGAACGACTGTTTCGCGTCAGCCATCCTTATCGGCCACGAGAGAGGGAGATGGAGAGGAGACCCAAGCCTATTCACAAGATGGCTGCCGCACCAGAGCCACTTCACAAGATGGCTGCCGCACCAGAGCCACTTCACAGGATGGCTGCCTCACCTTTCTCTCCTATCCATGCCAGAACCCAGCGTCTGAGGTCTAGTCTGGCAGAGACTCCATTAAGGTCAGTGCAGAGGGCTGGCCTTCCAACCCCGGTGCCGGTTTTCACGAGGGCCACTGCCAAGCCTGCACCCGTCCTCAAAATGGCCGCCGCCAAGCCAGCAGCAGTACCCAAGAGTCTGTCACTATGCCTGCACCTATTTTTGAGACTGCTGGGGTTATACCTGCCCCTACACTCCAGATGGCTGTTGTCTCAGCGTCACCTGTTCTAAGGAGGACTATCATCACGCCTGCACCTGTTCTCAGGAAGGCACCAGAGGTATGTTCATTGGACTCAGTATTTCCTGTGTTTACCATGGCTCTGTGGTGTGTGTGGTCTGCTTTCTGCTCTTCTGTTCAGCAAGATGTCCCTCAAGCCCATGAACCTGAATCGGCCGTTAAGTCTGAATCGGAGTCTCTTGAACTTCCTGTCACGGCTGAGAGGTCTGAGCCTGAGTCTCTTGCACTTCCTGTCACGACGGAGAGGTCTGAACCTGAGTCTACTGTACTTTCTGTCACGGCTGAGGAATATGAACCTGAGTCTGCTGTACTTCCTGTCACGGCTGAGGAAGATGAACCTGAGTCTCTTGCACTTCCTGTCACGGCTGAGGAATATGAACCTGAATCTCTTGCACTTCCTGTCACGGCAGAGGGGTCTGAACCTGAGTATACTGCACTTCCTGTCACAGCTGAGAGGTCTGAACATGAGTCTACTGCACTTCCTGTCACGACTGAAAGTCTCTCCGTCCTGCCCAAGATGGATGACTCCGAGCTCCCTGAACTCTCTGCCTGGCCCAAGATGGCCGATCCTGAGCTTCTTGAACTCTCTGTCCGGCCCAAGATGGCCGTCCCCGAGCTCCTTGAACTCTCTGCCTGGCCCGAGATGGCCGACCCCAAGCTAGTTGAACTGTCTGCCCTAGCTAACCTGGCCCATAGGGCCTCTTGTGCTTCTTTGCCCAGGTTCCTGTTACCGCCAGCACCACCATGGGTTGCAGCTCGGCTCTGGTGTCTGGAGATGCCTGCAGCACCACCCTGGTCTCCAGCGCTGTTCTGGTCTCTGGTCCCGCCTGCGGCCCCGCCCTGGCTCCCTGCACCACCTGCGGCCCCGCCCTGGCTCCCTGCACCACCTGCGGCCCCGCCCTGGCTCCCTGCACCGCCTGCGGCCCCGCCCTGGCTCCCTGCACCGCCTGCGGCCCCGCCCTGGGGTTCTAGACCCTCCATCCCTCCCCCAGATCCACCTCCGTTCCTCCACCCACCTGAACTTTTGTGCTTGGTCTTATGGAGTGTCTGGAAGCCACTCCTTTTAGGGGGGAGTACTGTCACAGTGTGAGACTGTGTTTTGTGTTTATTGTATTGTATTAGTGTTGTTCCCTGAGTTGCCACCAGATGTCTCTTCCCCTCACTGTCATATGTATCATGAACTGCATTTCCCATACTCCTGTCTGTTAATCATTGATCATTTGTCACCAGCTGTTTCCCATTAACCTGCATATATAAGCTGTGTCTTTGTGTGTGTCTTTTGCTGGTTCATTGTTTGATGTCACTGGTTGTTCTGTTGCCTTCTCTGTGTCACCTGTTTGGATTATCACTTTGTGTACGGCTGTGAGTTTTATGTTTTTATTAAACACTGTTAACCTGCAAATCCTTCTCCTCATTTGATACCGTGACAAGTTACTGTTCAGTGAACTGATTGTTTCATTCATTAATTCATTTTATTTCATATTTTATTTTTATTCATTGGTTCAATTATTATTATATATTTTTCTAGTTAGTACTTTAGATAACCATTTAAAATTATTAATCTTTTTTTTTTTCTTTTGATTAATGCAAGGTGTGAGACCCCGACCCCGGGACTCTAGATACTATAAGTTGTGAATATATGTATATATTTGGTGAGCTCAGACCCCAAGTAGATATTTTTCCTCTTTTCTTGTTTTTTTTTTTTTTTTTTTTTTTTTTTTTTTGGTGTTATATCCTACTAATGGGTTACACTTTCAGTTTCGGTTTTTAATCGATCAAGTGTTTACATGTTCTCTCGATAAACCACCCATTTCAATCCTATCGAAATTATTTGTAATAGAGCTGACACTTTGAGTTTGTAACGGGTTATGTTATTGCCCTACTTGTTTTTGATGTTTTTATGAAATATCTGTAGTGACTGCATGATCATATCACCGTATTATTTACCACCATGCGAGCCACAAATTAAAGCTTGGCAAGCCGCATGAGGCTCACAAGCCGCGCAATGAGTAACACTGGTTTAGACATTGGCCACATTGGATCGGTGAATAAAACCTTGTAGAATAGGTGAGTAAAGTGGTTTCTGATGCTTAAAAGTGTTCTGCTGTTATAAGTGTTCAGTGCAGATGTCATGTGTGCAAAACGTGAGTGCGACCCAAGCCAACAGAAGATCAAAACAATCTAATCTTAAGATTCATCACTTTCAATGGTGAAATGCTTAAAATATGTGAAACTGATAACTCACCATGGACAGTAAGACTGAAACTCTTTCTCACACTGTTGGTCTGAAGTTGATAAACTCCAGTATGTTCAGTTGTGGTGTTTGTGATGATCAGAGGCCCCGTTTACACTGCCAGTGAAATGTGACCCAATTCCGATTTTTTGCTCACATGTGACACAGATCGGATTTGTTCTATGACAGTGTAAACAGGAAAAAAACGCATGCATTCGGATATTTCCAGATCGGTTTCAGGCCTCATTCATATGTGGAAATAAATCGGATATGTGCCAATGCGACTGTCATGTAAACAGGCAAATCGGATTTTTTGAAGCATTCCCAGATAGCACACGACTATTTGATGTGAAACTTACATCTGGAAGACGTATTTTAAAGAGTGTTTGCTCATCTGCAATACGTCTATAGGACGTTTCCTGTCAGATGTCAAATAGACGTTTAGAAGATGTCTTTAAGATGTAATGATTTAGAATGTATGTTAAACTGACATCTTATAAACGTCTATTTGACATCTGACAGGAAACGTCCTATAGACGTATTGCAGATGAGCAAACACTCTTTAAAATACGTCTTCCAGATGTAAGTTTCACATCAAATAGTCGTGTGCTATCTGGGTTGCGTTCTGTACGTCATTAAAACGGCGACAAGTTGGTTCTACGCGGTTTTGATGACGTGATATTATTCTCACGTGTGGAGCGTGAAGAGGCGGTAAATGATAACAGGAATTGGAAACATGGAGGAGGAAAATGCAGGGCAGTGGTCGACGGCTGAAATTACCTGCCTTCTCACCCTGTGGGGAGAAGAGTCCGTACAAGACAAAATTAAAGGCACCTACAGAAACAAATCTGTTTTCGAAGATATTTCGGCTGCAATGGCGGAGCAGGGCTACAGACGTTCATGGATCCAATGTCAGCGAAAAATGAAGTCCCTTAAATCCAAGTACAAGGAGGTGAAAGATCACAATAACAAAAGTGGTAATGGTCGAATTACATTCCCGTTCTACCACCAAATGGATGTAATTTTAGGGGGCAAGCCCAGCGTCACACCAATAAATGTTATGGACAGTTCCCGTGAAGAAGAGTCAGTGGATGGGGAGGACACCGACATTCCTACCGGTAGGAACTTTCATGCTCACATTAATGTTTGCTAGTTATCGTCTTGTCGTCAGATGAGAAAATGTGATGCGTTTAGTCCCATGCCCCCGCCCCCACCCAGAAACAAGGCTATATTAACGTTATATATCCATTGTTATAATACCAAATGTTAAAAAGAGAGAACATTTTTGATTTGTGAGCCACACTGCAAAAAAAAAAAAAAAAAAAAAATGCTTTTCTTATTTAGTATTTTTGTTTTGTTTCCAGTCCAAATATCTAAATATGATTGAATCAAGAAGCATTTACTAGATATGTAAAATTACATATTGTAAAAAATAAAATGCTTAAAATAAGCACAATTATCTGCCAATAGGGTATGCAAATTAATATTGGTTTCCATTTGAATTAAGATTTTTCTTGGTTTCCATTTGATTTTTTTTTTTTTAGGCTAAAATATGTCTGTCCAAAAGGCTTTTGGCCTTTGGCCTTGTTTAATATGCCTTTGGTCTTGTTTAATATGGCCTTGTTTAATATTTGGCCTTGTTTAATATGCCAAAAGGCATATTAAACATCCACAATTAAAAATGCTTTTCATATATTACACATCCAAAACTGACCTATTAAATACCACAATTATCTGTTGTTCTAGTTGTTACTTTGTGTCAAGAATGGAATTGTTTTTTTTAGATGATCCTCGTGATTCTCCTGAGGCCTCATTCAGTGACTCAACCACTTCAAGTGACAATAGGCCTACCTCATCCATCAAAGAAGCAACATGTGCACACCATCAGGAGAGTCGAACTGGTAGGGCTTGATTATGTTTTTCCAGTCATAGTGTGTCCATTTTACAAATACTTGTTTTAAGTGGTTAAATGGAAAAAGTAAAGTAACCTATAAAGAAATGTAGTTACTGTCATAAACAATTTCTTTGAAACATTAATAAATAAAAAAAATTTACAGGTCCATCTACAACACGGAGAAAACGCAAAAACAAGATGGAAACCACAATGGAGCTGTTCGCACAGAAAATTGCCAGTACTCTCAGCCAGACGGATGACGCAGAGCTTCAACTCAAACTGCAGGCTGCCCAGCAAGCCCACGAGTTGCGTATGATGGGCATGTTCTGAAAACAGCTGAAAACCCATCTCTTCCATGAGCACCTAAACTCATAAAAAAAAAAAAAAAAAAAAAAAAAAACCTCTCCCTTAAAATCCCACTTATCATGCTTATGCTACTCTGAATAATGCCTGAACTTCGTATTCTGAACACTTCTTGCGTTGTTGTTGTCTTTTGCCTCTTCATGATGACTCGCTTAATTTAGTCCTGATTTGTAAGTCGCTTTGGATAAAAGCGTCTGCTAAATGACTAAATGTAAATGTAAATGTAAATGTTCACCCAGTTCCTCGCCAGCAGACCTCCTGTCCTAAGGCCATTCCCAGAGCAAGCCCACCCTCCTTGGTTTGAACACACACGGCCACCTCCCTTCTACCCAGATCAATCCCACACTCCACCTTTCCACCCAGATCATACTAATGCTCATCACTTCAACCAAGATCACACACGCCCTCCTCCCTTCCGCTCAGATCAGACCCAAAAACCACCTTTCCACCCAGATCATACTAATGGTCAGCACTTTAATCAAGATCACACACGCCCTCCTCCCATCCATCCGGATTATACACACACTGCACCTTATCACCCAGATCAAACACGCATAACAGTAACACCTCACCAAAGTGAAGCCACCAACTTTCATACCTGGTACGAAGGTTATGCTTCTACTGGGTCCTCTCATCATTCACACACTCAGACACACATCCCTTCCTCTCACCATGATGCCCAACTTTTGACCTCTTACCAGGGCCACACACACTCTCAGCCCATCATTTCTGCTCAGTCAAGGCCAGGCAGCCCCCAAGAGTGTTCAGCCTCAGCCCCTTGCCCCACAATTGATAGTGTTTAGAAATAATAATTTTTCAGCTGTTCATGTGGCAAGTTTTGAAAATGGATGGGCAAAAAATGCATCCAATTTAGTATTTGTCAGTACTCAGGGTACTGAATGTTCAGAATTGCCTTTGTTTCATCATTGTAATGTGTAGCCAATGTTCATTTGAGCTATCTCGTGTTAAATGGAGGAGTTTAGCTTTGTTTTGATCTCTTCAGTCTTGAATGCACTTGTATCTCGCATTTTTCAACATTTGAGTTAGATCTGAATACAGTTGAAAATAACTCATGTTCAGCCAGAATAAATGTTTTATTTTATTATTGGCACACGATAACTTGGTCATTTGAGTGTGATTGTACACCAACACAACAGAGTAACAAAAATAAAGTATCAAAATTAATAACAAATAATTGTAAAGTAATCATTCCATTAATATTGCGAGGTATTCACACATTCTTATCTCGCCGTATTGCCATGTTCAGCGCTGTGTAGCAAAATGCTGGGTCAGTGCCTCCCGAACTCTCAATGGTTGAGTGTCCACAACAGCCACTAGGTCACCATCCTCACCTGTTGCTTCAGGAGGGCCAGCTGCAGGGAGGTCCTCACCATATGTTTCATTGTGCTTTTCACATATGTTATGTAGCGTGCAACATGTAACAATAACAGTGGGGACCAAAGCTATGTCAATATCAAGACGTTTGGCTAGACATCTCCATCTACCTTTTAATCGACCAAATGCACATTCCACTGTCATTCTAGCACTGCTTAGCCTCTGGTTGAAGTAGCGCTGGTCTTCTGTAAGGTTTCCCGTATCAGGGTAACCCTTCATGAGCCATGGCCGAAGTGGGTAGGCCGGATCTCCCAGCAGCATGATAGGCACCTGTGCACCTTGGATCTCATCTGTGATCTGAGTGAAAATATCAGAAAATGTGTAACTGCATTCAATCTACAGATCAAAAGTACAGGTCTGCATAATGAGTATTTACAATTCAGGTTAATGTTTTTAGTACAGTATATTGTAGCACATTGAAAACAAAATTATATTATGATATCTATAGCTTATGAGGATCATGATTTTCAATTCTAATAGCAGAAATTTGAAATGTCATATAAAAATATTGAATTCTTATGGGTGCATGGTTAGAACATCATAATTGATCAGTCTGTCACTGCAAGTAATCAGTCTTTATGGAAAAATAACTCACGTTGGGAAATAGCACTCCTCTTTCTGCCTTGTCATAAATGTCAGAGTTCCTGAGAACTCTGGAGTCATGAACACTTCCAGGCCATCCAACATTGATGTTTGTGAAACTATTGAGATGAAAAGTCTTTATCATTTCGAGCCTTGTAACATAACAACTACACATGTAAAACTGCACATAAATGTATATTTCGCAGGCAGTTTAAGACTGGATTTATATTTTTTAAATTTTATTTTAAGGAAATACTAATATTTTTCTACTTTAAATGCTATTATAATTATGAAAATAACATGTTTTATGTGAGTTTATAATGTAATACATTTCTATTAATGTAAAATTTTATTATTACATTATGAACTCAAGATTGTATTACATTTTGAGAAAAGTATTACATTATGAACAGTTTATTAAATGCAATGGAAGTTAGGATGCTTTGATGACAATATTATATATATATATATATATATATATATATATATATATATATATATATATATATATATATATATATATATATATGTCAGTATATTGTGAAATTATTTTTATTTGCTGTCCTTACCAAAATCTGTGGTCCACAACAGCTTGCAAAATGATAGAATGCCATCCCTTTCGATTAAAGTAGTCAGTGTGGTCCTCAGATGGAGCGATGACCGGTATGTGGCTCCCATCGATGGCCCCAGCGCACTGTGGGAACCCCCAGCGGGTTTTGAAACCTCTTATGATGTTCTGCAGCTCTCCCAGCTGCGGAAGCTGGATGTACTCACGCCACAAATTGTTTTGCACGGCTTGACAGAATTCGTGGACTATCAGGCACACCGATGCGCTGCTTATCCCAAACAGGTGTGCCAATGTGCGATAGCCCGCACCTGTTGCAAGCCACCAGAGAGCAACCCCGACGCGCATCTGCAAAGGGATGGCCCGTCGAAACGTCGTGTCGTCGTAGGAGAGGAATAAGGACAAACGTTGACACAGCATATCAAACGTTGGCTTGCTCATCCTAAAATTTCGGATCCACTGCTCCTCATTAAAGCCCGCCACAATATGCTCCCACCAGTCCTGAGACCTCTCTCGCATCCAGACATTCCTCTGAATGGTGGTGGAAACAATAGCTGAAACGTATGCGCAAGCTGCAACTATGGCCCGTTTCCTTTTCCTCCTTCTCTGCCTCAAAATCATGGGGATGTTTGATGAACTTCGCATACATCGCAGAGCTAGCATCAAACATATTGTGTGTTCGTCCATCTCGGATAGTGTGTGCAAGAACCCCCTTTAGGCATGCGCGATGTTTCAGATAGTATGGCTAGTGTAAACACGTGAATCGGATATGGGTCACAATTTAAAGAACGTGTAAACAGACAGTCAAAAAAATCGGATATAGGCAACAAATCAGAATTGGGCATCAAGACCTGCAGTGTAAACGAGGCCAGAGATCCAGTTTGATCGTCCAGCTTCAGTCTGTCTCTGAATCTCCCATCAGGATCATCATCATATACAGTGATTCTGTCGGCCAGCACATTAATTTGAGCTATTAAAGTGTTTTCAGTACCAAACTTCCACAGAAGCAGATCATCATCCTCCATTTCAGTGAGATCAGAGTTTAGAGTGACTGAATCTCCCTCCATCACTGACACTGACTTCACTGCATCTATCACCAAACACACCTGAAGAACATTGAATTTGTCACAGATGAAGGGTAAATATATATTTTTAAATAGAATAACTGGTTTATAATTAATAATACAGTCAGTTGGCCCCTTTAGTGCCCTTGCTCCGAAAAAAATGATTGGTTATGGGAAACCAAACATGCCAAGCAAAGCACAACCTAAATGGACAGAGTTCATTTATCATTGATTTTGCAAAGCAGATCATTTGTAAGAGTTATCTGTGAACTAGTGAGGATTGTAATACTGGTACACATTCAATTTCCCCTCTGAATTCTCTAAAACATAACTGGAAGTAAAACTACTTAATCCCCACGGTGTACATTGAATGGTTTGCATTGCTTCTTTTTTGGAGATAATATAATTAAAATCATATAATTTACTTCCCGTCATGTTATTTCAAACCCATTCTGTGAAACAAAAGTAAATGTTTAGCTGATTTCTCAGTGATCAATATCCAAATGTGATAAGAACAGATTCTGCTGTAACTTACCAACCAGATGCCACAAGTAGAGAAAAACAACCATGTGGACCATTTTATAAAATAATGGGTGCCTGAAATATGCGAACACTTCTTTGACAGACAGATTGTGAACAAACAGGATGGTGTTAAACTGTGATGTTAAGCAAGTGTTTGCGTATCCTCTCACAGGATTTGACCACAACCCACACATTGCACTATTTTTGCATCCTGGTTGTACTTGTTCATCTAACCCCTGATATAACTGACACTTTTCTTCGTGGCAGATAGTATTATTTTATTTATTTTAAGTTCTATATCACATTGCAATGAGTTAGTTCAAAGGGGAAATATTAATAATAACTCATAACTTTTTATGATTAATTATTCATATTTGGGTCAGTTAATTGGATTAACTTTATTTAGCTAAATTAATATTATAATCAATTAATCAGTTCGTCCAACAAACTCTTTTGATTATTCGTTTATTCTAAGAAAAGCGTATCTTTCATGGCCACCGAAAAATAATTTCTTAGCATGTACAGCACTTAGAGCCTGTAACAAGATCAAGATCGTAAAATAGACTTTGTTGCAAGCAGAGAATCAGAACCAAATACATAGTGTGCACAATTTTTAACTAAATCACAAATATAACTAAACTAAACAAACATACATAAATACATACATGCATAAGTAAAATGGTGAGTGATAGAAGATGTACCTTTTAGCTTTTGTACCTTAGGGTATCACCCAAGTGACAACTTTGTACCTTTTCTATGAGACTGCATCAACTTCTGGTTCACCCTGGTTCTCCATCCCTCGGTCTTCCATCTTCCTGGCTCTGCCCTGGACTGCACTGCCTAATGCTCCACCATTGGACTTCATCATACCGGCTTCTCCAGGGCATCCCATTGCGCCAGCTCCTATGGTTTCTTACTCTGTGGCGGTCTCCAGCCTGTTCCTCTATGGACTCCTCTCTAGGGATCTGGCCCTCCTTCCCCTTGATAATGATCACCTACTCCCACCACTTCAGTGAAGTTTATTTATGGCACCAGCAGCTGCCTAGCGAGAGGGGGAGAGGAGTCACATCTTGTATGTGTTCTATGAATTTAGTTCATTCCCTGTATTTAGTCATGTCAGAATTTTTTTTTTCTTTCAAAGTTACTCATTCTGTTAACTTGTTTTTAGTTCCTGTATTTGTCCTGTGTATTTATACCCCAAGTTCTTGGTCTTTTGTCATAGGTATGTTGGTTGGTTGGTTTGCATTGTGCTCCAGAGGGTTTTTCTATTGTTGAATAAATACTGTATATACATCCCAGCTAGCAGGGAACGTTCTCAGAACATTCCCTACAAGTTTGGTTAATGTTTTAAAGAAAACATTTGAATGTAATGTTCAAAGAATGTTTTAAGGATGTTTTCTCATTCCAAATAATGTTTGGTACTAAACGGTTATCCGGACCACACGTGACCACAACCGCTCTTGGTTGGTCGTAACCCCAGTGACGGGTAGTTTTAGGGGCGGTGTTGGGGTAGGTCATCACATGTGGTCTGGATAACCGTATAGTACCTAATGTTTCTAAAAGGTTAAATGTAAACTATGATATAACATTTTAAATTTAATATTTTGAGGATGTTTTTAGAGAATGTTATCCTACACTGCAAAAACTCTCCTGGGAGTTTATTTGACTCCACACTCAAAGGGTTAAAGTGTTAAAATATGAGTGTTAAATGAGCACTGAAGAGTGTTAAAATGAATGAGATAATTAAGTGATTAATTGAGTGATGATTGACCATTATTGACGACACCTGATGTTAACAAGCAGAATCACCAAAGGAGAAAATCTAATTGTAAGTTACCATTATGGTGATTAGCGTTTGCTTTAGTTGGGCTCTTGACCCTTAAACTACTAACTTTAGATTTTGTCTGACTGTTGTAATTAAGTTATAACTGACAGATGAACAAAGATAAAAGGTGACCAGGTGGTGTTGGTTATGTTTTGACGTAATCATCAGTTGACCTGAAACACTAAACTCATTTACACTTAGTCATTTAGCAGATGCTTTTATCCAAAGCGACTTACAACAGAGGACTAAAGTTTAGAGAGTGTTGATTGCAGCAGCCTGGTGGTTTTATAGCATATGATTTGTAGTATTTTCTATAGAATCCAAAATATTTCTTAAAAGTTCTGTTCAAAAGATTTTCTTTAGACACACAGACATCAAGATTCAGCCGGTGAATCTCAACAATGGTGACAATAATAAAGCATGTTGCAGTGCATTCTGGGTGCCACCAACCAAAACTCATTCATGGCTCCCATCATGCATTGCGTTATAAATAAATTATGATATGAATTATCTTAGTTATTTCCTTTTCCTAATTAAATATTTCGTTTGTCACCATTGTTGAGATTCATACACTCATTCTTGATGTCTGTGTGTGCCTAAACAAAATTATTTATTTTTTTAATCAAAACAACTTTTAAGAAATCCTTTGGAATAAATAGAAAATTCTGGATCTTATGTTGTAGAATCACTTGATGATGTAATCAACAATATAAATTTAAGTCAGAGATTAGGCTCTAAATGAGTTTTGGGATTCAGGTCAAATGATGATTATATCAAAACATAATCAACAACGTCTGATCATCTTTTCTATTTGTTCATCTGGGAGTTATAACTCAGTTACAACAGCCAAACAACATTTAAAGTTAAAAATGTAAGGGTCAAGAGCCCAACTAAAACAAACACTAATCACCACAATGGTGACTTAAAATAGTGATTTTTCTCCTTCAGTGATTCTGCTTGTTAACATCAGGTGTCTTCAATAATGGTCACTCATCGCTCAATTAATCACTCAATTATCTCATTAACTTTTTATCACTGGAGTTTTTGCTGTGTACCTTTTAGGAGAACATTCTGGGAACCAAAATAAAACTACCTGCTGAAAACATTATTAGAACTTCATGGTAATGTTCTCAGAACGTTTTTAGAACAAAACATTTCTAGCTGGGATGTTTGTGAAGCAGAAGCTGTTTGTTCACCACATTTCTAAACAGATCAGACCACAGCAGGTTTCATTTTGACTCTCAAACTGAGCTGATGGAAGTGAAAAACATTTATTTTACTCCAGTCCAAAACATTTTGTAGGTCTTGTGTTTAAGATATGTTTTTGCACTTTAGTTAAACATTCATTTATGTGTTCTGTTATTTGCTTTGGTAATATTTCCTTATATTACATTGTAAATTCACAACCAGTGAACAATAAAAATGTATTGTTTTGTCATTCCTCTAGTGCATTGGCAAAAAAAAAAAAAAAAAATTGTATTTAAATCCTGGATCCATTTACATTACTGTATCCTGTCTTTACAAACTGTTTAGACAGTAATTTATTCAGTACCATTTAGCTTTTTTGTGTTTATTATCTAATATGAATACATCAGAAATGATATAACTGTCTGGATGACATTTTAAGATAATGAAGTCGCTTCATTCTTTATGAAAGATGGTAAAAAAAATATAGAGCTAAAGTGGCTCAACGCAACTCAGTGGGGGCGATCTGTGGGCGTGACATCTGAGACTTGTTTTGCAGACTATTTTAAAGACTGCTGTGTGAACTGGGTTAATGCAGAAATTTATCTGGCTGATTAAAAAATCAGCAAGAAGTGATGTCTTGCACAGAATATAATTGTAACTCACAAACCAGACGCCACAAGCAGAACAAAACAAACATGTGAACCATTTTCAGACAATAGCACTATGTGAACACTTCAGAGAGAGACAGATTGTGAACTAACAGGACAGTGTTAAACTTATATTATTGTAGTGTTGCATGTGAAATCTCACCCACCGGGTTTGGCGACCACCCCAGATATTCTTGGGTGAAGAATGCACAAGATAATCTTGCATGTACTGGTTGTAAATGTTCATGAATTCCCGTTAAGCCTTACACTGTTGATATTGGCAGATAACAATACAAATAATAAAAAAAATATTTTGGACCTTTTATTTGTAGTCAATTTCAATTAAGTTGACCTCTGTCATGTGACTCTTGTTTTGTGTTTCTTTGTTGATAGTGTGCTGCGTCGCCCTTTTGGGTGGTTTCTGGGTGGGGTGGGTTCGCCTGTTCAGTGCACCACCGCTGGCTCTTCGCCCTCAGAGAACAGCTATACCTGCACATGCACTCTCACGGCCCACTCTAATGCAACCGTGGCAACCTTAACTAACTTTGTAGAGTCTGTCAGGAAATCGCTATACAAATCATTCTTTTTCAGACAGTCATCTGATACCCCAAATGGATTCTTACTCTCTACAGCAATGAACAGACTGAGACAATACTATCAGAGTAGGGCAGTCCACACTCTCAATTTATCTCTTGCAGAGGCAAAAGCTAAATACACCACTCTTATGCCAGCTTAGCTAGAAGTTCCATGGGCCAGATACACAATTACATTTTAAAGGTTTACCCTGGCTTTGCTCAGTAAATCTCTC
Organism: Rutilus rutilus; assembly: GCF_951802725.1. NCBI lineage: Eukaryota > Metazoa > Chordata > Actinopteri > Cypriniformes > Leuciscidae > Rutilus > Rutilus rutilus. Next base: position 9,277,831 of record NC_140222.1, on the reverse strand, counting down.
TTATATAAGAACTTCAGGTGCCTTCTCTGATCTTCTGATGTTGTGGTTTTGTAGCTGGCTTCCGCTTGCTGCTTGTTTGCTCTCTCTCTTTCTCTCCAAAAGATCTTCCACACGAGAGCCCTAAAGGCCATGATTTTATAATTCATAATGATGCACAGTATGTCTACATTTACACACATGCTTACTTGCGTTAACATATTTCCTGCATACTTTAATTGTTAAATTAATTGCATCAATTGATTTATTTACCTGCGTCAAAACATTTCCTGTCTGCGTCAATGGCATTAGCAATACTGTATTTTTTATCAGATGTCTAATTTCTAGACAATTTATTCGAGAATTTCTTTATATTTGACAGTTAGGCTACACACAACAATGCTCTTGTCCCCCAGAACCCATTTTCACCCACACACATAATGCAACAAACGTCATTTTTGCAGGATGTGGTCTAGACGTGTGTGCACAGTATCTTATCACCTTATGTAAAACTCAGGGCCACATGAGAATTTCCTAGATCCTTAATTTTCTGCTTTTTATTATATGTTTTCTTATACTTTAGACCTATATCTAATTGTTTGGAAGAGAACACTCCATTTCTCTTGACAATATAGTTCATGAGATGTGTTTGTGTCCATTCATTGAATCACATTCACAGTTTTCTATGCGGGAAAAAAAAAACTCTTTAAACGTCTGTGGGTGTTGTGTGCTTTGCTGACATAGCTATACGTTTTTGCATTGTGGTTAAAAATGTATGTTTCACAAAACCTTTGTTGAAGTTCTTTGAAGTTCAAGTATTAGCATTATAAACACTGAATTAATACCAACATATGAAATTAAATTAAGGACATGCCTTAGAAAAAATATGAATGTTGGACAATAAATAACAGGAAATAACAGCTTGACAGTAAACTGTTTTTGCAGTATGTCTTATATTAATGTCCGTTAAAGCAACACTATGAAAAAGAAAAAGCCAATTAGGGGATATAGACACAGTGATGCATCATTTATAAGATCATCATGTTTGTAGCGTGATCCAGGGGATTTAAACAAACAATATATATTTCAGACCTAGTGTACTGTGTAGCCTAATAGTAACTAATAATAGTAAAAGTAAATGTGTAAAGTTGCACAAAATGGAAATACTCAATAAAGTAGGCTAAAAAACGACCTAGCCTACTGAATGGTTGGATTCCACAATTATAAACACGTATAAGACAATAGAAAATTTACTGTAGGTGTCATAAAATTGACTGATGACTTAATTTTGTGTTCATTTATTCCAATATGACTTCTCTTTCATTGTCATTCTGTTTGTTTCTGTGTATCTGTGCTGTTGAGTTGGCATTTTCACTCCAAAATGGCGGCCGTGCTACCGAAGCGCCACCTGGTGGCTGTTACCAAAAAAGCATCAGAGATTCGCCTCTTGTTCTCTATACTCTTTGGTAGTATTTCCCAAAGCTTGCCTACTCTTTTGCTACACACTCAAAAGTATGTACTTTTTCTTCACAAAAAGAGTACATACATTTAGGGAGAAGTATAAGTAGGCGAATTGGGAGGCAGCATGTGGTTCTGGTGTTTGTGATGGTCAGAGATCTAGTTTGATGATCCAGCTTCAGTCTGTCTTTGAATCTCCCATCAGGAACATCAGATGTGGAGAACTTTTCTATGTCTTTACTGAATCGAGCTATTGGAGTATTTTGATGTCCAAACCTCCATATTATGATATCTTCTATCTGATGCTTCCAAGATGGCGGCGCGAGTACATCGCGAGGCTCGCGGTCTCTCCAGATTCTGTAATTTAGCAGTATTTTTCTTGCTCATTTCGGGTCTGTTCGTCCAGAACAGTTGTGCCTTAACATCGTACACCCAAGGTGAGCTTTTGGATATTGGTTTGCGAATTTCCGACAGTTTTATGGACAACCTTCGACTCCTTCCTGAGATCGCCAGATCACCTGAGGCTATGCACTCTGCCCGGCCGGGCGGAAGTGCTCGCAGGCGCCGGCGAGATCGTAAACAAAGGCGGGGGAAGCGCGGAGGACTAAGAGCTAAGCTAAAGCTAACACCACACCGGCTCTCTTTACCCAGCATTTTCCTTGCCAATGTACGGTCGCTGTTGAACAAAATGGAGGAGATTCGACTCAACATCACATACAGCAAGAGACTTTTGAACTGTAATGTTCTAATTTTCACGGAAACATGGTTAAACAGCGGAATACCGGACAACGCTATTGAGCTAGCGGGACGCCATACATTCCGGGCGGATAGAACATTAGATGGCTCCGGTAAGACCAGAGGTGGTGGATTGTGCATTTACATTAACAAAGCTTGGTGCACAAACTCTGCTATTGTTGGGAGACATTGTTCAGCTAACCTTGAGTTTCTCATGGTTAAATGTAGACCGTTTTATCTACCGCGGGAGTTCACTTCCACTATTATAACTGCAGCCTATATTCCCCCGGATGCTGATGCCAAGTTTGCTATGAAAGAACTTCACGCAGCCATCAGTAAACAACAGACCGTTCACCCGGAAGCTGCGTTTATTGTTGCGGGTGATTTTAATCATTCAAACTTAAAGTCAGTGCTACCGAAATTTCACCAGCATGTTTCCTGTCACACCAGAGGAAACAAAACCTTAGACCATGTTTACACAAACATGGCTGAAGCTTACGTCGCGACACCCCTCCCCCACTTGGGACAGTCAGATCACCTTTCTTTGTTCCTCACCCCCAAATATGCACCTCTGATCAATCGCGTGAAGCCATCAGTGAAGACCATCAAGGTGTGGCCTGCGGGGGCAGATTTCTCACTCCAGGAAAGGTTTCTACACACAGACTGGAGTATGTTTGCTTCTCAAGCCACCAGTGGCTCTCACACGGACATTGACTGCTACACCTCCTCTGTACTGGATTATATTAATACCACCATTGACAGTGTTACAACCCAGAAGCAGATCACCACATACCCAAATCAGAAGCCATGGATGAACAGGGAAGTGCGACTCCTATTGAAGACACGCAATACTGCCTTCAGATCAGGAGATGCACAAGCCTATAGCACATCCAGAGCAAATCTGAAAAGGGGCATCAAAGAGGCCAAGCACTGCTACAAGCTTAAGATAGAGGGACACTTTTCCAACGCTGACCCTCGGCGCATGTGGCAGGGCATTCAGGCCATCAGTGACTACAAACCCTCTCACTCCACCCCCGCAGCCACTGATGTCAACTTCCTGAACGAGCTAAATGACTTTTATGCTCGCTTTGAAAGAGACAACAGAGAAACTGCCACCAAGCTCAAATCCTCAGCTGACCACCCACCGATCACACTCTCCTCCACAGATGTCTGCAATGCACTGAGCAGGATCAGCGCGCACAAGGCTGCTGGACCAGACAACATCCCTGGACGCGTACTCAGGGCATGTGCGGAGCAGCTCGCTGGGGTTTTTACAGACATTTTCAACCTGTCTCTTGCCCAAGCAGCTGTACCAACATGCTTTAAATGCACTTCCATTGTGCCAGTGCCAAAACACTCCAGCCCGAAGTGCCTTAATGACTACCGCCCTGTAGCACTCACACCCATCGTAATGAAGTGCTTTGAGCGGCTGGTCCTGGCACACCTAAAAGACTCTCTACCATCCACATTGGACTCACACCAGTTTGCCTACCGTAGCAATAGGAGCACAGAGGATGCAGTCTCCATGGCACTGCACTCTGTGCTCACACATCTGGACAATAAGAACACTTATGCACGCATGCTGTTTGTTGACTTCAGCTCAGCATTCAACACTGTCATCCCAACTAAGTTAATAGCCAAACTTGGAGACCTGGGCTTCAACACCTCCATGTGCAACTGGATTTTGGACTTCTTGACCAACAGACCCCAGAATGTTCGATCAGGCTCCAACTGCTCCACATCCATCACACTCAACACTGGTGTACCACAGGGCTGTGTGCTAAGCCCGTTCCTCTACTCCCTCTTCACCTCCGACTGCAAGCCTGTGTACGGATCTAATTCCATCGTCAAGTTTGCGGACGACACTACGGTGATTGGTCTCATCAGCAACAACGATGAGACTGCCTATAGGGAGGAGATCAAGCACCTGGCCACATGGTGCACCGAAAATAACCAGCTCCTCAACACCACCAAAACGAAGGAGCTCATCGTGGACTTCAGGAAAGTGTCAAGAGGCACACACGACACCATCCACATCAATGGAATGGCTGTTGAGCGTGTCTCCAGTTTCAAGTTCCTGGGGATCCACATCTCGGCGGACATGACCTGGACAACCAACACCTCCAGCCTGGTCAAGAAGGCTCACCAGCGCCTTTTCTTCCTGAGGACACTGAGGAAGAATCAGCTTTCCTCCACTATCCTGGTGAACTTCTATCGCTGTGCAATAGAAAGCATCCTGACCAACTGTGCTACAGTGTGGTATGGGAGCTGTTCTGTTGCAGAGCGCAAGGCACTGCAGCGGGTGGTGAAAACCGCCCAGCGCATCACTGGGACTCCACTACCTGCCATCGAGCACATCCAGAGGAAACGCTGTCTGCATCGAGCTCGCAGCATCCTTAAGGACTCCTCTCACCCAGCCCACAGACTGTTTTCTCTCCTGCCCTCCGGCAGGCGTTTCAGGTGCCTCCGGACCAGGACCAGCAGACTAAAGAACAGTTTTTTCCCCAGAGCTGTCTCTTTATTAAACTCTAACCCTCATTGATCCCACTCCCCTTATATACTGATTGACTCTCCTCTCCCTCCTCACACCTGCCTCCATTTTGTATTTGCAATACTATAATGTTCATTTGCACTACTGACTGTTATTACAGTAACAACTGTTTACATATGCATCTTGCACTACTACCTTGACTGGAATATGCTCAATTTGCACTGCCGACTGTTTATTTACAGTACCGACTGTTTATATATACATTGCAATATCGTACCTTAACTGTAATATGCAATTACTTTCCACTGCACTTTCACTCGGATAGCTTCTGTCCAACTTTATTTGCACTACTTTAAATCCATTGTTATACTGCTCATTAGCCTAACTTATACATATATCTATTTGTTAAATTCTGTTTATAGTAATAGCCATCTGTATATTATGCTCACATTCTGTTTATAGTAACAGCCATCTGTATATATATTCATAGTACATATCTATCTGTAAAATTCTGTTTATAGTAACAGCCATCTGTATATTATTATATTCAGTACATATCTAGCTGTAAACTCTGTTCACAGTAATAGTTATCTGTATATTATATTCATAGGACAATCTATCTGTAAATTTTTGTTTATAATAGTATTCAACTCTATATTTATTCAGTACATATCCATGTTCTGCACTTATGGAACCACTGTATATCCTGCACTTGCTGCTATTGCACTTCTGGTTAGACCTAAACTGCATTTCGTTGCCTTGTACCTGTACTTGTGTAATGACAATAAAGTTGAATCTAATCTAATCTAATCTAATCTGTATTTCAGTAACAGTAGATTTTAGAGTGACTGAATCTCCCTCCATCACTGAACTCTCCCCTGCATCATCACCAAACACACCTGAAGAACAAACATAGGAACAGTTTATCAGTCACACAAGTTAATCATTTATTAATCAATTCAATAAACATCAATTCATTTATTAATGATGCAACTGCAGTTCATTAGAACTCCACACAAATAACGTGTGTGGAAGAAATTTAATATGTTCTTTATGTTTGCATTTAATTATATTTACAGAATCTATATCCTTATGCATGTATCTCCTTGTATATGACCTGACAAAAGTTAATGTGTGACTAAGTGTATGACCGAGACAGAGGGTCTGCATTCAAGGGTATAATATGATTATAATATGATCAATTATGAGTATAATATGATTAATATGATAGGCAAATCTAAACAATGTATTAGTTATGGCTGAGAGATATCTTCTTGGCTTTTTTTTTTCATAGAGTTGCATTAATGGACATTAATATAAGACATACTGCAAGCTGTTTACTGTCAAGCTGTTAATTCCTGTTATTTATTGTCAAACATTCATATTTTTTCATTCATAGTTGGTATTAATTCAGGGTTTTATAATGCTAATACTTGGACTTCAAAGAATTTCAAAAACGGTTTTGTGAAAAAAAGTGGTGGACTTAAACATAAAGTCTATCAAATAAACTGTTAAAAGGATTTGATGATCAGATGATCAGATGATCATTCAGGTTGGATTTCAGCCAACTTTTATTTTTTTTTTTATTTTTTTTATTTTTTTAAACAAAGCAGCTGATAATTGCCATAGCGATAGTGAGAAGTTAGTGGACTGCCGAGTCGCTTTCACCCCAAAATGGCGGAGGGTAGGGCTGCTGCTGGGGGCTGGTGTTGCAATGGCACTTTTATTGGCTTTCACTCCTTGTCAATATAAGTTCTTTGCATGCGTCTCCATATTCCTCTGGCAGTATAACTTATATATATAAAGTTTACACGTATAATATAAGCCTGCAGCTCTTCATTTAGATCTCACTACTGATTCACACCGACATCGCTGACAATGACATTGTTCAGATACTGTTGCACAATTGAAATGAAAAATTGTTATTATCTACCACACAGATGAAAAATATATAGTTTAAAAAATCTAAGAAAATACAGACTTGTTTTAGACAGATGCTTGAGCACAGCTGATTTCATGCTGAACTTTTTGAGTCATTTGAATTTATATTGTTACAGTTTAACATTACAGAATATTATTGCTGTAATTAAATTTTGCTAAAGTTAAAATAACTATGTCCTAAAAGTATGTAGGCTTACTATTTTTGTGAAGAAAAAGTACTTTTGAGTGTGTAGCAGAAGAAAGGGCAAGAGACATACTTCATCATAATTGCGTCTTTAACGGGCCTCTTTATTTACGTTCATCCTGTTAAATTGTGTGGTTTATTTTTTCATATAAAATAAAAAAAATACTTTTTTTATAAACTTTAAAATTCTATTCGCATCCACACATCAAAGATTTTTTTGTTTTTCTTTGATAACTGTTTTTGAATTTAAATCCTTGATTTACAGATTAAAATTTCAAGTTATGTCACAATATTTATGATGTCAGTTTCTCATCTCCTCCTCTTGTGGATCAGGGGCTCGTTCTTCGTACGTTGCTTATTACATCCGAGATCAAATGACACATCCAAGATGATTTCATCGTGCTAATCATAATCCGGCTAATTGAGTTCTTCGAACACACTTGCCGGATAGGATTCGTATCGCTGGATTGAGTTATCTGAGATAACTGCGCGTTCACGCGCTGGCTTAAAAGGGGATATGTATCGATAGTAGAAACATTGATCAGCAACGCTGCCATTGGCTGCTCAGCGTGGCCAAAGAGCGCGCACAGTTTTTCTCATATTATATCTATGTTTTTTCTCCTCAGCAGAGCAATAACTAATAGTCGAAGTTTATTCGGAATTTTAATGTTTAATTAAAACGCCAGGGAACACCTCAAAGTCTGCAAAAGCCAGGAGAGAGGGCTGGCAAAAAGTAGCAGACAATTTAAATCCGTTAGAAGTGGCCATGTTAGATGTTTTTATCACTTATTAGCCAATATTTTTGTATTTTAATAATTGCATAATTTAATACTTTGTTCATTGTAATGTCAGAGTCACCACACTAGAATATGGGAACAAATAAAAGTGAAGTACAAAAATATTCTAATGGTAATTTTTAGTTATATTATAGTCTCTTTTATGAAAGGCACTGTTAAATAAATGGTTGTCTGTTTATAAAAGCAATCAAGAAAAAGGCTGAGAAAAAAAAAAGATCTTAGTAGCCTACACTGTATTTTTGCTGCATTAAATTAAGGCCATATAGTCATTTCAACTGTTAAATCTTGAGCAATGATGAATTGCTTTGACTTGTGGAAGTAAAAACTGATAAACTTATGTTAATGTAAAAATATGTATTGAAGAAGAGTTCAAAAAGAGTTATTGATCACATTTTTCCCAAGTGTAGTTCATTGTAATGACATTGTGTTTTCCTCTTTTGTGCACTTTTACATAATACACCAACACTTGTTAACTTAAGTGGACATTTTCTAACTTTCCAAAGGAAAGAAAGTATAAGACTTTGTAATGTCCATTGGTTCCATTGCACTGGACAGTGAATAAACCCTCTCAGATAACTGTCATATGGAGGAACTAGCCTACCTGCAAGTGCATTAATAACTTTACTTCATTTATACTTGTATGCTTTATGGCTGCAATATAAGTTTAAGGATTCCACATCTACAGAAAGGCCTACAGAAGAGTCTGCACAGACAGAGGAGACATATGCCACAGGTGGGCAGTGGATAGCCAACTTTTCCTTTTATTTGTTGCATGAGGCATGTGTCTAATATCTCTTGTTGCAGGCACTTGACCACTGGCTTTTCTTTTTTTTTTTTGGCAGTGTTGTGTAATATGGCACATGCAAATGCAACAATGTCACAGGCCCTGTCAGGTGTGCAACCCCTCAGACTTTTCAGACACTGAAATCTTCCCTTTAGTTGGCCAAAGTTCATTTCATTGTGTGCCCTTGTCCTGGCTAGAGCTGCATTGTAACTGGTTTGGGTCAGGGAATGGGGTCATAAAACACCTGTCTGCAGGCAGGAACATGTCATAATCACCTATGAAAAAAATGCAGTTCTGTTAGGATCAGCATAAGTGTATGTAATACAGTGAGCTTGATATTTAATTGTGGAACTTTCCTTACCACTTTCAAATAATGTGCATAAATGTGAATCTCTGAAAATTCTTAAGTCATACACAGATCCTGACCATTTTGCCTTCACATTTGTGATATGGAAGATTTGTCAACTGCCTTTTTTTTATTTGATATAGACATTCTCTGATATAATATTATTAATCTGGAATATTAAGAATCACAATAGTAACTGGGCTGCACATTTACATTGTGAACCCCCTTTCTGTTCACATAATCCCCTTCATTGAGGCCTTGATGGCAGTCTAGCCTATAAGCCTGAGTGACATACTGTAATCAGCATGGTCATGATCGCATGATCTTCATAAAAAAATATTTAAATAGTCTAATAAATAGTAGGCTATAGTCTAATAAATAAAAAAAAATAAAAAGCTGCTTAAAAAAACTGATTTACATTGGGTCTTCAGTGGCTTGGAAATGCCAAAAAAAAAAAAAAAAAAAAACTAAAACTGTTTTTTAAACCTAAAAGCGCCAGGTAAAATCCGAATGACACGACAAACAGCACTTTCCATCAAGTTCTCCGCATCCACTCGCAATTAATCTTAGGGTACAGTTTGTGCTGTAGGCCTAGTTAAAGCCCGACTCCGACAAGTCGAAAATAAATGTGCGTTTCCAACAAATTAATAATGTAAACGACAATCTCATGAGTCACGAGGAAAAAAAATATATATCAGAAAGTGCACTATCGCACTGCGCTGGACTTCCCGTATCATCTCCGTTTATGAGCCGCAGTCTAATCCTGTTTACATGAAATAAGCCTGCTCCCGAGCAGGTTTAAGATTGCGCACCTGTTGCTATGACAGCAAGTCCAGGATGAGCGTTGAAGAACCAAACAATCCAAGATCATGCCTAATCGTCAACAATCAAATCCAGCTAACTGAGTTAGCAACGTACGAAGAACGGGCCCCTGATGTCATAAATCAGAACAGCCACAGTAGCCACGCCCACCAGTGCAGAGACGGCCAATCGGATCACAGATTCAGTAAAACCGCAACAGTGGACGTGGACTTCTGAAAAAAGGTGATTTTCAACAAGACGACTTTAGTTTCTGTCAGGAACTCCAAACTGCACAAATATTCAGGTACTGTTAATGTGATAAAAAAAAGTCCCAATTTAAAAAAATAAATTAAAACATGGGGGATTTCTTTGTTGATTACACAGTGTGAATCACCAGAAAGTTTCATTGTATGGAATAAACAATCACATATATCAACAGTGCTGTCGTACCTGTGTGACAGAATTGAGTTGAGTCTGGTTGTGAAGTAGGCTGACCGTCCAGTTCTGTAATGATACAGAAAGAAGTGAACGCATCAGTCTGATCTACAGCCGCCTTAACCTAATGTTAGGCCCCGGGGCTGAGAGGTTTTGTAGGCCCCCCATCCCCTCAATTTATAGAGTCTCATTTTTAAAAAGTGTAATATGTAGGTAATCTACATCACATAATGCATAGTTTCTTTCGTGACCTACAACAGTGAGTTTTTTTATATATATTGTTTTCAATTTTAATATTGTTATTAACATATCACTGAGCAGTGAGCACATAAACACAAGACACTTTATTTAACAACCACACACAGCAACTAAATTTCAACTTTATGCAAATGAGAAGCGATTTTCGCGAGGGACAACCAATAGGAAAGAAGCCTTTCAGTGGAGCTCAGCTCCCGTCACCGTCTCGAGTGCAGGAGAGACAGAAGAGTTCGAGGGCGATTTCACTGTTTTATATGATTTGACAGTAACTAACCGCAAACATGGATATAATAAAATGATGCACGGAAAAGAAACTGTCGACAGTCTCAGTGAGTTTATTCTGGATTTAGTGCGTAAATCATTTTGTTTACAAATTAGACGCTTTGCAGTTGTTATAGCCTACATGTTAAAGATTTTATTTTGGATGTGTTCATTGTGATTATATTGGCTGGGTTTATAAAAGTTTATAAAATTGAAAGGATCATTGCTTGGTGCATTTGGAAACAAAGCTTGTCTATTTCTAAATGTAATCGCGTGCATCGCTGATGATTATACTGTCCGTGTGTTGAAAAAAACGTCGATTAAACACACTCGCAACAGACACCCCAAAGCGGAGACGTTAGCGGCACTGAGCGGACACGAACCGTAACGTCTCATTCGCGCCGCGGGACCTCTAGACGCGCATAAACGCGTCTTTGCATAGACTTAACATTTAAATCACTCGCGCCAGACGCTCTTTTCGCGTTTGGTGTGAACGCACCATAACAATAACGGTGCGTTTCCACTACAGCGGCAAAATTCCGCTCAGTGCCGCTGGAAACGCTGTAACGTCTCCGCTTTGGGGTGTGTCTGTTACGAGAGTGTTTAATCTAAGTTTTTTTACAACACACACACAGTATAATCATTAGAGATTCACGGGATTACATTAGAAATAGACCAGCTTTGTTTCCAAATGCACCAAGCAAAGATATCCTTTCAATTGTATACACTTTTATAAAACCAGCCAATATAACACATCCACAATGAAATATTTAACATATATAACAACTGCAAAGCCTCTAATTCGTAAACAAAACGATTTACGTACTAAATTCAGCAATAACACCGGCACAATTTGCATATGTTTAAACTCTCAAGACAGACGTCACATCCACGGTTCGAATTACGGGGGGTATTGGGGGGGTCCGACCCCCCTAGATGAGACTTGGTACCTCCCAAAAGGGAGGAAAATAATAGTTGGGGGGTACAGATTTAAAAAAATAAAAAAATATATAATGTTAGCCTATCCAAAATAGTATGTATTTAAATACGATTTCAAACCCTACCCCCCATCGGGCTGTATTATTTTTCTGGTACGTTCAGCCTCTGTTCTTTACCATGGTTTTTTTATATCACTAACGTTAGCTGCGTTACATAAGTAGGCTACTCGATTAGTTTGCACAGATCATAATCCGCGGGTCGAGCGGGCCAAGTAATAACAACATTCCATTCAATCGAGGGTGGATGACAGATAAATCATTATAATGTGTTGAGTGTAATAAAGACACGGGACTCCCATCATGGTAACTTATCTAATGTACAGACGGTAACAAAGTTGCGCTGTTGAGGTTCGCGCAGTTATTTATAACATATTAATTATAGTTAAGAAACAATAACATTATAGGCTACACACGACCAGAATGCTGTTTTCCTGAATGCTATCACGATTGAAACCGAGATATTGATTTCATAACAGTTCAATAAACAAATAATTAAAACTAAGTTAGGCTACTTACATTTTTAGACGCAATGACTGTTTTTGTTCTGTTTCAGCAGCGAAAATAGTTCCAAACAGAACCATAGCGCATCTCACAGCAACACGCATCCATGATTCATTAGGCTACTGAATGATTCAGCATTTTGAACTAATCGCTCGAGTCAAAGATTCAATTACCCATTATTAAACTGCCTCATTCTGAATAAATCAGCCGTTTGAACGAATCGTTTAAATTAATGACTCAATGACTCGCTCATTAAGACGGTCGCCTGCCGCCTCCTACTGGCGGTTTAGTTTAATAAAGTATGATTCTTTTCAACATTCCTTATTTGTATATTCAAAAAATATTCAAAACAATCTCATAATCTCATTTAATACAGTTATAATTTTTCAATGTAAATTATTTAATTTGATTGGTAACAGCCTAGTGTCTTATTATTTTAATTGAATGTATTGATAAAATGTAAGAATTTGAAATGAAATTTAGAGCATGCATTAAATAAAATTAGGGGAAAAATGCCCTTTATAAAGGTACAAAAAATTATTCCGATAAGTGTTTTCAAAAATGAAACATTGACAATTTAAGTTTAAAGGGAGTAAAGCCTCTGTTTAGGTTATAAAGGAAATGTAATTTTCCCAAAAGAAGAACTTTTATTTTAAATAAATGTTCATTTTAAATCAGCCTACTTCAGTGTGATATGTTACCATATTATCATGCTTAATTGAATAATTGTAATGTGATGATCAGATGCAGATATCTAAATCAAAGAATATAGGCGGTTGGCGGGTGGATTATTATTTATTTTTAAAAACAGATTCGAGTGACTCAAAGTGCACCAGATTAATGAATTTAACTTTAAAATGTACAAAATTTTCTCCCGGGGGGGGCATGCCCCCGAACCCCCCTAGAGTTACGATTTTACCACCTCCGCCTCATTTTGAGCCAGGAAAAACTCTGATATAGATTAGTGGTTCTTCTGTGTAAGCCTATAAAATGGGCAAAAAAGTGACGTCACCAGTCGAAATAGCGGTACCCCTCGAAGCTCACGGTATAATTCGAACACTGGTCACATCCCGAACCTCACAGCAATTGGCTGCCGACCGCGTTTTACGCTTGATATTTGCATAAAGTCGAGAACTGCCCAACCTTTTGACGCTCTCGGTCGCTCTCAACGCTTTCTCCGGTCCGCTGTCAATCCCAAAATGCACTGCGCGAGCGTGAAGCTCAACTTCCATAGGAATGAATTGAAAACGCTCGCTCCGCTCCGCTCGCAACGCGCCAGTGGAAACGCACCGTAACACTTTAGAGCGACAGCACTACCAACGTCCACAAGCGACTAGCGACATACAGCGACAAAATCTGACAAGTTAAAACAATATGACCTTTTCAGCTCATCATAAACCTGAACATGGGAGGCCCTGAACTTGGGAGGCCCTTGGGCTTCAGCCCAGGTAAGCCCGTGCATTAATGCGGCCTTGTCTACAACAGAAGACAGAGATCAGGTCAGTAAACACACACATATATCATCAGTGCTGTGGTACCAGATCATCAGTGTGTTGATGTCCAGATGTGTGGTCTGGTTGCTGATGGGATTGTTCAGCACACAGCTGTAGGTGTTTTTATCCTGATATTCCACCTCCAGAGGTAGAGAGAGACTGATGTTGAGATCACACACACTGATGCTGGACAATACACTGATTCCTGCATACCATGGGCTCGTTCTTCGTACGTTGCTTATTACATCCGAGATCAAATGACACATCCAAGATGATATCATCGTGCTAATCATGATCCGGCTAATTGGGTTCTTCGAACTCACCTGTTGTTTATGATTAGTATCGCTGGATTGAGTTATCTGAGATAACTGCGCGTTCATGCGCTGGTTTAAAAGGGGTTATGTATCGATCTTAGAAACATTGATCAGCAACGCTGTTATTGGCTGTTCAGTGTGGCCAAAGAGCGCGCTCAGTTTTTCTCCTCAGCAGAGCAAGAACTAATAATCGAAGTTTATTCGGAATTTTAATGTTTAATCAAAACGCCAGGGAACACCTCAAAGTCTGCAAAAGCCAGGAGAGAGGGCTGGCAAAAAGTAGCAGACAATTTAAATCTGTTAGAAGTGGCCATGTTAGATGTTTTTATCACTTATTAGCCTTTTTTGTATTTTAATAATTGCATAATTAGGCTACTTTGTTCATTGTAATGTCAGAGTCACCACACTAGAACATGGGAACAAATAAAAGTGAAGTACAAAAATATTCTACATAGCCTAATGGTAATTTGTAGTTATATATAGTCTCTTCTCTTCTATAAAAGGCACTGTTAAATACATGGTTGTCTGTTTATAAAAGCAACCAAGAAAAAGGCTGAAAAAAAGAAAAGATCTTAGTAGCCTACACTGTAAAATAATTGTACAAATATTGCTGCATTAAATGAAGGCCACATTAAAAGTAATGATGAATTGCTTTGACTTGTGAAAGTGAAAACTGATAAACTTATGTTAATGTAAAAATATTGATCACATTTTCCTGAGTGTAGTCATTGTAATGACATTGTGTTTTCCTCTTTTGTGCACTTTTACATAATACACCAACACTTGTATCTGTTCCCAAGAAAGTGGTGGCTGAAATATGTGCAGTAAGTGGACATTTTCTACTTTCCAAAGGAAAGAAAGTATAAGACTTTGTAATGTCTATTTGTTTCCATTGCACTGGACAGTGAATAAACCCTCTCAGATAACTGTCATATGGAGGAACTAGCCTACCTGCAAGTGCATAAATAACTTTACTTCATTTATACTTGTATGCTTTATGGCTGCAATATAAGTTGCAGGATTCCACATCTACAGAAAGGCCTACAGAAGAGTCTGCACAGACAGAGGAGACAGAGGCCTACAGGTGGGCAGTGGATAGCCAACTTTTCCTTTTTATTTGTTGCATGAGGCATGTGTCTAATATCTCTTGTTGCAGGCACTTGACCACTGGCTTTTCTTTACAAAGAACACTTGAAATAAAACTAAAGGAACTAAGCATATTTGTCTTTTATTAAACATGTAATGATTTTTTTTTTTTTTTTTTTGGCAATGTTGTGTAATATGGCACATGCAACAATGTCCCAGGCCCTGTCAGGTGTGCAACCCTCAGACTTTTCAGACACTGAAATTGTAGCTGCCTGGTTTAAAAAAGGTTGGACTCTTCGACTGATGATTCTCACACACTTTATTTGAATGTCCGTCATCACATACGATCACCGTTGGACACCATTGACTCGTTGAGAATCAACGTAAAAGCTTGTACAAAAGAAAACAAAATACCAAAATGAATAAACCTTGAAATAGACATACATCAAAACCACATAATTAAAGATTAATGACTTAAACATGCCTAAACATTATACAAAACAACCAACAATTAATCTTAATACAAAGAAAATAAATCAAAACAAAACAAAAAGATAAAGATAACATGTTAAAAAGGCCCCCTTGTGGTCGCTAAGCATCAGACACTTTACTGTGACTCTCTCTCTCCTACTGGACGACGCTTCGCTTCACCTGGACTCTTAGCCAATCACAAGTTGACTCAGGATCGCTGCACGCGGGTAACATTCTGTCAGAGACTTTTGCCAGTAGTGTACGCTAACCGCACGGACTTACAACCTGCCTTGATACAACTGCTTTATTCTGTGTGCGTCTTTACAAGTAAGAATCAGAATATTGTTGTTCTTTTACTGTCATTGTTAAGGCTAGATTGGTAGTGTTTTGTCTGTTTAGTGTTGCTAAATGTAAGCTCAGGCTTTTCCTGCCCAGCTAGACCTCGTGTCGTAATGCTTCTTTCTATCAATGTATAGGTTGCCACTCGGGCATTATTCTTTGGTTACACATTGTAGAAATACCAGTTAAGCACCTTTGCGCATAGTTTGTAAGCTATCGCGGTGATATTCGCCTTCAATCCAGTTAATTGGTTATAGGGCACGCACCTCCCGCATGTACACTGGTCGTCACGTGACACCTCTCGGAGCGGCCTGGTGTAGTTATTTATGCGACCAGCAGAGGGAGCCATTGTATTGCGAATGGCTTATCCTTTCTTATTGTTATAGTTGTAGCTGCTTACAGAACAGCCTTTTTCATTCTTTAATGCCAGTTTCGGCCATGTTAAAATATAATTGTATTTTATTTCTACTATATTATTATACATTTAATACTACTAGAGGTTTGTTGCATGATAATCATTCATTTGCATTCAACTAATTATGTTTGTTTTATTTCTTTTATTTATTTCAGAACCACACATCAATGTACATATTCAATCATGCAGTTGTAAATTCAATAAATACTTCCAATGAAGAAATCTTGCGTGATTCTGGCCGATCACCCGCTGTGAGCTCTACCTAACGATCCACAAACTATCTAAATCAAAGAAGCCAGTCCTCTTCTGCACATAACAGGAAGTCTACAACCGTACCTTGTTCTCCATTTAAACCAGGAGCTAAATCCTTTTAAACTCCTTGCAAACCGTAAACCTCTGACACCACAACCATGTACGTTTGGGTCTCGTTCCATACTGAAATGTTTGGACCATATGCGCATTATATCCGCTCACGCGGGCGAACGTCAAAATAAAAGACCTCTGTTACCGTAACACAAATAAAACCCAATATCAGAAAATCAAATACCATACAAAAAAAAAAAAAAAAATAATAATAATAATAATTAAATTTAAGGACTATATTATTCACATACTTTCAAAACAGACAATATAACAAAGTCATTAACAGAAATCTTCCCTTTAGTTAGCTGAAGTTCATTTTTATTGTGTGTCCTTGTCCTGGCTAGAGCTGCATTGTAACTGGTTTGGGTCAGGGAATGGGGTCATAAAACACCTGTCTGCAGGAACATGTCAAAATCACCTATGAAAAAATGCAGTTCTGTTAGGATCAATAAGTGTATGTAATACAGTGAGCTTGATATTTAATTGTGGAACTTTCCTTACCACTTTCAAATAATGTGCAGGAATGTGAATCTCTGAAAATTCTTAAGTCATGCACAGATCCTGACCATTTTGCTTTCACATTTGTGATATGGAAGATTTTAGTCAACTGCCTTTTTTTTATTTGATATAATATTATTAATCTGGAATATTAAGAATCCCAATTGTAACTGGGCTGCACATTTACATTGTGAACCCCCTTTCTGTTCACATAATCCCCTTCATTGAGGCCTTGATGGCAGCCTATAGTCTATGGTACCAATCACGTTAGTGAAGCCTGAGTGACATACTGTAATCGGCATGGTCATGATTGTATGATCTTCATAAAAAATGATGATAGCCTAAAAAAACTGCTTTACAACATTGGGTCTTAAGTGGCTTGGAAATGCCAAAAAAACAAAACAAAAAAAAAACTGTTTTTTAAACCTAAAAGCGCCAGGTAAACTCCAAATGACACGACAGACAGCACTTTCCATCAAGTTCTCCGAATCTCCAATAGTGTAAAGGAAAGAGCCACTCGCAAATAATCTTAGGGCAATGCAAACAGTTTGTGCTGTATTTAAAGCCAGACTCCGACAAGTCGAAAATAAATGTGCGTTTCCAACAATTTAATAATGTAAACGACAATCTCACGAGTCACGAGAAAAAAAAAACATCTCACAAAGTGCACTATCGCGCTGCGCTGGACTTCCCGTATCAGCTCCGCTTATGAAGCCGCGATCTAATCCTGTTTACATGAAATAAGCCTGCTCCCGAGCAGGTTTGAGCTTGCGCATCTGTTGCTATGACAGCAAGTCCAGGATGAGCGTCGAAGAACCAAACAATCCAAGATCATGCCAAATCCCCAACAATCAAATCCAGCTAACTGAGTTAGCGACGTACGAAGAACGAGCCCCAGGAGAGAGTCGCAACACACACATTCAACACTGAACACAGCAATGAACATGATAATGATGATGAAGAACAATCTCTTGTAATGTTAGGAACAGGAAGATGGCTGGAAAACACATGAGAATAGAGATACATATGGAAATGTTTAAACATTTGATAGTTAATTAAAGGGATAGTTCACTCAAAAATTACTTTTTTTCTTCAGTAGAACAGTAAAGAAGATTTTTAGCTGAAACCGTGGTCCTCTGTGATTCATTTAAAAGTACTGGTCATCACAATGTTCACTGCAGACCCTGCACACATACGTCATTGTGTGACAGGAAGGCTGTAGATTACAGGTTAAAATGCTGTAATGTTCAGTACCGATGTTTTTGTTTCTTTAGACCTCAATGTATCGCCAGGAGACACAGGCATTCATTTTGTTTTGTCTGCATATGTTTTTTTGAATCTTAAAGTGATGGCACACATTGGCTTTCATTATATGTATACTATACTATACTATACATAGGGCCTATATATAGAGAGAAGAGAAGAGAAGAGAAGAGAAGAGAAGAGAAGAGAAGAGAACGTGTTAGTATTGATCAAGTGTTGATTTTATGCCAGTATATCACGAAACGCTCTGCATGAAACTTTGCGCGTTACGTTCGTATTCTTAATCCATCTAGCCTATATAGCCTACATCCCCAATAAGGTGCGACTCGAGTTTGGTCTTTCATATCACTGTATTAGTCCATTAAGCTACGTTAAGCGTTTTGTCCCGACAGAAGGGGAATCATTGAGTATGAGGTATTGAGGGAAACCGATTATAATCCTGTTCATGGTAGAGAAAGCTGATAACATGTAGGCTACACAGGGAAAGTAACAATGAAGTTATTGAATGAAACATAAACACAGCTCTTGTGTCTTTCTCATCTTTTCCGCACATATACTGACACAGATAATCATTTTCATTTTATGAATGAATGACTTGTTCTAACTGTTGCAGGTCTTTGTCAACAACACGCGCTTTTGCACCCCCTGCTGGTGAGGTTGACTAACAGAAGAGTATCTCGGCAATCTACTGCTTTTCCTGCAGTTCCTTTGAATTTACAGTCGAATTTGAACCACTGAATTTGTGGAAGCGAATTTGCAAAGCGAAATAAAATGGACCGAAAATTGCCTGTTGAATATTATAGGTTGTATTTTTAAACAGTTTGAATATTTTGGAAGTGAAATATGAAAGGAGAATATGGATTATTGAATTTTTAATAATGAAAATGTGTTTAAAATGTTTTTAATTGAAATATTCACAGCTTAAATATTCAACCATGTTGAATTTCAGCCCATAAAAATGCAAGCCCTAAAAATACAATGCATTAAAATGCAAGCATGGTTAATGCAATGCCTATGTTTTTTCAAGTAGTGCAATTCAACAGGCTTTTTGTCTCAAAAACATTTGACATTATTTTACTTCCACAAGTTGTTCTCCACTGACTGCGCTGATCAAAAGCATGATGGGAAACGACTTACTGACGACACAGCTTAATGTTCATTGGTTTAAACAACCGTGATGTATTGTTCTCTTTTAAAATGTTTGATTTTAAAACTCTGATATCATGTTTTATGTGTATACGTTATGTGTGAATATTCCCAAACTATCTGACAGTGCGATCTCTATGTAATTTTTATAAAAATAAAATTAAAAAAACACATAGATGTCTGTATTAAAGAAAAAAAAGACTGATAAACATGTATTTGGAATGGAATCAAATAAGTAGCTACTTTGGGTGTCTTGTTCATTATATTTATTTTCATATAAAAGCAACAGAACTTAAATTACATCCAGTTTTTTAGCAACACTGCACGAGCGTGAATCCTGCAATATCCATCTCTGATCTCACAGCTGTCAGATCCACTGCGAGAAGAGAGATCTGTCCGGCTTGCCTGCGCTTTTTTCACTCCTCTCACTGCAGCCGCCTACGCTCGACTACATTTCAGGCGAGGCAAAGCGTATCTCAAACAAGCCTAATATAGCTGCTGTGCGTGTTGTCGCGTTATAACACGGACAAACGGTGCGTGTTGACCTTCTTAAGCCTGTTTTATGCTTCTGCGTCGAACTGCCGCCGTAGCTACGTCGTAGGCTGTGTGTAGCGCGCGTACCCTACGGCGTACCCTGACGTGCACCTCTCCAAAAATGTAACAACGCGTCAATTCTACGCGGACACAAGCGCTGTGATTGGTCTGCCAGAACCCCTCCCTCGGGGTTTCACACGCTCCCTAGGTACGCGTCAACGCGGACAACGACACAGAAGTATAAATTAAAACCAACACGTTGCCTACGGCGTATAGGCTCCGGCGTATGTCCGACGCAGAAGTATAATGAGGCCTTTATACTGGTGTTGACGCGGTCAAAATTCACTCGTTTCGTTTAAATACTTTTGACCCCGATCGCCTGCCATAGTTTTCACCCACGCTGACTCCGCCCCATGCCACGTCCCCAGCGGCAGCAATGCAACGACCTGGACTTGACCAAGCCTGGAACTAATGTGAGCAGTTTGGTTAGTTGAGCTGCGCTATCTGCCGTGTCTGTGTGGTCTGTCAGCTGTAAAGATGTTAATTTCTGTATGTTCGTGGTGACTGCTGTGGATGTAACATCAAGGTGTTACTCACTGACCTCAAAGTAAGCCTATTTGATTATATATGTACGTGTTACCAGTTATCTGAACAGCGTTATCTGCCCGGACATGTCGAGATCGTTTTGTAAGTCAGATATACAATAATAATATTATGATGTAATATTAGGGGTAGGCAGATCGAGGCTTCGTGATAAGACTTAAACAGTTGAAGCAAATGTGCTGTGTTGTGTCGAGACTTCGAAACCATCCGACACCTGTCTCTCGCATACATACATACTGTCATAAAACGCATTGTACAAATATAATTCAATTTTGAAGTGTTTTTTGAAGTCTTTCGAAACTTTTATGACGTAATGAAGCCTCGTTTACTGAAATCACGTGATTTTGGCAGTTTAATGTACGCTCCGAACCATAAATAAGGCCCAATAAGTTTTTTCCTAACATAATAAAAATTTAAATTAAAATGCTTAAAAAGATCAAATAATAAATCAAAGTCTCAAAACAGTTGTTCAAATGATAACTCAAATGGTCAAAATATTAAATAAATCAAACTCTCAAAATGGCTGCACAAATTATAAATCAAATGCAATTTAATTTCCTCATTCGGATTTGATTTTTAATTTCCATTATCAACCCAGTATAAACCTGTCATAATTAAATCTATAAGTCAATGCTCAAATTATAAATCAAATGCTCAAACGCACATCGCAAATGATAAATCAAATGCTCAAACGGAAGCCGGAAATGATAAATCAAATGCAAATGAGCAATGTCAATCAAGTAGCGTGGGCGGAGCTTTGACCGGGCCGGGGCGATATTTTTTTCCCAGGATGGTAGACTCATGAATATTTATTAGGGAAGTCATCCCTGATTGGTCTGATGACCTACCCCTAAACCTACCCGCCACTGGGGGTCTGATGACCTACCCCTAACCCCGCCCTAAACCTACCGTCACTGGGGTTAAGACCAATCAGGGATGACTTCCCTAATGAATATTCATGAGTCTTCCCCTACCATCCTGGGAAAAAAAAATATTGCGGGCCAGGGTACCTCAGCCGTTATCTGTGTACATACTGTGTTTACCTAATCGACGACATCGATTTTTTTTTTTATATATATATATATAAATGGACAAAAGTTTAATAACTAAACTTTTAACGGATACAGCAGAGGCCCTGGAGCAGAGCTCATTGACAACAGGTGAAGCAGTCGGTTCTGTTCCCTTTAGGCAATAATACTAGCCTACAAGTCATGCGTAGTTGCCGAGTTACCATACGTACCACCAGAACTACTGAATACGAGCAAGAAGCACAACTGAATGTACGGGAAGCCGAAAGGTTTAAAAAGTATTGTATTTTTTCCGGAACTTGAAAGTTTTTAATTTTTAATTTAATTTTTTTTTTATTCGAAGCGAGTCCCCATCTGTCAATTCAATCCAGCTTATTTCTTTTCAAATTTATTTCAGTGCAATGTTTATTAAGGTTTAAAGAGGTTCTGAAGGCCCAATGAAAGAAATAGGCTCGTTTAAACTTAAATTGCAGGATAGGTTATTTTTGATGTTCTTCATAGTTGCTGGCAAGTAAATTATAAGAAAGCAATAGTCCATGGACAAGTATGGGCTTTTTGTTTGTATCAAGTCTTGTTATATCACTATACCTTACTCCTGTATGTGGAATTATTATCTCCACTGTCTAGAATAATTATAATTTAGAATAGATTTTTTTTTAAGCTGAATGGGTGTGCCTTGAGTTTTATAGCTCATGTTTTTTTCATACATTTTTGGATCCATTATTGGAATGTGACGGCAAAAAAAGAAATTCAGGTGGCAATGTTCTGTGGTCATCTCCCCAATTTATAACACCATTTATTAACTTGATTAATTGATTGATTTAATTAGTGCCCTCTGAAATTGTATGTTAATTAATAATGATTAGAATGTTATGTTGCACCCATGTATCTTGCATGTGAAAAATAATAAAGAAGGTAATAATAGCAATATATGGTTTTAGTCATATTTATTCCATACAGGCAACATAAAAGGTGTCACCTGAAAATGTGTTTACCTCGTCGATTATTGAATCTACTGCTTCACCTGTTGTCAATGAGCTCTGCTCCAGGGCCTCTGCTGCATCCCTTAAAAGTTTAGTTATTAAACTTTTGTCCAATTTATATACAAAAAAAAAAAAAATCTGTCATCGATGAGGTAAACACAGTATGTACACAGATAGCGGCTGAGGTACCCTGGCCCGTTCTGTCTCAAAGCTCCGCCCACGCTTCTTGATTGACATTCCTCATTTGCATTTGATTTATCATTTCCGGCTTCCGTTTGAGCATTTGATTTATCATTTGCGATGTGCATTTGAGCATTTGATTTATCATTTCCGGCTTCCGTTTGAGCATTTGATTTATCATTTGCGATGTGCATTTGAGCATTTGATTTGCCATTTTCGATGTGCGTTTGAGCATTTGATTTATAATTTGAGCATTTGATTTATGATTTGAGCATTGACTTATAGATTTAATTATGACAGGTTTATACTGGGTTGATAATGAAAATTAAAAATCAAATCCAAATGAAGAAATGAAATTGCATTTGAGTATTTGATTTATAATTTGTGCAGCCATTTTGAGAGTTTGATTTATTATTTAATATTTTGACCATTTGATTTATCATTTGAACAGTTGTTTTGAGACTTTGATTTATTATTTGATCTTTTTAAGCATTTTAATTTTAATTTTAATTATGTTAGGAAAAAACTTCCATACAATAAGGCTGTGTGTCCACCAAAGCATTTTATTTTCTTCACGCGGCTGGGGTTTTTTTTTTTTATTTTTCCAAAGGAAGTGCAGCGCTCATCACTGTCCCTTTTTACCCAACCGTCCAATCACAGTGGAGGAGGGGCGGGACTAATACCACACCGACCAACCGAACCGCTACATTCTGCTTGTACAACGCAACGCTGGCTAAACGCTCTCAAGCGCCCACAACTAGGCATTTTCTGCTGGCTAAAAACCGTTTATATATATACTGTCTATGCTAAAAACGCTTTGGTGGACACACGGCCTTTTAGGCTTGTTCGACTTAAACCGGCCCTGCACAGACCGATCGGTTTATGACATCAAAGTAAAATAATTATGGTGTTTATTTTTCTTTGTTTCAGTTTATTTAACTGGATGTTTACTGGAGAAATGTAACTGATGGGAATTAGGAATAGGCTACTTTTTCATTATGCAACGTGAATATTATTGTTTGTTTTTTTTTATTCATTATCTTTACTGTATTTATTATTTTTCAGACTATCTATAGGCTACATCATTGAATATACATCTGTGGTCGATCCCTGTACCTACAATACACAGAGTTAATCTGATCACCTGTCGTCTCATCATTTGTGACCTGACCGGGACCCAGAAGGGTTTCCACGTCCATTAAAGGTGACATATTATTCCCCTTTTTACAAGTCAAATATACAAGTGTAATATAAATCTATGGTGTCCCCAGAATGTGTCTGTGAAATATCAGCTCAAATTACCCCCCAGGTAATTTATTATAGCTTGTCCAACTTGCCCCTTTTTGGGTGTGAGCGAAAACATGCAGTTTTTGGGTGTGTCCCTTTAGTACATCCAGATAAAAGAGTACTAGAAAATTGCTGGGAACATGAATATATAAATCTGAACAGCTTTGGATCGAAAGCAAAGAAAGCCTCACCAAATTGTAATGAGTTACTGTGCAGTTTGCCCTACTATATATTGCCAGTGGTACCTCCATTCCTAATGCCTATAGTTGACTGTCAACTTCTAGTGAGTATAAATGATAAAAACAGGCAAGAACCTAAAGTTACAATAGTAGGCCTATATTATTATTTGGATCAGAAATATGTATCAGCAGAGTTACATACAGATGGATCTAAAGATCCTGAAACAGGACATACAGCAGCAGCAGTGTGTACACCAAAGTTTAAGAATAAAATAGCAAAAAGAACATCTAATCTAGAGGTCGACCGATATGGGTTTTTCAGATGCCAATATTTTAAAATCATGACAGACGATGGCCGACATATGATGCCATTTTCCTTTTTTTTTATCTCATAAAACTAACAGTTAATAAGAAGTGATACAGAAAATTGCTTAAAGGGTTACTTCAGGATTTAGCATTAAGCTTTGTATTAGTAGAAAACCTGTAGTATTTTCGAATTACCATGCTTTCCACCCTCATATCCCCCTGAGACAAGAGATTTATGTATTTTTTGTCTGGAAAAAATCCTCCGATGATGCAAAAATCGTCATTTTGCGTCATCTGAGGATTTTCTGGCCAGAGGCTAAAGTCTACAGGCAGTAGAAGGCGTTGTTCCGCATGTTTTCAGCCCGCCCATACAGGGTGGGATCTCACTCACTCACAGAATGTACACACAGTGTCAGCTTTGGAAGCTAAGCTAGCAAGCTCTTGTTCTGTGGAGAAAACTGAGTAGTAGGAGAAAGCTGAGTAGTAGCTCAGACTTACCATCCTCCTTTTCCCGGACTTGTCCGGCGGACGAGATCGTTCAAAATGTCCGGGATTCAGCTTTTGCGTTCTGCGGTCGCCATTCATTGTTTAAATCTAGCTGAATTCATTCCGATCGGTGAGCCTGAATGTAGTGTTTACATGAACGCTAAACAAGTGATCGGTTGATGTGCGTTTTACCATTGCTAAGAAAATTCCCGCTCCTCCGTGAGAGATGGGAGACCTGCCGGCGCGTCTCAGTAATCATGCCACCGGCCTCGCGCTGTTCTCCCGCAGCCGTCAGCCTCGTCCTGCTCGCCACAGTAAACATGATGAATGGCGACTGTAGAACGCAAAAGCCGAATCCCGGACATTTTGTGCGATCTCGAAATCACGGGCAAACTCGTCACGGAGACTCACTAAGTTAGTAGCCTAACCTTCTTGCTGTTTTCAACTGCGCCAGAGAATGTCTAATAGGAAGTAGACGGGCTCTGACTGCGCTCTCTAACCGGTAGGCGTGGCCTCCTAGGGCAGCGAAGCAAGTGCATTCTGGGAGTTGTTGTCTTTCATCCACATAAGCCAAAAATACATTTTCTGGCTTTTCTCAGGCTAGAAAGCTCCGAATTAAATTTTTTTTTCACATTTCTTCTACATAAATGACCTATTTTAAATACACATTCATCTTCCCAGAGGTGAAGTACCCCTTTAAAGGTGCATTGCGCAAGTCTCTGAGTTTTTGCAGAACTATGCCCTGTCTGGCGGCAAGCGAAACTGCAACCAGAGGTGTGCACGCTCACGGACAAAAGTTTTCTTTTTTTTTATCTTACGTGGAGTTTGCGTTGGTGTTTGAAATTAACTATAAGCCGGTCTCTTAGAATCCATCTTCTACGGAGAATGGCGGCGAATACACAAACCTGCCAGACATAGCTATGTGAGCGTGCCGTGAACGCGCATGACGTCACGCCCAGTCTAAAATTCCGGCCCGAATCCCTCTTATTTATTTTACTTTACAGGATTATAGAGACAATCTCAGTGATCAGAGAAGGGCTCATTCAGCCCATCAGGCAATTGTTTAAGCATGTATGGGTTAGAAAAACGGGTATTTTTAACATGAAAATTGCTTAATGCACCTTTAAAATAAACATTTATTGAACAATACAAGCCTCTCCAATCAGTGCACTTGTATAAAATAAATTTTAAAATATGTATACATTAAATATTAAATGCACAAAGCAGGTCATCAAAAATCTAGACTGTCAAATAAAGTTTTAGATGAACAAACTTATATAAATAAAATAAATAATTATAAGAATAGGTTATAGTAATAACTAGTAATATAAGTTTTAGTCTGGAGCCCTATGCTCAGGATGAATTGGATAATGCACTTTCCCCGCACCAGTTCACTGTTTCCTCCGCTATTTTTCAGATGCGCTCATATCAAACTACTGTAGGCTATATTGATATAAACAACATTATTGTCTCATTCCATATTTTTTATTAAAAACATATCGATATATCGTACAAAGTTTCAATATGGCCCTAGTGTGAATGTCAGTTTATGATCAGGAAGACATGAAAGAGTATAGGCTACTGTTCACGCGCTGTGAGACTCGGCGATCTGGATGTGTGCTTATACACACACAAAACACGAGATGCGGGTACTTTCCAGTCTACGTGTGCTTCAATAGTTAAATAGACAATGCTTTAAAACGCGTCCTCTTCAAAAAGTCCTCTTGCTGCAAGAGGCAGTTTCACGTGTTCCACAACAACGCTTAGCTGGCCCCAGATACGCCTGCCTATCAATCGGCCTAATATGCAGCACAATCAACTGCTGCAAAAAATCGCCCCAATTAATTGTCCGGCCTCTAATCTAATCATATCATATATCAGTTTATACAACAGAAATGGTTGCAATATTACTGGCTCTTCAGTGGGTGGAAGAGATGTAAATACTTGAAGTGGTCATGTGTTCGGACTCTCTTACAGCATTATCAAGTTTAAAGAGTGGAAAATCATCCACTAGGCAAGACATGTTATCAGATATTTTACATAGTTTGTTCAGAATACATCAAGAAAGAATAATTATCACATTTTTGTGGGTCATATAGGGGTTGAAGGAAATGAAGTGGTGGATCAAATAGCAAAAGAAGAATTAAACCATTCAGACATAGTTGAATGTTTCAATGAGTATATTGGAATTAAAAGGACTAATTAAAGGGGCTGTAAATGATGTGGCAAATGGGATAGTGAGGATAAAGGACGACATTTATATAATATTCAGAGAACAGTTGGGAGTGAGAGAAATAGTTTTGTTTATAGAAGTGAAGACTGCATAATATCACGTCTTAGAATTAGGCACTCTGCTCTTAAACAAGCACTACATATGATTGGAAAACATGAATCCGGATGTTGTGTGAGGTGTGATCTTCCTGAAACAGTCGAGCATGTTTTAATAAAGTGTAAAGGTTGACAATGAAAGACTGCAACTTATAGAAGCACTTAGATATAAGAGTTCAATCAGTTTTCACTGGAGAATTTGTTAAACAAGAGTGCAACTGTAAGAGTGTTCAATATTCTATTTAAATATCTAAAAGACACAGTTAATAGACAGGATTTAAGACGTATATGTAATTTTTTGTTTGTTTTTTATTTTTATGTTATGTAGTTTTCCTCGATGTCAATGCTCCAGACTCCATCCCAGTAGGTGGTCACATATGCACCAAAGCACCGTTTGCCAACCGCCATACAACGTCAAAGAACAGAAGAAGAAGAAGTTCAGATGGTGAAAATGGCTGGCTTTTTTGTGCTCCTTATCCTCTGTAAGTAAAGCATTGACGATTTACATACTCTTGTTGCAGGAACACTTTAGTAGGCCAAGAAGAAGCAAATATATTTATTAAGTATAGGATGGGTTCCTTCAACTGTCCATCCTATTAAAAATGGCTAGGCTATATAAGATAATTGTAAAAAAGAGTATTGTATTTCGCCAGATTTTAGAGTGTAAACATATTCAAGCTCAAATGAGAACCACTTCAAGGGGGATGCCAGGTGTGCAAAAAAAAAAAAAAAATTAAATGTCAAATTTTCAAATCGAATACCAACCCACTGAACGAATGTTTGAATATTCGAGTCCAGCCCTAGCTAGGTGGTTGAACTAGTACTTACGAAAGCGGCAGGTGTGGCAGCAGGGCCCCACCAAAACATTTATCCACAACTTGTATGTTCTAGAAAAAGGAAAAAAAAAAAAACATTCGAAGGCAATAAATGCTTTACTCATCTCTGAGAAAAGGTTTAAAAAAAAGAACTGCCAAATAACCAATGGATCATTATGGAACCTGTAAGTTCAATTGCAAACTTTTTTGATAGTTGAAAGTTCATATTTGCACTTTTGAGTTTTTGCACGGATGAGTTAGGCAAGGATGCTGACATCTTGGGGCATTTGTATCCCAAAAGCATCATAAAGACCATTGGTGGCATCTTACTGTGCGTTTACACCGCTGCCGGCGAGAGCGTCACAATTATGGCTTGCTGCCATTCCAACAACGCTGTTTTTTTTAGGTTTTACTTAAAACAACCCAGCTGCAGTTTGATTGATAATACTTGGAATGCACAATAAATAAAAACATGATTTATGAAAATGAACAAGAACGGAGTGATCTGTTTTTGCAAATGAACTCTTCTGTTTTAAATTTCCCAATCGGGAGAGGGTGTGCAGTTTTTAAATGGTTTTATAAACGTTCATGATATATATTTTGGTTGCACTTGTGAGTAAAAAAAAAAAAAGTAAATGGTTGTGTAAACTTGCCGCATATAATGTAAATATCAATAAATCGATTGATATAGCCCTAAATCGAATCGTATCTCCAAATTTTTTGAGGTATCAGCAAATATCGTATCGCTGGCTGAGATCGTATCATAACTTTATCGACTAAAGTAACTAGCTTCCGGAAGATGGCCGTATGCATCGAATTACGCCAAAAGAGTAACCCTGACGAATGCGGATGCCCAGTCCTGTTTGTTTTGTACCGCGAGAGGCGTCATTTGCCGTCATTATGTTGTGCATGAAGTTCAAGGGTTACTCTTGGAAACAGGAACTAATGTTTGGCCGGAAACAAAGTTTACAGGACTGCGTTCTCTGGAATCTTCTCAAGCGGTGCACTTCTACATTCCTATTGGTTGCCGCTGAACCGCGTCATAGCTCATTACCATAAAGTTGACCTGACTTCAACTTTCCTCGATGCCCACAGCGTGTTTGATTGTTGAGCAGTAGATGATCCGGTGATCATGAACGTTTATTAAACCATTTAAAAACTGCACACAAAAACTCAAAAGTGCAAATATGAGCTTTCAACTATCAAAAAAAGTTTACAATTGAACTTACAGGTTCTATAATGATCCATTGGTTATTTGGCAGTTCATCAAGAAAGCTGTGAAAGAACTTTTCTGTCATTTGTGTCTACCAGTTTTGTCAAACTCTAAGGCATTTCTGAAACGCATGATTTCATGTCCTCACAAAAATAAAGTAGCTGTTTATTTGTGTCTGCAGGTGTATTTGGTTTTATAGGTGCAGAAGTGCCAGTGCCAGTGAAGGAGGGAGGTTCAGTCACTCTAAACACTAATGTTACCAAACAACAACGTGACACAGTGCTGTGGTATTTCAACGACATTCTCATAGCTCAGATCAACGGAGACGCCAGTAAGAGCTGTTTATATGATGGAGAAGACGGGAGATTCAGAGGCAGACTGGAGGTGGACTATGAGACCGGATCTCTGACCATCAGAGACATCACAACTGAACATGCTGGACGTTATGAAGCAAATATCATCCAAAGCAAGAGCTCAGGAACCAGCGAAAGCTTGAACCGAACCAGCAAGTGTGACAGCACAAAAATCATCAGAAAAATCAGCAACATGGGCGACACCATACAAACATTCAGTTTGACAGTCACTGGTAAGTCATTCAATGTTATTTACCCTTCAATACTTTTTTACTCTGTGTACTGTTTGAATCTACATCATGTGTCAGAACACATTTACTGCACAAACTTATTTCTGTCACAGTTTTCATCATTTACACATTAAACAACAACAATCATGTATAAAACCAAATTTATCTTCCATTAGCATGTTGTTAGTTTAATGGTTTATTGTTATGTAAAAAAAAATCCTGTAGAAATATTTTAATGAAAATTTGACATTATGCTATTAGGAAATATAATATTTACTCCTGATAGTCTAACAAACATTTGAATATTTTATCACATGTGATATGTTTAAAATTAGCGATGAGACCCAGTAGGAAGTTTGTAACTTTTAATTAATTTATTTTTTGCATGTTTTCCTGCAACAACTGAAAAAAATTATCCTGACAAAACTAATGAAGAATCTGGCAAAGAGGGAATGGTTCATGATAAGAGTAAGGGTATGTTTTCTCCTTTAGATTATTAAATTTTTTTTTTTTCTGAAAAATGCTTTAAAAAAAAAAAAAGGAATGCATCAAATATGTTATAACTTATGCACCGTTCTTAAGGGGGTGTCTTCCTCCATATTCCAAGGACCTCTGTCATGTTCAGGCATATCAGTTGTGATATTAGTGTGTGTGTGTGTGTGTGTGTGTGTGTGTGTGTGTGTGTGTGTGTGTGTGTGTGTGTTTTACGTTTACAATTAATAATGTGTATTTCAGTATTACAACCCTGTTGCAAAAGCTTGGAGGTAGTCATTTAGTTGAAAATAGCACCACTTTAGATACTTTGAGATCTCTGGAAGCCTCAATAGTACAATAGTTTTTTTTTTTTTTTTTTTTAAGTGGTTAAGTGCTCACGGAAGAGATGAGTTTTCAGTTTTTTGAATGTTGTCAGGGATTCTGCGGATGAGGATGGGGAGAGCATTCCACCAGCATGGAACTGTAAATGAGAATGTTCTGGAAAGTGATTTTGTGGCTCTCTGTGATGGAACCACGAGACGTCGCTCTTTGACCGATCGTAGGCTTCTGGTAGGGATGTAGACTCGTAGAAGTGAGTGAAAGTAGGAGGGAGCTGAGCGTGTGATAGATCTGTAAGCAAGCGTCAATGCCTTGAACTTGATGCGAGAGGTAGCCAGTGCAGAGAGATGAGTAGGAGTGACGTGGGCCCTTTTGGGCTTGTTGAAGAAAAGATAAGTTGCAGCATTCTGGATCATTTGTAGAGGTTTAGTTGCACATGATTGAAGTCCAGCCAGAAGAGCATTGCAGTAGTCAAGCTTAGATATGACCAGGGCCTGAGCGAGAAGTTGTTGCATGCTTAGTTAGAAAAGGCATGATCTTCCTGATGTTGTGCAGTGCAAACCTGCTATATTTGCATCTTTGTAATGTGGTCTTTGAAGGTTAGCCGGTCATTAAAGATTATGCCAAGATTTCTGACCGATCTTGATGGGGTAATCGAGCTGGATGGTGAAGTTGAGCTGTAGAGCCGGATTGGCAGGGAAGGCGAGAAGCTCAGTCTTTGCCAGGTTGAGCTGCAGGTGGTGTTCCTTCCTATACAGGATAAGGTAAACTGTAATTATTTTTGTAACTGTCTATACATTAGATATAAAATATAACAATGAATATGATGTAAATTAACAGATTAACTCACACTAATGTCGGTTTCTCTTGATCTGATCCAGGATCAGGTCTGTCTTCAGGTGCTGCTGCAGGAATAGTTGTTGCTGTTCTGCTGGTGTGTGTACCTTCAGCTGCTGTTGCTGGTGTGATTTACTATCGCCACAGGAGCTCTAGAAATGGTAAGCATCACCTACAGATACTATAGTGAGAGCAAAACATCATCTGTACTGTGCCAAATTAGTAACCTATTTAATTGTTTTTTTGTTTTTGTTTTTCTCAAAGGAGATATGAAGATAAACAACAAAGAGGTTCTGTAAAAAGTCTTAAGAAATAGGTAAGATATTGTATTACTGTAATAAGACTTTGTAGTAAAAGCTTTTCTGATGACCTTACATCAGATAAATGTACAGTACTGTGCAAATGCCAGTTTAGATTCTTGACCAAACCTGGTTATTTATATCTCTTGCTATAGTTTGCCATTAGGATATATCAGTTTACATTTCCAAATGTTTATTTTGCCATTTAATAATCAAATTAATTTTTGTATGCACAAGGACTGTAGTCCACAGAGATATCACAATGATAAAGCCTGTCTGGGATTACACGAAGAGAGGTGGATTGAATCCAGATCTCCAAGACGCTTGGCAGAAAACCGCTGATTCATTGGAGAGAAAAGATGGAGGACATGTGCGATAAGGGGATCACAACATGTCAATGTCGGTTTGTTGCAATGTTCCCATTGATGTAAACCAGCAACTTGTGCTGTTGAGCTGTTTGACTTTATTAAATGATTTGCAGGTGTTATGGAAATATTAAACTACCTGTTTCTGGAAGCATAGATAATGCTGAATACTGAGTCAAGGTTCTGCTGAATACTGAGTCAAGGTTCTGCTGAATACTGAGTCAAGGTTCTGCTGAATACTGAGTCAAGGTTCTGCTGAATACTGAGTCAAGGTTCTGCTGAATACTGAAGGTTCTGCTGAATACTGAGTAAAGGTTATGCTGAATACTGCTGAATACTGAAGGTTATGCTGAATACTGAGTAAAGGTTATGCTGAAAAAAAAAAAATATATATATATAGGTTTATATGTGTATCTTATTAATTTATCCTTATTCTTTATTTTTATTTTTCTATCTGTGTAAGCACTATTGTTGTCTGTGTACTGGAAGCTTCTTTCACCAAAACAAATTCCTTGTGTGTGCAAACATTGCCAATAAAGCTCTTTCTAATACAAAAGGTTATGTGGGTTAAATTTGTCACATGCGCCATTTATTGAAACATACGATAATTTTTATAGGAGTAGGCTTAGGTATTTACTGTTTAATGAAAACTGACTCACTTAAATGAGAACTCGCACTGTTTCCCTATCAGTTAAAATAGCATTCAAACAACATTTGTGTTGATAGTGATCAAGGGCTGTAGGCTAAGATATGGACATCAGAATGGTCACACCTTTAACGTCACATGGTCATAGAAGGGATAAAAGAAGATTGCAACTGTAGCCCCGGCTCTCTTATTCGTGAGGACTCAAGACATGATCTGCAATGGAAATGTATTTTGTTGCATTTGTGTAATAAATACTATGATGAACACATTGGAATTATCAAAAATGAACACACAAGGTTTTAGAACATTTCAGCATGATACCTTTTGTGCCAGGGCTAGCATCGCTAATCATTGCTTACATTAACTTTTACTAGCAGTGATTTTAAATGGATTTCTCCAAATAGCATGCCAAACTTTACCTGTTGAGTAGAAACTTTGCGACTGAGGCATCAGTGGGAAGCCCAACCTGTGCTTTTAGCGCATGCCAGCGTGTGAAATATTCTGCCAAAAACACTCTGGTCTTGTTTCTTTCGTCAGAGGCCTTTCTCTTCTTGTCATACAATTCGTAGACACTTTTTCTCTTGCGACCCTCAGACATTTTGAAAAATCCTGATGAGAATGGCGAGCTTCAATGAATGGCTGAAACCGTAGCTCACCACACATATACACCTGAAAGTGCGCATGCGCAGAAAGCGAAAACTACCTAGGGACGCACACATACGACGGCCTTATGTAAACCTATCACCAGAATGAGTGACAATTAGGAGGATCAATAGTCTTGATGATCCACCCGGGAAAAGAAAATCATCCACTATACCTTTAAATAATCACTTGTTAAAATTTAGATATTTCGATAAATGGTAAATAGTAAATGGACTGCATTTATATAGCGCTTTCACAGACCTATGGCCACCAAAGTGCTGTACATATAGCTTCACATTCACCCATTCACTCACTCATTCATACACCAGTGTCAGCCATGCAAGGTGCCATCCAGCTCGTCGGGAGCAGCTGGGGTTAGGTGTCTTGCTCATGGACACCTCAACACTTAGTCAGGTGGAACCGGGGATTGAACCACCAACCTTTCGGTTTGTAGACAACCTACATGAACCACTGAGCCACTGGGGGTTCAGGGGACACGTAGGCGTCGATCTAGGCTATGTACGGAACTTTTTTTTTTTTTTTAAGCGGAAAATGTATTATTTTCAAATATGTATATAATATATTTATAGTTTGTACATAAACAAATATATATTTTATAATGACATAATGATACATATACATGTACATTTATATGTTTTAAATACAGTTATGATTACTGTAGGCTAATATGTAGCAGTGCATTCAGTTACTTTTGAAAGGACAAAAATAAGGTGTCAGTGTATTTCATTACACTTTAACTGTCAGCTGTAAAAAAAACATCTAGCATTTTCCTCACGTTGTACCACGTGTTTTTAGTGACAGTCAATACCCAGCCAACACGTTTATGTGGGGCCCATATGGGTTACAAATGGGCGACGGGTACAGAGTGGGCATGGGCTCAAAATGGGCTTCTTATCTGGGGCCCATATGGGTTACAAATGGGCTACAGAGGTACAGAGTGGACATGGGCTCAAAATGGGCATCTTATCTGGGGCCCACTTGGGTCAACTGAGTAAGTCCAACATGGGAAAAAACAGTTGGGCTCCCTTTGTGGGGCCTAGGTGGTTCGTTAATGGGAAATGAGTACATTTCCATACAGGATAGTACAGGCAGCGGGCAAGAAGTGAAGAGGAAGTGATGGCATCAGGAGCAGCACAACCAAAAGCTGTGGAGTGCGTGGAAGAACAAGTGTAAGTGCAGAAGCCGATCTTAGGATGTAGTGGAGGGATTGTATATGAAGAAGATATAAAGGAGCCAACTTGTTTAGTTTTTAAAATTGAACTAAGAGCCATTGCAAATGTTGTAAACCAGGAGAAATATGTTCTGTAACATAACATTAGAGCGAGCAGACTTTGTAAAGTTGCTACTACTTACATGTCAAGTGATAAGCAATATTTGAGTTGGATGAATGATGGGCAAATGTTTGATTTTCTAACTTGTCCTGGGAACCCTCAGTACTGCACACCCACTTCAGATCTGGCAGTTTCTATAAATGAGCTAATGTGATGAATCAGGTGTATTAGATGAGGGAAACGTACAAAGTCTGCATCTGAAAACTTAGGCAGCTGACTCATTGCCTCGCTGCCCTATCAGGCAACGACTTAGCAGGCAGCGTTTACACACTAAGGTGCCTCACAAAACTGATTTAGTTTAGTTTATTTATTTGAGCAGTAACCATTCTGATTTCAGACAGATTTATGAGGCAGCATAACGGTTTAATGATCTACAACACTAATTTCTAGAAATGACTTCAAAAGTGAAAAAATTTGTCAAAATTTCCATTTTGTGCCTCCAATATGTGCAATGCAGGGGGTGTTCCAGGACAGGTTTGCAAACCCCTTATCTAGATACACTTGATGTGGGGCACCAAAAGGCTAACCTGACACATCTGTTTGAACTGTGAAAAGGAATAAAAAAAGTAGCATAATGGTTGATTGATTTATTTTCTCTTTTCAAAGGGCCGTTGGGAGAGCGACAACAGAGGAGTGAGAAGCTGCAATGTTATTGTTTTGTTTGTGAAATAGTTAATTTTTCAGATATGCATGCATATATATGCATATATATGCATATATATATGTGTGTGTGTGTGTGTGTGTGTGTGTGTGTATATCATCTATATATCTCTTTAACTTTTTTCTTTTCTCGTTTTGTGATGCTTGTACTTGCTTAATAAAGTAACTTTAAAAGTGAAGATTTTCCTGTCAGATGTAAATGGACATTTAAAATAAGCGTCTTTAAGATGTATATGGTTAATGTAAATCCACGTTAGAGACATAACTTACGTGTCCTTACTGGAGCTCCCCTGTTAGCTAACGTTATACATAATAAAACGTGTTTTTACAGCAAAATCACAACTATACTACACTGTGTAACGTCTTTACACCTTCAACAATTCAACAGTTTACTCTACAGTAGTTCAACACATGCAATTTTAACACAAGGAACTGGGTTACTCACATTTGAAAGCACCCGCGTCGCTGATCTCTGCGATGTTTGATAATAGGCTTGTTCGACTTCATGCAGCTCTGCGCAGACCGATCGGCGGCTGACTTGAAGCAGTGCATGCCGGTTAGAAATTTTGTCCGACTTGATGCAGGGCCGACGCCACGTGACTGTGACATATGCCATTAAAGTACCGCGAGAGCAATTCGAGAGTAGCCAGAGAACTCAGCCAGCGCAGCTTCTCAAGAGCGGCTGCATGAGGGCTGATGACGACACAGCTGTTCCACGATTGGCCGGATTCACCGCATGACAACGATCACGTGTGTTTCGTGTTAATTCGAAAACCTTTAGTTCCTCTAAAGCTCTCAAATCAGTTTATTATAACAGTGAACACATTTACATTTACATTTAGTCATTAGGAAATTAGGAAATTATACAAATTAGGACTAAATAAGCGAGTCATCTAAAAGAGGCAAAAACAACAACAACGCAAGGAGTGCTCAAAATACGAAGTTCAGACATTATTCAGAGTAGCATAAGCCTGATAAGTGATGTTTCAAAGGGAAAGGATTTTTTTTTTTTTTTTTTTAAGAGGTTAAGTGCTCACGGAAGAGATGGGTTTTTAGCTGTCTTTTGAATGTTGTCAGGGATTCTGCATTCCGGATGAGGGAGGGGAGTGCGTTCCACCAGCATGGAACTGTGAATGAGAATGTTCTGGAAAGTGATTTTGTGGCTTTCTGTGATGGAACCACGAGGCGTCGCTCGTTGACCGATCGTAGGCGTCTGGTAGGGATGTAGACTCGTAGGAGTGAGTGAAAGTAGGAGGGAGCTGAGCCTGTGACAGATCTGTAAGCAAGCGTCAATGCCTTGAACTTGATGCGAGCAGCGAGAGGTAGCCAGTGCAGAGAGATGAACAGTGGAGTGACGTGTGCCCTCTTGGGCTCGTTGAAGACAAGGCGAGCTGCAGCATTCTGGATCAACTGTAGGGGTTTTGTTGCACATGCTGGAAGTCCCGCCAGAAGAGCATTACAGTAGTCAAGCCTAGAAATGACCAGGGCCTGGACGAGAAGTTGTGTTGCATGCTCAGTTAGGAAAGGCCTGATCTTCCTGATGTTGTGCAGTGCAAACCTGCATGATCGAGCTGTCTTTGAAATGTGATCTGTGAAGGTCAGCTGGTCATCAAACGTTACTCCAAGGTTTCTGACCGACCTTGATGGGGTGATTGATGATGAATCTAGCTGGATGGTGAAGTCGTGCTGTAGAGACGGATTGGCAGGGAGGACGAGAAGCTCTTTGCCAGGTTGAGACGGATTGGCAGGGAGGACGAGAAGCTCTTTGCCAGGTTGAGCTGCAGGTGATGTTCCTTCATCCATGTGGAGATGTCCGCCAGACAGCTTGAGATCCGTGCAGCTACTGTGGGATCATCTGGTTGAAACGAGAGGAGGAGCTGTGTGTCATCAGCATAGCAGTGGTAGGAGAAGCCGTGTGCCTGTATGATGTGTCCCAGTGATGTGGTGTAGATGGAGAAGAGGAGGGGACCAAGAACTGAACCCTGGGGAACCCCTGTGGTCAGTTGATGTGCTCTGGATACCTCGCCTCTCCATGCGACCTTGAAGGACCTACCTGTGAGATAGGACTCGAACCAGTGGAGAGGAGTTCCTGTGATGCCCAGTGATGAGAGACAGGACATAAGGATCTGATGATTCACTGTGTCGAAGGCAGCAGACAGATCCAGGAGAATGAGGACTGAAGATTTGGAAGCAGCTTTTGCGATCTGTAGGGCTTCTGTGACTGACAGTAGTGCAGTCTCAGTTGAATGCCCTTTCTTGAAGCCAGATTGGTTGACATCTAGCTGGTTGTTTAGAGACAAGAAGGATGTTACTTGGTTGAAAACAGCTCTTTCAAGTGTCTTTGCAATGAATGGTAGGAGAGAGATAGGTCTGTAATTCTCTACAAATGATGTGTTTAGCGTTGTTTTTTTAAGCAGTGGAGTAACCCGAGCCTGCTTGAAAGCTGTGGGGAAAGTGCCAGTATGGAGGGATGAGTTGATGATGTGTGTGAGTGATGGTAGAAGTGTGGGAGAGATGGCTTGTAGAAGGTGTGAGGGGATGGGGTCTAGAGGACAGGTGGTAGGGTGACTGGAGAGGAGAAGTGTAGATACTTCTTCCTCGGTTAGCGAGGAAAAGGAGGACAGAGGGATATTGGCTGTGGAAGGGTTCGGTCTGGGTTCCTGTGTGTGTGGAGCTGGGAATTGACTGCTGATAGCTGTTGTTTTGTTGGTGAAGAAGTTCGCAAAATCGTCAGCAGTTAGGGAGGAGGCGGGTGGTGGTGGAGGTGGACAGAGGAGGGAGTTGAATGTCTTGAAGAGTGATCGTGTGTTGGAGGAACTGTTGATCTTGTTGTGGAAGTAAGAAGATTTTGCAGCATGAACATCAACAGAAAAGGACGAGAGGAGAGATTGATACATACTCAGGTCAGATGCGTCTTTTGATTTGTTCCATTTCCTCTCCGCTGCCCTGAGTTTGGTCCGGTGTTCACGAAGAACCTCAGACAACCAGGGGTTCTAGGGAGTAGCGCGTGCTGGCCTAGAGGAGAGAGGGCAGAGAATGTCTAGAGAAGAGGTTAGAGTGGAGCATAAGGTGTCCGTTGCGGTATTCACATCCAGAGATGAGAATTGTGAGGGTGGGGGAAGAGAAGATGACACGGCAGAGGAGAGATGGGAGGGGGAAAGTGAGCGCAGGTTTCGTCTGAAAGTGACTGGTGGTGGGGGTGGTGGTGCAGGGGTAGAGAGTTGTAGACTGAAAGTAATGAGGAAATGATCTGAAACATGGAGGGGTCTCACCAAAATGTTCTCTGTGGTGCAGTTGCGTGTGTAAACCAGGTCCAGTTGGTTTGTGATGATTTGTGAGTCGTTTGAGATCGAAAGAGGCTAGGAGATGCATGAAGTCTGTTGCATGCGGCTGTTGCATGAACACTCTTTTCATGTCGTTGTCATGTTATATTGTGTCATGTTTATCAAATTAAAACTGCTTAAAAAACGTAGACTCCACTTCATTGATAATAGCTTATGTTGAACTTTATTCTTGTTCAAACAGACGCTGGATGAAGCAGTAGCCTACATAAAGTATTGAATGAAAATGTCTCTGAAACATCTGTGCATTATTTGGCAAATATTGCATTTATTTCACTTCAGCTGTGGTAAAGTATGCAAACACCACGTGAGCGGTCACTACGGGAACCAGAAAGTGTCCGATTCACGTCTCCGTTTGCAGCTCCTCCCCGCCTGCACGCGGCTACTCTCGCCGATCGGGTGCATCCAGCCGCAGCCGATGTCGAACACACCTAATGACGTATCCTCTCGCGTGGCCTCCTGGGATAGAAGAGTATCCATCGGTTGAGCACTCAAAAATCTGTTCGAAAGCAAAAAAAAAATCTGTTCCGGGAACTTCTCGCCTACTCTTTTATGAATACTGACGTTTGGAACGTATACTGCTTCCTTCACGTACTGTTTTCGCCTACTTTATAGTAGAAAAGTAGGCATATTCGAACGCACTTAAGTCCGAATCTCGCGATAATTAGAACGTCACCCAGGTAATTCTTGCCTACTCTGTTGGATTCGTACGTACATAAGGCTTGTTTGAGACAGGGGGTCAGGGATTCATATTACTTTGAAGGTACCCCCGGGAGCCGCCATTGGCTAACAAGCCTTCACCTGCTGTTAGCATCCCATTGACTCCCATTAATTTTGGCGTCACTTTGACAGCGAATAACTTTACATCTGAGGCGTTTAAAGACTCCATTTGTCCATTGTTTATTTCTAAAGAAACACGACAATGTATAAAATGCTCCGTTACCTTGTATCTTACGTTATGGCCCCGTAGAAGCAGTTTTTGTAAAAGTAGGCTAACGATTGCGTCATAACCACGCGACTCTCTGGAAATTACCGTATAGACAGGAGGAGAAGCTCACACTCGCAGTCAATAGGGGAGCGTCGGGGAGACGTGGAGGCATGCATTCCGATAAAGTCAAGTCCATAAAAGCAACGGAACAAAATATTTCAACAACGTTTTGAGGAATTGTAAATAATTCGGTGTGTAGCAAGTGAAAACATATGAAGTAACATTCATCCACGAACTTTAAATAATTTCTCTACTTCATTAAATATGAAGTATGGGTAACGAGCCATACCTTAACGGGGGATGGGGAAATTATACAGGCAATGGAAAAAAAAAAAACATCTCAATGTCAATCGCGGTTAACGTTATTCATTTATTTACATTTACATGAAGATGAATGTGATCCCTTTCATCCTGGTCGGAAGCCATCTACAACATGTCCTAGCCAACATAACCTAAATGTGAAATAAAGAAAAACGTTTCTGTTCAAGTTTACCATGATTTATTAGGCAAACTCACATGATTTAACACCTAGGCCTATATGGTATGTGTGCATCTGTGCCTATTTGAATCACTTTTAATAATTTTGGAAGATTGTGCTGAGATGTAGGCCTACTTTGCCTGTTTTTATTTATTTTGTTGTGTGTGTGTGTATAACGATTATATATATATAACGATTATATATATATATATATATATATATATATATATATATATATATATATATATATATATATATATATAATCGTTATACACACACACACACACACACACACACACAATAAAATAAATAAAAACAGGCAAAGTAGGCCTACATATATATATATATATATATATATATATATATATATATATATATATATATATATATATATATATATATATATATTGTGATGGAATTTTTCTCCCTAAACCTAACTATCTGGGGTGTCTCCAAATGGACACCCAACTCTGTACCTGGCTCTATCTGTACCTGGCTCTACCTGTAACTGACTACCTGGCTCTATCTTTTGGGTCTCGTTCCTGACGTCCCCACTCTATAGATCACCTGCTATTCTGACTCGTTTTCCCTAAACCTAGTTTACTTGTTCCCCTAAACTAACTTACTTCCTAAACTAGCTTCCTACCTAAACTAGCTTCCTGCGCAGGAATAAATCAACAAACAGACCTGCAGATGTCCTTTAAATGCTTTAATCACGGCCAGGAGATCTTCCCGAGCAGTTCTCAGGGAATCTCTCCCAAGAAGCAAGGCCGGAGGATCTCAGACAAATTCCATTGAGAATCCCACTGAAAAACACATATACCACAGTTATAGAGGTATGGCATAAATTTCAGGCTGCATTACATAATTTCCCCACTATTTGATTGGTTCTTCATATGCAAACCCCTCTGTTACTAGGTAAAGAAAACTCTGATCTGGTGATTACTTATCACAAGGTTTTAACGATGACTTAATTCGTTAATCACAAGATTCTAACAGACTGTCTAGTTTTACTTCCCATAACTATGTTATTTTTACCCATAGACACTGACTCAAAGTCACAAGTTTTTCCCCAAAGAGTTTTGACACATTAAAAGCATATGAATGTTATTCCTGCAATAAAAACAAATGTTAGTTGATTAATTAAAGTTGATTAATTAAAATTTCATTGACAATATATATATATATATATACACACACTCAAACGATTACAATCCAAAAGTGTATTATTATTTATAGCTATATTTTAAGGTCGATCTTAATATGGCTGGCATTACATTTTAAAATAAATAAATACTATGCAAAATGACAAAAATAATTAATCAGAATACTTATCAAGTTCTTGAATATCATTTTACATAACTTCTTAATATTATGCATTAACTTAATATGGCGTACTGGCATTAAATATTAAAATAAATAAATACTATGCAAAATGACAAAAATAATTAATCAGAATACTTATCAAGTTCTTGAATATCATTTTACATAACTTCTTAATATTATGCATTAACTTAATATGGCGTACTGGTGTTAAATATTAAAATAAATAAATACTATGCAAAATGACAAAAATAATTAATCAGAATACTTATCAAGTTCTTGAATATCATTTTACATAACTTCTTAATATTATGCATTAACTTAATATGGCGTACTGGCGTTAAATATTAAAATAAATAAATACTATGCAAAATTACAAAATAATAAGAATACGTACCAAAAGTTGCTCCTGTTCACGCCGTTCACGCTCGCCGTATCTGCAAGATTCGGTGGGTGATTCAGATTTCTTTGGCACAGCTATTAGAAGACTTACAATTGTCAGACAGGTTGCTCACGTCACATCTACGTCTTCAAGCTCAGTTTGAGTCTGCGCAGTACGCTTGGCAATCAGGAAGTAACTGCTTCTAATGTGCTTCAACTTCTCTCCGTTGAAACCTATGGGGTCGCTGTGTCCAGTTTATATACTGTCTATGGTTTGAGATGAGCAAAATCTGCGCAGAATCGATCACCGGTGATCAGCGCGAGATGCATGCCGGTTAGAAATGTGTCCGAGTGCGGTCCGCCTTGCTCTGATGTCATGCTGACGTATGTCAAAAATCTCTCGCGAGTATGGCAAGCCATTTTAACATTTAAAAGCTAGACTGGATATGTGTTGCAGATATCTGTAAATCAGTTTTGCCTAGTCAAAAAGAACATTTCAGATATCCGCAACTACATTCTTCCTATCCATAATTGTCATTTCAGATATCCACAAAGACATTCTTCCTAGGACAAATGACGTCACTTTTGCCATTCATTTGTATGGGGTTTATCATTACAGATATCTACAATTCAGTTTCAGATATCCACTATGTAAATTACGGATATCTGCAATTGAATTGTAGATATCTGTAATTCTAGTTCAAGATATCTTCAATTTGATTCTGACTAGTCATAACTCCAGTTCAAGATATCTTTAATTCACCTCAATTCAAGATATCTACATGTTCCTTTTCAGATATCTTAAATTAAGTTTTGACTAGGCGAAATGACGTTGTAGATATCTGTAACTGGAGTTATGACTAGGCGAAATGACATTGTAGATATCTCAAACTGGAGTTAGGGATAGTCATAATTTAATTGGAGATATCTATTATCAAGTTATAGATATCTTGAAATTAATTTTGATTAGAGATATCTGAAATTTGAGATATCTGTAACTTTCATTCTACCTAGTCAAAATGTAATTACAGATATCTTGAATTAAAGTTTTGACTAGGCGAAATGACGTTGCAGATATCTGTATGCAAATTAGACCCGCATCACACTTTAGGCGGGAGCAGAGCGTGTTTTTCAAATCATCAAATCACATAGCACATGTTAACCGTTAACTTGTAATTAGCACTGATTAGCACCATGTCGGAGCAACCAGAGTTTTTAATCGTCTTTTTTCATGCTGTTTCAAACTGAAAA
Source organism: Rutilus rutilus (assembly GCF_951802725.1). Classification (NCBI taxonomy): domain Eukaryota; kingdom Metazoa; phylum Chordata; class Actinopteri; order Cypriniformes; family Leuciscidae; genus Rutilus; species Rutilus rutilus. The sequence continues at coordinate 9,234,576 of NC_140222.1, read as the reverse complement.
AATAAAATAAAAAATAAGAACTAATCTGAACTAAGAACTTTGTTTCTCATCTAAGGAAGTTAATGTTATTGTACTTTCAAGAATAGCATGCATGTCAGCATCTTTATTAAAGTGAATTAGTGTGAATCTTTTTCACGCATAAATCTTACAGCAAAAACAACCTTTTAAGCATGAACATAAACATAGCATTGTAAAAATTATTATTATTTTTTTTTGTATATAAAAAACATTTTCTGGTGTTTTTTTCGATTACAGCCAACGCCATGCCTGCTTCTTTCTTCTTCCATTCATAGAAATAAAGAAATTAACCCACTTTTTCTTTGATTATGGTGGGGAGGGGAAATGGATATGTAAAATAGAGCAACGTATGCACAATAATTTGCACTAGTCATAATGACGTTTGAGATATCTTTAACTTTCATTCAGCCTAGTCAAAACTGAATTACAGATATCTGCAATTGTCATTTAAGATGTGTGACGAGTTGAATGTCGTTTTCAATGACCTCATTACAGATATCGTTTCGACTAGTCACAATTACGTTACAGATATCTTGAATGACAATTCCAACTATCCAAAATGTAATTACGACTATTCAGAAAGACATTGTTGATATCTACAATGTTAATTCCGGATAGTCAAAATGAGCTTTTAAATGTTAAAATGGCTTGCCATACGCGAGTGCAAGGCACACCTGTCGGATTCTGCAGTCGAGCACAGTTGCTCTCCACTGACTGCGCTGATCAAAAGCATGATGGGAAACGACTTGCTGACGACACTGCTTAATGTTCATTGGTTTAAACAACCGTGATGTCAAGTCAAGTCAAGTCAAGTTTATTTATATAGCGCTTTTCACAACATAGGTTGTAACAAAGCTGCTTCACAGTATTAAATTAAAACAATACATCAATGTTTGTTTCTAGTGGAACGTCCACGTTTGGTAATGCTGATCAATAGTATCGTTGATTGATTAATTAAATTAATATCCCCAAATAACCCCAACTGAGCAAGCCAAAGGCAACAGTGGCAAGGAACCGAAAAACTCCATCAGGTGACCTAATGAAAAAAAAAAAAAAAAAAAGATGTATTGTTCTCTTTTAAAATGTTTGATTTTAAAACTCTGATATCATGTTTTATGTATGAGTGAATATTCCCAAACTATCTAACAGTGCGATCTCTATGGATTATGCAATGTATTTTTTATAAAAAAGAAAAGAAAAAAAACACGTCTGTATTAAAGAAAAAAAGACTGATAAACATGTATTTGGAATGGAATTAAATAAGTAGGCTACTTTGAGTGTGTCTTGTTCATTATATTTATTTTCATATAAAAGCAACATAACTTAAATTCTATCCAGTTTATTAGCACCACTGTGCATGAGCGTGAATCCCACGAATCCCGCGATATCCATCTTTGATCTCACAGCTTTCAGATCCACTGCGAGAAGAGAGATCTGTCTGGCTTGCCTGCGCTTTTTTCACTCCTCCTCTCACTGCAGCCGCCTACTCTCGTCTACATTTCAGGCGAGGCGAGGCGCATCTCAAACAAGCCTATACTTTTTCGCTCGCCTACTCTTTTTCCCATACTAACTAAACTGAAGGTGTGTTCGACATCGGCTGCGGCTGGATGCAACCGATCGGCGAGAGTAGCCGCGTGCAGGCGGGGAGGAGCTGCAAACGGAGACGTGAAGTCGGACACTTTCTGGTTCCCGTAGTGACCGCTCACGTGGTGTTTGCATACTTTACCACAGCTGAAGTGAAATAAATGCAATATTTGACAAATAATACACAGATTTTTCAGATACATTTTTATTCAATACTTTATGTAGGCTACTGCTTCATATACAGCGACTGTTTGAACAAGAATAAAGTTCAACATAAGCTATTATAAATGAAGTGGAGTCTAAGTTTTTTAATCAGTTTTATTTGATAAACATGACACAATGTAACATGACAGCGACATGAAAAGAGTGTTCACTGTTATAAAAAACTGATTTGTGAGCTTTAGAGGAACTAAAGGTGTTCGAATAAACACGAAACACACGTGATCGTTGTCATGCGGTGAATCCGGCCAATCGTGGAACAGCTGTGTCGTCATCAGCCCTGGTGCAGCCCAATGCAGCCGCTCTTGAGAAGCTGCGCTGGCTGAGTTCTCCGGCTACTCTCGAATTGCTCTCGCGGTACTTTGATGGCATAAGTCACAGTCACGTGGCGTCGGCGCTGCATCAAGTCGGACAAAATTTCTAACCGGCATGCACTGCTTCAAGTCAGCCGCCGATCGGTCTGCGCAGAGCTGCATTAAGTCGAACAAGCCTGTAAGCAGGTTCCAGCTCACCACGCCCTCCCTTGCGAGCTACTACACATATGATTGCATCAGTTAGGATAGCTTCAAGTTAGCGTAGATTTATCTGTATTTAGTACAGTGGTCAGGAGGGTACGTAGGTGTAGTGTTGCTGGTTGCAAGAGCACTGCTGGACTGCATAGCTTTCCAGCAGACTTGGAAATTAGGTGCTAGTGGAGCTAAAGTGTGCAACCTGCATTTTACGCGGGATTGCTTCCCCAACGCAATAGAGGTGGACATGCGCTTCTCCACACAGCTCGCGGTGAAAAGCGACGCAGTGCCAAACGCTGCTCGGACTCCACCACAGCGGCGTCCTGATGTGAGTGATCATATATATAATCAGTGGTTAAATTGGGCCGGGGCTCTCCGGGGCTCAGCCCCGGCACATAAGCCTGCTCGTTTGCAGTCAGTTGCCTACTGGAAATTATGTCACATAAAATTTGATGAAAGTGATGGTTTTGAAAACATATTTCTGATTATAAATGAAAGATTTTGAAATGGCATGTCTATTTTGTCTCCGCGGAGCTGAGATGAGGCTGATGATCGGGACACGGCCGTATTCTTGTTCATGTGGAAGCGCGCAAAAGTTCCAGAACCTTCGATCTACTGCCTAAAAAAAAAAAAACTAGCTGCTGGCCGCCGGTGCAGCAACAGATCAATTTAGTCAAGTTTGTTGGTTGTACAAAAAGTGCCCTGGCCTTGAATGACATTTAAGGTAAGGAAAAAATGCTTGGCACATTGTATGGGTCACTATCATAACAAGGTAATACAATGTGTAATCAATCGTTTTATATTTAATATGAGGGAAATAGGCTACACATGCCGTGGACGTGACACAAAAAATCGTAAACTTTTAGGTGGCAAAATATTTTTTGTAATTCTGTGAATTACACTGCAAACCAAAGTAATACTACCCACCGGATGAAGAAGGGTTGGCTCTCCACAGAACATAACATATTTATTTTATTTTATTTTTCATGTTCGCATTTATGAGGAAAAAACAATGTTACGGACGGGACCGCTCTGAAAGCAGCACTAAAAGACTGTTTAAAACTTTCACTGAGACCTCAAACAGAAAGCACAAAGCCTTTCTTTTAAATGAATTTGGTTTTGTATTAATTGTATCTTAATTTTAATCAATGTTTCATCAACCAATTACCTGGATGATTTAATAAATAAGAATAAATAGACAATAGATAATCACGACACGGACCCGCCGGCGAGTGAACTGGACTCTCGTCTCATAAATGAACCGAAACTCAGCGTATAAGGGAGCCTACTCGCCTCACAGACCTGATAAATTTATCTATAAGCTTGACGGTCTTCTTTTAAACAGAACAATTCAAAACGAAAGAAAACAGACCGCTGCTGCTTGTGTAGCCTAATCCGTATGAAATGTGCATTTCTCTCTTGTGAGTTCACTACTGCGAAGATCGCGAGGATAGCATCGTCAACTTCATCTATGCAGGGCACTGACACAGAAAACACTTGTTTATTAATAAACAATTAAAATGTCTCCTTGCTATATTTTACATATTCATAATCATTACTTTTGCCGGTTCTTTGTGACAGCTTTTAGGTGCTTTATTGGCAGCGCCACCCTTACATGTTACATGAACGCGTCACCATCGCTTCAGCACCGAAAACAGGAGATTTTTTTCAATCCCTGTTTTGGCAGGGGAAAAACTGATCAGAAAATGTAACGAAACGTTGTAGAAATGTAGTGGAGTAGAAAGTATAATAATTGCTGCAAAATGTAACGAAGTAAAAGTCAAAAGTATGCACTATTGATTCTACGTAGGCCTAAGTAAAGTAGGCCTACAGAAACTTAGTATTTTTACTTCGTTACATTCCACCACTGCTGATTAAAGGTTGTCTAAGCGATCCCGGGAGATGTTTCTTCTTGTTGACATTCGAATTATTGTCAAACAAAACGGAGGCTGGCTAGACCCTCCCTCCTCCTCATCCCGTCTCCTCCCTCCTCCCCTCCCTTCCGGCATAAAGGAAAGTCAAAATAGTCACTACAAAGTTAAGTTTCACTGATACTTCATTCAATGTGTAATGTCGCCAAGTTAGATAAATGCTTTTATATATTGCAGAACAGGATGCAGAAAAAGAGAAACATTATCTTAAAATCGTTTTGCCACCTGAGGATATAAATAGTTCCCATACAAGGACGCAATGATAGCAAGATAACGTTAGCTTCGCGTTTCCCAGTGAGCATAAACAACGGCGGCGTTGTAAACCAATTTAGTCAAAGTTGTCAATAGCTTATAAATGAACATTCAAATTCACGACAAACCGTGGGTGAAAACAACCCTTAACTTACACAAATTGTCGCCCTATTGTGAATTTGCTTGATCATTTACAATAGAGATTGGTCGCTGCTAGAAACATACATGTTGTATTCACCAAAGTTAACGCTGACTGCATAAATCTAGCTAATTACATCCTTGTGTTGGTTTGGCGAACATGAACGTCAGTTTAGAAAGAAAAGTGGATTTACCTGTTCTGCAAAAACAGAGCAACTGAATGTCGGATAGTAGCTAGCTGCTAATCCCTTCTGCCGGCGGAGGTCTCGCTACATTTCAAAGGTTTTTCCTATGTAAATTCGGGACTTCGCGCGTTCCTTATCCTTGTCCCTCTTGCAAGTTGTTCTGTTCATCGGAACGTCGTCTCTTTGGTCGTGTGTCGGCCATAATTCAAACTTCCCTCTTCATCTCTCTCCTCCACACACCCACCTCATGTGCACGCGCACTAACCCCGCAAACGCGCAAACCCCACCCCCCAACACTTCTTGTCGGTTATTGGCTGGAGCTCTGTTTGTTATGTTTCGTGGTGCGGGTGAGCACAGTTTGTTTTTGTTGCCGTTTGTGGAGCCTGTGGTGTCTACAGAGACCGCGTTTTTTTACAGTGTGTTCAGGGGACAGGCAGCTAGTGGATAGTGAGGAGATGTTTGCTGTATGTGACAAAAAATGTTTTGGCCTAAAAAACGCGTGACATCGCTTAGAGCACCTTTAACAGTAATGTAAATGCTAAATGTCCTAATACCTGTTGATACTACAACAATGCAAATATGCTCTTAACCTTGCAGTTTTTCACATATCATGTAAGACTCAATTTCTTCATTTCTTTGCACAAAACTCTCCAGAAAATGCCATTTGATAGTTTATTTTTCATACCCCCGGCATACCCCCGGAACCCCCTAGGGAGAGCCCCCCCACATAATAAATCCCAATTTAACCCCTGTATATAATCACAATTTATGGTTAGGCTAAAGTTAATCCTCTGGGGTCGACAAACGCGCCAGCGCATTTTGCTTGTTTTTTTTATTTTTTATTTTTTTTACATAGCGGCAAAATATGAATATGCCTACAGAGAGCGCACGCTCTTGATAAACTTGATAAAACTCATCACGTGCATGTACTTTACGTCGTCTTTAGAGTCTGACAGCAGCTGTCAATTAATCCCATAGACAGTATATAAACTGTGACTGTAGACCTCTCACGACTGTTGTAAACAGTTAATTATTTCCATTCACTCCACCCCCTCCTTTCTGAGCTCCTTCCAAAGCCACGCCCCCAAAACACATGAACGCGCGACGCCCCTTGTCAAAAAATCCTAAAGGATTCCAATAAGAAAATTGTACAGGATTCTAATTCGAATTTCTATCATATTTTGGAACCATTCCTATAGGATTTAGAAATTGTCTTATAGGACAATGCATAAATATCCTGTAGGATTTTCTACAGGATTTTAATGGGATCCAATTGGGTCACTACTCCGGTTTATATGGGATTTCCTATTTTTTCTTGAGAATTTTTTAGAATCCTAAAGGTGCACTTTTCCAGTATTTTTCTTTTACTACTGGTAGTTTTTTGATTGTCTTGCAGTTTGCTTAAACTCACCTCAATGTAGACATTGTTTACTGTTTAATGTATGTTGTGCAACCTGCAGTCATACAACATGGCAGGTGATTTGGGCACACATTATTAGTGCACACATTTCTAAGGCACTGATAATGGATTGATGAAATAAAACAAACAAATCAACAAATGCACTTTCTGTTATTTTAATTTCATTAGTATTTTATTTATTTCTTCTTTCATAACTAATGAATTTATTACTTTTTACAGATTATATACATTACAGACTTACACACACATACACTCAAACACACTCTTCTCAGACCTCCCCCCCCCCCACACTCAACGATAACTGAAATACAACATTAAACATATCCTGAACAAATCAGTCTGATTCACACAAACACACACGCACACACACACACACACACACACGCGCACACACACACACACACACACTCACACCAACTGTGAAATACAATATTAAACATCCTGAACAAATCAGTATGATTCACAAACTCACACACGTGCACACACACACACTCACACTCTCTCTCTCACACACACACACACACACACACACACACACACTGTGAGATACAATATTAAACATCCTGAACAAATCAGTCTGATTCACACAAACACACTCACACACACACACACACACCAACTGTGAGATACAATATTAAACATCCTGAACAAATCAGTCTGATTCACACAAACACACTCACACACACACACACACACCAACTGTGAGATACAATATTAAACATCCTGAACAAATCAGTCTGATTCACACACACACACACACACACACACACACACACACACACACACCAACTGTGAGATACAGTATTAAACATCCTGAACAAATCCGTCTGATTCACACAAACTCACACACAATCATTGTGGCGCCTTTTTGACATCTTGCATTCATCTGCACATTTCTGGGAGATGGCCTTCTTAATTATACTTGCTTCAATATTGAATTTATTTTTGATGTAGCCTATAAGGAAAGAAATAAACAGAACATAAGTTTACAAACCATAATGATTAATGAGGAATGGTTTTGGGCATCTATGTTCACAATAGAACTCCTCAAGGGAAGCCTGTGCCTATATTCTTATAGGGATTACTATATTCTTACTAGGGATTAGGGTTGAGAGAAAAAAATCGATTCACCTAGCTATCACAAAACATTTTTTTACGATTCTAAAATAAAAATAAAATATTCTAGAATCAATATTAATTCAAATTCAATTGCTTTTTTTTTGTCCTTGCTTGTAGATGAGGTCGACAGAAGTTAGCCACTTTCGTTCCAACAGAGGATGAAATGTGTCGTTATCTATGTGTGAAAATAATACATATTATCTTGTATTTGAGTGACATAATATCCCAAGTGGACGCGTGGAAGAGACATGAGACTGAACGCACTGAAAAGCCCTCGTGCTACTCGTATACTGAGAGAGAGATAAGACAGTAGAGCTGCACGATTCATCTTTAAAATACTGTCATCTCCATTCAAACACCCACACGATCTTCTTTTAATTTGTCTGTCTATTAAACTTTGACAAAATCATATCGCAACATTCAAATCTGTGTTGGCGCTGCCGCTGACCCGGAGAGAGTTGTCATGAAACAGCTTCACAAAAGGTCTTTTAAACCTCATAATAGTATCATTATTTCTGTGATGCAATAGTTAAAATGATCATAGAAGTACTTGGATAAAAGTTTAAAGTTCAAATATGAACACTGATGTCTACGATAGCGATCAAAATCAGCTTTTGATAGAAACTTGGTGCTTCAAATAACGCATTTATCGATTACATTGTTTACAAGTGACTGTTAAAAAATGTATTTGTTATTGAATCATTTATTCAAGAGAATGTAGTAGTGAATGATGCTTCTGAAATAATAGTCAGAAATGATCTGTTTTTGTAAATATGACTCATCTTATACATCATGTACAGTCTGTATAAGTGTATGATTTAACTTTTCTGACGGTCTAGTGTTAAAAAATTGCAATATATTGCAATGTAGAATCGCAATACTTGTAGAATCACAATACTTAAAAAAAAACACAATACAAATCGTATCGGTATCGACACAAGTATCGTGATAGTATCGAATCGGGAGATGGGTGTATCGTCCCAGCCCTACTAGGGAGAGGCATTTTTGTCAATTTCTTTTTTCGATAATTGACAGGTCCCAAGAAAATGAATACTTGAGTACTTAATGATCTCCATTAAAATTAAGCCCGTTTTGACACATCTGGTATGACATATTCAGTCCGGCAAGCTGTAAATGACAGCATACCACCTCTGCTGAGGTTCCACCGTACCGATACTAAAATGTGACGTGAAAACACTACAGATCACTGATTGGTCAGAGGATTTACAACACGAGACACCAAACCGCTAGATTTAAATAGTCAGCAACAGCCACTGCAGTTTTATTTGTTCGCACAATTTTTATTAAACGACTTGCTTTTAAAAAAATAAAAAAATAAATTACATCTATTTTTAGTCGCAAATGCGAGTGCTGTTGCTGTTGCTCTAAAGTAGATTGCTCTAAAAAGTAGATACTTTTGCAAATTCCTGAGTATAATTATATTCTGTTGTTTTATATATCAAATAATATGACAATCCTGCCAGAACTTGTTTGTAAATAAATAAGTTACTCACCAATTATGTCAGACACTTTTTGAGCCTCCAGTTGTGGCTTTGCTTCTTTGTCTTTGAAGGCATTGGAACTTTTTCCTGTGTAGCAGTGTGTTGCCAGTGTTGCTCTCCCAAAGACAGCCACCAGGAGGTCTTTTGCTGCTTTTTTTGCATCTGTCCATTTCAAGTGGCCAAACTGTTCGGCACCGATGGACGTGTTGGGGCCAATTCTAACCTGAAAACAGTGATCGAACAATGAAACAGTAAGAGTAAAAAAGTGAACTTAATATTTTGTTTGTTATGATGAAACCTATGAGCATAGATTCAGAATCATCCAATTTTTTTCCAGCCATGATTAATTAATTCTGTGAGTGGACACAATTACAACAAGACACCCCAGGTGAGTAGGGTAAAAAAAACAAAAAAAAAACGCTAATAAATATCGAGGGAATATCACACTCCCTCAGCCGGACTGAGTGGCAGACGAGCTGCTGTGTGACTGGATTTAATAGGAGAAACCTATGCTGCCGCTTTTTGACACTCAGTTGGCGTGACCACAGTCAATCCAGCCGACGGTGACGTCACACGCATACCCTATACTTCTCCAAATGATTGATTACATTACTTGCAAACCTATTGTAATTTTGTAATACAAGTTATCTGAAATGTTATGTTTAAATATGTGCTAATTTGTCTCTAGAAAAATAAAAAAATAAAACAAACATTGGAGGAAGTTATCAGGATTATGTTGTGTTTACTTGTATTTTTGTTCCTTTAAAGTGTCAGATTTACAATTCTGTCCGTTTTACACACCGTAATCTGTATCATGTCTCATGTAAAATGGCATTTTCGGTTTTTGGCCGAAAGAGAAAAAAGGCTGAAAATATGAACCAAACATAATCTAACAATTCTGACTTCTTTTAATATATAAACTCCTGTGGGAAACACTGAATCATTATATACATTTTTGACCAAATCATGCAGCCCTAGTAAGAAGGCATTGTTACTTAAAAACGATACCTTTTTGCAGTCATTATTACTCCTAGTCTCATTTACACGAAGAGGCAGTAGAGAGGAAGGGGCAGGTACAGGCGAAGACTCTGGGGCTGGCAAATCCGAAGTGGGTCCAGGGAGAGTTTGGACTGGTGCAGTCATTAATGGAGTGCATCCTAGAACAAAATAGGTTTTTATATCTTTTGACGCAATCACTTAGACATTTTTTAAACTTTTCATAGGGTTACCTTTTTTTAAAAGTGTAAGAGTTTCCACAAGAACACTCTTAATCTCTTTTAATTCAGCCAAAATTTGTTGATTGACTCCACTGTCATTACTTGTCCTTGTTGATGTTGTTGCCTCCCTGCTTGATTCCTAGAATTGTAAAACATTTGTTAATACAGTTTGTATTTTGTTCAGTCAAAAATTAAAACTTGCTGAAAATGTACTCAACACCAGACCATCCAAGATGTAGATGAGTTTGTTTCATCATTTGTAACAGGTTTGGAGAAATGTAGCATTACATAATTTACTCACCAATGGATCCTATGCAGAGAATGGGTGCTGTGAAAATAAGAGTCTTGTGAGAACTTTAAAAAGAATTAATGTATAATTTATACAGTAAAGTCTATGTAGTGTTTTATTTTTTATATTTTATATTTATTCATTTAATTCCTTTCTTGTATGCTACTGTTAAATACATCTAGAACGAGTCTAGAGCCCTGATATATGTAACTTTGTTGAAATAATCTTACTTTTTCTAGATTATACTGCTGCAGAAAGGATCTGGCTCTTATCCTTTTGACGCTCTTTTCAGAAACTTGTTTACTGACTGACTGTAAATAAAAAAGAATTATATAATTACAAATATAACCTTCAAATTAGCTGAAAGTGGCAATCATCTGGGTCTAATTTACCTCATATTCTTCACTGCTTTCTGATTCAGAAAGTATTCTGGCGCTGCCCTCTCCCTAATTCTTCATTCCCTTCAGGTCTGGATCTTTTGATGGACTGATTTTTCTCAATAGAATGAAGCTGCTTAAGCATGGCAGATCTAGTTCCTGAAATGATAAATAATAATTATCACAACATGAATCAATTTTATCACAGTAATGCACAGACATACTGTATCACAAAAACATACTTACCAACGTTTAAGATTTTTGCAGGGCTGGATTCTTCCTTGTACTGCACATCACATAAACCACCAATTTCACACCGTCCATTCATATTTTTTTCCGTTGGAAGCACATCCCATGTTGGGGGATCTTCAATCCATTGGATTAACATAAACCTCATTTTCTAAGTAGGATAAAGATAAAAAAGACAATATTCAATCATATGCTCTTGCTGTGTGGGCAAAACATACAGTGTTTATCCTAATATTATATGCTTTGATGTTTAAAAATACATGAATGTTTTATAGGTGTATTAATCTTACTTAAGGTTTGTTAGATCTGGACCTCAATTCAGACATAGCTTCGCACCAGCCGGTGGATCTAACGTTAGCCGTGTTACTGTAGTTGCGTGCCTGTATGAGTCTTGTACATTATGACAGCCTGTTGCTTGCTTTCTCTCAGGAGAGATATGCTCAAGGTCAAAGAACACAAGTTGTTTCTCGTTTATATTGCCAGGTTTACAGTGGATTTAGAACAGATAAGGGTCATTTCCCTCCAAAATAATGTTTAAAACTGTTACTAAGCAACCAGCAACAGAAACGTATGTCCGAGGCATAACGTTAACCGACAGCCACTGATGATTAAGTCCATTGTGATGTTAACTACAAAAATAACGTTTAAGAATGACTTAAGTTTCAACTCTTGGTGTATTTCTACTTAAAAGTTTCTATTTATGGTGTAAGTAGTTTTAAACATGATCTAATTATATATAACGTTATATATCGAAAAGCAGATGACTAAAATTACTGTGACCACACATGTCTTAAGATAAGAAAAAAACATTTTACGCAGGTTTACACATAAATATTTCTAGATTGTGTCAAATGTTAATATAAAGAAACGTTTAAATATGTTACTTACAACTGTTTGTCACAGCTCGTCGTCTTCCAGAAAGTTCGTCTCCTCCGACCATTGCGCTGCAGTGAGTGAGCAAGGAAGGATGCGCATGCGCAATTGAATGTTCATGCCTACAATGTGAGTTGTGGGCGGTGTTCTTTGTATGAATATACAAATTATTTTCCGTTCATTTTTAATTATGTTAACTTTCTAACGCCAAGATTTTGTATTACAATTATTATTATTTACATATGCAGTACATTATACATATTTAATTTTTCCACAACAGTGACCACAAATGATTCCTCTAAACAAGAAGATATCCCTACATTGAAATGAATGCAAAACAACGAGGCCCTTACAAAAGGTACCCTATTTTTACAGCTTGAAGCTTAGTATAGATGAGCATTTCAATTCAATACATTTGAAATAATTAGTACATTTAAAATATGAATGCAAATTATTTTTCATAAATATTGACATTGTACATCTAATACATCTATATAATTATTTGTTTTTTGTTGTAAAGAAAGTTTTTTAACCCTCTAGTATTGTTCATTTATATTGTAGCCACACTTATGGTTTACAGTCAAAACAGACCCGAGATTATATTTGTATAATTATTTTATTTTTATTAAGAGAATGTTCTATATTTCATTTCAGTAATGTTTCTTTAATATTTGGAATTTTGGAGGACAAAAATATTTGTTAACATGTTACTGGAGACTACAACGGACAGTCCGGACTGCAGAGAGGATTATTGGTGCCCCCCTGCCAACCCTCCAGGACCTGTACTCTTCCATAGTGAGGAAGAGAGCAGGTAAAATCATCACAGACTCCACTCACCCTGGACATCCCCTGTTTGAACTGTTACCGTCAGGACGGCGACACAGATCACTGGCCACAAGAACTTCCAGGCACAGGAACAGTTTCTTTCCACAGGCCATTTCCCTTCTGAACACTTAACATGCCCCCCAAAGCATATGCCTGTAAGTGCAATACTCCCACTGTCTAGTGCAATAAACTCAGGTGATATTTATATCTATATTATTCATACTACTCAAAATACTGTAAATATGTTTATAATCTGTAACATGCGCTAGACTCCCACTGTCTAGTGTAATATTCTCTAATTCAGGTGATATTTATATTATTCATACTACTCAAAATACTGTAAATATGTTCATAATCTGTAAATGTTTATTCAGACTAAACCCAACTGTGACCCTACTTTTTTACTTTTATACTATTTTTATTTATTTTTTATATATTTTCATTCTTAGAATTTGTATTACTATGTTCTTGTTGTATTTGTATTTGTATATGTGCACTGGAAGCTTCAGTACCAAGAAAAATTCCTTGTGGGTGCAAGCACACTTGGCAATAAAGCTCTTTCTGATTCTGATTCTGATTCTGATTCTAAACAATATTCTAAATATCTAAATTATGGACCATTTAATTCTACATAATTTGTTTTACAAATCTATTGGTGCCATCAGATGGAAAGAAATAAAGAAAATCATCTATACAACTATGGATTAGCCACTAGATACATGTATTTCTTCATTAATTGATTAATTGATTCATTCACTCACTCACTCACTCACTCATTTATGTCCACAATCTTGTGTGTGCATCTAGGTACACCCTACATTACGAGGACAAATCCTTGTGGGGATATTTTTTGGTCCCCTAATGAAAACAGCTTATAAATCAGACTAAGTGATGTTTTTTGAAAATGTACAAATTCTGAAACTTTTCTGTGATTTGTAGGTTTAGCAGTAGGTTTGGAATTAAGAGACAGAATATACAGTATGTAAAGTATACAAATAAAATTAAAAAACCTTGAGGGTTAGGTAGGTTTAGGGTTAAAGTAGGGTTAGGGTTGGATGTCCTCCTGCCAAAACATGTTTTATTGTATTATTAAATTAGAAAATAGTTTTAGCTTGATATCAAATCCTCACTATAGTCAAATAAATGTGTCTATACTGCAGCAAGTGCTACAAAAATCACAAAGCTTTGTACCATTTTGATTAAGTAAAAAATGGAACAACTTCAAAACATGAAAATGACTGAAAAGTACCAGAGGGTTAAATAAATATTATATCTTTATAATATTATCACTTGAAAGCACTGGCACATGTTAAAATAGTCATTGATCATATTACTAGATTTTTGGATCCAGAATCGAGTTGGCCCCTTCCAAAGACAAGTCGATGGCGGACAAACAACACTCCTCATTACAATTGGGATGATCTTACCCATCAGAATGACTCCCTTGCGGACAGTGAGGAAGACGAGGAGGAATTTTATGATTCTGTTGATGCAATGGACCATGGTGAAGATGAGTGGAGTGACACTCAGGGAGAAATAGACTCTACTATGGATGACACTGCTGTCACAAATTCTGATTCAAATGCACAATTTGAAAAATCTGGGGCCCCCCTTTACACAGGATCAGAGATAACATTTGCACAGGCAATAGTTCTAATTTTGTCATTTTCTCTGAGGCACAGTTTAACAGCAAGTGCTGTGGAAGACCTTTTAAAGCTCTTAAATGTCTTTCTCCCGAGTAGCAACATATTGCCAGAGTCTCTCCACCTCTTCCGAAAAATATTCCATGATCCATCTGAGTCTCTAAATGTTCACCTTTTCTGCAACATTTGCCAAACATATCTTCCAAAGAACAACATGCATTGTCCAGAGTGTAATGAGATAAATGACCCAAAAAAGAATATTGCAGAAGGCAATTTTTATATAAGTCTCTCTATCGAGGACCAGCTAAGAGACATCCTACAAAAAGATGATTGTGCATTTCAATCAGAAGTATATGGAACAAATGATGTGAGAAAGGGTGAAATGTATCAAACACTCCCTAATTTCACAGCTAATGACATATCACTACTATGGAACTGTGATGGCATTCCAATGTTTAAATCTTCATCTTTTTCATTGTGGCCCATCAGATGTGTAATAAACGAACTCCAACCAAATGTTCGTTTCAAAAACATGATACTCGCAGGTGTCTGGTTTGGGCGTGGTAAACCTGACATCTCCACCTACCTTAAGCAATTTGTGGATGACATTCTAAAAATCAATTCGCAAGGTCTAGAATGGAGGCACCCACATACAAACACAACTGTGGTGTCTAAAGTTTTCCCTATTGTATGCTCATGTGACGCAGTAGCCCGATGTGTGCTTCAAGGTATACATCAGTTCAATGGTGCATATGGATGTGGACATTGCTTAAATGAAGGGAAAACAGTGCCAAAGGGAAGAGGATATGCCAGAGTCTATCCACCCACTGAGGCACAGAAAAGAACCCATGACCATGTCATTGAATGTGGGCAGAGGGCCATTGAGAACGTTGTTGACCATGTGTTTGGGGTGAAGACAGTTTCACCATTAGTCCTCCTGAATCCCTCCACTGGTTTTGACATTGTGAACAGCTTTCCAATTGACTACATGCACTGTGTTGCCTTGGGAGTGACAAAGCAATTCTTGGACTTGTGGTTCAATAGCAAGTACCATGACAGCCCATGGTACATTGGGACATCACATAAGCTTGTTGATCAAAGGCTGCTTACCATCAAACCTCCATCTGATATACCAAGAATACCACGAACTGTGAAAGTTGCACAAAGGTGGAAGGCTGCAGAATGCAGAAGCTGGCTATTATTCTACAGTGGTCCTGTTCTGTACAAGATTCTTCCAACTAAATTTTTGAAACATTGGCTACTTCTGGTCACTGCCATGTTTTGCTTTCTGAAAGACACTGTCACAGAAAATGACTTGGTAGCAGCAACATCCAAGATCACAAAGTTTGTGCAGGAGATACCAACGACATATGGCTTGTGCCAAATGTCCTTCAATGTCCATCAACTTACACATTTGCCCTTCTCTGTCAAGATGTATGGACCTCTTTGGTGTACATCTGCATTTTCATTTGAGGGTCACAACCAGAAACTGAAGAGGTTGTGTCATGGAACAAATTGTATTCCATCTCAAATTGCACGCCAATTCAACATACTTCAGTCAATTCCCCAACTACTTAAACGAACAACGACTAGTGCTGATGTCTCAAATAGGGTGGGCAAACTTGTCAATGACTGGCTAGGTGTTTATCCTCTTGTTGCTAAGGCGCAAAAGCTAGAGGGTCTTGTTTTGCTGGGATGTTCTCGACAAAAAATGTTAGATCACAAAGAAAAGTTCTTAATGCTCCCAGTCTGTGATCTATCTGAAAATGATGAGTACTCTGCAGAGACATATGACAGAGCAATTGTGAATGGAAAACTGTTAACGACAGAGAAATATGGAAAGGAGTACAAACACAACAGTTTTACTGTCCAGCTAAATAATGGTTGCATTGGAAAGATTGAGTCAATTGTAAATATCATACATGATCACAAAAACAATCCGCTCATCCAAGTTCAGCTTTTATAAACCACACTTGCTGGTTTTGTGTCTGAAGGATCTCCTTCCCATATAAAAGAAGTGGTGGCAACTCCAACACGTATGATTGTAAAACCTCTGGAAATTGTCCGCAAGGTTGTGCACATTCGCTTTAAAAAAACATGCTATATTGCATTACAACCAAACAGCATCGAGCTTGACTGATGTAGGCCTAGCATAAAGCTCAGCTGATGGCTGAATATTTTTATAGTAACTGAGCTGCATGGTGTTCCTGCAAGTGTAAATAAATCCTGTTATTGTGTCTACTATATGACATTCTACCTATATTGTATTTGTTGTATTGTAATTGTATTTATATTATTTTATTTATGAATCTATCTATAATGTATATAATATCTGAATTGAAATGATTAAAATGATCTTGCTGTATAAATGTTTATAATATTTAATATTATATATTTAATTTAATATATTTAATATTTAATGGTGTTCCTGTAAGTGTAAATAAATCATTTTATTGTGTCAACTATATGACATTCTACCTAAATTGTATTTATATTCTTTTATTTATGAATCTATCTATAATGTATATAATTTCTGAATTGAAATGATTAAAATGATCTTGCTGTATAAATGTTTATAATATTTAATTGTAATTACCTGGAAAAACAGCACAACATATAGAAATACAGATATAGAATTAAAAAAAATATACTACAGGACAAACTGAAATTCCATGAAAATAAATCTGAATGAAGGATTCTAAGAATCTAATAAGATCCTATAAGAATCCAAATAGATCCTACAGGACAACGTGAAATTCCATTAAAATTAATCAAAATGTCTAATAGGATTATAAGAATCTAATAAGATCCTATTGGAATCCAATAAGATCCTACAGGATAAACAAAAATTGAAATTCCAATAGGATTTTTTGACAAGGGGCCCAAACACTCAGGCTCAGCTGGAAGACGCATTTATTACCTGAGACGAGTGGAGAGGAAGAAGCGCAGTACACAGTGACATCATGTCAGAATCACATGTAATAAAATACCTAACTTTATCACTATGAATATAAACAAATAAGATTTATTTTAGTACTCACTATCAAGCTAGCATATCGATACTGGTAAAGTTTGATTCGGTAACGAGCTATATTTATAGGTAACGAGCTATTTTTATAAGGCAAAGCTAAAAACAGGTTGCATTGATACACGTTTTTCCATTACCCTCAGTTACACTGTGATGAAGGTCAATTTCGTGTAAGATTCATAACATATACAGTGTTTTGCATGTAAGAGTTTCCATAATGAAAACATTTTTGACTCTAATGAAGACTAACGTACACTCTGGAGACAAGTACCGCATCGTCGGTTCGAGGACAGGTCCGGGGTTGAGGGCGAAGCAGAGGAGGTCGTTCAAGAGTGCGGGCAGGGTCCAAGGAAGTAGTTTTTGCCTGTTTTGCCTTCGCTGACTGCATATGCAGGTGCTTTGAATTTTGAATGCTCTTTCTCTGCCATAATTTTACTCTTCGTAGGTTCCGCGCCTCTCTTGCACTCCTCAAATCAAACGGGTGCGCGCGCATATGGGCAGATCTAGCAACAGGGGTGGTAGCCATGGTTGCGAGAGTGAGTGACAGTCGCCCAAACCAATCAATTGTTTCGTCCCCGAATGGAAATAATGAGCTGTGTTTATTGCAGATTAAAACGTCTACAGTCACTCGATTTTTATACTCTCTTTTTCAGAGCAATTACATTTTAATTATGTATTGGTATATAAAGACAGTTTAAACAAATTTGAAAAAAGTTTTTTTATAACAATCCTACGTATGTAGGGTAGCTACATTTAATGGCGACAAGTTTATACATGTTATACATGTCCTTTTTGGACATGTATAAGTTAATATTGTTTAGTTTTCATTGTTTTCGTCTGTTAACTTTTATTATATTATTTATATATGTTTGAAATAAAGCCATTCATTCAATTAAAATACATACATTAATATTGATTAAAACTCACAATATTAATGATATCTCATCTGTTTTATTATTCAATGCCACAAGATAACATAATCACATTATTTACATTAGCTGCCAGAAAGAGAAAAAAGAAATACATGAAGCACATCAAATACACACATTTTTATCACAAATATGAATATTATGAACATAGATTTCTAAATCTTCCCAGTAGTCTTGAGTAGATAGTTCAAAGTAGTTCAAAATAGTTAAAAATTCACAGGTATATGAAATGTTGACTTTAAATCTATCCAAACATAAATGGATAAACTCTGATGTTATTGATCATCATTGATCAGAAGAACAGCGGCTGGTTATCGCTCAGTTGCATGATGTAGATGTGATTTTGCAGGACAATGTGAGAGAGATCAATGTTCTACTATTATACTACGTAAATGTTGATTTTCTTGAAGAAAAAAAAAACATAGAATCATTGCAAATTTTGCATCATGGGGTTGTAGTTCATTCCATCATAAAAGACAAGCAGTCTTTTTTTTACTTATTTTCATAACTTTTTATTTATTTATTTATTTATTTATTTATTTATTTATTTTTGCTTTAGACCAAACTTTGTACTGCTGTGATTCATATTGAAGATCGGTGGTTTGGTTAATGGCTTATAACTATTTTGGTGAAAAAAAAGGCTAAAATAAAAATATTTCCAGAATTAATTCTGCTGAAAACATGATCTCTTACACTGTATTTCCTCTAACTTGTTACGATGTGTACATTTACACTGTGTGTGTTTTAAATAAACTTTTTAATGCTTTAAATATGTTAACCATCATTCAATCTGAATCTGAATTCATAGTTTATTCTTATAATGACAACCCTTCAGTTATAATATAAGCATATATATATATATATATATATATATATATATATATATATATATATCAGTTTGGTAATATTCAGTTTTTAGTTCAATTCTACGGGGATTTATTGGTGTGACAAATATTACATTCATATTTGTGGGGTTCCTGCATACAATTAAGAAACAAAATAAAAATAGCAACATAATTTAAGAAAGAATGAAAACAATGTAATTCACTAAAATTGCTAAATGGATTGCATTAAAGAATAGAATGAAATATTAAAGAATATTTATCGTTTTGACCACCAGATGGCTCCAATACACCAGTTCTGATGAGAGACTAGGTAAGCAAAGCTAAATTTTACCATCACTAAAAAATTAGACCACACATATTTTCATCTTTACACATTAAAACCAATATATGCCACAATATTTATGACATCTGTTCTGTTTTCTCCGTTTTACGTCTTGAAGCTCTGACGTCATTGACCAGAAGAACAGCAGCAGCCGCAGAAGCCACGCCCATCAGCGCAGTGACGACCAATCGCAGCACAGCTTCAACAGAGTCACAGAAGGGGGCGTTGCCTTCTGGAGAAACTAATGAAACAAATGAAAATTTAAATTTAGATCTTCAACAAGCTGATTTTATTCTCTATCAGGAACTCAGATATCAGTCAAAGATATCTACAAAAACTCAAACTTGTTGTTTAGAATGACATGAGTAAGTTAGTTTCATTTTTATATTAATATTTCTTGAATGCATTCCTGGAATTATATCAGCAAAAAAGCTCATATGACCATTGAGGTACCTGCACATGCCTGACAGAGTTCAGTGATGTTAACATGTTCACATTTTGGCAATCCTGATGATGATGATGATGATGATGATGATGATGATGATGATGATGCGTCTCTACTGGTGACAGGATCAGGCATAGGAGCAGCTAAAACATGAGAAAAATCAAAACTTTTTTATTGCAATATCAGTCACAATCATTGAAAGCGGACAGTCCTGATGTTCTTGAGGAGACAGTGTCTAAATGTTAAAGTGGATTGTGGGATTTCACAATGGGACACAGTGTGTGTGTGCAAAGACATTTGTTCACACACATAGAACTCTACTTAATATAGGTGACTTTGAGCTTGTCTTTTTAAGAAGTCACTTATACATTTGGGCAGTCTTGATATAGTTATGAGAGAAACAAACATCTGGGTCTAACATCATTATGAATTGTCAAGTAGCCACACTAGTCAGTAGGAAGATTAGTGATGGATGCAGATACATAATATGTAATGTGTGTTAACAAACAATAAAACAGACGTCACAGGGCTAAATGCATAACATTGTAAAATGAACACTGTGCACACATGATAGTTTTATATCATTTGAAATGGCAGGGAAGAATCCAAATGGAATAATTTGTGTTATTTTAATGTTATGTTGTGTCTTTTCTTAAACATACTGAGATGGTGATTTGAACATTTTGAACATTTAGAAAAAAAATTTGCACCCTCAGATTCCAGATTTTCAAATAGTTGTATCTCGGCCAAATATTGTCCTATCCTAACAAAATCAATGGAAATTTTATTTATTTAGCATTCAGATGATGTATAAATCTCAATTTCAAAAACATTTACCTATGTGACAGATTTTCTGGTCCAGGGTCACAAATGTTAACTGTGTGAAACTCACTTCACATTTACATAATTTAGCAGATGTTTTTCTCCACATCATGAGCATCACAAGCACGTTATCACAGGAGTTATTATAATAATTGTCAGATGAAGACCCTTGCTTCAACACAGCTCAACAGAGCAGGTTAAGATTCTGGAAAGTGACTTTTCATATTTTTAAATATTTGGATAAACCAGCTATTTTAAGACCAGCTACCTAACATTGTGCAGGACCATATTTAACACTATCCTCCAGACATATAAAGCAATTGTAACTGCGCTTATTTCCGTCGTTGGTATAAGTGGCAGTGGGTGGTAATAGACAAGAAATGTACATGATAGGCAAACTGGAGTGGGTGCATGAGGAGCACATGATGTTCTTAGGAACCCTCTCAAAGACCTTCATAATTAGCGATGTATACTTGCCACAGGTTGATAGACATTTTGGCAAGAGGGCTTATATTTTTTTGGCACAGGAACAATGACAGATTTTTTAAAACATGTGGACTCCCTGACTGAGTGAGAGACTCATTAAAGATGGTTGTAAATAAGCCTGAACTGATCAGCACAGGATCTTAAAACTCAACCAGGGATGCTGTCCGGCTGGCTGCTTTCCTGATGTTCCCACGCTTTATGAACCTCGTCCTCCAATACAGTGATCGTGTGCTTGTCTCTGACACAGCTGTTTCTTCTCTCGGTGCTCAATAGCAGACTGGTTGTAAGCACTAGAGAAGTTTGCCTCGAAACATACATAGAAAGTGTTCAATTTGTTGGTGTGATGGATTTTAATCAACTTTAATTAATCAACTAACATTTGTTTTTCTTGCAGGAACAACATTCATATGCTTTTAATGTGTCCAAACTCTTTGGTGAAAACTTATGACTTTGAGTGTGTGTGTGTGTGTGTGTGTGTGTATAAATAACAAAGAGGGGAAGTGTAACTAGACAGATGACTAGTTCTCAAACCTTGTGATAAGTATTCACAAAATCAGAGTTTGCTTGTGCCAGTGACAGAGGAAAAAGGTTGGGGCTTTTGAACCAATTGAACCAATCATATTGAAGGTGACATGTTAGTCTTATTTGTTTTCTCGATTCTATAAAAACTGTTGTTATCTGTGTTTTACGGTGGGATTCTCAATGGAATTTGTCTGAGATCCTCCGGCCTTGCTTCTTGGGAGAGATTCCCTGAGAACTGCTCGGGAAGATCTCCTGGCCGTGATTAAAGCATTTAAAGGACATCTGCAGGTCTGTTTGTTGATTTATTCCTGCGCAGGAAGCTAGTTTAGGAAGGAAGCTACTTCAGGAAGGAAGCTAGATTAAGAAGGAAGCAAGTTAGAGTATGAAACTCGGCCAGTTGTCGACTGAAGACGCAAGAGCTAGAGTATAAAGGTATTGGTGTCGATTTAGAGACGGCACAGATATTAAGATCAGTTGGGTGTTGATTTGGAGACGCCCCAGAATAGTTAGGTTTCCGGAAAAATCTACCACATTGGCCAGAGAAGAGTCTGCTCTCAACGTGATTGTCACGATGTGGTTTTGTGTCCTGTCATGTTTAGTGGTTCCCTGTCTGTTTATTAGTCATCCCAGGTGTTTTCCATTAACCACGCCCCCTTGTTATCTTGTTTAGCTTGTTGGTCCCTGTGTATTTATAGCCCTTGTGTTTCTCTTGTTACTTTGTCAGTTGTTGTACGTGTAATGGTTGCCTCTGTGATTCCCCTGGTTTTGTTCCTTTGATCTTTGAGTTCTGTGTTCCCTGTTTCTTGTTACTTTATTAAATAATCCTGCGTTTAGATCCTCGTCTTTGCCTTCCTTTCTCAGCAACGCTACAGAACAACTGACCACTATGGATCTAGCAGGTTTTATCGGGAACCCACTGAGCAAACTTTGTTCTATTTATCAGTATGATCGCAGAATTGAGAATTATGTGGAGGAGTTCATTCTTTATAGTCACCTTGTTCCTGCTGATGATGCTATGCTAAAGGACTGTTTCTGGAGTGGACTACAACAGGAAATTAGCTTAAATTTACCAGAAGAAGACCCTAGCTGGACCCTGGTACAGTATATTGACTTTGTCCTGCAGTTTTGTGAATCCCCCTTCACTGTAGGGGAGGTGGAGAAGGGTGTTATCACTTCTGCCGATCCAGAGACTGTTCACGTCACTTCTGCTGATCCAGAGACTGTTCACGTCGCTTCTGCTGATCCAGAGACTGTTCACGTCGCTTCGGCTGATCCAGAGACTGTTCACGTCGCTTCGGCTGATCCAGAGACTGTTCACGTCGCTTCGGCTGATCCAGAGACGGTTCACGTCGCTTCGGCTGATCCAGAGACGGTTCACGTCACTTCTGCTGATCCAGAGACGGTTCACGTCGCTTCTGCTGATCCAGAGACTGTTCACGTCACTTCGGCTGATCCAGAGACGGTTCACGTCGCTTCGGCTGATCCAGAGACGGTTCACGTCGCTTCTGCTGATCCAGAGACGGTTCACGTCGCTTCTGCTGATCCAGAGCTTCACGCTAGTCCAGCTAAGCCTGCACTTCACGCCAGCCCAGAGTCTCCTTCGCCGCTGCTCCTGCCCAGCTCAGAGCCCTCTTCGCCGCTGCTCCTGCCCAGCTCAGAGCCCTCTTCGCCGCTGGTCCTGCCCAGCTCAGAGCCCTCTTCGCCGCTGGTCCTGCCCAGCTCAGAGCCCTTTTCGCCGCTGGTCCTGCCCAGCTCAGAGCCCTTTTCGCCGCTGGTCCTGCCCAGCTCAGAGCCCTTTTCGCCGCTGGTCCTGCCCAGCTCAGAGCCCTCTTCGCCGCTGGTCCTGCCCAGCTCAGAGCCTTCTTCGCTGCTGGTCCTGCCCAGCACAGAGCCCTCACCGCTGGATCTGCCCAGCACAGAGCCCTCACCGCCGTGGCCACCCGAAGGGTCTTCACCGCCGTGGCCTCCCGAGGGGTCTTCACCGCCGTGGCCTCCCGAGGGGTCTTCACCGCCGTGGCCTCCCGAGGGGTCTTCACCGCCGTGGCCTCCCGAGGGGTCTTCACCGCCGTGGCCGCCCAAGGGGTCTTCACCGCCATGGCCACCCGAGGGGTCTTCTCCGCCGTGGCCGCCCGAAGGGTCTTCTCCGCCGTGGCCACCCGCCCTGGTCGCCTGCCCAGCCTGCTCCGCCCTGGTCGCCTGCCCAGCCTGCCCAGCCTGATCTGCCCTGGTCGCCTGCCCAGCCTGATCTGCCCTGGTCGCCTGCCTATCCTGATCTGCCCTGGTCGCCTGCACAGCCTGATCCACCCTGGCCTCCAGTCCTGCTACAGTCTCCAGGCCTTCTGCTGCTCCACGGGCCTGGCCCTCCATCCCGCCCCCGAGACCGCCTCCGCTTCACCGCCCTCCTGAACTTTTTGTTGTTTTTATGGGCGTCAGGAGCCGCCCATAGGGGGAGGGCTATGTCACGATGTGGTTTTGTGTCCTGTCATGTTTAGTGGTTCCCTGTCTGTTTATTAGTCATCCCAGGTGTTTTCCATTAACCACGCCCCCTTGTTATCTTGTTTAGCTTGTTGGTCCCTGTGTATTTATAGCCCTTGTGTTTCTCTTGTTACTTTGTCAGTTGTTGTACGTGTAATGGTTGCCTCTGTGATTCCCCTGGTTTTGTTCCTTTGATCTTTGAGTTCTGTGTTCCCTGTTTCTTGTTACTTTATTAAATAATCCTGCGTTTAGATCCTCGTCTTTGCCTGCCTTTCTCAGCAACGCTACAGTGATGGTGGAGCTTATGGTATGAGGAAGATAGCGTCATAATCTGATTTTCCAAAAGCCGGTAACGAGTTGGCTTTGTAGCATTCCTGAATTGAGACTAGCAGTGGCCCAGTGAATTTTCCCCTCTGGTTGAACAGGAGATGTGTTGATAAAGTTCGGCATAACTTGTCAAAGATTTGCATTATTAAAGTCTCCAGTCACAATGATGGCAGAGTCCGGATGACTGTTTAGACATACGCTGAGCAAATAATGGACCTTAGACAGGGTCTGCCTGAGGTGGTCGTGGTGATGACCAAGGTAAACTCCTGAGGCAGATAGAACAGATGTCACATGATCTTTAGATGCTCCAGGTGAGGCGAGCAGGAACGCAAAGGTGGCGATGTTACTGGGGTCACACCATTTGCTGTTATCCATGAAACAAACCCCACTACCTCTGATTTGGCCAGCCTCCGCTGTCTTGTCCATCCGAAGAACAGAAAAGTTATCAAATTGTGTTACAGCTACGTTCGGTACAGTGGGGATCAGCCATGTTTCAGACAGACAGAGAATATTATCTCATAGCCATTGTTCCCGTCCGTTGCGCAAAGTGTCTCAGTTGGCCACATTGGATCGGTGGATAAAACGTTGCAGAATAGGTGAGTAAAGTGGTTTCTGATGCTTAAAAGTGTTCTACTGTCATAGGGGATCAGTGCAGATGTCATGTGTGCAAAACGTGAGAGTAGTTCTAAGTAAAATACTAAGTAAAAACACAGTCTAAGCGGAGTGACCAGGGCCGAGTCCGAACACGGCAGCACCATCTTCCAAAGTCAATGGCTAACATCAACTGTCTGGTTAAAAGTGTTTAAAAACTACAAACATGGCGCATGTGAGCAACTGGCGGTTAAGTAGAGAGTTTTAGATAGATGGGGTTTGAGTGATTAATAATCAAAATATTCAGTTATCCGTGTTATATTTTATCAGCAACAACATTAATAACTTTTATAAAAAAAAATGTTTTCATCTTTTAAATGCATCATTATGTAAACACATGAGGAGAGTTCTCCTCATGAAAGACATACTACTGGCAAATCAATGTGCTACTATTCTCTCTGATACAAGTAATTAAAATAAATCAAATGTGGAGGAGGTTAACTGTGACAAGATGATTGACAGGACATTTAAAACAGTGACAGTATGCATGCTACTAAAGCTTGCCTCTTCTTGGAAGTATGTACTTTTTCTTCACAAGAGGATACATTTAGGGCAGTGTATAGGTAGGCGAATTGGGACACACCTACAGTTTATCACCATCAGTCAAGGTAAAAAGTCTATACTTCTTTAAAGTTAAATAAAAAATAAGATGATCTACAATGACTGAAAATTTGATTTTGTGTGTGTGTGCGTGCCGTGAATGCGACCCAAGCTAACAGGTACAGATCAAAACAGTCTAAATGTTAAGATTCATTACTTTCAATGGTTTAATACTTAAAATATTTAAAACTGATCTCACCATGGACAGTGAGACTGAAACTCTTTCTCACACTGTTGGTCTGAAGTTTATAAACTCCAGTATGTTCAGTTGTGGTGTTTGTGATGGTCAGAGATCCAGTTTGATGATCCAGCTTCAGTCTGTCTCTGAATCTCCCATCAAGATCATCATCATATACAGTCATGCTGCCGGCCAGTACATTGATTTGAGCTATTAAAGTGTTTTCATTTCCAAACCTCCACAGAATCAGATCATCATCCATCATTTCAGTGAGATCAGAGTTTAGAGTGACTGAATCTCCCTCCATCACTGACACTGACTTCACTGCATCTGTACCAGCAAACACTCCTGAAGAACATTGAATTTGTCACAGATGAAGGGTTAATATATTTTTTAACATAAAATAACTGGTTTATAATTAATTAATAATACAGTCAGTTGGCCCCTTTAGTGCCCTTGCTGGTTTTGGTTATGGGAAGCCAAGCAAAGCACAACCTAAATGGACAGAGTTCATTTATCACTGATCTTGCAGAGCAGATCATTTGTAAGAGTGCTCTGTGAACTAGTGGGGATTGTAATTCACATTCAATTTCCTCTCTGAATTCTCTATTAGAAAACATAATTGGAAGTAAAACAACTTAAAGGGATGGTTCAGAGTAATTTCAACCTAGGGTCCTTTGCACCATGACCTTGAGCAAAACACCATAATTTACTTAATTTACTTTCCTTTATTTACTTTATTTCAAACCCATTCTGTGAAACAAAAATAAATGTTTAGCTGATTTCATGATCAATATTCAAATGTGGTAAGAACAGATTCTGCTGTGTTTTTTGCATCTTCCCTATTTTCTGTTGTGGTTCTCACTTATTTCTATTTTAGTTTGATTGCAGCATCTTTTATCTTGGGTTTAACCAACAATGTAGATCTGTCTGATTAAAAATGTCTATGTTTAAATATAAAGAATTAATTTGTTAAAAAGAATATATGTATAACTTACCAACCAGATGCCACAAGTAGAGCAAAACAACCACGTGAACCATTTTAAAATGCTAGTGCCTGAAATATGCGAACACTTCTGTGACAGACAGATTGTGAACAAACAGGATGGTGTTAAACTGTGATATTAAGCTAGTGTCTGCGTATGAATCCTCCCCCACAGGATTTGACCACAACCCACACATTGCCCTATTTGTGCATGTGTTGGTTGTATTTGTTCATCTAACCCCTATTATAACTTACACTTTTCTTTGTGGCAGATAGTATTATTTTATCAATAAACACAAGTTGTAACTGTCAAGTTCTATATCACATTCAATTATTAAACTGACCTTTGAGACTGTTGTTGTCGCTTATTTTCTGTGTCCTTTGAGTTTAGTTCATTCCCTGTTTCAGTCTCCATGTAATCTCTCTCTCCATACTTATTTAGGTTCCATAGTTACCTATTACATTTACCTATTTCTAGATTAGTTCTTTGTTTTGTCCTGTGTATTTATACCCCCTTAAGTTTATTTCTTGATCTGTTATTATCAATGTGTATGTTATGGGGCTTTGTGGTTTTGTTTAATAAATATATATTGCTGCATTTAGATCCTTTCCTCAAATCTCTGCTTTGCCTGCACCAACTCGTGACAGAATAACAGACCACAACATTGGAGCTAGCATTGGTCACCATACACCTGAGCACCAGCTACTCTCTAGTCACCAAAATGGCTGTCCACTGGAGGATAATGTTGAGAAGTTTCTCGAGCCTTGGAACAAAAGCACTCTCAAGGTCTGTGTCTGGAGTTGGCTGGATAATTCCCTGTTTGTACTGATGCCTGCAGGAGAAACAACCTGACCCTTGTACATAGAGTATGCATTGTGTCTGAGTGGATCCTACCTTACTGTTGGTGAAGTGGAAGAGGACAACATCACCACAATCCACTCTCGTTCTTTGAGTGTCATCAATCTCCATTCCAGAACTCCTTCCTGATCCATCCCCATCTTCATCACACCTGCTTCAGACCCTGAGCCAGTAAAAAGGCCCGCCATGGACCCCGAGACAGAAAACTGCCATGAACCCTGAGTTGGCATTTGCCGCATTGTCTGTCCCGGAGCAGCCACTTATTAATCTGAACACCTTGGAATGGGTTCTCAATCTCTCCTTCCCCACCAGTCCTGCCTGACTTGTTAGATACCGTGATTCCAACAAGTTGCCTGACACTTTCTACTACACTGGTTCTTTTCAGCCTCGTGGCTCTTCCTCACCCTCCTGCTCAGTTGGCCCTCCCCAGTCCTCCTAAATCATTTGAATATGTACCATTTAGCGGTAAATAAGGTACAAAGATGTACCTTTTAGCTTTTGTACCTTAGGGTATCGCTCTTACTCTGTGGCGGTCTCCAACTCTGCCTATTCCTCTATGGACTCCTCTCTAGGGATCTGGCCCTCCTTCCCCTTGATAGTGATCACCTACTCCCACCACTTCAGTGAAGTTTGTTTATGGCACCAGGAGCTGCCTAGCGGGAGGGGGAGAGGAGTCGCATCTTGTATGTGTCCTATGAATTTAGTTCATTCCCTGTATTTAGTCGTATTTTTTTCCAAAGTTACTCATTCCGTCCACATGTTTTTAGTTCCCATTTGTCCTGTGTATTTATACCCCCAGTTCTTGGTCTTTTGTCGTAGGTATGTTGGTTGGTTGGTTTGCATTGTGCTCCGGAGGGTTTTTGTTTTGTTGAATAAATACTGTATATACTGCTGCATTTGGATACGCGGCTCAAATGTCTCCTTTGCCTGCAACTCGTGACACTTTACACACTTCTGGTTGGTGACTAGTGAACATGTTTGTGAAGCAGAAGCTGTTTGTTCACCACATTTCTAAACAGATCAGACCACAGCAGGTTTCATTTTGACTCTCAAACTGAGCTGATGGAAGTGAAATCATTTATTTTACTCCAGTCCGAAACATTTTGTAGGTCTTGTGTTTAAGATATGTTTTTGCACTTTAGTTAAACATTAATTTAAACTATGTGGTCTGTATTTGCTTTGGTAATATTTCATTTTATAATACATTGTAAATTCACAACCAGTGTACAATAAAAATGCATTGTTTTGTCATTCCTAGTACATTGGCAAAAAAACAAAAAACAATGTATTTACATACTGGAGCCACAGTGCAGAGTATTTACTGTATCCTGTCTTTACAACCTGTTTGAACAGTAATTTAATTAGTAACATTTAGCTTTTTTAATTTCTATTATCTAATATGAATACATCAGAATCAATATCTTGATATCTGTCTGGATGACAAGAATGAAGTGAATTTAAGCGAATGAAGTCGCTTCATTCTTTATGAAAGATGGTACATTATAAGCTTCCTCTGAAATATAGAGCTAAAGTTGAAGTCACCTCACACTAGTTTCGTGTTGTCAGACCTTAAAGCGGCTCTCGTTCTTTGAGTCTCATCGATCTCCATTCGAGAACTCCTTCCTGATTCATCCCCACCTTCATCACACCTGCATCAGACCCTGAGCCAGTAAAAAGGCCCGCCATGGACCCCGAGACAGTGCATCAGATTAGATTCATTAGAAGATTAAGTCAAGCAACTCAGGTGTCTGACAATAACCTTTTGTCTGCATGCACCTCCTGAACAGTGTCATTGTCCCAAGTTAAGCTATGATAATGTGAAGGTATGGGTGATACTGTCAGGCTGATTGGCTTAGCATCTATGCATTTGAATGACACTGTTATGTTGATGAGATCAGGAAACGAGCTGACTCATGTACTTAATTTACATGCTTTGTTCAGAGTGTCTCCACTTCAATGTAAATCCCTCCCCCTTGAAATGTATATAAACTACTAGGGATGTAACGATATTGACGATATCGCGCTATCGCGGTGGTAAACGTGTCTCGATATCGTCGTGGTTGGGTTACAATATTAAAAAGGACAGGTGTCCGTCAAAAAGCAAGAGGAATAAACACAGTACCGCGGAACAAATCATTGTTAACTACATAGACCATGATCCTTTGCGCTGCGTCGTCACAACAACCGTTGTTAAGCCAATAGGATTGCACGCTGCACGCTGCACGCTGTCCACACAAGCTCACAGCAAGCCAGCATGGCCGACAGCGATACTTGTAAGGATGAAAACAACAACCCCGAAGTTGAGATTGTGCCAGCCCCTGCAGCTTTTAAATCAGATGTCTGGAAACATTTTGGTTTCGCCGTGTCAAAAAACGCAAAAGGAGAGAAGGTGGTGGACAGACAATGGACTATGTGCAAGCACTGCCACAGTAAACTGCGATACAACACGGGAAACACAAGCAATATGCGAAGTCATCTGACGACCCATCATCCCGAAAAGTTTGCAGATTCTCTCACAAAGAATGTCCTGTCCGGTCAAAAAACCCTGAAGGAGGCATTTTCAACAACTATGCCACACAACAGCGCAAGGGCTCAAGAAATCACGAGGTAAGTTACATCGCGGAATACATAGCGTGTGATTTACGTCCCTTTTCTGCAGTAGATGGCAAAGGATTTAAAAGGTTAGTGGCCAAGCTTGAGCCGAAGTATCAAATGCCGTCGCGGGCTCATTTTAGTCAAACTGTGTTCCCTGCTCTTTACCGTGAGACAAAAGAACGTGTCATGTTGAACCTTAAACAGTCTGAGTGCAATGCTATTACCACTGATCACAGTTGCCAACTCTCGCGAGACAAATAAGCAACTGGAGCTTCAAAAACAAGCCCAAAACAAGCCCAATATTATTAGATTATTTATTTTCCGCATTATCATTTATTACCAATAAATGAGCCTGCAACATATTAAACTGAAACCACTCCTTTATTAGAAAAGGATAAACTGATTAGGAAAAAAAGGATTAAAAAAAAAAATCAGCGAACTGCAACAAAGCGGAGGGCACGCACTTTCCTCATCTCTGATCACCTGTGAGGCTGAATAGGATTGGAGAGAAGGAAAAGGACAAAAAGACAAGAAGGGAAAGACAAGAGCATTAAGGGGAGCTGTAACATATATTTAGCTTAATAAAATAAAATTGAACCATATGTATTTTCTGTTAGTATAGTATAGGACTAGGCCTACTTGTTTTTTATTAAAGCCTGTGATAATTAATATATTACAAAAACACTATAAAAATTACAAATTTACCTTACAAAAGAAGGTCATCCCTCTCCTCCCCTGCACTGTCCATCATCTCACCAGCGGTCTCCTCTCCACCTCTGTACATCCCAACACTAAAGCGCTGCAACATTTCTTGGCTTGGGACAAAGTCCTTGCAACAAATTCCAAGTCTTCTTAGGCCGTAGCGAATGTACAATATGCTACTGAGTGTTTTCTGCCCCATTCTGTTCCGCAATTTAGATTTTACATGGTTCATTTGTGAAAAAACCCTTTCAACATCTGCATTGCTTAAAGGCATCGCAAGAAGAGACAACGCAAACAGGCCCAGATCTTTAAAACACTGTTCCCCACTGCTGTCCTTGTAGTTCAGAACTTCCGCCCAGAACTGTTCTGCTTGACAGTCATCCTTTATTTTCCACTCATGGAAGCTGATTGCCTGATACTGTGCATCCAGGGCCCCGAGATCACCAGTGTACATTTTCAGCATGGATACTGTGGCTAACTGTGGTTTGTTCTGTGATAGAATCACAGATGGGCTGAATGATGACATGGATTTCCAGGTATTGATATTTGCTGGGAGCCTATTCTGCACCTGCTTTGCTGCTTCCAGAAGGAAATCCCGGCATCTGTTCTTCATATTTGTTTCAGCAGTGCTGTCCAGCTTTGCCTCTCCAAGAGTAATAGTAAACTGCACGCCGAAATTAACCGCACACACGGGCAGATGATTGGTTGTGTCATTCAAATTGACATCAAGGAGTTTGGAATCAGAAGGAGGTATGGCGCTGGGTGTGATTACTCTGGAGATAAGTGTACGGAAAAATGACTGTAGGCAGTCCAGCATTTTAAACGCATTCCCATTTTCGAGTTGGAACAATTTGTTGACTCTAGAAAACTCATGTAAGATGGGCATAAGAAACTCCAGGTACAGTTTATTTACAGGATCACAGTACATCTGGTAGAGTACTTCTGCATCATAGCATCGTTTTGCATCTTTACACAGCTGGAAATGTAACTTCAGCTCATCCCATTGCTTTAACACACGGACACAGCAGTCATATATGGAGAGCCATCTAGTGCCTGAAAGCTGCACTAGCATCAATGGCGTTTCACCGGGGTTGATTAATTGGTAAATTTTGGCATATTCTCTGCGCCTCAGTGCACTGTGAGAAAACCAGTTGCGACATCTGTGCTCTCGTCGATTACCAGTGAATACGAAGCCTCTCCAATATCTTTTAACAAGTCTTTAAACATGCAGGGGGCTATGACATTGCTGATAAGTGCTGTACATTTTGTACGATGGATGCTCACATCCTTTTCAAAAGCCGAATTTACCAATTCACCCAAGTGATCAACTGAACTAACTGCTGTGTGGCAAGCTATATAGCTTGCTAGCTGAAGCTCAGCCATTTGATTTGTAGTCGAAGGTTTTGACACTGTAAAACTGATGTCTGTTAGACGTGTTGAGGAAAATGGTTTGGCATTCCGCTTGTGTTTGTCTGTGCTTACATGTTGTAGCAGGTCTCCATGGTGAGCACGAATCTCCGTTTTGCAGTACCTGCACATCGCTTTAGTCTGATCACCAACCACTTGGCCTATCCAGTCTTTAAGTTGTTTATCCTTTTCCCAGTCCTTGTTGTACTTTTTGCCATACTTGGACCACTTCGTTGGAGGCATTGTTTGTGGAAATTGAAATACGTGTATTTCTGTCGATCATAGCTGGATTACAGCGTCGCGCGCGCCGCCTGCACGTTGAACGTGATTTTTCTCCAATGAGGGGGATAAGGGGGCGGTTTCGGCTGAATGTTTTGACGAATGTTACGCCACAGCCCTTATATGATTGCACTGATTGGCTATATCTGTGAGCAGACAGTGTCAATCAATGTATTGAAAACGGCAACCACCATAGATGTAAAGAAAACGAAGTTGCTTGTCAGATTTTCCTAACAAGCAACCATATATTTTTTAATAAGCCCAAAAAAACGCAACCCGCAACCCGTGCTGTTTTAACGCGACTTACAAAAAAAAAAAAGCCCAAAGTCGCGTATTATAAGCGGACTTGGCAACTATGCCACTGATGGGTGGACTTCCAGAGCGACTCACAGTTACATCACTATTACGGCACATGTTTTGACGAGTGAATGGGAAATGCAGAGTTACGTTTTACAAACTAGACAGCTTAGCGAATCACACACTGGCGTAAACATAGCCGAAGTCCTTAAATCTGCAGTCAAAGAGTGGGGGCTGGACAAGATTGGAACAAGGATCGCTGTTGTTACTGACAACGCAAGCAACATGCGAGTAGCAGTAAAGGAAGCCGAACTGTCCCCTCACATACGGTGCTTTGCGCACACACTAGTTTTTTTCACCGCAGTTCTACAGCCACAGCCGTGCTGACCACCAAACAAAAACTACTCAATCTCCCTGTACATAAACTCATTATTGATGTAGTGACAAGATGGAATAGCTCTCTGGACATGGTGGAGCGCTACCTTGAACAACAACAAGCTGTTGCTGCAGCCCTACTGAGTGATGAACTGAGACACAAGTCAAGTGAAATTGACACTTTGGACACATCTGACATTGCAAATGCAGAGGATCTTGTGAAGATTCTTTTACCAATAAAAAAGGCCACAACTGTTCTCTGTGATGAGTCGCAACCAACAATATCTCTCATTTCACCACTAAAACAAATGATTCAAGACAGCATGGCCACAGATAATCACCACTCAAATGCCATTGCTCAGATGAAGGCAGCCATTCTGAAGGATCTTACTGACAGATACCAAGGAGAGGATGAAAAGTTCATGCAGGAGAGCAGTGCTTTGGATCCACGCTTTCGGACCTTGCAACATCTAGGCAGTGGAGAGAGAGAGGACGTCTTTGAAAGAATAAAGTTCAAAGCATCACAGATGCAACAACAGGTAAAAAATGTTAACGCTGTGCCATAGAGAAAATTGAGAGAAATACAATAAAATGCTAATATAATGTCTTTTTATCATTTATGAACCAGGACCAAGATGTGCTGCCCAGGGCCCGGTTTTTCAAAAGGTTTAATCCGGATAAAATTGATCCGGATTTAGTAATCCTTTTTTTTGCGATCCGTGATCACGTTATCCAGCTTACTTTTGAGCCAGTTTTTCAAAGCAACATCGGATTGGATCAATCTGATCCGGATAGGAACTTTTCAGGATCACCAAATCCTGTTTACTAGAGCCTTAAATGGAACCAACAGTGTAGCCTACTGGCTTAGCAAAGAACAGCAGTTGGCAAAATACCGGTGGCCACAAATAACCATTGTTTATTTTAATTTTAAGAAACAGAAACACTGTAATAAACAGAAACATTTTACTTTCCTTATTTTGTTATAATGTTAAATTGTAGATTTTGTTGTTTTACCATATCTCATTAGATGTGACATGCTTCATATATGCTTCAAATATGAAGAAATGTATATATCATCAGTAAACATTGATTTTGTGATCATTCACTTAAAAAAAAAACCTCTCTGGTTTTATTTGGTTCGAAAAATCACAACTGAATCCACCCTTCTGATGGGATCAGGATAATCCTGTTTTTTTGGATCAAATAGATCCTAATCCGAGTTCAAAGTTCTGAAAAACCCAAAGGGCAGGTTTGATCCAGATCAAATTTAAGATCGGATTACATGATCTGATCTTAGTTCAGAATCCCTCTTTTGCTTTTGAAAAACCCATTTCCAAGATTTGATCCAATCCGTGATCCGAAATCCCACTGGATTACTTTTGAAAAACTGGGCCCTGGAGCCCACATCCAGCAGATCTAGACGACAGCAGCGCGAGCTTTGTGCCTCCTCTTAAGAAGCATGCCCTTGAGGACCTCCTTGGCTCTTCTTTTAGCAGTAATCAAGTCACAGGTGGAATTCAGGCAGAAATTGACTCTTACTGCAAAGAAGCATTAGTTTCTCTGTCTGCTTGCCCTCTTAAGTGGTGGAGAGACAATGCAGGGCGGTATCCTATTCTGTCGTCATTAGCAAAGACCTACCTGTGTATACCTGCTACCTCGGTGCCCAGTGAAATTCTATTATATTTTCAACAGCAGGGGATATTGTAAATGCCCAGAGGTCTCTTCTTCTCCCTTGCAATGTAGATCTTTTGATCTTTCTAAAGAAAAACTTGAACATTAGCTAAAGGATAGGTCAGTGTTTTTCAGAAGCTTTTTGCCAGACTGTTTAAGGATTTTCTTTTTACTGTATTTTTTTTTTTTTTCTCCCTTGCAATGTAGATATTTTGATCTTTCTGATGAAAAACGTGAACATAAGCTAAATGATAGGTCAGTGTTTTTTTAAAAGGCTTTTTGACTGACTATTTTATTTAAGTTTAAGTTATGTTCCTAAATACCAGTTTTAAAAGGCTGCTTTTATTTGCCTTGCACATTTAAACCTGACTTAACTTGATCTTTGTTTGCACTTAAAGGGAATTCCATATTGTTTACAATTGTTCTAGTTGCTTCTTAACTTGAACATTGCACAGAAGAATCAGTTAGGCAACCAAATATGACTATACAGAATATTGA
This sequence comes from Rutilus rutilus, assembly GCF_951802725.1. NCBI lineage: Eukaryota > Metazoa > Chordata > Actinopteri > Cypriniformes > Leuciscidae > Rutilus > Rutilus rutilus. Next base: position 9,198,928 of record NC_140222.1, on the reverse strand, counting down.
TGTTCCTGACTACAACTTGCACTTTAAAAGCACTATGTGATCAGCGTTTTATGTTGTCATGATCCATAAATACAACAATAAATTGCCTGTTGACTGGCAAAAGCAGAATAAATGTCAGTGTTTTTTCGCTATTATCATCACAAACACTATCGTGAGCTATTTAACAATACCGTGAGCTTTTCCACAATATCGCAATAAATATCGTACCGTGAGGTCAATATCGAAATTGTATCGTACCGTGAGATTTTGATATCGTTACATCCCTATAAACTACAATGTCTGCCCTAGTTAGACTTGATGACTGCAGCTACGACAGCTCATGTTCTCAATAAAGAATACTGTTGAAGAAAGAAGGAAAAGTTTCCAATACGCGTCACCCCCTGGGTGGTTTCTAGCGCGACTGCGTCACTCTATCTTGGTCACAAGCCACTTCCTCTTTGTATATTACTTAACTCTTGTAAAAGGTCTAGCTTTTCAGATTCAAGAAGAGACAGGTACACTCTAAAACATGCAAAGTTGTTTTAACCCAAATTTAAAAATATGGACTAATCCAACCGTTGGGTTAAAAAATTAATAAAAAAAATTGAACCCAACAGCTGGGTTTGTCCATATATTACCCAAATTTGGGTTGAACCAACCCAGTATTTTTTATAGTGTAGGCGTATAATTTTCTTTTTCCTTGATTATATTACAGTATCACACTGATCACTACCATACCCCCTAGCACTACGGTTCAGATAACACCCAAACCTACCTAGGTGGGGTGGGTTAGCCTGTTCAGTGACCACCGCTGGCTCTTCGCCCTCAGAGAACAGCTATACCTGCTCATGCACTCTCACGGCCCACTCTGATGCAAACTGACTTTGTAAAGTCTGTCAGGAAATCGCTATACAAATCATTCTTTTTCAGACAATCTGATACCCCAAATGGATTCTAACTCTCTACAGCAATGAACAGACTGAAACAATAGTATCAGAGCAGTCCACACTCTCAATTTATTTCTTGCAGAGGCAAAAGCTAAATACACACTCTTATGCCAGCTTAGCTAGAAGTTCCATGGGCCAGATACACAATTACATTAAGGCTTACCCTGTCTTTGCTCAGTAAATCTCTCTTCTATAATAATTTCAGTTCCTTCTCTGATCTTCTGATTTTATTTTTATTATTGTATTATACCTTTATTTAACCAGGGAAGAAAATCACATTGGGATAGATATCTCATTTACAAGTGAGCCCTGGCCAAGGTAGCAGCACAAAGTAAACATAATAAAAACAGACAAAGTAAATTAAGTACATAAAACAATAGTCACAACACACACACACACACTCACACACACATGTCTGGTTCACTATCTTTGTGGGGACTCTCCATAGACGTAATGGTTTTTATACTGTACAAACTGTATATTCTGTCCCCTTACACTGCCCCTACCCCTAAACCTACCCATCACAGGAAACATTCTGCATTTTTACTTTCTCAAAACAACTCATCCTGTGTGATTTATAAGCCTTTTGAAAAGTGGGGACCGCTGGCTGGTCCCCACAATGTAGGTGATCTCAGGTTTTACTATTCAGATGGGGACATTTGGTCCCCACAATGTAATATAAACAAGGGCACACACACACACACACACACTAAAACAATAAAACAAAATTTTAAAGTTAAGAACAGGTGCAGACAGTTTGGAATGTTTGGTTGAGATATAACTTAAACTTGATTGAAATAAATACAGTACGTTTCAATGATCTTTGAATCTCATTCCAAGCAGTTGGTGCACTATAAATAAAAGCAGTTTTTCCAAACTCTGTCTTCATTAAGGGAACATTTAAAAGAATATATCTACTTGAACGCAGATTATACCCTTGACTATTGACAGTTAATAGACTAATCATATACAGAGGAAGCTGGCCAACTATGGCCTTGTACACAAGTATAAGCCAATGCTTGTACCTTCTTAAGTGAAGTGAAGGCCAACCAACCATTTCATACAGTGCACAGTGATGAGTATAATAATTTGTACGAGTTATAAATCTTAGAGCAGAGTGATAAACAGAGTCTAATGATTGTAAAAGAGCCTTAGTGGTTGTTAAAAATCCCAATTGGCCACCCTCCTGTCACTCTATTGGGAAACACACCCACTTCCTGGAACTTTCTTCACCTGAGGATAATTAGGCCTCCCAATCAACCTCACTAGTGTGCCTCTCTTTGTGCTGACTGCTTGCTGTGTCTATGACTTTGTAAGTTTATTTAAACCTTTTGTATTGATATTAATTTGGTAACTGTTGATTTGTTTAATTTGGTTAAAGATTTTCTTTATGGTTATGTGAACGTATAATTATTATTATGATTTGTATCAGTAATGTTAGCTTTGTTTGATTGTAGACACCAGCAATATGCAGCAATTGTAAAGCCACATGAAGGAAATTGGACAATGAAGAAAGAAAGCAAATGGCAATGAAGCAATTGAGAAGTAACTTCTGGACTCATTCCTGTGTTCTAATCGACACACCATTCTGGTAGCACTCATCCTTAACCAGCCAAACCCCAAATATTGTACAGTGGTATTTCTGTAAAAAAACATCTCCATAATTTAAGACAGGTAAGAAGGAAGCTTCCACCAACTTTCTCTTGGCTGACTGTGAAAAACAGGCACTATTCCAAAAATAAAACCCCAGCTGTAACCTTAACTTAGATAGCAATTGTTTTACATGTAACTTGAATGATAATTCCTCCTCCAACACAAAGCCTAGGTATCTGTAGGAGGAAACCAGTTCTATAGATTTACCCTGCAGAGTGTAAAGAGGTGGTGGAGAAGATTCACACTTATGTTTCTGCAAGACTGAAAATACTGGTCGAGGCCCGGTCTATGGACCTCCCCCATGCGGCCTCACTTCCTCTCGGAATACAACTAGGAACTCGCACAAGAACATGGTTTAATGTGAATATTTAACATTGACTGTTATGTTTTTGGTGTCATTTGAAATGTCTCAAAGTGAGTGGTACAGATATCTCATATCCAGATAGATAAAATAAAAGGAAATAAGGTTTAGAGAAAACTGGTTTAGAGATAAGGCCGGATAAGACAACCTCCTTTTCGTTGAATAGAAGCCATTTGAGGGTGGTCTCCCCCATGTCACCTGGTCAGGAGAGAATAAAGGAAGGTGTGCTCCCTCTCGAAAGGAAGGAATCAATCTCTCTCTCTCTCTCTCTCTCTCTCTCTCTCTCTCTCTCTCTCTCTCTCTCTCTCTCTCTCTCTCTCTCTCTCTCTCTCTCTCTCTCTCTCTCTCTCTCTCTCTCTCTCTCTCTCTCTCTCTCTCTCTCTCTCTCTCTCTCTCTCTCTCTCTCTCTCTCAAGCTGGGTAAGATTCTTTGGTGTAACCAATGTATAACCATGTTCTAGATATTTGAATTGATTGTGGAATTGATATCTGAAATATTAAATTGTTACATGTGATTATTCTAACTGATTTTGACATTGTTCATTTAATGGTTAAAGGAATAGTCAAACATTCGCTCACTTTTAGTGAGACACAAATGTTATTAAAACCTTTCATTTATGGAGTCAGATGAATTAACGAGTAAATACGATTAATGTATTACAAATTTAACCAACCAATACTTTGCATGAGTGAGGACAGAACACGTGATAACCTTCCCCGTGTATTGGCAAACCGGCAATTGCCAATATACAATATATGCCTTACATTTCCTAAAAAATACCATGCATTTTGTTTTCTTATCATTCAGAACTAGTTTTAAAGAGAGGAGGTTGCGCTGAACTATTACAAATGCTTCCTGCGACTTTAAAATGCAACTATCAATGGAGGATTCAAAACAATAAATTATGGTGTCATCTGCATATAAATGAATACTTGCATCTGATAGGTTATCACCAAAATTGTTAATATATAATGTAAATAACAGGGGAACCAAAATGGACCCCTGTGGCACACCAGATTCAATACTGAGCCTATCAGAAAGAGACCCCTTGATTTGCACCCTTTGGCACCTATTCTTTAAGTAGTTCCTAATCCAACCTATGCGGTTTCAGAAAGACCAATACTGTGTAGACGCGATAGAAGAATACCATGATTGACCGTATCAAAAGCTTTAGTAAAATCAATAAACACTGCAGCACATGATCTTCCATTATGTAGGGCGCAGGTAATGTCATTTAGAACTTTCATAGTGGCAGTTACCGTACTATGATTCTTTCTGAAACAGGACTGAAACCTAGACAAAATGCTGTTACTAACCAAAAATTCCTTTAGCTGTTCGCTGACAATAGATTCTAAAATTTTGGCTATTAGAAATCGGTCTATAATTATTTAAGTTGGTTGGATCACCACCTTTCAACAGGGGTACAACCAGATTTCCAGACATCAGGGACAACATTCTGTTCTAATGATAAATTGAAAATATAAGCTAATGGGCCAGCAATGATCTCAGCAGCTACTTTCAAAAAATATGGCTCAACTTCATCAGGCCCTGCAGACTTCTTAATGTCGAAGGCCATTCTGAGGGTCTTCGAGGGTAATCCGTGTGGTTTTGTAGTAAAAATATACATATTTAAAACTTTATAAATGAAAATATCTTGCTTCCGGCAACGGTCGACGCGCGTTCACGGCAGATGGATGCCGGCGTATGAACTTCGTTCTACGTCACGACGCAGGTGTATGACGTAGGACGTAGCGTAGGAAGCGTCGTGACTCGTGACGTAGAACAAAGTTCAGTTTTAAATATGTATATTTTTACGACAAAACCGCACGAATTACCCTCAGAAGGCCTTCGTTTATCCCCCTGGAGCCGGATGGATTACTTTTGTGAAGGATGCATGCACATTTTGGGACTTGTCTAAAAAATGATTGACATATGCATCTCGAACGGCTTGAGGGTGAGTAAATCATGGGTTAAATATCAGGAAAATCATTAGATAACGTGGAGGGAGATTTGATGGTTTTCCAAAATTTAATAGGATTATTTAGATTTTGTGAGGTTTCATTTAGAGATTTTGATCTGTGTATAAGGGCTGTACATTTGTTTCTCAATTTTCTAAATGCTACCCAATCTCTTTCTATATCCGATTTCCTCGCTGTGGCCCAAGCCAAGTTTCTTTCATGAAGGAGTTCAGATAATTCATTTGAGAACCATGGATTATCACGGCCTTTTACTCTGAATATCCTAACAGGTGCATGCCTATTCACAATCTTCAAAAATAAAGTGTGAAAATACTGCCGTGCAGTGGTCACATCAGGTATTAAAAACAATCTATCCCAGTCAGATGCAAACAACTCATGCAGAAACCCTTGAGTATCAAACAATTTAAAGCTCCTTTTTTAAATAATTCTAGGTTTTACTTTTGGAATTTCCTTATAGCAACTACAGTACAATGATCACTGACATCATCAGGAAAAACCCCTGTATAGGTATATTTATGGGGTTTATTTGTTAGTATAATATCTATTAGAGTGGACTTGCTTGGGTTCTTATGATTAGGTCGTGTAGGTGATTCAATAAGTTGAGTAAGATTCACAGAATCACAATATGCTTTGAACTGATCTGAGTTTGATGTCAACCAATTCCAATTCAAATCACCCAATGATACAAGATCTTTAGAAAGCAGGTCAATTAAAACAGCTGACAGTGAGGTGAGAGCATCACTGATAGCTGCAGGTGGTCTATAGCAGCCAACTATACATAAATGACAATCCTTTCCATATTCCAGATCGATAGCCAAAAACTCAAACTGTTTAGGGAGAGAAACCGATTTAAGAACAGCTGCATGAAATTTTGATTTAATATACATTGCAACCCCACCCCCCTTACTTTTACGATCAGCTCGAAACACATTATACCCTTCTAATGCAATGTCGTGGCTTGAGATTGCTTTTTTTTAAGCCATGTCTCAGAGATAACCAAAATATCTTTGGTCGTCTTGGCCCATATTTGTACTTGGTCTAATTTTGGCAACAGGCTACGAACATTTAAGTGTACAATGCCAAGGCCTGATCTATTTGACACATCCAAAGGAGTTGAAACAATTCCAACTGGACCAGGATTTGGATTAATACCGGCCAATAAGAGCAACTACATTATCAGATATCGCTGCCTTAGATTTTTTGGTGGAGGGCTACATTGTTCATTACGAGAGTCCGATAAAGAGTTCGACAAGAAAAGAGGGTTCTTAGGAATGAGAATAAAGATGAGTGAGTTCTTTGTCCCTGTATCCATTAATGCGGAATTACTAGCAGCCCGAAATATGAAGATAGTGTCCGTACGTTTTGATGGGAGATGCATGTGGAGACGTGACAAATGAATCGCTTTGTCTTCCGTCTTCCTTGGTATGTCCCATAGTCCGAGCATGGATATTACCACACAGAAAAGCAGCACCTTCATGATACCAGCGTTGAAGTGAAAATTGCACAGACAAGCTCCGAGACAAGCTCGCACAGACAGCTCCACAACCCCAACGGAAGAGCAGACAGCAGAGCGATAGTGTGGCAGATGTAGGCCACGTTTATGGGCGAACAACAGCTGGAGAGTTCAGACTAGGCGAGAAAACATCACCGACCTTAACTGCAAGTATCACCACCGCCGCGATGATCTGTGAGCTCCAGTTAGTTTAATATCCAGGGGGTTCTTCAAGGAACAGCCGTGACTTTCCGATCGCTGTTGTTAACGCAAACGCTTTCCAAAGCGAAAACGTGGTGATGGATGGCGACCCGGGGTAGTGCAACAGGTAAGCACGCTTCACCCAACGCAAAACAGGTTGTAGGTAACTAAAAGTTCGTTAAAACAGGTCTGACTTTAATACAGACTCAATGCAAGATAGAGTCCGATTTTAAAACGCCTTCTTGAAATAAAACACGCAACATTTAAACGTACAGGAGAAGATAAGATCAGACAAGACAGACACAGTGCTGCCATCTTGGATTTAGTGTTAGATGCAAGCGTCATCAATGTCTGTGCGATGTTGTGGTTTTGTAGCTGGCTTCCACTTGCTGCTTGTTTGCTCTCTATCGCTCTCTCCAAAAGATCTTCCACACGAGAGTCCTAAAGGCCGTGATTCTATAATTCCTAATGATGCACAGTATGTCTACATTTACGCACATGCTGCTTACTTGCATTAACATATTTCCTGCATGCTTTAATTGTTACATTACTAAACGAAAACAGTTGTGTACATTTTTTTTGATGAATAGAAAGTTCAAAAGAACAGCATTTATTTAAAATTGTATCGTCACGCCAGCAGAGGGAGCCCTCTCCCGAGTATTGACTGTGTCCCACTCCCTCTGCTTCACTAGTTACTTCCTGTTTGTGAGACATTTAAGCATGGCCTGGCTAACAGGCTATTGCGAAGTATTGCCAGTCTACCTGCCTTACTGAGCATTCTCTTGTCATTGGCCGTTTCTCAATATGCGTTCTTGTCTGTACTTGCGTTCTTGTGGACTTGTGAAACGTCATCAGTCGCTGCCCAAGTACCGTCCCAATAGACCCCTTTTGCGCCGATGTCACAGTTACGTCACGGCGCTAGCTGGAGGCAAAACAAACGGAAAACTGGAGGCGGCCAATACAAACCAGCACAGATTCGGCTACATAATAAGGAGCTTAAATTATTATTATTATTTTTATTATTAAAAGTCATCTTGTTGTGTTCTTGGGTGCAAGAATCGATGAAAAATGAGTATGCTGTATCTGGAATTTTTATTTCTAGAAAATATTCATATCATTAAAATTGCACCGTAGTGTCACTCTTTACATTGTCGTCTTGGCGCTGGCTAGGCAGAACTGCGGATTGAACCACAAGTCTTTACATGACCATTCAGCACATAGTTATATTATAGGCATCTAAATATATTTATATGTCCTCAGTTTCTCTTCACCCTCGGTTTCTCTATCGGGTAGGTGTAGAAGTCAGGCCACTCAACCGGAGGTAACGTTAACGTTAATCCTGTCAGTTCGTCCATTGACTGAGCGTGTACGGTCATCTGGTTCCGTCCGTTAAAATTAACTTTTGCAAATAACAATCGCGGTCCTGGACAGTGAGTGACCTTGCACATTAAGACAAAATCGGATTTTCTCCAGTCATTGTTAAAAAACAAGCTAACAAAACTTGCAAACTAACGTTAGTGAAGCGGCCAGAGGGATCTTTCTGCCTCCAGCTAAGCTCCGCCCACACAAATACGTCACCGTGTTTACCAACTGTAAAAGGGTCTATACACAAGTTTGCATTTTGGCAAGAACGGTTAAAAATCCCGGAAGTGTTCTTGACACGCCCATTTTACCGAGGATGCATAGGTTGGTAACATAGACTGTAAAAAATATGGACAAAGCGTCTGTGACGTCACCCATAGACTTTCTGAAGAACGGGTTTGAAGCCGTTTATGGGGGGTATGGGCGGCGCCATCTTGGAAAATCTTGGGAAATGCTAACCCTGCCCACCTTCTGACGCAGCGCGCGTCACTCAGCTCGCTCTGCTACTCCGGTTATATTTCAGGCAATGAACTCTTTTTTTACAGTCTATGGCAACGAAATATGTTATAAAACACCATACTAACTCTTTTCGTTTTCATTTAAAGAAAACTTAAACATTATAGCCACACAAATGTGGTTCAGGCAACGCATATTGATTATATTCAACTGCACATAACGTTTGCCTATTTATGAAAAACAAAACAAAATATAACACAAATCTGCCTCTTTTCATTTTAAATATAATATAAAAATATTAAACATTTTATGGTCCAGGCAATGTGCATTTGTACTAAACAACAGATTTTGCAGTAAACAACATTACATATCATCTTCGTTGTATTAAAATGACAAAACTCAACCCAGTCTCTTTTTGTTAAATTTCAGTTTTATCAATGTTAGCCATTATAAAAGTATAAGTAAAAGGTACAAGAAGCTATACAAATAAAGCAAACAATTCAGTCAAACATACAAAGTCAGCGCGAGTTTAACCATACATCGGTAAAGTTAAATAGCTTATAAAGTTATGAAACTTCCCCTCAGCCAAAACGATTGCCCAGGGAAAAAAATATAGATTCACGAGACCAAAAATCGCCCATTAGATATACACAAGATGAATTATATCTCATGTTTAACCACTACAGAGACGCCAGAGTCCGCGGCATTGGCGGCAAACCTTAGAACGTCAAGCCGATGAAAGACCGTTCCAGGCGGGGTACATCGCGCCGAGCACCCGGTCATCGCTGGATCAACTGGATAAAATTTTCATAAATCTTTAAATAAACCACAGATTTGAGCTTTAAACAACTACATTCTCGCCTGAAAAACTCTTAAAACTACATGTCATGATACAGAAACAGTAGTATTATATGTCAACTGTATTAAAAAATGGCGCTTCTTATGTTGTCATTCTCCGTGGCGCTGCCTTGTCAGCTGTCAATCAAGCTGTCAATCAAAGTTAACCACGCCCTTATTGTCATACATTTTATATCTAAATACGATCTAAACTAACGAGTTAGAAAAAAATTCACTACCCTCGCCGTTGTCAGGCACTCGGAACCTATCGAAAAATACAATAAAAGTCCATGGGACCAACCTGTAAAGACATGAATTTATGCTGTGAAAACGGACATTTTAACATGGGGGCTATGGACATTTGCTCCCTTTTGGGACCTTCCCCTAGCGGATTTTCGATGTATTGCAGTGTTTCGCACTTCCGGGTAGGCTTCATTTTTCGTCTGAAGACTGCTTTTGAAGCCTAAAGTGGGCGTGGCCGACCGTCGCCATGGTAGCGCAACACTCCTGAATTTATTTATTTTTATAGTCAGACCAGAGCCCGTCTACGGAGAGCCTGCCCACTCCCTATTAAGTCCTATTGTACCGAATTTTGGTTGTAGTTCCACCAGAGTTTCACTGGGGGCGATCGCCCATGAGTGCAAAATGAATGGGAGTCAATGGGGCTAGACGGCTAAATTTGTCTCTTTCACCCGATTGCCGTTGAGAAATCTCAGATTTGATTGTAGATTTTGCAAGTTCAACATGGGTTATAGGTTGAAAGTTAAATGGAGTACTTATGTCCTTTAGATTTCTTACAGGTTGAGTTGTTGTTGCCCATAACATGCTAGCATTCTGCTAATGAACGCTGATTGGTCAGTGAAGGACTGATTACGACCAGAGATACCGCTTGATGGCATCGTGTCATCCAAAGCGGGACCAGGGGCCCGTTCTTCGTACGTTGCTTAAAACATCCGAGATCAAATGAGACATCCAAGATGATATCATCGTGCTAATCATGATCTGGCTAACTCGGTTCTTCGAACACACTTGCCGGATATGATTAGTATCGCTGGATTGAGTTATCTGAGATAATTGCGCGTTCATGCGCTGGTTAAAAGTGTATCGATAGTAGAAACATTGATCAGCAACGCTGCTATTGGCTGCTCAGCGTGGGCGTGGCCAAAGAGTGCGCACAGTTTTTTCTCCTCAGCAGAGCAAGAACTAATAGTCAAAGTTTATTCGGAATTTTAATGTTTAATCAAAACGCCAGGGAACACCTCAAAGTCTGCAAAAGCCAGGAGAGAGGGCTGGCAAAAAGTAGCAGACAATTTAAATCCGTTAGAAGTGGCCATGTTAGATGTTTTTTATCACTTATTAGCCTATATATTTGTATTTTAATAATTGCATAATTACTTTGTTCATTGTAATGTCAGAGTCACCACACTAGAACATGGGAACAAATAAAAGTGAAGTACAAAAATATTCTACATAATGGTAATTTTTTGATATATAGTCTCTTTTATAAAAGGCACTGTTAAATAAATGGTTGTCTGATTATAAAAGCAACCAAGAAAAAGGCTGAGAAAAGAAAAGAAAAGATCTTAGTAGCCTACCCTGTAAAATAATTTTTGCTGCATTAAATTAAGGCCGTATAGTCATTTCAACTGTTAAATTTTGAGTGATGAATTGCTTTGACTTGTGAAAGTGAAAACTGATAAACTTATGTTAATGTAAAAATATTAACACTTGTATCTGTTCCCAAGAAAGTGGTGGCTGAAATATGTGCAGCAAGTGGACATTTTCTAACTTTCCAAAATAAATAAAGTATAAGACTTTGTAATGTCCATTTGTTTCCATTGCACTGGACAGTGAATAAACCCTCTCAGATAACTGTCATATGGAGGAACTAGCCTACCTGCAAGTGCATAAATAACTTTACTTAATATATACTTGTATGCTTTATGGCTACAATATAAGTTGCAGGATTCCACATCTACAGAAAGGCCTACAGAAGAGTCTGCACACACAGAGGAGACATAGGCCTACAGGTGGCCAGTGTATAGCCAACTTTTCCTTTTTATTTGTTGCATGAGGCATGTGTTTAATATCTCTTGTTGCAGGCACTTGACCACTGGCTTTTCTTTACAAAGCACAATTGAAATAAAACTCAAGGAACTAAGCATATTTGTCTTTTATTAAACATTTAATGAAAAGTGTGTTTTTTTGGCAATGTTGTGTAATATGGCACATGCAACAATGTCACAGACCCTGTCAGGTGTGCAACCCTCAGACTTTTCAGACACTGAAATCTTCCCTTTAGTTAGCCAAATTGTGTGCCCTTGTCCTGGAGCTGCATTGTAACTGGTTTGGGTCAGGGAATGGGGTCATACAACACCTGTCTGCAGGCAGGAACATGTCATAATCACCTATAAAAAAAATGCAGTTCTGTTAGGATCAGCTAACAGAGTTAGCTATCAGCTAAGTGTATGTAATACAGTGAGCTTGATATTTAATTGTGGAACTTTTCAAATAATGTGCATAAATGTGAATCTCTGAAAATGCTTAAGTCATGCACAGATCCTGGCCATTTTGCTTTCACATTTGTGATATGGAAGATTTTAGTCAACTGCCTTTTTTTATATATATATATATATATATATATATATATATATATATATATATATATATATATATATACTGTATATAATATTACTAATCTGGAATATTAAGAATCACAATTGTAACTGGGCTGCACATTTACATTTTGAACCTCCTTTCTGTTCACATAATCCCCTTCATTGAGGCCTTGATGGCAGTCTATAGCCTATAGTCTACCAATAACGTTAGTGAAGCCTGAGTGACATATACTGTAATCGGCATGCATGGTCATGATTGCATGATCTTCATAAATTATGATAGCCAAAAAAAAAAAAAAAATCCTTTAAAAAAAAAGGCTTTACAACATTGGGTCTAAAGTGGCTTGGAAATGCCACAAAAAAAAACTAAAACTGTTTTTTAAACCTAAAAGCGCCAGTTTAACTCCGAATGACACGACAGACAGCACTTTCCATCAAATTCTCCGCATCTCCAATAGTGTAAAGGAAAGAGCCACTCGCAAATAATCTTAGGGCAATGCAAACAGTTTGTGCTGTAGTTAAAGCCCGACTCCGACAAATCGAAAATAAATGTGCGTTTCCAACAAATGAATAATGTAAACGACAATCTCACGAGTCACGAGAAAAAAATATCTCAGAAAGTGCACTATCGCGCTGCGCTGGACTTCCCGTATCCGCTTATAAAGCCGCAGTCTAATCCTGTTAACATGAAATAAACCTGCTCCCGAGCAGGTTTAAGATTGCGCACCTGTTGCTATGACAGCAAGTCCAGGATGAGCATCGAAGAACCAAACAATCCAAGATCATGCCAAACCCAGCAAACATTGGTCCGACGGCAACGTCGTGTCCCTGGCCAAAAATAGTCGCGGTATGACGGCATAAATCGGTAAAAATATGTAACACAGAACATTTCCTAAAAATGCATTCAGATACATGTGTGCATGTCTACAGTTATCTGAGGTTGCATGTATAATTGTTATTTTGACTTTTAGCTACGTGTAGTTCAATATATACCATGTTGTGTTTCGGGTGAGAGAGGACGTCACCATGGCGACGTCTTTTACACGTGCATTTATAGTCCATCATGACCCTCTATGAAAATACTGACCTATAAAGCCCTAAATGGTTTAGCTCCCGTGTATTTAACGGAACTTCTATCGCCCTACAATCCATCGCGCTCTTTAAGATCACTAAATTCGAGGCTTCTGGTCATTCCTAGGATATCTAAGTCCACTAAAGGAGGGAGAGCTTTTTCACATTTAGCTCCTAAACTCTGGAATGGCCTTCCTGATATTGTTCGAGGCTCAGACTCGCTGTCCCAGTTTAAAACTAGATTAAAGACGCATCTCTTCAGCCAGGCATTCACATAATACTTACATTTTATACTACAGTTGAATCAGATTGAATGCATTAATATTGCGAACAGCAGCTACGCTAATTATTTCCCATATGCTTTTCTGTTGTTATCTCGGGACGCTAAATACAGATCGTCAGCTCCAGTTTGTATCCAGCCTCTCATGGAAACTACAGATTCTCCAACACCCGTGCAGAGACGACTCGGCGCCTATGAAGAGACGACCCGACGCGGGCGATGTTTATGCCCTAAATCAATACATGATTAACTAACTGTATTTCTCTATGTACATTTCTGAAATGCACTTTCTGTAAAGCTGCTTTGAAACAATATGTATTGTGAAAAGCGCTATACAAATAAATTTGAATTGAATTGAATTGAATCTCCCGACATTACCAAATCCCGCGATAGGTTAGATTATCTCACGAGATGTTAACGCGTTTTCCTTTTCCCCATAGACTTCACTCCGGAACACTGAAGTTTGAACAACCACGAAGAGAGGAGGAATTGAGGCCCATATTATTAAAAATCTACTGTTGGGTACGTACATTTTGTATTATTAGATTCACGTGCTAGAGTTTTACTTGTTTGACATGAATGAACCGAAAGAAATGATGCCCCACATTGTCAACTGAAATTGGCTAACTGAGTTTGGCTAAAATTAGCTAGTAGGCTAAAAGTTGCTTTGAACTTATACAACGGTATACCATAGTATAAAGTATGTTTAATGATACAGTCAAAGTTATTACTGTAAATTATTAATGTAGCCTTTTGAGAGTTTCTTTCAGAAAGTAAATTATCTGAAGTAGAATGAAATGTTTAGCTGGATTTGAGCATGTATGTTTTCAGTAACTGCTTTAAAAATATTTTGTAATTTTAGAATAGCTAAACATGTCTATTCAGGGGACATCACAGCCCACCTGTCTTTATCAGAAATGTCCTGTTCACTTTCTCACTGTTACACACCTAGTTAAGGGTCTTTCTCAAGGGCACCACAGTGGTATTGAAGAGGCAGGGGACAAATGCTGTTTTGAATTTAGCTGAAGACCATAAAAATATTTTGAAAATAAGTGCATGTCATTTACCTCAAATTTTTAATTTTCATTTATTTTAAAAAGAAATATATTCTCTTCCCTTAGATGCTGTGAAGAGGTGGAGCCCACATGCTACAGACTCTGAAACTGATGCAGCAATGGCAGAACACCTGAAACACACTCCAGGAAGAGCTGGGGGTGGTGGATACAAAAAATGAGCCAAACAATGTGTTTAAGGGATAGTTCACCCAAAAATGAAAATTGTCATCATTTACTCAACCTCATGTTTCAAATCTGCATACCTTTCTATGCTAAACACAAAGATGTTTAGAAGAATGTTTGTAACCAAGCAGATGTCGCTTCCCATTAATAATAATTTTTTCTCCAATAATGGTAGTCAGTGGATGCTCTATTTGCTTGGTTACAAACATTCTTCAAAATATCTTCTTTTGTGTTCAGCAGAAGAAAGAAACTCATACAGGTTTGGAATTTGGTGAGTAAATTACATAATTTTCATTTTTGGGTGAACTATCTTTATATAATAATTCAGTATTTTGCTATTGGTATTTAGTTTGGTTAACAAATCGAGAGCTTAGAATTATAAGGTTCTATCTCCGTTTATTGTAGTTTATTGAGGATCAAAGTTTTTAAACTCGGTTTATGTTTTGTGAGATGGAACCCTTTATTTTATTAATAACTACTAACAAAATATTTTTTTTACAAAAATAACACCACACAGGCATTAATAAACACCTAATGAATCAGATTATCAAAAACTCAATTTCGACCAAAAGTGGAGATAGAACCTTAAAATTCTAAGCTCACGAAATGTTAAACATTGAAAAAAATAAAGAGAAATTTTGGCTGTTCAAGATCAATAAAATGTTGTGCTTAATCAGAACATGCTTCTTTATTGCTTATATCCACAAATAATGTGTTATTGTTTTTGATGTACACGTGATTAAAACGTTTTATTGACATTCAGGTCTGACTGGACCAATTTTGGACCTTTTTAGAACCTTTGTCAAGATGTGTAGGCTAAACCTCAAGACTTGATTGTCTTTCAAGATGTTACACAATAGGTGTGTGATTATTTTATATGCAGGCTTATACACTTAAATTATGCAGCAACACATTTAAACACATATGACGACGCATTTAGACGTCCAGGGACGCGCAGAAGAGACGTGGAATTCACGGCCAGAAGAGACGTGGAATTCACGGCCAGAAGAGACGTGGAATTCACGGCCAGAAAAGACGTCGGTTCAACTTCCATTTTGGAACTATTTTTCAACCATGACGGGACGTCTCGGACGGACGTCTTTTCAACGGTCATTAAACGTCCAAATGTTTGCTGGGAATCGCCAACAATCAAATCCAGCTAACTGAGTTAGCGACGTACGAAGAACGAGCCCCAGAAACAAACAAAACAAAAACTCTTCTAGCACGTGTGTTTCCCTGTGTCAGCTGTGTTGTCGATGCCTCGACAGAAAAGAAAGTGCAGAGCGCGAAAGCACCAAAGTGACTGAAGGATTGCCATAAAGCAGTATCTCTGGTCGTACGATGTGTATGACGTCATTGACACTTTAAAAGACTTTCTAAAGCAAATGAGTGACTCTAAAAAATCTAACACCCAGCAATGTGTAATTTCTTTGCATCTCCTTTCGAATACAATATTCAAATTACTAGACAAAAAATTATATGGATTCAGCCTCGGCTTCCGCCTCATCACAAAAATAGAATATTTTCTAACATTATAAATGTCTTTACTGTAACTTTTGATCAGTTTAACTCATCATTGATGAATAAAAGTATTGATTTATTTTATTTCTTTAAAGTTCTTACAGGCCCCAAACTTTTGAAAGGTATAGTGTTTAATGCTACAAAAGCTTTAGATTTCAGATATGCTGTTCTTTTGAACTTTCTATTCATCATAGCATCATGAAATAAAAATGTAAATAACTGTTTTCAACATTGATAATAATCATAAATGTTTCTTGAGCATCAAATCATCATATTATAATGATTTCTGAAGGATCATGTGACACTGAAGACTGGAGTAATGATGCTGAAAATTCAGCTTTGATCACAGGAATAAATTACACTTTACTGTATATTCACATAGAAAACAGATTATTTAAATTGGAATAATATTTCACAATATGACTGTTTTTGTTTAGCCTGGGTTTCCCCATACTGCCTTGCTCGCAGCGCGATTTTATTCACAAATGAGACTTGGTCTGACGTTAGCCAGGCTAGTTTTTGTTTGTATTTTTAATCAAATAAATGCAGCCTTGGTGAGCAGAAGAAACTTCTTTTAAAAACATGAGCCCAAACTTTTGAACAGTAGTGTATATGTTTTTGCATTGTGGTTAAACATATATTTAAACGACAAACTGTTTTGACATTTTTTTTTCTTCTGTATAGTAGATAAAGTAACAATATATATATATATATATATATATATATATATATATATATATATATATATATATATATATATATATATATGTATTTACATTGGAGAGTGCTGTTTTTTGCACATATGATTTTAATTTGTTATAAATGTTATACAGATTTAAACAAGCCAGTCTCCCACTTTCCCAGACCGGGTTCTTTTTTAATTTTGTCTGACCAAACCAGATAGCGATAGACAGATTTTATTATGAAAAGGTTTTTTTTTTTTTTTTATCAAACTAAATTAGCCTGTTAAATAGACAGCTCAAATATTTACACATGTACACACGAATCGACTTTCTCCTGTCGCAGTCTGCTGTAGTTTCTGCAGGTCTTGATTGACAGACGCCTCGTCCAATCAGCGGTCAGTATTCCATTCGCCTTACCTTTGCCGTTTGGTCTGTTGTGTTTACTTGCTATTTTGTTTTCAGATTTGTCGTTTTATTGTCTGATTTATTATTTTGTTTTCGGGATTGCTATTGTGTTTTACAACTTTTTTTTTTTTTTTTTTTTGGTTTAGTCTTTCTATTGCGTTTATAAATATGTTGTTTTGTTATCGGATTTGTTATTTTGTTTTTGGAATTGTGATTTCTTTGTTTCGCACTTCTCGGCCACCGTACACCTGAACTAGTCCATCCGTCATAAAAACCGGAAAAACATATTTATTTTGACACGTAACCACCACCACCATGTAATCACTGCAACAAACCAGCATGATTTGTTATTAACACTACTCGCTCCCCTTTGTCGACTGAGAAGAGGAAAACCAGCTCGAGAGTGAAAACATGAAAGCAAACTGTTTTGTGTTCACTGTATTGTGTGTTATCGTGGCTGGTACGTATTGTATTTACAGAGCTGTATTTATGCTTGTCCTGGACGCTCGATGCCAGTGACGATGCTTCAGTCTGTTTATTTATCTAACAAGTAAGCAATTGCAAATGTTTGTGACTGACTTTATTTGCCCACTGGAAAATTGTGCGGGCCGAAAGCGGCCCGATTAAGGCTAAAACAATCGGCCGATCCTCGGCATGAATCTAGGTCCGATTGCTCTGCGAGCGCTCGGTTTTAACGCGGCCCGATTGCGGAACCCCGAGTGAGAGGACATAAGCTCGCCTCCAATCCCGTTCCTTATTTGGGCTTATTTTAACTTTGATTTCCATTCATATCAGGTTAATACTAAAATTGCTTAGCAGCCGTTATTTATGCAAGATAAACAGAAAGTAAAACAGCACAAGGAAGACAGGTTTCATGTTTAATGCATTTTTTATTAGACCACACTACAAAAATAGGATAAACACACTTTTTAATAACAGATTTGAATAGAATAGAAATAATATCACAGCATTAATGTAGAATCAAGGAGTTCAAATACAACTTTCCATTATCAACATTTTTTACTTTGAAACATTTAATTCTGGCCCACTGCGTTTAGTTGTCTATGCACACACACTTTTTAATAACAGATTTGATTTGAATTGAAAAGAATAGAATATAAATAATATCACAGCATTAATGTAGAATCAAGGAGTTCAAATACCAACATTTTTAACTTTGAAACATTTAATTCTGGCCCACTGCGTTTGAGTTGTCTACGCACACACTTTTTAATAACAGATTTGATTTGAATTGAAAAGAATAGAATAGAATAGAATAGAATAGAATAGAATAGAAATATCACAGCATTAATGTAGAATCAAGGAGTTCAAATACCATTTTCTAATATCAAAATTTTTAACTTTGAAACATTTAATTCTGGCCCACCGCGTTGTTGAGTTGTCTGCCTGTTTGCCCTCTGGCTTCGGCCAGCATCCCTCTCAGAGGCTAGCCACAGCCACCTGGTGATGAGCAGCTCTGTTTCCTCTTCTGTAGAATCTTTGGTCAGGGCATTGCGGCGGACTGCATCTGAGAAAAACACAAGATAGAAGAGGGCAGCATGACCACGTGATGTTACTCAGCAACCACCAAAACTTCATTTGGATGCAGGGCTCTACACTTACATTTCTTTTTAATTTAAAAAGTTTAGGAGCACAGTCAAAAATTTAGGAGCACCTTCTGATCAATGACAAATTGACCTACCCATTAAAAGGCGATATTTAATCAAATTACTTGCAGGGGCTTTTTTTTTTTTTTTTTTAGCGCATATTCTTAACTAAATCACAGCCTTTGTGATTTCATGATAGCACTATGCTATATTATGATTGTAAATGGTTTTAAATAGATCGCGTAGCCTTAGAAAACGGTGTAATAATGTTATTCATGGATTCTCGTCTGTGGAATGCGCCACTTCCGGTATTTTGCCGGTTACTCAACACGGGTAAATTGCAATTGAGGTTTATTTTAAATCAAGTACTCGACTTTAATCGAGGAATCGTTACAGCCCTAGTTTCAATGGAGGGTGCACCCATAGAATCTGATCAGGTCAGTCGCACTGTTGCTCCTAAATACTTTGTCACTGTCACACCTAGGCATGTGCCGGTATTCGGTAATGCGATAAATCGCGGTAATGAATATGCACGATATTGTTATCGCGGGCACTTCAAAATACCGCGAAAAATAATAATCCGAATTTAGATTTTTAGAACGCGCATTATAGCTTATTTTCCATCAACCGCTTAAACAAACACTGCGTATATGCTGTGCGAAACACGTGCGCACTCTGATGTAAACAATCGCCACGTGTATAAGCATGCGGCCGGTGCGCACTTCTAGTCTAATGTAAACAGTCCTCACATGGAGAAGCAGCATGGTGGAAGGAGGAACGCCGCCACCTACAGTCTATGGCCGCCGCCGATCTATCCGGATCCATCCCGCTTCTAAAAGCAGAGCTGCCAACTCGACGCATTCAGCGCGAGACTCTTCACACGCTCACGCCACACATCCGTTTTCTCACGCAGAGAAAAATCGCGGAGCAAAGAGGACACGAAGACTGACAAACAAGACAGAGCAGGTTACTTTTGATATGAAACAGAACAATTGTGTCACATAACGTTACATTTAAACCATTTAATGACCAGCAGCATGTTAGATGACTAAAACAAATAGATAAAGAGGAGTATTTTGCTGAATATGTGCACTGCACTTTTTTACATATTTATTATATTTTTACTTGTGTCATTACATAATTGTTATAATGAAAACCACATTATATTTGATTTAATTAGTTATTTGTAACCTTTAATAATACCAGCTGATAGGGCTCTATATGGTTACATAGCATTTTGTGAGATTTTTTTTCATGAGAAAAAAATAACATGTGGGCTATCTACTGTAGCCTTCCTAATATTTATCCAAAATTAGTCAATATTGAATCAAGATTTAAATCAAATCCCAAGTATTGAATTGAAATCGTTAAATTTGTGTTAAGCAATAGAAACAGTAGCCTACCAGTCATTGTACCATGTAATCATTGTAACATGTTGTCACTAAACTTAATAAAGTTCAGTTTAGTTACCAAATGTTTTGACAATCACAATTACACCTTGTGATGCAAGTTTTATTTATTTTTTACACCACCCCCCAATCCATCTGTTTCTCATGTGCAATTAAAATATCGTGATAATACCGTATACCGTGATAAAAGCTCACTCAATTAATCGCAGCATGAAAATGTGATACCGGCACATGCCTAGTCACACCCAGTAAAAAAAAAAAAAAGTCGCACTGTAGAGCCCTGGGATGTCACCACAGTGCAGTTATCCAGAACTGACACTCACCCAGAACCACACTTTTAATGAGTCTCGCCAGCGAAGTGTTCATTGCTCTTTTCAGGACCCAGCCCACAGTGTCTTTAAGAGTCATGCCTCCGACCATTCCAAGAAGAACAGTCTGAAACAAAGACATGTAACTCGTTAGTTATTTAAGGAATATAGCATGAGTGAGAGTGGGGACTGACTTTTAGGAATGATCTGATTAATGCATAATTTATCTCACCAAATTCTTCTTCTCCTCTGGATTCTTTAATGTCTCCTCCAAACATTGTAGCTCCTAAATAGTTGAAAGTGGGAGGCCAAAATGTGTTGGGTCTGGCGTGAAGTCTGGAACTGCTGGAGATTTGTAGGAGCTGCATCAGGATGAGCAACTGCTGCTCTCTGATAGAATCAAGCTGGATGAGGATCTCCTTAGCAATTGCTGTAAGACACAAGAAAAAGCAGGCATAACAGATTAGTAGCAAAACATTGTACGTAGATATGTCAGAGTAAACCGAGAGAGATCACTTTGTAGAATTCCTACCTGTAGACACAGCCTCCTGAGAAGACTTGGTGTTGAGACTCCATGGTCTTCCATGGTGTTGTTTTCCATGGTTGTGTTGACATTTCTGCCTTTATAACTGAGGGGATTATAATCAGAGGAAGGTTAAGTTTAAAATAAAAATGTTGAATGTAATATATTTTTCTCCTGGTCAATATTTAAAAAAAATATCAATATTATCGCCGATATGAAACGCTTACATCATGATACAGTTTGCCCAGCCCTAGGGTAACTAATAAACTTTTCAAACCTGTCTGTACAGACCGCATTTAGCCAAAGGTAATGTTGATGTTAGCTATAAAGTGCGATTTCAGTTTGCGCCATAAAAGTACAATTAGAGGCCAATTCACACCGCAGACAAACGCCAGCAAACACCACCAAAAAAAGTCACCAACAAAAGTTGGCCGTTGTATTCAGAATGTTATGAAAAATAAGTGTCATGTTCACACTGCCCCAACAGACAGACACCGACAAACTCAAGCACCCACGGAAAAACACGAGATATTCATTCATTTTAACCAATACAAGTAAAAGATTGCAGCTTTCAGACACAACTTTCTTCTCGTTTTATATTGTTAAATGTCGAGAGTGCATCTGTTACAGGCCCCTGTGCAAAAGGCCATTAAATGCACTTCACGACGTCATGTCACAGCATTCACAAAATGGCGGACGGTCTGCACATAGATCTTCACAACCCAGAACATTAATACACAAAATATTTGCAGCATGAACGAATGACAGGACTCGTGTGCATATTAAGTTGTTGTATCATACCTGTAAAAACAGGAGCGAACGTGTCAGCGTAATCATAATCCCCAGCAACTGTGAGGTCGCCGGTGTTGTGCCGAATTTCGACTCCCTGCCAAATTATTACCCCCCTCGTTGAAGTCAGTACCTGATTGCCTAATCCTAACCCCACCCCTAATCCTAACCCCTCCCCCACAACTAATCTAAACCTACCAATAGGCTATAGCCGTTTCTCAATACCAAGTACGCAAAGTTCGGACTTGAGTCCTTGGTAGTTCGGACTGACAAGTTCGACTCAGGAGAACGAACTCCCGAGGACGGGAGGACACAAGTCCGATAATTCTGAAATGGAACAGCAGCGTACTTGATAGTGTCACTCATGCAGCTCGCTCTGGCTACTCCGGTTATCTCTTTATAGGCTATACAAAATATGTTATAAACCACCTTTGCCTCTTTTCATTTTCATTTAAATAAAACTTTAACATAATGGCCACACAAATGTGGTTCAGGCAACGCAATTGATTATCTTAACTGCATATTTACAACAACACGAAATATAAAGCACAACCCTGACTCTTTGTTTTCATTTTAAAAATATGATGAATAAAAACATTATAATATTGATCATTAAAACGAACATTTAGCAAAAAGAGACAGGGTTGTGTCATATGTATGTGAAGAGAATGTAGGCAACATGTAGGCTATAATAAAATATTTTATGTTTTAAATATATATAAAATAAAATGGCATAACCTTTTTTTTTGTTAAATGTCAGTTTTAATGATCAATAATAGCCATTCTAAAAGTATAAGTAGCCTAAAAGGTATAAGAAGCTATACAATAATAAAGCAAACGATTCAGTCAAACATAAGTCAGCTCTCTAGGCTACATCGTTAAAGTTAAATAGACTAACGTTAAATAGAGTTATGAAACTTCACTTTGCCCTCAGCTAAAACGTTTTGCCAGGGAACAAATTATACATTAATAAGACAAATAAAATAAATAAATCGCCTGTTGGATATACAGAAGACGATTTATATCTCATGTTAAACCACTAGACTGGAGACATCCGAGCCAGCGGCAAGTCAGCAGCAGTAGCCGAGGAAAGATTGTTCTCGGCGGGGTACGAGCGCCGCGCGTCCGATTGCCTGGTTCTCACAACTCCGAAAACGTCAGATCAAATTTTCAAATAGGTGCTATCTTTATAAATAAACCAAATATTTGAGCTTTAAACAACTACATTCTCGCCTGAAATACTCTTAAAACTACATTTCATGACACAATTATAGCAGTATTTTTAAATTACACGGGGTTTCTCCTCTGCTATTGACGCTTGCTGGTTGGTGTGCGATGCATTCTGGGATACCTGGCTGTCTCGAGTTCGCACAAGTCACCTCTCGATGCATCCTCGATAAAAGGGGCGGATCAAGAACACATCCGGGGATTCGAACTGGACTTGGCTAGATGTGAACTTTGAATTGGAACAGTACTAGGGCAGCGACTGATGACGTTTCACAAGTCCACAAGAACACAAGTACAGACAAGTTCGCATATTGAGAAACGGCTTATGCCTAGTTCACACTACATGATTTTAAGCCCGATTTAAGCCCGATTTGCAAGTTAACGAGCTCGCCGACAGGTCAGGCTGTAATCGCGTGCAAATCTGCGGGTGATCCGCGCTCGCCAATCTTTGAGTGTGAAATACTTAACGACGCATCAAAACCCCTCGCTGACACATCGCCGACGCCAGAAAAATATCTAGCATGCCAAATATCTGGAATTGTCGGCCGACTCGATAGCCTGTGGTGTCACGTGTCGCGACGAGCAACAGCCAATGGTCATCTTGTTATGATATTACAAAAGCCCTTTGTATTTGTAACCATCGTTGCCAAACCACAACAGGCAGCTGCTTTTTCATTATAATGTTTTACTCACTTCCAAATCTCTATCTGACAGACAATCCCTGCTGCCCGCGTGTGCTTATCCATCCGTTCACCCATATTCTTTTTTTTTTCTTTCGGGGTTCTAAACAGATCATTGCACAAACAATATAGGCCTATATATATATATATATATATATATATATATGGGGTGTGCGTGTGCCGGTTTCAGAATTGGTGTGACGGTTATGACTTGAGTCAAATGACATAACTCATTGGTTATTATATTGCCTATTTCCTTTTTATTTTATAAATAGGCCTACGTGCAATTGGTTGATGAAACATTTATTAAAATTAAGATACAATTTGTACAAAACGAAATTCGTTTTAAATAAATTATTTCTACAAAGCAAAGTGGTAAAAATCATGTCTCACGATTTACAAAACAAAACTTCATTAAGTGGTAAAAACCCAATATAGCATCTTATGATCCTATCTTTTATTACAATTGTTTTTGAGCTAAAATGTAATACACATCATATATACACACTGTATATGTTTCTTTTATCAAACATGTTTGGGGCCAGTCAAGGGGTAATTAAACTGCACGATCAGTTATCGGTAATGATATTGTTTATTATTGCAAATGTTTATTGCTAATGTTTATTATTGGAAATGTTTTTCATTTGTTTAATAAATCTCATAATGATGGCACATCACTATATCATAGTCATAGCTTTTATTTCTATCTCAAATGATTGAAAGAATCAATTACAGTTGGAAACGTATAGACCAATAATAACACAGACTGTCAACAATTGTTTTTAATTAGTATTTAAACATTCTCTATAATAGAAAAGATAGAAATTTAAAAATATTTTAATAACACGTTTTTTTGCGGTTATAGAGTTCTAATGACGGTGCTCAACTATATATATATATATATATATATATATATATATATATATATATATATATACCAACAATTTTGTCCCGCCGTCCATTTGCCATTGGAATGCGCCAAGACTTGTTGTCAGCTCCTGTAGTGTGTAAGCCCCTGTTGCAGAAGATTTACGTAGTGTCACATAGTCTGAACACCACAACGACTTCAAGACTCCAGAGCAAGTCATGTAGTCTGAACAGCACAGCGATCTGCCGACGTTTAAAGTTGTGTAGTGTGAACTAGGCATTATGTCAAACGTCGCATGACGAAACCGGAAACCTGGTCTCATCGCATCCGCTTGTCATAGAAAGTGTTAACAGCCGTATGAACTGATGCCGATATCTATGGAATTTTAAGGTAATCAGCTAACCTACCTATCTCACTTTGTTATTGGCTTTTTATTCTATTTAAATATCTAAACGTTAGTGTGAAGATTTTTTTTTTTTTTACTTTTAAATATCGATCTTCACATGCGAGGGACATTGGTTATGATCATCTTTGCTCGCTCCTTTTAAGTTATCTTGAGTAAAACAGTAAAAAAATGTATGAAGCACATACAAAAGACCTGAACCGGAAGCGATGCGTTCTGTTTTCCGGTTTCGTAATGCGGCGTTCGACACATACCCTATACTAGGGGGGTAAAAATTTGGCGGGGGTAGAAATTCGGCACGACACCGGCGCAGCTGCTCCTCTAACGTTATAAGAGTCCTCAGTTCATTTTCATAATAAGAGTCCCGATCTCACTCAGCAACAGACATGACCCAGCTTTCAGCAGACCAAAGTCCCACATCATTCCTATATTTACATAAGTAAAATAAATATTTTCTTACAGAATCAAAATGTGCACATACTTTAGGACAAAACGTGTTTGTTGGCGTTTGTCTGTGCGGTATGAATTGGCCTTAAGCCAGCTAACATTTGTTCCACTTTATTTTCTTCCACAGATCAAAGACTGTGCTCGTAAATATCATTCACGTAAATTGCATTCAATAAAAATGGTGTCTATAGCCTAGCGACTAATTCTTTGCCAACTAGCAGAACGAAAATATGATCTGCTAGCGCAAAAACACCGCAGCTAACGTTAGTCAACATTAGCTTCGTTCGCGCCATAAAAGTAGCTTCATATTACCCCCATTTGCACTACTTTACTCAGACAAAAATTTGATATTGTTGTCCTAATCTTTCTTTTCGTTTCATCTAGGGAAGCACTGTCAAATGAACATGAACAAAGTTTAAACGGATCGATAATAATCAACATTTAATCAGCAACAGTTCGAAATATGTAGGTCGACGTAACTCGATTGAAACAATGCTCGGCATGAAATGTTGATGCTTTTTAAGGAAATTGAACACAAGACTTACCTCAAGTTCACTGTAATGACGCAGGATCGAAAAGGGATGATTTTAAGTCAGGCGTTGAGTTTTATCTCACCGAAAGTGAGACACGTCATGCGTGCTGACGCTTGCTGCAGCAACTGTTGAAATCGGCTTCATACTGGTAAACGCATCTGAGCCGAGCGCCCAGAGTTTAACCGTCACTGCTGGTAAACATTTGAAATAGCAAGTAAAATGAATTTGAGACTCAGTGTTGCTAACAAGACGTTGTGCATGTAGGCTACCCATCCCATCAACCCAAGTAAACACAGGATAGCTACATCTTAAAAATTATGTTGGCCGGTAGAAACATATTTTGGCCGGCATTTTGTTTCTGTTACCCACCATTGGTAAACGAGCCAAAAGTTAACAAAGTTGTATAATTAGATGCCTGCCTGCAGGTGGCAAAGTGACTTGGCCTTATTGCGGTTGCCACTACTCAGCCGATGCGCGACTGACTGCAATCACCGTGACTGTGCGAGTGATGTCAAGCGCCCATGCATGTTTAAAATACACGTAAAGAATCTTCATGACAACTAAATATTTTTGCTATGGTTATAAATATTAAAGAATGCTCTGTGCAAAATGACACTCGACGAGTATAACGAATACAGTCAGGAGTTTACGTCAATTTTAAAATAATTTTTGTTAATTATTGCTACATTAAAACCATCCTTGATTTAACCTAAGCCGAGACATTTCCAGAAGTGGTCCAGATCATACAGAAGCTAGAGCCGAGTTACCAGTTACGGTGAACATGAATCGGCCCAGTGCTTTACAGCCGTAACAAAAATGCATGTGCCAGAGCGAGCTGCGGGCCACAATCGGCCCGGTTAACACACGCCGATGCCGAGTCTAACCCCTCATTTACACTGCAGCACACGTGTGCGGTGCATTACGTCTGCGACAAGGTTTTATTCCGTCCTCCACGCGGTGCCAACTCACACCAGGAGCATTTCAGAAGCGGAGCGACTGGATGCGCAAGACCACGTGATTTGCCTGTCTGATGTGGTTTTTCTTGATTTTGGGGGTTTCTACCTTACAGTCTATGCTTTCTACCAAGGATATATTGGTGTGCAATACAACTGGGAGTCTGCACATGGTGTTTATTTTGAAATTGACAGTGTTTTTTTACTTTTATTTTGTATTTCCGATGTTGTGACTAATGATATAGTTTTGCTCTCTGTCCTGCTTTGTAAATGTGCACAGTGTGCAATATTTTTTCAATCTTTATTCTGTTCATCAAAACATAAAAAACACATATTCCACCTTTCTAATAATAGCCTAATAATAATAATAAGAAGAAATGTTTCTTCAGCAGCAAATGAGCATATTAGCTATTAGTTCTGAAGAATCATGTGACAATGAAGACTTGAGTAAAAGGGAAAAAAATACCTTTTAAAATACATTAAAATAGAAAAGAGTTGAAATTGTATTGATATTTCACAATAATACTCTTTTTACTGTATTTTTGATCAGTCGTGATGAGCATAAGACCTTTATGGATCTCATCCTTTAGTGTCCTAAAAAAAGTAGTCTAGCCTAACTGTATATTTGTGTCTCCAGGTATTTTTGGTGATACAGATGAAGAGTCAGCGGTGGAGGGAGAGTCTTTCACGCTACGCACTGATACTAAAAAACAGCCACAGGATACAGTGCTGTGGAATTATGAAGATTTTCACATTGCTCAGATCAATAGAGATCCCAGTATGAGCTGTGTATACGATGGTCCTGATGGAAGATTCAAAAACAGACTGGAGGTGGACTATGAGACCGGATTTATGACCATCGAAAACATCAGACTTGAAGATGCTGGACGTTATGAAGCAGAGACCATCCGAAGCAAAAGTTCAGGTAGAAGCCAAAAAATGAACAGAATCGGCAAGTGTGATAGTAAAAAAAACATCCCAAAAATCCAAGGCATGGGCAGTTCCACAAAAATAATCGATCTGTCCGTCACTGGTGAGTCACTCAATTTAATTTACCCACTCAGTTTTACTTCCTAAGAATGTTTCCGTAATGTTCCCCGTAAGTTATAAAAACGTTATTTCTGAATGTCTTTAGAATTTTCAAAATGTCCAGTTTCTTAGACGTTGTATAAATGTCCTTGTTTGGTTATAAGCACATTATTCAAACGTTATTAGATTTCAATCCCAATTCCAATTCCAATCTCATTATAATTGTTCCAAAAACGCTATTCAAAACGTTTATTAGAACATTCCAGTTTCTTATATTAACGTTCTAAGAACGTTATGCAAAAAAAAAATTACTCTTTCATTATATTAATGTTGTCTTAGTGTTTTTTAAGATTATGAAAAATCTAAATCTTATTACAACATTCCATTCGAATCCACTATCCACTAATACACTAAGAATGTTATGAAACTTTCAAGACTTAACAAAATACAATCTAGAAATAATACAATGGTAAGCTAAAAAAAAAAAACATGTAAAACAAGTGGTCAATGAAGTACATGGAAGTAGCAAGGGAACAATACACCATTATAAAAGTAAGTTTTAAATCATAAAGATATTACTTTTCAAGTTCTTTTAAAATAGACATTTCTTAAGTTGAGTCAAGACTGAAAAACTGAAATGAACAATAAAAGTAATTCTAAATGTAGTATGGATTTCAAAACAATGTGTATGACATCAATGACATATGTACAAAGAATCAATTCAATAAATTTCATTTAAATTACTCATATATATGAGTATATATATATAAAATTAAATATATATCATATATATATTAAATTATTAATGTAAGGACATATTAATGTAATATTACAATAAAGCATCAAAATTTAAAGTTTTAATATATTCAGTCTTGTTCTAATATCAAACTAAATATCGAATTAAAGCATCTTCAAAATTCTAATTACAGCAACAAAACTCAAACCAATTAAGAATTTTAGAACTTTAAACTAAATTTTAAGATCTTAAGAGAGAATTCAATTTAAATGTGTGGTGAATTACAAAACATTTGTGTTGCAGAATGATCTAGAAACACGTAGAACAAGAGAGTTAAAAAAAGTTATGAACATCGCGTGGGGTTCAGATACTGGGCCATCAGACAGGAGAGAATCTCGAGACAATCTCAGGAGATACTGTGGGGAGAAAACAAGACAGTGTTGTATTCATTTATATTAATATGTGGTGAGATTTAGAATAAAAGCACTGGGATGCTTCATAATAATTAACTGCATTATTCTACATGTCTGTGTTTATAGCTTTCCAAATAGTGGGAGGGATTTTGATTTGTTCTATAGAGTCGGCAGTCTTAAAGGTACATTGTGTAATATTTAGGAGGATCTGTTGACAGAAATTCAATATCATATACATAACTATGTTTTCAGTGGTGTATAAAGACCTTACTTAATGAACCGTTATGTTTTTTATTACCTTAGAGTGAGCCATTTCTATCTACCACACACGTCTCCTTACATCGACATGTTTCTACAGTGGCCCTAAACGGACAAACGCGTTTCGTCACTATGTTGTTCTTCGTGCAAAGAAGCTAGCTAAAGTCAGCCAGTAAAACACTGACACAATCAAATAACAACAACAAACAACATTGAACAAGTAACAATAATATTCGCAATAACATATCGTTTTACTGAATAATTAAGTAAACTTAATTTCTTCATTTATCTTTGTTAAGAAACATCATTGCTTAAAGGAGAACTCCGGTCAATTTTAACATTGAGCTCATTTTTTTGTACATTTGGAGTGCTGTCAATACAGAGAACAACGACAAAAATCGGTGTTGCCTACACCGAGTTATTCTATTTTTAAAATTTGCACCCTATTGACTTCAATGGGGCAAGTAGTAAGCCTGCTTTTTAGCCTCTTAACATCCTTTAAGTGTCATTACAAGTGCACAGAAAATGTGAGTGATTCCTTCCGAGTGAACACGGGTGGATCTGACTGCAGTAGATGTTAGAGATATTAATAAAAATGAAGTTAATTCAGCCAGCGCTCATACCTTTGTTTACATCCTGTTTTCGGTGGAAGGCCATAGTAATCGATTGTCGAGTTCACGCGCATAGGTTTAGTACCTATGATCACGCGCGTGAACTCGACAATCGATTACTATGGCCTTCCACCAAAAACAGGATGTAAACAAAGGTATGAGCGCTGGCTGAATTAACTTCATTTTTATTAATATCTCTAACATCTACTGCAGTCAGATCCACCCGTGTTCACTCGGAAGGAATCACTCACATTTTCTGTGCACTTGTAATGACACTTAAAGGATGTTAAGAGGCTAAAAAGCAGGCTTACTACTTGCCCCATTGAAGTCAATAGGGTGCAAATTTTAAAAATAGAATAACTCGGTGTAGGCAACACCGATTTTTGTCGTTGTTCTCTGTATTGACAGCACTCCAAATGTACAAAAAAATGAGCTCAATGTTAAAATTGACCGGAGTTCTCCTTTAACTGGCTACTCTCTGCTGTCTCAGACGACGACATCACTTCCTGTCGGCCACCGTAACTTCTGTTGGGTGCAATTCACAACCTCACCACTAGATTCCGCTAGAAATTACACACTGCACCTTTAAGATATCAATGAGATAGTTTTAACAGAAAAAAATATTACTTAAAAATCACCAACATGAATTATGTAAGGGTTAATGCCTGACGAGGTGTCCATTATCAGGTTTTAATGGACGACGGCGAGGCGTGCGCGTCGGACGGTTGCCTCCGCTGAAGTCCATTAAAACCTGATAATGGACACCTCGAAGGGCATTAACCCACTTATACCATGGTTACTTACGAAAGAAAGAAATATTTAATCAATTAATAATCCTTTAATGTGTTTTAGAGTAAAAATCGTGAGGGTTTTTATTTATTAATTCGAGCGCACTATTTAATATCTCCCGTATACAGGCGTTGCCAAGCAACGTGGCCACAGCGACCCGACCGCAGCAGTTGATCAGTGAGTCAGCGCAATCATTTAGAACTGTCATCAGGCAAATTGACGGGACGCCTTTCCTAGGTGTCCATTATCACTTTTTAACGGACACCCTGCAGCCAATCAGAATCGAGTATTCACCCAGACCATGGTATAAAGCTGCATATTTTTATGCTCTAGAATGCTTTGACCCGATTCCGCAGTGCATGATCCCTAAGGGAACGTCTGCCAATTCCACCAATTATAATATAATTTGATAAATAAAAAAATAAAAAAACATTTGGTGAATTGCAGAATTCAGGAAGGTATTGGCACACTTCACATGTAATAACTCATTAGGAACCTACCAGAAGCTTTGGAACATGAAAAAAAAAAACTTTTAGGTGAATTACAGTAATGTTTTTTTAATAAAAAACAAATTGTGTACTGTGCATACAGGGATCTATTGGCACAATTTCACCTGTAGTAAGTCAGTCTGGTTACTAGGAATGTACAACCTTTGAAACATGATAAAAGAAAGAAAAAAAAAAACTTTTGTTATATTACAGAAATTGTTTCCTAAAAATAATTGTTTGCTGTAAATACATTGGAAAAAAGTCACCTGTAGTACTGTAAGTCAGTCTTACCAATACAATCAAGCTTTTGATTTTGAACATGTCTGCTTTTGAATGGAAAGTCATTTTAATTAATACAAATAAGTTTTCACCACTTGAAGGAATTGGCAGACGTTCCCTATTAGGGAAGGGAGCTCGTCAAAGCATTTTAGAGTAAAAATGATTTTGAATTAATAAATGGATATACCATACAATGGTTAGCTACTGTTAAAACTAATCGTGGTGTTGATATATTTTTTAGACTGCTGACCCAAAGCTTGTGTACTCTTCTTCTACACTCAAAAGTATCAACCTTTTCTTCACAAAAAGAGTACTTTAGGGCTGATGTAAAAGTCCAGTGGATCTCCAAAAAGTAGCAGAGTAACAATGAAAGTGACATAGGTGTTTGTATATTTGCAATGTACTATTGAAAAAGGGAATTTATTTCAAATACAATAAAGTAAACTTTTTTTTTGTCCACTAGGGCAACTAAAGGAAGAACTACATGAGGGTGAGTAAATGATGACAGAATTTTAATCTTTGGGTGAATAATCCCTTTAATAAAGGAATAAATCTTCATGCCTTCACTTTGGACCTGTAATGATCTCTATACATTAGAGAATATATCCAATGAAAATGTTAAAAACTCACTGTCAGACTGACTCGCACAATAATGACTGTCTTACTTTAGCTGATCCAGGTTCAGGTCCGTCTGCTGGTGCTGTAGCAGGAGTAGTTGTTGTTCTGCTGGTGTCTATAGCTGTAGCTGTTGCTGGTGTGATTTACTATCGCTGCAGGAGCTCCAGAAAGGGTAAGCATCACATACAGTTACTATATTGAGATGAAAACACATTTATTGTGCAAAATTTGTGTTTAAATGTGTGTGTGATTTGTTTTACAAAGCAGACAGGGAGAACGAAACAAATAAGGGTCTTTTGGGAAATAAGGTAAGATACTGTAGTATGTCATTGTACTGTAGAAAACTGGATGTAAGATGTTTGGTTTAATGTGTGTGTGTGTGTGTGTGTGTGTGTGTGTGTGTGTGTGTGTGTGTGTGTGTGTGTGTGTGTGTGTGTGTGTGTGTGTGTGTGTGTGTTCACGAAAGAGTGAACTATATACTCATATAGCAAGGCCTCACTGGCCCAGGATTTAAAGGGATTTTAGAGAATAATGAAAAATACTAAAATAATAGTATTTATTGTAATTCATTTGAACTATTTGCAAATAGCCTAATATTTAAAAAAAAGCACACATTGACTCTAAATCAAACGCCTAATATGTGACAGATGTGCTGATTTTCCGAGTTTCTATAACCATAAATGATGCTGTTCATTTATCTCATTTTATGATCTGATTTTCTTGCTTTATTACAGGAGAAAGATGAAGTTAGCGTGGCCTGTGAGAACCCCACAACAAATTGAAATTGAAATTATGTAAAAACATTTCCATTTTACCCAAATAGGACAATGAACTGTTACTGAGCACAAACATAATGAAATGCTTTACAGCCCACATCGATTAATAAAGCCCCTACCTTTACCTTTTGTGTAATTAAACCTGTTGCTGGAGGCATATGTTAGATGTGGTTATGACTGGTTATGCTTAAAACTATTATTTATTACTTCAACTTTGTTTGATTTTAATTATTTGATAGTTTCACATTTGATTCAGCAGAGGCTTTTTATACAAAGTGTATAAGGTTGGTTGTGGGCTAGTTAAGTTTGATTGGAGGTTTGTTTTTAGATGTCTCTTGAAGGTTCATGGTTTCTTGATCATGAACATTTGTAACTGTTATATTTTGGCAAATGGGTGGCAAACTTTTTTATACATTTTCCTATAGATTTGCTTACACGCCACTGAGGGGGTGGAGCTTTAGCTAATTTTGTCAAATCATGAGTCAAATCATACCATTTCATATAAAAGTGCCAATTCATAAACACATTGAGTTTTCTAATGTTATATCAGGGATGGAAGTAACTACTTGAATTACAGCTATTCTACTGCTATAGAGCATAATGGCTAGGTTTTCTCAGGTCCATTTTCTCTGGAAGGCAACTGATTTATAGCAATTCTGATTAAACCTTTCAAGCCATACTTAAGCTCTGAAGTTATCAGTTGATGGTATATTCCTCTGTTAAAGCTGCCATGCATTAGTTTAGTGTCATTAAAAACCCATTTAACAGTAACGTTCTGCTTTAACTGTGAGACAAGAATGGAGAAAATGATTGTGAAAAAATATTTCCAGAACCAAACTTTGCTGAGAAATTAGTCTATCACTGCTGTTGAACTGTGTTGTCTTTGTAACATGTTTTAAAATACTGATAAGTCCAGATTTTTATTTTATTTTTAATTGTCTGTTTTCTGAATTCTCTGATTGAGCACTGTTTCTGCATTTTGAACTTTTTTCTAAGTAATATATGTATATAAACCTTGCTGCATTTTATAAGTTTATTTTTATTGTTTTTATGTAACACTTTAAACTTTATTTTGCTTTAAATAAAAAAAATATATATTTTCAAATAGGCTGAAGCAGGTGGTTTTTTTTTTCAAAGATGACGATAAACATAGAGCTTTATTAATTAAGTCACTCCTTTCTTTTGAAAAGCAAAACATAGCCTCCAAAATCACTTGCAATGTGTCAGAAAAACTCATACTTACTGCTGTCCTGTGTAGAGCATTATCAGTTTACTGCTGTGTTAACTTGCAGAGGAATCATGTAGGCCTATTGATAAAGACTGCTAAAGTGATGAGGTGACGTGAAAATTAGTTTTCATTAGTCATTTCAAAAAGTCTTATGAAAAGTCTACTGTAGTGACACACCAAACCGACACCAGAGAACCAGTGCTGATGAAAGCCGACTGTGTTGTCGTCTGTGTCGGGGGGAGAGCTGCACTTGAACACACCGAGAGAACTAGCCGACTGTCGACTAATATTAATAAGATTTGTTTGTTAATAGGCTATCTTCATTACCTAGAGATATAGTTAAACAAAAAGTAGTCAAAACACATCTAACAGAACATAAGTTGTTTATTTTTTATAACATTATGTGCTATTTTTTTTTAGTTAACGAAATGTCAATCTTTGTTTTTATAACAGAAGATAGGCTACAATACAATACAAAAATCTTCATGATACAGTGCAATCGTCACATGTGTAACGGATTGTCACCTCAAAAACAGTCTGGTGGAATAAATATATGTTTCGCATCTTAATTTAAACTTTATTATTTTATGAGTAATTATTAGTAATAAACTATAATTCAACTAATTCAATGTTAAGAGGATACTAATTACTAAGTAAATAATGTACATGTATTGATTAGAGTTGCCATAGACTAAAGATCTTTCTAATTGACTACTAGTCATTAATTTAAGCAATTAATCGATTAATCGCACGTTTATATTAATTTCTGCTTAAATACTGGGTGCATGGAGTATATAGCCAATTCCACATAAATCTTGCCGCAAAACACCGGCAAAAGTAGGCTAATGATAATTAATGTGTCTGAAAATATATAAAAATATAAAGTATTTTAATTGTTTATTAACAAACTAGTGTTTTAACATATCTCCATACATTTCTGCTGTAAAGTGGATGTGCATTTAGAGAGAAATGCACCTTTCATACGGACAGGATTACATAATCAGTTATTTGCTTTCGATTCCAATTCTTCCGTTGTTGGACATTTCAAGCTTTATAAAGGTATATTTCTCATGTCTGTGAGGCTAGTCTATAGGCTACGCTGTGTTTCAGTTCATTTTTGAGACGCACTCTCTTTCACGGAGACCATGAGAGCGCGTCCTCTTTGTTTTCTTTCATTTTAAAAGCACAACATTTTCTTGTTATTGTGAGTTTACACAAATAAAAGTAGTCGAATGATGTATTATTATTTTCTGTATGACGAGAAATTATGGAGTATTTAAAGTTGTTTGTTGATATAGGAAACTGTTGATGGGTTGTTGTAGTCCTTAAAAAACGATTTCTTTAAAAGCAAATATCTTCCTTTGCTTTGAGCTTTGAGGATTGTAACTTTGCAGATGTTGTTTATTATTTCTTTATAATAATGGGTTTCTATGGGAAGAAAACGCTGTTCATATTCTGGGCTCATCTGCTTTTCATACATGGTTTATTAAAGGTGTGTACAGAATTTCATCTTTATGACTGTCTTATAGCCTATTAAGCCACATTAAGCATTTTCTTTAAGGGTTTTCTGGGAGAAAAACCCTTACGGTGTAATTAGACGCAATACGTTTGTATTCTTGATTTATCTGCTATTCTAGGCTACATATGCTTTATTAATAAGGTGTTGTATACAGAATTTGATCTTTTGACATGAATGTCCATTGGGGGCTGCTTCTATTTGCTTCAGCTTTTTGAACATAGAAGTATGATAAAGAAGGACTGGAACACAGCCCAGTAAGAGAGCCTTAAGGTCTCTGACAAAAAAAGTTTTTTTGTTTTTTGTTTTTTGTGGCAAAGCACAAAAAACAGGTTTCCATGCATTGCACATTTATCAGTGTTAAGTCTTTGTGGAAGGAATAGTTTTCCATATGGATTACTCATGTTTCACATTCAATTAATTTTATTTTAAATGAATGCTTACACATAACCAGACCAATCAGCAAATAAGCGCCCATAAAATCCGGCCAAACCAGTGCTAAAAATATCTAAATTGTTTCCCTAGAATGACTGGTGGAAATTGCTTTGTAGATCCTTAAAATGATTAAAGGAGAACTCCGGTCAATTTTAACATTGAGCTAATTTTTTTGTACATTTGGAGTGCTGTCAATACAGAGAACAACGACAAAAATCGGTGTTGCCTACACCGAGTTATTCTATTTTTAAAATTTGCACCCTATTGACTTCAATGGGGCAAGTAGTAAGCCTGCTTTTTAGCCTCTTAACATCCTTTAAGTGTCATTACAAGTGCACAGAAAATGTGAGTGATTCCTTCCGAGTGAACACGGGTGGATCTGACTGCAGTAGATGTTAGAGATATTAATAAAAATGAAGTTAATTCAGCCAGCGCTCATACCTTTGTTTACATCCTGTTTTCGGTGGAAGGCCATAGTAATCGATTGTCGAGTTCACGCGCGTGATCATAGGTAACTAAGCAACAGTGGAGACTCAGACTGTCAGCCCAGCCGATGACGGTGCTGTGTGGTGTTCTGAGAATATCAGATCTGATGGATAGTTCATCCGAATCAGATGTTGAACACACAGAGGATTTTTTTGAACTCGACAATCGATTACTATGGCCTTCCACCGAAAACAAGATGTAAACAAAGGTATGAGCGCTGGCTGAATTAACTTCATTTTTATTAATATCTCTAACATCTACTGCAGTCAGATCCACCCGTGTTCACTCGGAAGGAATCACTCACATTTTCTGTGCACTTGTAATGACACTTAAAGGATGTTAAGAGGCTAAAAAGCAGGCTTACTACTTGCCCCATTGAAGTCAATAGGGTGCAAATTTTAAAAATAGAATAACTCGGTGTAGGCAACACCGATTTTTGTCGTTGTTCTCTGTATTGACAGCACTCCAAATGTACAAAAAAATGAGCTCAATGTTAAAATTGACCGGAGTTCTCCTTTAACGTTACTACTCAAAATGGTATTACATCTAGAAAAGTGGTTAGCTTTGTCCCCCTCTATCAGCTACTGAACTGTGTCATTCAGTTGTTTTGTTCATTGGGATGTCATTGTAAGGTTTATTTGGTTATCCTGTTAACCGTTGCCAGTGCGCCCGCGCACTGAAGCATTTTTTTTTTTTTTTTAATTTAGTTCAAAGTTACTATCAGATTTAATGTTATACCTTGACAAACTATACATCATTAAAAAGATATAAGACTCAAGTTTCAGTATTTGACCACTATTGTATTCTGAGAAACTTATAGCGACAGTTATTTCTTAATTTGTGTCAGGAGTTATGAAATGAAAAAATGAGTCGATACCTTTAATATGAATTATGCGCGTCAGCCGCTTTCATTCATAAAAAAAACTCTGTGCTGTCGTCATGACAGCGATACACTAAACAACGTCCCTCAGGGTTTTTAGCTCAAAAATGTGTAGATTTGGAGAAATATTGATAGATTCTCATAGCTAGGTTTACATCAGATTTCTATAGACAGGAATACTATTTATTGAATTTATACCCAAATGCGTCGATGTAATCTTTATGAGCGCTTGAATACTCTGATACTGTTTGTAACATCAAGTATCATATATGGATGAAGAAGAGCCATGATCATGTGACATTCCAGGACGTCACTGATACACACAAAGCTACAGAGATCGCGCTGTAACATGCAGATAAAGATGTTTTGAAGACAATAAACATGATTGCAATGATATTTGAGTTACCTGTGTTTTTCAAGCCATGCCAGGTATTTTCATAATAATAGATTATATTTATAATGTAATGCTATATAGACCATCATGCATTGTTTAGAATATGATCAAATAGTATATTTTCTGTCTGATTTTTTTATCTGATGCCAAATTAGATCACAGAAGATTATTTAAAACACTTATAAAGTGTTATAAAGTAAGTTTGGATCACAAACATGGTTTTAATCTCATAAATTGTCATGTATTGATGGTGTGCTAAGCTAACATGCTAGCTAGCTCTAGGTGCATCTATCTTGAAAAAAAATTAACTAAATACAGAGTTTTAGACTTATCTTCATATTTTAAATATAATATGGTCAGACATGTGGCTTTAGCTGCAGTGCATTTCTAGATTGCTACAGTGCCAACTTCAATTTTATTTTCATGAAGATGTTTCATAAAAATAAATTTCTTTAAACTTCTTAAAACTTTAACGCTATTTATAACAATTTTTTCATTATGACAATAATTATTTCTACATTTACAATAAACTGCCAGGTGTCAGCTTTCAAATGAGATCATACTTGTGCTTTTAGTACAAAGGGTTCATGAACTGTATCTGTTTCAGTTTGGGGATGTCATTTCTGGGGATTTTTTCAAAAGTGGGGTTGCAGCTTAACAGGTATAACCTATGTAATAAGCATATGTCATTAGCAAGATGACGGCGTATGTGTGCAGCAATAAAGTTTCCCAGTTTCATTTAATTTTGCACAGTAGCCTATAATGTCAATTAAAGACGTTCTGTTCTTCATTTTTGCTCGCATCAAACTAGTCTTTTTACCTTCTAAATAGAATGTTTAATGTGATTTTTCATTGCACCATTTGCTGTGTGTTCCTTACAAAACAACACAATCATGCACATTGTTAAATACACAAATAAATTAAATTAAATATTTTTATTCAAGAATAATTAACTACCCAACGTTAAAAAACAACAACAATACACCACGTTAAAAAAACTACATAGTAAACGCATGACTGATATAATTATTATATTGCACTAGCCTGGTGACGTGATAGTGAGGTAACGAAGCTTCAGTTCCACATGTCACGTGACAGACTCATTTCAAGCAATGCTCCGGAAAACAAACTGAATTATAGCCTCAACGCGTTAACGTTACACGCATGCTCACTCAGCCGAGACAGACACAGATAATATTTCTAAACTCTTATTTCATACCTCAGAGCTTTTGGGTGACAATGTTTACAGGAAAAACATTAGTTTTTTTCTGGCTGTGCTTTTGCCGTCTGGATGGTGAGTTACAAACTTTTTGGGGGCGTTCTGGTAAAAGTTCAGATCAACAGTCCACCATTTAAATCAGTCTCTTGCTCTTTAAATAAGCTTTTGCTTTAATTAAATAAGCTCTTGCTTTTATTTACCAGATATTGCTGAGATGTAGATATGACCATGAGACGTTTCCTGGTGTATTTACTTATGGAACTTATAACACTAAACTAAAACGTAAAATGAAAACTATAGAGGGTTTTCACGACGCGTCATCAATCCGGAAGTCGGCCATTTTGGAGGTACTGAACGTAAACAGTGCCATTGAACTGAACGGACTCGCAAATTTGGCTGATTATTGCTTCTGAAAAATGGTCAAGTTTTGGTCTGTACTCATCGGTCGCACCGAGAAAAAACATTTCTAGTTCTATAGACTGCCGAAAGTTAAAGAGAAGAGTGCAAAAAACTGATGAAAGATGGCGTTTGTGGTTGAGAGGCACAGCATCAGCCAAATGTGTAAATGAAGCGTTAACTATGGCTAAAATTTTGACGTATAATAGTTAACTATGGGTACATACACACTGTCAATCCGATTATCTTTGTATCCGATTGGAATATGATCTAAAATGATGTCCACACTCCACACTGTATTGCAACTGTTCAGAACCGATTTGTGTGTCCACGCAGCTCTTTGACAATACGGCAATGCTGTTGCGTTGATGGAGAGGTTTGCATTTGCAATATAAATGTTTTCTTATTTAAATTTTACAATATGGAAATGTATAGCCGCCGCGCTGGACTACTGCGTCTCGAACTGCAGAACTGTAGGAGGCTGGTAGGTTACTGTATGCACAACTCTTTTTCATCCGCGCCGGTTTCAAAATACTTTTCAAAAATAATAATTTTCTGCTCGTCCGGCACTTTGCATCAACTCAACCTTGTTTCGGCAGCGACTTTCAGCATGTTCCCTATAACAACGTCTGATGTTTATATTTTACGTGGCGTGAGAAAGTCACATAAACCACGAGAAAGAGCGTTCAGACTGGTGGATTTCCTGATATGTGATTTGAATAGGATATTAAACCACATATGGATGTAGCTTGAAACCGATTTCATGTGCTTTTTTTGGACTGACAATCTGAACGTAGCCAATGTCGGGATACGAAAAAGAAGTAACGTTAAGGACTAGAGAAGCTAGCTCGTTCAGATCTTTACCACATATTACCTTAAGTTTGTCAAAATGTTGAGCTCTTTCCTGCTTACCAAGTCCTTCTCTATATGATTTCGCAGCTTCCATGTGTTTTTCCCGTGGTTTAGACATCAGAAATGAGTGTAACGATGTGTTCAATAGTACATAAACAGTGCAATCCATGCCGTTGTTTACATCCGAGTACCTCCAATATGGCCGCGCATCCGGGTAACTGACCAAATCGTGACGTAGGTGAAAACCCTCTATATGAAGGTGTGTGAACTCAGATTTCTGTGTTTTCCACCCTGCAATTTATTTCCCATGATGCTGTTTCTATCTTTCTACTTTCTCAAAGTGTGTAATCATTTAGAAACTAACAGTTAAAGCTTCATTAAAACAACTTAAAGTTGAATGTGTGACTGAGAGACTCTTTCTGTTTGTTCTTCAGGAGTGTTTGCTGACACAGATGCAGTGAAGTCAGTGTCAGTGATGGAGGGAGATTCAGTCACTCTAAACTCTGGTCTCACTGAAATACAGAGAGGTGAACGGATAACGTGGACATTTGGAACTAACGGGCCTCTTATAGCTAAAAATGATGGAGTGAACAACATGATCCCTGATAATCTTGATGGGAAATTCAGAGACAGATTGAAGTTGGACAAGGAGACTGGATCTCTGACCATCATGAACATCAGAACTGAAGATGCTGGAGTTTATGAAGTTGAGATCATCAGCAGCTCACTGTCTAAATACAGATTCACTGTTACTGTCTATGGTGAGTAGAGAAATACAGCTCACTCTAGTCTATTATATAACAGAAGTGCCATTTTATTGTTATAATTCTTCTTGATACTACAAAGTATAAATTCATATTTATTTGTGATCTTTGAAATTTCTCTATGACACAGTAATTCCCTTTTAAATATGAATTCATAGGTTCCCTGAAAACTGACGGTCATACATCCACATCGATCATACTGTTATAATTTTTTATATAAAAACCCATATAGCTCAGTCCAAATGATATTTCATGCAAACTTAGCCATATACTTATATGAACCGTCTCCACAGAAAAGCTTTTGAACATCTCCATTGACTTCCATTCAAACAGAGCAGCTTCTAGGAGCGTATTACAGAAAGATTATAACTTTATAATCCTGTCTTATCCTTTTTTTTAACCGTGACCATTTCAGCAAGGACCTGAACGTTCACCTGAAATTGTGTTTGATCGTTTGAACTATGAGAGGTCATTGTATTATTAAAACATACTTTACATTTCTGACCTCAAAACCTCACTTGAAAACATTTATTGAAACCAAGCTACAACATTGTGACGTTATAATGTGGAGAAAATAGAGAAGTCGTTTTCATGTCAAATCCAAGAGGTTTCTTCAGTCAAAAGACAACCTTCCTGTCTCTCGTGAAGCCAACACAGAAGTGACTTAAACTGCAGTTCATCGACTGGCCACTAGAGACCGGCTCCAAAACAGAGTCAATCCCATATTTATAATTTATGTTAATACGACCAACTTTACAGCAGAAAAAATATGTTTATAGCCTAGTGCAAAAATTGGTATTTGGGTCTATATAGCTAATTTTGCCCTTCATGAAAACTGTGAGTTTTTTTTTTTTTCCTGCAGTTGCAATTGAACAGAACTGCCACATTGTCTTATATTTCATCATCAGAACTTACTTGTGTACTTTTTCTTTATTTCTAATCTCTAGTCTTGTGGTTTCCATCTTCTTTGTCAGGTCCTGACAAAACCGCTAAAGAATTGTACGACAGGGGGACGGAGCAAGAGTCAGACACGAGTATGTTTTGTCCACGCTTCGTTTTTGATCTATTTATAGGTTGCACCACATACATTACAGTTTTAAAGGAAAAACATTAGTTTTTTTCTGGCTGTGCTTTTGCCGCCTGGATGGTAAGTTACAAAGTGTTTTGGGGGTGTTCTGGTAAAAATGAGTTCAGATCAACAGTCCACTATTTAAATAAGTCAGAAGATAAGCTCTTGCTCTTATTCCCAGATATTACTGAGATGCAGATGTGATCATGAGAAGTTTCCTACTGTTGTATTTACTTATGGGACTTACAACACTAAACCAAAACGTAAAATGTAAACTACTCGGTTACTATCGTAACCTCGGTTCCCTGAGATAGGGAACGAGTATTCCGTAGCTATACGCAGTGGGGGAAACTCCTTTTCCTCGATTTAGTGAAGCTTTTGTGTAAAACGCATTTGCAGCTGCACAGCTAGCACACTGAGCGTCTGGCTCGCTCATAGCCTCTGGCGTGTGCCCATTGAGCATCATCACACGTCAGAGCTCCCCAAGGGGGCGTGGCCTTTGCCTATAACATTCCACCGAATTCGCCATTTTAGCAGGTTTCACGACTGAAGCGACAACTCCCCAGATTACTATAGTGCGGCCGGCTACGCAATACTCGTTCCCTATCTCAGGGAACCGAGGTTACGATAGTAACCGAGTAGTTCCCTTTCAAACGGTCACTTCGCATTGCGTAGCTATACGCAGTGGGGGCGCCATGTAAAACGCCACACCAAAAGTAACTGGTTGCCACTGAACTCAGGTCCCTGAGCCCATAGACAGCCGAAACCATTTTATATATCAGACCAGACACCGTTGGGTCCTATAAAATATATATGTGTCAGTAATATTACTAACATAAAACACTAATGAGCCCAGACACCATCGGGGCTATCAGTATAATATATATATATTTAGCAACGCGGGTTTATATATGTGTGAATGATTATACATAATACAATGTATATAAGACCAGACACCGTCAGGCCTTTATCATACCGAAAGTACCTTCGCTTGTAGAGAAGGCACCTCCATATTATAAAATTTCATAAATGTGGAAGGCGAGGACCAGCCGGCCGAATCACAAATATCTTAAATGGGAAAGCCAGATGACCAAGCCCACAACGAAGTCATGCCTCTAGTCG
This sequence comes from Rutilus rutilus, assembly GCF_951802725.1. Classification (NCBI taxonomy): domain Eukaryota; kingdom Metazoa; phylum Chordata; class Actinopteri; order Cypriniformes; family Leuciscidae; genus Rutilus; species Rutilus rutilus. The sequence continues at coordinate 9,155,740 of NC_140222.1, read as the reverse complement.
AATGGGCCTTAACACCAATGGGGCAAACCTGCCCCACCGAGGCATAAACCATGGATATGGCATCCACAATCCATCTAGACAGCCTTTGCTTAGTGACTGGATCACCCTTGGATCGGCCACCGAAGCAGACAAAAAGCTGTTCTGACTATCTAAAAGACGCAGAACGCTCCAGAAGTCCAGATAGATACTCAGCGCTCTGACAGGGCAGAGAAGATTAACCTCCCCATCCTCAACGGAAGGGGAAAGAGCTAATAATGTAATGACCTGTGCTCTGAACGGTGTTGAGAGCACTTTGGGTACATAACCATGCCTGGGTTTGAGGATGACCTTAGTGTCACCTGGACCAAACTCCAAACATTAAGGGCTCACTGAGAGAGCCTGCAGATCTCCCACTCGCTTGATAGATGCCAGTGCCAACAGGAGAGCAGTCTTTAGCGAGAGACGTTTCAGATCAACCGACTGGAGCGGATCAAATGGTGGGCCCTTAGTCCCAAAGGGGCACAGAAGGGGGTCTGGAGGGGTTGATTCTCCTAGCACCCTTCAAAAACTGCACCACCAACTTATTTCTTTCTATTGATTGGTCAGCCATCAGAGCATGATGCACTGCAATAGCTGCCACATATACTTTGAGCGTGGACGGGGAGCGGCCCGCGTCCAACAACTCCTGTAGGAAGGAGAATACCACAGATACCTCACATGACTCTTGGTTCTCACAGTTTTCGAGCACCAGCTGGAAAAAACTGACCATTTCAAAGCATAGAGGCGCTGAGTAGACGGGGCCCTGGCTTCAGAGATAGTATTTAGGACCTTCCCAGGAAGGTCCCTGGGTAGCCGTTTAGGAGCCATACATGGAGGGCCCATAAGTTGGGCCGAGGGTGCCATATTGTATCTTTGGCCTGAGAGAGGAGGTCTTTCCTCATCGGAACAGGCAAAGGGACTGTGTCTGATAGCTGAATCAGCTCCGGAAACCACAGTCTGGATCTCCAGAGAGGGGCCACCAGCAGGACTGGGCACCCGTTCTCCCTGAACATTTTGCAATGGGTGTTGGGTCTCGAGGCAAAAAGGTCTATTTTGGCCTCTCCGAAATAGCCTAGGGGAGTGTTGCCCCATGACAGCATATCCGCGCCCAGAATCTGAACGCCCAGAATATGCATTGCCCTCAGAGAGCGCAGATTGGTCTGTGCCCACATGAGGAGGTCTCTCGCCATGGCATACAGGCTGCCTGACCTGATGCCACCTTGGCGATTTATGTAAGCCACCACTGACATGTTGTCCGTGCGGACCAGGACATGGTGACTTTTTAATTTTGGCAGTTATGCTTTGAACCGTGATTCAAAATAACTTGCAGGCTGCCGGACTGCCATGCATGGGTTGGCACACGCCGTTTCAGCCAGTGCTGCAGTGGGCGCATGCGCAGTAGTCCCATACAGAGTACTGACGATGCCGCTGACATGAAACCGAGAAGTTTCTGAAATTTTTTCAGGGGCGCGCGCTCGCGCACTTTGAAAAAGGCTGCTAGTGTCTGTACTGAGAGTGTGCGCTCTCGTGTGAGCCGCGCTGTCATTGCCATCGAGTCTAGAACTGTGCCCAGAAAGACTACGCTCTGGCTGGGGGTCAGTTTGCTCTTGGTAACATTGATTGTGAGACCCAGGCATTTCAAATGGCCAAGAATCAAATCTCTGTGAGCTATTAGCTCGGTTCTCGATTGGGCCAGCACTAGCAAGTCGTCGAGATAGTTCAACACGCGCACTCCCTGATGTCTCAGGGGAGAAAGCGCTGCATCCATGCACTTTGTGAATGTACGGGGTGTTAAGGATAGGCCGAAAGGCAGAACTGTGTATTGATAAGCCTGACCCTCGCAGGCGAATCTCAGAAATGGCCTGTGATGAGGGTTTATCTGAATATGAAAGTATGCGTCTTAGAAAATAACGTCTGTAAAACCCTGAGTGTGTTTGCGCGGGCGGGGGGGGGGGGGGGGGGGGGATTAATTTTATCGCCCCTTTTGCTAACAGTTTTTGTACTTCAGCTCGAAGCACATGACCCACGCTGCTTCTCACTGAAGACTCAACAACCGCCTGAAACTTTGGGGGTCTGCGAGCGAATTGGAGCGAGTAGCCTCGCTTTATAATGTTTATTACCCAACTCGACACACCGGGGATGGCTTGCCAGCCCTGCACCCGTGTGGCTAGGGAATGAACTACTGATTGGGGTGAGTCGCCTAACATGTGGGGACCTACTAGCCTTGTATTGTGATTTGTGCACATTTGTGTTTGACTGACTGTACAAGCTTTCGCCTGGGGGAGAGTAAGTGTTACAACAGGGAAGGGGCCACCTAGTGTAGGGGGACCGTGAACCCATGGGTTGTGATTGTGAAACATACTCTCTTTCTGTTTTATTTGGGTCGCCGTGAAAACGGCGTTTGTTTGTAGAGGCGCGCTCACTGCTGCGGGCCTGTTTACAATAGTAAAATCCCCAGCCGCCTGAACTAAACAGGGAGCTGCGGGAAGTAGTGCGGGCTTTTTTAAGGGTGGTCCGGCTAGCGCGAGACACAAGCCCACGAGCCACACACGATGATCTCTTTGTCCTTGCTAGGACGACTTCGGCGGTACCGGGACACTCACTACGCTGGGCCGCGCACCTTGGCGACTGGGGCATCGGGTAGCCGGTCGCGGCTGACGGAAGGTATCAGCCGCAGGACGGGGCTGAGATACCTGCTTCGCTGGCTTGGCTGGGTGCGGCGAAGAAGCTGGTTTGGTCTTGCTGGATGCAGAGCTCGAGCTCTTCGGCAAGAAGTGTCGCCTGGCCTGGGACGCCTTCTGTGCCTCGGTAAATCTCTCCGAAAACCCTTTCATCGCCGGGCCGAAGAGGCCGGAGCTGGATACGGGTGCGTTGAGAAACCGTGTCCTGTCCGTGTCCTTAATCTCAGTCAGATTAAGCCAAAGGTGGCGCTCTAAAACAACCAAGCTCGCCATGCTCTTACCTATGGCCTGTGCTGTAGCCTTCGTAGCACGCACGCAAGGTCCGTTGCACTCCTGAGATCGCTGAAGGCCTCTGGGTCCAGGCCAGCCTCATCCATCGACTGGAGGAGTTTGGCCTGGTAGACCTGTAGCACAGCCATGGTGTGTAGAGCCGATGCAGCATGGCCAGAGGCGGAATACGCGCGTCCAGCAAGGGCTGATGTGGCTCTACAGGGCTTGTTGGGGTGGGTAGCTCTAGCTCGCCAGCTAGCCGTCGTGCTCGAACACAAATGAGCTGCCACAGCCTCTTCGAGGGGCGGCAAAGACTCGTATCCCTTTTCTGCTGCACCATCGACTGATGAGAGTGTCGCGGAAACTGCTGAACCCACTCGCGCTGAATATGGTGCAGGCCACGCCTTAGTCAGCTCCTCGTGGACTTCTGACTTCCGCGGCCGCCGTGCGTTCACTTACATCCATGCTCTCGGGGGGCCTTTTGCTGCGGCGTTTCTTCTTCCTCGTCTGAAGTAGTGCCGGGATGGGAAGTGTGGGTGAAGCGGAGAGCTATCCGCGTTCGCAGCACGGAGATCGGCATGCTTTCGCAGGCCTCACATCCACCGGCAGAGAGTGCATTTTCCGCGTGGGGGATTCCCAGGCAAGAAATGCAGCTTGCGTGTCCATCGGCCTTGTGCAGCTTGAGTCCGCACGTGGCGCAGGATGAACTAGGCATTTTTAAAAGGATATAATCATCGTTGTCGTCGCCGGATGACCACAGGAGTGTCAGGGGAAACGTCTGAGGATGTGCTCGCTCACTCTGAAGGGCCTGATTCAACGGCGTGCTTTCAGTATAAAGTGTCAGAGACATGCAGTTGTCGCTGAAGGAGTGATATCTGCTAAAATGGTGAATTCGGGGGAATGTTATAGGCTAAGGCCACGCCCCATTGGGGAGTTCTGACGTGTGATGATGCTCATTGGGTACATGCCAGTGTCACCCCCAATGTCCTCTGCTTCAGCTTCCTGCATGGTAGATGATGAAGATGCCGCAGATGCACCTCCCTGTCCTTGGTTGAGCCTCCGATTAGCTGCCTCCATCCAGAGGTCAACAGCTTGCTTTGGGTCAAATGTCTCTGTGGTCTGCTTTGACAGGTGTATCTACATCAGGGCTGAGAGACGAGCATGTGACAGACGAGATCTGTACTTGGTTTTTATTATGTTGAGATGTGAGAATCCCCTCTCACATGCCATTGGTTTATGCAGTTGCTGCAGCACAGCCTATGAGCGAGCCAGACGCTCAGTGTAATAGCTATGCAGCTGCAAATGCGTTTTACACAAAAGCTTCAGTAAAATCGAGGAAAAGGAGTTTCCCCACTGCGTATAGCTACGCAATACGAAGTGACCGTTCGAAAGGGAACTATGTGCAGTTGTGTGAACTCAGATATCTGTGTTTTCCACCCTGCCATTTATTTCCCATGATGCTGTTTCTATCTTTCTACTTTCTCAAAGTGTGTAATCATTTAGAAACTAACCGTTAAAGTTTCATTAAAACAACTTAAAGTTGAATGTGTGACTGAGGGGCTGTTTACACCTGGCCACTTCATGCGTTTTCTCAGATCGGATAGCTATCCGATCGTGAAAAGACCAGGTGTAAATGCCCTCCAAAAAGCATTTGAGACGGATTTGAATCCGATCGCTCAAACCACTTCAGGAGGAGGTCTGGGCCGCATTCCAGACAAAGCTGGACAAGTGTAAATGCATCTGGTTGTTGAAACCACATATGTAAATTTTACTCCTCCCAAAAATGCTAGAAAAATAAACGTGTGAGAGCGTGTTATAGGCTATATGTAGTTGCTAATGTTATAGCCAGATATGACGACACTACTGGAACACGCATCACCGCAGATGAGTAGCAGAGCATATTCATCAAGCCAACGTGCAAACTATCGCAAATCACAGTGAAAGTAAGTCGCAGACGCTTAACACACAATCATCATCATTAAAAGTAAAGAAACAATGATCTTACCAGGGCTGCTGTCGCTCTCTCTTATTGCGGTCTTTGATTTAGAAATTTTAGCTGATCAATAAAATGCAGCTCATATCTGTTGCTTTCGGTGACGTGCACTCCATTAAATCTGCATCGGATTTAGCAAAAACACATTTATGTGACCAGGTGTAGGCTAAATGGATTCGTTATGATAAATCGGATAGCTATCCGATCTGAAAAAACGCATTACATGTAAGTGGCCAGGTGTAAACAGCCCCTGAGAGACTGTTTCTGTGTGTTCTTCAGGAGTGTTTGCTGACACAGATGCAGTGAAGTCAGTGTCAGTGATGGAGGGAGATTCAGTCACTCTAAACTCTAGTCTCACTGAAATACAGAGAGGTGAACGGATAACGTGGACATTTGGAACTAACGGGCCTCTTATAGCTAAAACTGATGGAGTGAACAACATGATCCCCGATGATCTTGATGAGAGATTCAGAGACAGACTGAAGCTGGACAAGAAGACTGGATCTCTGACCATCATGAACATCACAACTGAACATGCTGGAGTTTATGAAGTTAAGATCAGCCACAGAAGCTCAATGTCTAAATACAGATTCAATGTTACTGTCTATGGTGAGTAGAGAAATATAGCTCACTCTATTATATATTACAGAAGTGCCATTTTATTGTTATAATTCTTCTTGATACTACAAAGTATAAATTCATATTTATTTGTGATCTTTGAAATTTCTCTATGACACTGTAATTCCCTTTTAAATATGAATTCATAGGCTCCATGAAAACTGACGGTCATACATCACATCGATCATACTGTTATAATTTTTCATATAAAAACCCATATAGCTCAGTGCAAATGATATTTCATGCAAACTTAGCCATATACATATATGATGAACCGTCTCCACAGAAAAGCCTTTTATTTTTGTAGACTGAAACATCTCCATTGACTTCCATTCAAACAGAGCAGCTTCTAGGAGCGTATTACAGAAAGATTATAACTTTATAATCCTGTCTTATGCTTTTGTAACAGTGGCCATTTCAGCGAGGACTCAACGTTCTCCTGAAATTGTGTTTGATCGTTTGACATATGAGAGGTCATTATATTATTAAAACATACTTTACATTTCTTACCTCAAAACCTCACTTGAAAACATTTATTGAAACCAAGCTACAACATTGTGACGTTATAATGTGGAGAAAATAGAGAAGTCGTTTTCATGTCAAATCCAAGAGGTTTCTTCAGTCAAAAGACAACCTTCCTGTCTCTCGTGAAGCCAACACAGAAGTGACTTAAACTGCAGTTCATCGACTGGCCACTAGAGACCGGCTCCAAAACAGAGTCAATCCCATATTTATATCCCATGTTAATACGCCCAACTTTACAGCAGAAAAAATATGTTTATAGCCTGGTGCAAAAATTGGTATTTGGGTCTATATAGCTAATTTTGCCCTTCATGAAAACTGTGAGTTTTGTTTTTCCTGCAGTTGCAATTGAACAGAACTGCCACATTGTCTTATATTTCATCATCAGCACTTGTATACTTTTTCTTTATTTATATTCTCTAGTCTTGTGTTTTCCATCTTCTTTGTCAGGTCCTGACAAATCCGATAAAGAATTGTACGAGAGGCGGACAGAGCAAGAGTCGGACACGAGTATGTTTTCTCCACGCTTCCTTTTTGATCTATTTATAGGTTGCACCACATACATTACAGTTTTGCCATCTGGATGGTGAGTTACAAAGTTTTTTTGGGGTGTTCTGGTAAAAGTTAGTTCAGATCAACAGTCCACTATTTAAATCAGTCAGTGAAATGTACAGGTAGATGGAACACCTGCTAGGCATTTCTGCCGGTCGCACCTCCTCCGGTGCCCATGGGTCAGCTGCAGCGTCATCAGCCAGGAACCACCATTCACCAACGTTTCACTCCTTTAATCCTGGAACGTCTCCTGGTGGCGGAGCAGTGACAGGGACGTCTCCCTGGCACCCCTGCAGCTGATTGGTATCACCCTTTGCGGCTGTTATCAGGATTAGTTGTTCTTTCCCCAGCTCTTGTCTTTCCTCCTCAGCCAGAGCCAAAAGCTCCCCTTCTCTGCCTCCTCCGCTAGCTCTTTGGTTGCCTTCTTTAGGTTCCCTCCGGTCACTCCTACGTCCCTCAGAAGGCGTGTGGTTGACAGCCCCACGTAGCCTCGGCATCCAACCTCCACTGGATAGATGGAGGTCTTCCAGCCAGCCTCCCGGCACTCAGCAGTCAACTCTTGAGTACTTGGCCTTCTTACGTTCATAGGCGGCCTCCATCCCCTCCTACGCTGGTACTGTGAGCTCAATGAGGAGCACAGATTTTACCTTGGTAGACCACACCGCTATTTCAGGGCGGAGAGATGTAGCAGTAATCTCAACCGGGAAACGGAGCTGCCTGTCGAGATCAACTCTCATATTCCACTCCTGGTCAGGGGAAAATGGCCTAGCTGTTTCTCTTGGCCTGAGGTTTCTTCTTCCCCCATCTTCCGTGACAAAGGTGATGTGGTTGTGGTTCTCTGCTGGTGGTACCCCTTTGCTGCCCTGTCGCCACCCCTCTATCACCTCGGCTAGCTTTCTCAGGACCTGGTCGTGACGCCATCTATAGCGTCCCTGGGATAGCGCAATCTTACAGCCTGACAAGATGTGCTGGAGGCTTGCGTTAGAGGTATTGCAGAGTAGGCATGTGCCGGTATCAACTTTTCATGCTGCGATTAATTGATTGAGCTTTTACCACGGTATACGGTATTATCACGATATTTTAATTGCTCAAGAGAAATGGATGGATTGGTGGGGGGGATGTAGAAAAAAAAACTACTTGCATTACAATAGTGATTGTCAAAACATTTGGTAACTAAATAGAATTTTACACAATTTTCACGCTTTCAATTCTTGGGATTTGATTTCAATCTTGATTCAGTATAGACTTTTTGGATAAATATTAGGTAGGCTACAGTAGATAGACTTTAATTTTTCTCAAGAAAAAATATATCTCACATATTGCTGTAAACATACAGAGAGCCCTGTCAGCTGGTATTATTAAAGGTTAAAAATTAACTAATTAAATTAAATATAATTTGGTTTTCATTATAATAACAATTATGACACAAATGGTATAATACCAATGTAATATAGTGCACATATTTAGCAAAATACTCCCCTCTATAGCTATTTTTTTCTAGTCAACTAACGTGTTGGTCATTAAATGGCTTTCCTGAGGTAAATGTAACGTTCTGTGACATAATTGTTCACCTGCAGTTTTATTAACCTCTTTCCGTGGTTGAAAAACACTGAATGATCGATATTATGTATGAGGCATATTTACCTTTCGGTAAGTTGTACTGTATCTTTAAATAAAAAGTAACAGATGATCGGTTTACTTGAACTGAGGCGCTACAGTGATCTGTCAAGTCACATTTACAAGCACCAAAACAGTATTTATTGTCTGAATTTCGTAATAAAATGGACAGAACATGAGAGCTGAGAATTGTTTTCATACCATAATAACCTGCTCTGTCTAGTCTGTCGGTATCCGTGTCCTCTTTGCTCCGCGATTTTTCTCTGCGTGAGATACTGCATGTGGCGCGAGAGCATTTGAAAAGTGTAAATTGCGTGAGTCTCACGCTGAATGCGTATTGACAGCCCTGCTTTTAGAAGGGGGATAAATCGTCGGCAGCGTTCCTCCTTCCGCCATGCTTCTTCTCCATGTGAGGATTGTTTACATTAGACTAGAGTGCGCACGGCGCCGCATGCACACAGTGCTAATACATGTGGGGATTGTTTACATCAGAGTGCGAACGTGTTTCGCGCTGCATACGCAGTGTTTGTTTAAGCGGTTGATGGAAAATAAGCTAATACGCGTTCTATAAATATAAATTCTGATCTATTATTTTTCACGGTATTTTGAAGTGCCCACGATAACAATATCGTGCATATTCATTACCGCGATTTATCGCATTACCGAATACCGGCACATGCCTATTGCAGAGTGTGCAGCCTTCCTCACTCCCGAACCACTGGTGAAGGTTCCGAGGACAGGGAAGCGTGTCGTAGGTTCTGCGGATGAGGAAGCTGAGCCTTGCCTGTGGGATTTACCACAGGTCTGCCCAGGTGATGTTTCGGTTGTCAATTCCCTCCCAGGTTGTCCACCTTCCCTGTTGGCCCTGCGACACGGCCTTGATCTTGTAGCGCTCTTTCTCCATCCTTGTCACCTCCGCCACCACCATCTCCTTCCTCTCTTTGCGGTTGGCCTTGGACCAGAACCGTGGCACTTCTTCCCACCCTAGCCCTGCTCTTCCCGCCTGGACTCTGCCGACAATCTCTTGATGTTGCAGACGACTGACGGCTTGGTCGACCTCAGTTTGGGCGTTCCACTTTCGGCCTGTCCGAACCTTAGGGTTTGCGTTCCTTACAGCCTGGGGCCTCATTTATAAAACTGTGCGTAGGAACCTTACTAAAAGTGTACGTACGCACAAAAGCCAAAAATGGCGTACGCAAAAAAATATTCAGACTTATAAAACCATGCGTACGCCAGAACCTGCGCAGAATTCACTTTATAAATCCCAGTCAGCGGAAGATTGTGCGTACATGCGTCTCCACCCGAAATAACCATATATGGAGCTTACAACGCCTAGTTTTACTATGCAGATCCTCATCTACATATCATTTGCATATGATTATTCATCCATGTGATAACGTTTAAGTTATCATGTGGATGAATAATCATATGCAAATGATATAAACGGTACAAGAAACATTACATTAATACAAATCAAGTAGTTGTCTATCCTTGCCTTGTTTTTGAATAGCCTACATAAATCAAATAGTGTAAAATACATTTCAGAGAAAGTTTTTCTCAATCTTTTCCACTAGCCGAATTGTATTTTAATTGATTTATATTTTTAATGGAAACAGATAGGCCTTGGGCATTATTTGCACAAAACTATTTTCTTAGACAATCTGGTATTATCATGATAAGCAATTATCTATGTGGTTAAAACATTAAAGCACGCCACAGGAAAAGTGTTCAAAAACAATCGCATCCACAACAAATATTTCTAATGATTGAATTTAAAAAAAAATTGTAACTTCAGTAATGATTTCATGTTTAAGTGTTTAACTCCATTAATTTGAATGGCATATTTAATATAAATGTTTATATCAGAAGTATTTTATTTATTTAAACTGTTATTTGCGTCAGTTTCACTAAACGGCTCAACACGCTCACTGCCGCGGTCATTTAAGAAGGAATGGATATTTGCTTCAAGTGACAGGCTTGGTGATTGAAATTGTATTTGTATAATCTTTCTGTATATGTTTAATTTTCTTTAGATTTTCTGTATAAAAGTGACCAAAAATACATTTAACTCCAGCTCACCATCGGTGTCGCCAAAGTGCTCCATCTCCAAAATGTGCGTACGCATGGGTCAGAGTTTGCGTGCAGGTGCGCAAATTTTCCCGTCAAGTTTTTCTTTATAAATCCCACCTTTTGCGCAGGAACTGGCGTATGCATGTTTTCAGCCCCGTTTTGTGCGTACGCAAGCTTTATAAATGAGGCCCCTGGTCAGCGGACTCTCTCAACTCGAAAACCAGCCTGGTCTTTTCCTGCTTGTAGCCCAGACTGATTGATTGAAATGGCAGCTGCAGGGTGTTCCTTCCGAAGAGGCCTGTTTCTGAGAGGCACCGTGGCAGCCCCAATCCACCTTTTCCTTCCATCTTGCTTACGGTGGATGAGGAGATCTCACTCATTTTCAGTGGCCACATCACCCTCCTGTAGAGTGTATGCTGGTAGCACCAGACCTTATACTTTCCTGGGAGTTGGCTTTGATCGATCTTTGCCAGTCCTTCTGAGAGCTGTTTGCTCACAGTTCTCCCCATCTGTTTGTCAGTAAGCTCTGCCGTGTACTGCCTCCCCAGGCTTTTAATGGGTTGCTGAGAGATGAGTGGGATTTTCTCTCCCCCTACGACGAAAATGGTGCTGTCATTTCTGACTCCTCTTCTGAGAGACAGGCTCCGTGATTTTGATGGCTTGATCTTCATTCGTGCCCCCGACATCAACTCGTCCATTATTTTCAGCAGTCTTGATGTGCATGCTGCTGTCTGAAGGAGGCTGGTGATGTCGTCCATGTACGTCCTCAGTGGGGGTAGTCTCTGCCCAGATGGTAGCTTGATCCCCCCAACCATTTGTCTTGCTCCGATGAGGATAACCTCAAAGGCTGCCACGAACAAGATGGGAGAGATGGCACAACCCATGGCGATTCCTACTTCTAACTGTTGCCACCCAGTGGTAAAATCTTGGAGGGCAAAGCACATCTGCAGGTCACTGAAGTAGGATGCAACTATGTTCTTTATGCAGGAGGGCATATGGAAGAACTCCATGGAGTAAGTTAGCAGCTGGAGTGGGACTGATCCATACGCATTTGCAAGGTCGAGCCAGACGACGTGCAGGTCTGTCTTCTCCCGTTTGGCCTTCTGAATCTAGTCCCAGATCATTATAGAGTGCTCTACACACCCTGGGAAGCCTGGGACTCCCACCTTCTGGCAGTTGGTGTCAATGTAGCCATTCTCAAGCAGGTAGGTGGTCATCCTTCTGGCCAGAACTGAGAAGAAGATTTTTCCTTCTACGTTCAACAGAGCGATGTTTCTGAACTGGTTAATGTCTTTGGAGTTTGCTTCCTTCAGAAGATAAGCTCTTGCTCTTATTCCCAGATATTACTGAGATGTAGGCCTTGTCCACACGGACACGGGTATTTTTATAACCGTGCCTTTTTTTACGCGGTTTGGCCGTTCGTCCACACGGAAACGCAGTATCAGGTCACTGAAACCGAACATTTTTGAAAACCTCTGCCAGGGTGAGGATTTTCAGAAACGCCGGTTGCAGTGTTGTCATGTAGACAGTAAAACCAGGGTTTTTGCTTCTGATTCAGGCTCCTGATTGGCCAACGTGGCTTTACGATCGCCGCCTGCTGGTGTGGCATGCTCTTGACAGCGCGTGATAGCGTGTTTTTTTTTTTTTTTTGTAGGTGGAGATTTCTTTTAAACCGAGCATGTGTGGACGGGATTTTTTTTTTTAAACGCAGGAGGAAAAACTCCGGTTATAAAAATACCCGTGTCCGTGTGGACTAGGCCGTAGATGTGATCATGAGAAGTTTCCTACTATTTTATTTACTTATGGGACTTACAACACTAAACCAAAACGTAAAATGTAAACTATGTGCAGGTGTGTGAACTCATATCTGTGTTTTCCACCCTGCAATTTATTTCCCATGATGCAGTTTCTATCTTTCTACTTTCTCAAAGTTTGCAATCATTTAGAAAAAAACTGTTAAAACTTCATTAAAACAGCTTAAAGTTGAATGTGTGACTGAGAGGCTGTTTACACCTGGCCACTTCATGCGTTTCCTCATGCTATCCGATCGTGAAAAGACCAGGTGTAAATGCCCTCCGAAACGCATTCGAGATGGATTTGAATCCGATCACTCAAACCACTTCAGGAGGAGGTCTGAGACGCATTCCAGACGAAACTGGACAAGTGTAAATGCATCTGGTTGTTGAAACCACATATGTAAATTTTACTCCTCCTAAAAATGCTAGAAAAATAAACGTGTGAGAGCGTGTTATAGGATATATGTAGATGCTAATGTTATAGCCAGATATGACGACGCTACTGGAACACGCGCGTCACCGCAGATGAGCATATTCATCTACAGCCAACGTGCAAACTATCGCAAATCAAAGTGAAAGTAAGTCACAGACGCTTAACACACAATCATCATGATTAAAAGTAAAGAAACGAAATGATCTTACCAGGGCTGTTGCCGCTCTCTCTTATTGCGGTCTTTGATTTTGAAATTTTAGCTGATGATCAATAAAATGCAGCTCATATCTGTTGCTTTCGGTGACGTGCACTCCTTTAATCTGCATATAGCGCGGGAAATGAAGATCGGATTTAAATCCGTTTAGCAAAAACACATTTATGTGACCAGGCGTAGGCTAAATGGAATCGTTTTGATAAATCAGATAGCTATCCAATCTGAGAAAACGCATTACATGTAAGTGGCCAAGTGTAAACACCCCCTGGCTGAGAGACTGTTTCTGTGTGTTCTTCAGGAGTGTTTGCTGACACAGATGCAGTGAAGTCAGTGTCAGTGATGGAGGGAGATTCAGTCACTCTAAACTCTAGTCTCACTGAAATACAGAGAGGTGAAGAGATATTCTGGAGGTTTGGAACTAACGGGCCTCTAATAGCTAAAACTGATGGAGTGAAAAATATGATCCCTGATAATCTTGATGGGAGATTCAGAGACAGACTGAAGCTGGACGAGAAGACTGGATCTCTGACCATCATGAACATCAGAACTGAAGATGCTGGAGTTTATGAAGTTGAGATCAGCACCAGCAGCTCAGTGTCTAAATACAGATTCACTGTTACTGTCTATGGTGAGTACAGAAATACAGCTCACTCTATTATATAACAGAAGTGCCATTTTATTGTTATAATTCTTCTTGATACTACAAAGTATAAATTCATATTTATTTGTGATCTTTGAAATTTCTCTATGACACTGTAATTCCATTTTAAATATGAATTCATAGGCTACTTAAAACCCTGAAAACTGCCGGTCATACATCCACATCGATCATACTGTTATAATTTTTCATATAAAAACCCATATAGCTCAGAAATGATATTTCATGCAAACTTAGCCATATACTTATACTTATATGATGAACCGTCTCCACAGAAAAGCCTTTTATTTTTGTAGACTGAAACATCTCCATTGACTTCCATTCAAACAGAGCAGCTTCTGGGAGCGTATTACAGAAAGATTATAACTTTATAATCCTGTCTTATCCTTTTGTAACAGTGGCATTTCAGCGAGGACCTGAACGTTCACCTGAAATTGCGTTTGATCGTTTGACATATGAGAGGTCATTGTATTATTAAAACATACTTTACATTTCAGCCCTCAAAACCTCACTTGAAAACATTTATTGAAACCAAGCTACAACATTGTGACGTTATAATGTGGACATTATCCTGTCTCTCGTGAAGCCAACACAGAAGTGACTTAAACTGCAGTTCATCGACTGGCCGCTAGAGACCGGCTCCAAAACAGAGTCAATCCCATATTTATATCCCATGTAAATACGACCAACTTTACAGCAGAAAAAAAAAATATGTTTACAGCCTGGTGCAAAAAGTGGTATTGGTTTATATAGCTAATTTTGCCCTTCATGAAAACTGTGAGGGGGGTGAATTTTTTCAACATTAGAACTCATCCTTTTGAATTATATTTATAAGTTTATAAGAACTTTATAAGCCTTAAAGTTCTGCATAATTAAGGGCGTGGCCACTTGAGTGACAGGTGGATTCCGCTGATGTCAGTAGCCATTTGTCTACTGTCTGTTAGCGTCACGTTACCTCATAATCCCGCCTCTTTGCCCATGTTTCCCTGTTTCCCTTTCCCTGTTTTTACGGGTTTTCCTGCAGTTGCAATTGAACAGAACTGCCACATTGTCTTATATTTCAACATCAGCACTTGTGTTCTTTTTCTTTATTTATATTCTCTAGTCTTGTGTTTTCCATCTTGTTTGTCAGGTCCTGACAAAACCGATTAAGAATTGTACGAGAGGGGGATGAAGCAAGAGTAGGACACAAGTATGTTTTCTCCACGCTTCCTTTTTGATCTATTTATAGGTTGCACCACATACATTACAGTTTATTTATCAATGCATGTTGTTCTGAAGGGTGATGTCTTCCAGTATATCCCTCTACTGATTTCTCTCACTAAAATGATTATGCAGTCATTTGTTTAAACACATGAATTTGTTTTAGAAAAAATATTTTGTAAAATTGTCATTTAACTTTCACCAGTATGGAAGAATCCCTGTATTATTAACAAAGGAATAAGTCTTTCACATCTCCACATTAGGTGTGTTCATACAGAGAATATATCTATGAAAATAGTATAAACACACACATTAATGCCTGTTCTCTTAATCTCTTCCAGGTTCAGGTCCGTCGGCTGGTGCTGTAGCAGGAATAGTTGTTGTTGTTGTTCTCCTGCATTTGGCTCTCTGAATTTACTAGAAGAATGGGGGAAAAAAACAGTAGAATACAAACACTCAATTCAGCAGATGCAAAATAATGACTTTTTTGTGTATAATCACAATTTACTGTCATTGGGCCTCAGAGGTTGAAACGTTCTTTCAAACAATGTTCCAAAAAATATGTTTGTGTTGCTCTTGTTTCTCTGTGGGACCCCCTCTCTCGTTACGCTTTTACCGCCTCGTCTCAGCCGCCTTTATCAAACTGGCACAGCACTTACTCACCGTATAGGTAGAAAATGCATGATTTGACTTGTTAAACATGAAGAGGACTTATCCGTCTGGCATGACCGCTCGCTCTAATGTTAATCTAGATAAAAGTTTGCTATTATTATGCACATATCCAAGTGTTTGTTGCAGAGTGTGGAGCGTTCCTTCTGCGTGACATGGAGACGCCGGCGCGATCACTTGCATTTTCAGTGAGAAAATTCGTTTGGACACACGCTTGACATTTGACTGCACATCTCTTTTTTGACATTGTTGATACTGCTTTCAATCGGAAATGCAACGGACCGGTCTACGGGACTAAGTTGAGCTGTTTACACTCACATACAATAAAAGAGGCTGCACAGCAACAGGAAATAGAAATGATCTAAAAAAAAACTGCCTATGTTTACGGTTTAACCCTTCACCGGGGTGGGTCTAAATAAGTCTGACTTCTTCCCACTCCGTTTCGAGCAATTGATTGATTTATGTTGTTAAAGTAAGGTGAATTTACCTTGTTCCAATGCTTCTTTAGTGCCTTTGTTATATGTCACTATATTGCTTGAAATAAAGTCATTTTTATGAAAATAAAAGAGGCAGAGTGGTGTTTTATAACATATTTTGTTTTATTGTAGCCTAATTATACATAACGAGATAACTGGAGTAGCCAGAGCGAGCTGAGTGACGCGATCAAGAACACTGCTGTTCCACTTGCAGAATTACCGGGCTTGCGTCCTCCCGTCCTCGGGAGTTTGTTGTCCTGAGTACAACTTGGTAAGTCCGAACTACTAAGGCACAAGTACGAAATTTGCACAATTGGTATTGAGAAACGGTGCTGAGTTGACAGAGAACATTTATACCGAGCTTTGGGAGACCGCGCTGAACCTGATCTAAACCAGGGCCCTGTATCATGATGGTAGCTGAACAAACTCAGGGTTATAGGATTAGTTTTGAGTTGACAAAACCAAACCAATCCAACCAGGCTTTGTTGGTACCATGATGCTGATCATCAACTTTCTCTGTCAACTCAGGCTTTGATCCTGAGTTTAGGAGTTTAGGTGTGACATCAGTAGCGAACAGCCAATCACATGCTGAGAAAGAGTGAAACTGAGATTAGTTTCTCTTGAGAGGAGCAGTGCAATTCACTACAGAATATTACGAGATTGAAAAATATAAAGAATTTAGAAAAATGTACACAGCAGGAAGAAAATAGCTGTCTATGAAAGAGTGCAAGTAAAAATTGTGAAGTTATTTTATACAGTTGATAAAGGTATTGAGAGAATTGAACATTTCAGCACATGTAGTCATTTTATAGCTTTTATAGCATTTTATAGCTTTATCTATTGATTCTAGCATATATAATATAAATATATATATAATATATATATATATATATATATATATATATATAATATATATATAATATAAACATATATATAATATATATATATATATATAATATAAATATATATATATATATATATATATATATATATATATATATATATATATATATATATATTACCAATACCTTTATATATATGCGTAATAATAATTGATGAACTAAAATTGTACATGTGTGATTGATTAAGATTACAATAATTAAGTTGGCTTGGAAAAGCCAACATACTGATATTGTATTTAAGCTTATTATTATTCTTCTTAGCCAAAATTTCTCCACGCTACTCCTCCTAAACTGTTCAAGCTACAACCACTAAACTCAGACTAAACCTTCAAACTGTTCTGACTCGAGTTGCTTGCTCGTTTCAGACTGATCAGACTAACGGTTTTCCTAAAATTTCTTTCTAACTCCAAACTAAATTCAAATGTTGACAGTTGGAGAGGCTAATTAGACTTCATTAGCTGCCATTCTATGTACTATTTCTAATCCATCGAGACTCATTTTCCATTCTATCTAATATTTCTAATCTATCTCATAACAACCACCCAGAACACAATGGCAACCACCAAGCAACCACCCAGAACAATTATTTGATAATTTGATCGTTTTTCATGTGACGGCAACAAAATATTTTTAATTGTTATAAAAGGATCGAGAAAGACAAAATCAAGTAATAATGTAATACTTCAAACTACTTTAAACTTCTCGTCCAAACTTTTCCAAGCCAACTTAAAGTTTGTCTCAATGAACTTTCACATCTAGTTACATAAATAATATCCAAATCATAATAAATCATTATTCTAAATAAGCATTACTAAAAGCCAGAAGATTTTGTCTTTAAAAATCATTTGCTGTGTAGTGATCTTTAATTTGGAGTAGAAACAGGTAAAGTGACTTTATCGCATCAGACATGTGACACTTTGCTCACAGCTGATTGGTCCAAGTTCAATTTGCAACCTCTAATCTGAAACAGCACCTGACCCGGACCAGGTTAGCCGTGGAGCGTAAGTTACTATGGCGATGAACATGCTAAAAGCCAAACCACTTTCATGGTGCCTAAAACCCAGGGTTGGCGCAAACTTAACTGAAACATATCGGGCTAGCCACCTAAACCAGCTTTATGGTATAGGCCCCAGGTTGGATTTATCTGGATTTGTCAAGTCTAAACCTACTCTGAAACTCAGAGTTTGTTCAGCTAGCTTTGGCCACAGCTTGTGATTTTCAAGCAATCCTGAAGAGCTTGATGAGCTGGTTTAGTTGTGTTTGATTAGAGTTGGAGCTGAACTCTGCGGGACAGTGTGTCGTTGAAGACCTGCACTTTAGAGTTCTCTTGTTTCTCTTCCAGCTTTCTCCACCTTCAAAAAAAAAAGTTCAGTAGGGTTCTATATAGAACACTAGGGCTTTTGACTTGATTCTAAAGAACTATTTATGGCAAAGAAGGTTCTATAGAAAAATGCTTGAATGATTGCATAGTTTATTTAATGGGTTATTTTTTTCAAGAATGTAAATGCTGTGCAGACTGATCGGCGGGTGACTAGAAGCCGTGCGTGCCGGTTAGAAATTGTGTCCGACTTGAGACAGCAGGACAGCCCAGAGACCAGACATGGAGTTTCCAGAGAGATTGTCTCTAAGAGAGCAGGTCCTCTTTCAGAAGAATGGGCCAAGAAGGGCGTCGTGAGGAGCATGAGTTCGGGGAACCAGGTCCGGTTGGGCCAATATGGCGCAACTAACAAGACCTGCTCCTCATCCTCCCTGATTTTGCAAAGAGACTGTGCATGACGGGGAAACGCATACTTGTGCAGGCCCCGGGCCAGCTGTGTGTGTGCCAGTGCATCCGTATTTTATATGAAAAAGTGAATTATTGTATTTTATCCAAATATTATAATTTGTCTTGTGTGTATATATATATATATGAATAATCATAATTTGATTTTGAATTTGATAATGGGATTTTCAGTTTATGAGAAAAATAAAGCCTGTGGTAAACATGACTTGACCATACTTTAATGTTTTGTTCTACAACACAAATTACACATATCCATAGTGAAAACATGAATTTTGTATGTTCATTTTCGAAAACCTATGTTTTTCATAAGTATTTAAGACAGTTAAGTGTGTGAGTAAGAAAGTGTGTGCATTAACATTGTCTCGTATACTATACTACTGATTTCCAATAGCAGAAAAAAATATAGCTATCATTAAACACCATAAAAGCCATTTCAATTGAATTATTGATATGTTCTTCTGACTGTTGTCTCTTATGAAGATTTAAAACTGCATCATCACTCTGAAAATGAATGAAATAATGTCCACAACCAATATATTTATATCAGCTACCTAATAATCTTTTATTCTGTCATCTGTTATTTGACCATGTGTCATCATGATACACAATGATGATCATTGATACAAATGGATGATCCATTATGATACACAACAACAATTATTCAATATTATGTAGAGGTCATAAAGATTCATAAACTTGTTCTTAATGGGGATTTAATTAGGAGCACTTCCGACTACTTGATCAAACATTTTATAGATGAACTAGTGAATATAGATTTCTAAATCTTTCTAAAGTAGTCTTGAGTAGATACAGTGATAAAAACAGAAATATTTTATATGAAATGTTGACTTTCTCTAAAACATGCTTAACCCTCGTGTTATGTTGGAATTCTGTGCACTCCCCTTATGGTCCGGGTCAAATTGACCCGCATTGGATTCAATACAATTCCTCAAAAATCACACTATGAAAAACAACAAAGATTCAGGTTCAAACTGTAAACTTTTAATATCAGCATTTGTCAAATATTCCAAAAAATATATATCTGAAGATATGATTTAATGAAAATGTTTTTTAACCATTTTTTAAAACTATTTAAAATTTGAATATACGTTATATTTATATATATTTGCATATACATTTTTTAAACTTTTTTTTTTTTTTTTTTTTGCTTAGAACATCATAACTGAACAATTAATCAGTTAATCTGAGCAAATTTTTCCTGCTGTCTATGTCGAAGTCTCAAGATATTTCAGATATCTTGAATATATAATGAGAGCTTATTTTACTATCTGTGTCTGTCAAAGATGTTCATTTGTAATTTGCAATTAATTCTGAACACCATGATTTAGCTTTTTCAAGTGTGTATGGTTTGGGTTAGAGCACTTTTAGATACACTTACACTTTAGAACTGGAGTTGATGCCCTGACATACATAAAATAAATGTTTTTATTTTGTGTCTGTACAGTTGCTTTTGAATAGCTGCCTATGATGGACATCACAGACGTAATAGTAATTTTGTTTGTATTTGTCAAAAAAAAAAAACACCAGTATGTTGAAACTTTGCATGCATGTTCATGATCAAAAATAAAATAACAAAATATAACCAAGAAATGTTATTATTTTGGTTCCATACAGTTGCCTTAGAGTGTTAAAATATGCGGGTCAAATTGACCCGCGAACATCACGAAAGGAACATTTATTTTGTTTGTATATGTCAAAAAACACCAGCATGTTGAAACTTTGCATGCATGTTCATGATGATAAATGAGAAAAAGTCACAAAATATTAAGGAAAAAAAAAAAGGTTTAATGTTATTTCAGGTAGCTTGAAAAAATAAATGATAGGTAATTTTTACCATCTGTGGCTGACAAAATATTTTTCTGTATTGAAATAAGTGTGTAAAACAATTTTTTTTAGCTTCATAAGGTAGTAAAAAAATAAAATAACAAAATATAACCAAGAAATGTTATTATTTTTGGTCCGTACAGTTGCCTTAGAGCGTTAAAATATGCGGGTCAAATTGACCCGCGAACATCACGAAAGGAACAGTAATTTTGTTTGTATATGTCAAAAAACACCAGCATGTTGAAACTTTGCATGCATGTTCATGATGATAAATGAGAAAAAGTCACAAAACATAGGTTAACCAGTATTTCCAACAACTAGAAAATCTAAACGGGTCAAATTGACCCGCAACATAACACAAGGGTTAACTGGATAAATTCAATGTTATCTGTTCTGTTTTCTCCTGTTATCCTCTTGCAGCTCTGACGTCATTGACCAGAAGAACAGCAGCAGCCGCAGAAGCCACGCCCATCAGCGCAGTGACGACCAATCGCAGCACAGCTTCAACTGAATCACAACAGGGGGCGTGGCCTTCTGGAGAAACTAATGAGCAATGATAAAACAGAGTTGAGATTTTCAACAAGTTGATTTTAATTATCTGTCAGAGGCTCGGATATCCTCAAAAGATATCTGCAAAAACTCAAACCTGTTGTTTAGAATGACATGAGTAAGTTAGTTTCATTTTTAGATTAATATTTCTTAAATGCATTCCTGGCACTAAATCAGCAACAAAGCTCATATGACCATTGATGTACCTGCACATGTCTGACAGAGTTCAGTGATGTTAACATGTTCACATTTTGGCAATCCTGATGATGATGATGATGATGATGATGATGATGATGATGATGGTGATGATGATGTGTCTCTGCTGGTGAAAGGATCAGGCGTAGTAGCAGCTAAGACATGAGAAAAATCAAAACGTTTTTTTTTATTGCAATATCAGTCACAGACATTTAAAGCTGTCAGTCCTGATCTTCTTAAGGAGACAGTGTCTAAATGTTAAAGTGGATTGTGGGATTGCACAATGGGACACAGAGAGTGTGCAAAGACATTTGTTCACACACATAGAAGTCTACTTATTATAGGTGACTTTGAGCTTGTCTTTTTAAGAAGTCACTCATACATTTGGGCAGTCTTGTTATAGTGATGAGAGAAACAAAGCTTTTTGAAACTTTACATCCACTGAACCAATTGTTTTGTAAAATGATTCACTGTTTCCAAGCGCTTGAAGAATGTGAAGAATGCAGTGTATTCAATCCAAGCTTAAAAGAGCTGTATGTAAATAATGAATACACAAGTCAAGTACTTGCTGGGTCTAACATCATTATGAAAGTCAGTAGTGATGGATGCAGATACATAATATGTAATGTGTGTTAACAAACAATAAAAACAGACGTCACATGGCTAAATACATAACATCGTAAAATGAACACGCATACATAGTTTTATATCATTTGTTATTATTATTTATTTCTCTCCCGAGATTCCGTAGTCCTAACGTGGCCATAGGTTATATGGAACCGTGGGTTGATTTATATCATTTATAATGGAAGTGAAGAAATCAAGTGGAAAAACTGTGTTATTTTAATGTTATGTTGTGTGTGTTTTTCTTAAAATCTACACGTTGAGATGATGATATGAACATGCCCACATTCAAGCATTTACAGCTCAGCTTTAACAGCAGATTTAGTTCACAAAGTCATGACCTAAATATTAATAAATCCTAAAATTCATCATTTGTTTTTGAGATTTCAACTCAAATGCTTTATAGAAAACACTAATAAAAACGAATACTTTGGCATAATAACTCTTGTTAGATTTGTGTTGGTCAGATGAAGTTCAGGCGAAGTCTGAGCACTGAAACATCTGCAACTAAGATCAAATTTAGTCTTATTTATTCATATTATTATTATTATTAAAAATACTGTACATGTGTTAATTATCTGCAAATGTTTATTCAGACTAAACCTATCTGTGTCTTTATGCTTTTATATATTTGTTATTCTTAAATGTTATTATGTGTCTTGTTATATTTATATGTGTGGACTGGAAGCTTCAATACCAAGATCAATTCCTTGTGTGTTCAAACACACCTGGCAATAAAACTCTTTCTGATGATTCAATAAACCTCATGTTAACTGTGTGAAACTCACTCCACATTTACATCATTTAGCAGATGTTTTTCTCCACATCAACAGATGAGCATCACAAGCACTTTATCACAGGAGTTATTATAATAAGTGTCAGATGAAGACCCTTGCTCCCACACAGCTCAACAGAGCAGGTTAAGGTTCAGGAAAGAGACTTTTCATATATATATATTTTTCTATTTGGATAAACCAGCTATTTTAAGACCAGCTACATTGTGCAGGACAATATTAGCACTATCCTCCAGACAATAGTACACATGTAAGACAGATACATTTACTACTATTATACTATGCAAATGTTGATTTTCTTGAAGAAAAACAAAAAATCTAAGAATCTTGGCAAATGTTGCATCATGGGATTGTAATTCATTCCTTCATAAATATATTACATGACACATATTTGTATTTGCAGCATTTAGTTGCTACATACAATTATGAAACGAAATAGAATAGTAATATCACATAAATTATTAATAAAAAATGAAAAGAGTGTAATTAACAAAGAAATGTAAAATGGATGTTATTAAAGAATAAAATGAAGTATTATCGTTGTGGCCACTAGATGGCCCAATACACCAGATTAATCTAATAAATCTTTTCTGGTCCAGTTCAGAGAGAGCATTGGTAACCAAAGCTTTGTTTCACCAACACTTACATTACATTTATGCTTTTAGCAGATGTTTTTATCCAAAGTGGATTACAAAAGAGGAACAAATGCATTCATCAACAATCGTTGCAGTTCACAATGCCTAGTTTATTAGACAAGTATAAAGAAGAAGAGAAGTTTGAGCAAGCCTGTGTCCCATGTGCTCTTTCTTTGAGATATTTCTTAGCAGAAAATACAATACAATCACATACTCCTCATATTTTGATTGTTTAATCAAACCTGAAGTGTTATTAAAAGCAAATATTGTGCAAACATCCCCTCCAGACATCACTTTTAACCACAACTGTATCAGTCCCTGAACAGAGGTCAAAGAACCGTCCATATCAACAGAGGCTCACGGTTTAGCTGGTTAGCAGAGCCTTAAAAAAGACTGTAATTATAAACTTTTGCAGGCAAAAGCATCTCTTTCCATTAATGACTATATAAAAGCAGTAAAGTTTCTTGGAGGCTTTTAATAGTTTTGTCATTGACAGATCAACATATGATAGCCTATATATATTTTTTAAATGATAACAATAACTTCCTATTTCGCTAGAGCTGGAAATAACTTCTACTGAAACTTGCTTATCTGCAAGCTCACAGCATTAATATGCAAATCATGGAAATATAGAGAGATGCATATGCAGCTGAACATCAATCTTATCTGTTCACGTAGGCCTACTTATAGTATACTGTATGATGTACAGTATATCAATATTTCACATTCACAGATCTCACACAGAGTTTTTTTGTCAAACATTAGCATTCACTGATTCTGTACTTTTTTTCCACTGTAAAATTGTTTCTCATAAAGATGAAGTTAAATTGTGGAAGTCACTTCAACCCCACACGATTCACAGAAACACACACTCACACTATTTACGCCTCAAGACATGCAAACACAAAAGCACATTAACCACAAACGTCCAGTAATGAAACACATTCTCATGCACACACTCTCTAACAACAGATGAAACTACATTCATATTCCATATCTGAAAATGAGGCCTTCTGTAGTTTGAGCTGTAGAATACAATACTGTAAAATACATTAAAAATATCATGAAATTAAATGTGCTGTCATTCTGCAGATTTTATTCATTCTGTGCTATTCTTTCTGCAGTGCCCCATTATGCTATTTTAAAGGTTTCTATATAGGTTTGTTTTGGAGTCTGCAACAATAGATTTACAAGCATCCAATGTAAAAAAAAAAATGACCTGATTGGTCAGATAGCTCAGTCTGTTGTGAATGGTCTACTCTGCTCTGATTGGTCAGATGGCTCAGTCTGTTGTGATTGGTCTACTCTGCTCTGATTGGTCAGATAGCTCAGTCTGTTGTGAATGGTCTACTCTGCTCTGATTGGTCAGATGGCTCAGTCTGTTGTGATTGGTCTACTCTGCTCTGATTGGTCAGATAGCTCAGTCTGTTGTGATTGGTCTACTCTGCTCTGATTGGTCAGATGGCTCAGTCTGTTGTGATTGGTCTACTCTGCTTAAGTTTTGAATTAAATGTATTTACTAAATTAAAGTTGAAACTCCAATCTCCTCCCAAAAATCCTCAAAAAAGTATTTTGGCGCCTCAATGACTACTTCACTCAGAGAAGCTGTCAATCACAGCTGTCAATCATGACGTCACACCCCCGTTTTAAATCAACATCAAATAACTAACTAAAACCAAACTTATTTAAAAGATGAACATTTGAACGTACATCAGTGTGATAAAATGAGTTTTTTCGTGTCTGTGTAAACTACCAAAACATGAATTTGTGAAAACGGTGACATCATGTGCATGTATATTATGTGTCCAGTCTTTAGAAGGTTTAGTTTTTCTTTACAAACATTTCCAACTACTGGCCTGGCAGCAGAATACATTGCTGTATACATTTTTGACAATGGTGTCATTTATACGTGAAAAACTAAATATTCAGATTTTATTATATCATTGATGTGTAAAAGTATCCTCGGTGTGCAAAAATAAAAAGCTTTTGTGTGGAGATACAGTAGTTCATCATATTTGCACCTGGCCATTGCTTGCATGACTTTCATTTCTGAGTGAGCTTTATGAGTTTTAAAACACTATGACAGTATGACAGGTGTGAAAGGGACAAGTTATCGACACTACAAAAGTTAGAGGCTTTTCTCATGGTCAGTTTTCACTGTTTTTAGAAGCCTATATATAGATTAATATTTACAATGGAATTACAGTGTCATAGAGAAATTTCAAAGATCACAAATAATAAAAAATATATATATAGTTTTTTGTAGTATTGAGAAGAATTATGGCAATAAAATGGCACTTCTGTAATATATAATAGAGTGAGCTGTAATTCTCTACTCACCATAGACAGTAACAGTGAATGTGGTCTTGCTCCCTCTGATGGTCACTTCATAAAGTCCAGAGTCTGTGATTCTGGTGTTCATGATGGTCAGAGATCCAGTTTGATCATCCACCTTCAGTCTGCCTCTGAATCTTCCATCAGTGCCGTTAGATATGAAGATCTCATCAAGCTCTCTATTGATATGAGCTATTAGAGGCCCGTTAGTTCCAAACCTCCAGTCAATCACATCATCATCCTTTAGTTCAGTACCAGAGTTTAGAGTGACTGAATCTCCCTCATTCACTGACACTGACTTCACACCTGGAGAACACACAGTTTACAATTTAGTTACATTTTCCCCAATTTAAGTTGGTTTAATAAAGCTTTATTTGAAGTTTGAAGTTGTTTTGAAGTGACAACAGACTTTGGAACAATAGAAAGACTGGCATAGAAAAAAAAAAAAAAAAAAGAAAAAAAAAGTGTGGAAAATAAATGGCAATATGCAAAATATCTGAATTCACACATCTTCATATATTGTATTTTAAGTTTTGGTCCACACAAATAACATGCAACTATACATATTTTCTATCACTTACCAACCAGACAGCAACAGCACAAACTGCAAAAAGCAAATGTGTGAAACATGTTCTTCAACAGTTCAGTGGTCTGAAATAGTTCCAGTCAAGTCTGAAAACCAGTGACAGCCTGTAAAGTTGTGCAGACTGAATTAGGCCACGCCCCATATATTCAGCCACACCTTCTCTCTTCAAAGCTCCGCCCCCAAGGCATGTCGATCCAAAATGATTGACAGGTAAAAGAGCTCTCATGTTTTAAACCTCCAACACAAGACGGTGGTCAGGACTCCATGTCAATGCTATCTGGATAGCAGGTTTATGTGTTATTCCAAAGAAAATAATCAAGCTTTTGTTTCTGGAAGGAAATCATATTCTGCCATTGTATCAGTTGGCCACTTCAAGTGGTTGGAAGAAAATGTTTAAATAATGTTTTTTTTTTTTTGTTTTTTTTTTTGGTAACAGTTAGTACAGCTTTTTATAAAACTAATACATCAGTCAGAAGATTTGCTGTTGCTGTTATATTACTTTGAATAATCATTAGCTGCTTTGAAACAATATGTACTGTATAAAGCACTATGTTAATAAAGGTGGCTTAATTTATTTACCAATTATTTACATATTTATCTAAATGTCCTGTTAAATCATTAATTTTAGGCTCTTTGCTCAAATACAGGACAGACAACCGTATTCTGTTGCTGTGTGAACGTGGCTTATGATACCAACCAGAACATCTGTACTGTCAGTCTCATTTGAAGGTTCAAGGTGTTTATGTTTTTCCAGTAAGGTGTTATTTTTGTGGATTTGTAATGAACTTTATCAATAAATAAAAAAATAAAAAAAGCAGAACTTCCACTCTTCTATTTACATTCAAACTTATAATATGAATATGTGAATTCAGATAACTGTTTTGCTTTCTGCATTTACCTTCCACACATCTGATCGTGTTACCAGAAGCTGCTTATAGGCACAGGTATACTAACATGATCATTTTACTCAACAGCATATAAGGGTCATTCTGAGCCAACTCAACCAGAGGTCACTGGCTACATTTTTTTTTTTTTTTTTTTTTTTATGGTGAAAGATAAAGGAATAAAGCCAAAATATTAAATACAGATGTATTACTGAGTAAACCACTGTTTTGTTTAGGGGGTCAAAATGACAATTTTATCTTTTTGTTTTATTTGGAGTCAGATAACAGGGGTAAAAATGACTTTAGAAAAGCATCATTATTTAATTTTTACACAGAGATTGGGTTACACAGTTAACAAATGAGTTCATTCTTAGTCATGAAACATCCCCCGAAAAGAGACAAGAGAGCAGAAGAGGCCTCAGTAACCATGGCGACCATCAGATAAGACGGTTTTATTGCTGTGAAAAATGTGGACATGTGAGAAAACAGAGGCCATAGAAACATGCATAAAGCCATAAAGCATTTACATATATGTTTAAATTATTCTTTCGATCTTGTTACACGCTCTAAGCGTGGTAGGCCTACATGCTAAGAAAGATTTATTTATTTTTTCAGTGGCCATGAAAAACACCCTTTTCAACGAATTAATAAATAAAGTGTTTGCTGGACGAATTGATTCATTTATATTTTATTTTTTATAAAAACCCTTCAATTACAAAGACAGGCTTATATATGATTCATAGATGTGTATCAGATGGGTGGGTGTTATATGGTGTTTTATTGGCATGACAAATATTTCTATACAATTATGTTTCTAAAGCATTTGCAGCTTTGTTCTGTAATTAAAACAAAGCAAAGTGAAAATGTGCAAAGCAATGAAACTAATTTAGAAACTGTAAATGGCAAAGAAATATAAAATGGATGCATTCAATTAAATGAAATATTGACGAATATTCTACAGGGTGGGCCATTTATATGGATACACCGTAATAACATGGGAATGGTTGGTGATATTAAAGTCCTGTTTGTGGCTTCTAAATGGCCACCATGGTCACCACCCATCTTGAGGAGTTTGCCCCCTCACATATACTAATGTGCCACAAACAGGACTTTAATATCACCAACCATTCCCATGTTATTACGGTGTATCCATATAAATGGCCCACCCTGTAGTGTTGGCCACCAGATGGACACAACATATACTGGCTCTGGAGAAAAGTGTCTGAAAATGCAAACATGTAAATCACTAATATAGAAGAAAAAGTTTACAATATTTATGATATCTGATGAATGTTTTTTTTTTTTTTTTTATTCAATGCCACAAGATAATCACTTTATTTACATTAGCTGCCAGAAAGAGAAAAGAGCATCATGGGATTGCAGTTCATTCCATCATAAAAGATGTCAAGCAGTCTTAAACCAGTGTTTTTTCCTCATTTTTATAAACTTTCTTTTTTATTTTTATTTTTTTCCTACAGATCAAAGTTTGTTCTGTGATTCATATTGGAGATTGGTGGTTTGATTAATGACTTATAAATATTTGAGTGAAATCCTAATGGAGAAAATGAATAGGAAAAATGCATCCAGAATTAAGTCTACTGAAAACTTGTCTCTTACACTGTATTTCTTCCCTTGTGTTATGATGTGTACATTTACACTGTGTGTGTTTTAAATAAACTGCTTCATGCTGTAAATGTGTTTTTATTCAACCGTCATTCAATCTGAATCTGAATTCATAGTTTATTCTTATTATGACGTCCATTCAATTATATATGCATATGCTTGATAGATGTATATCAGTTCAGTAGGTCATATTCAGTTCAATTCTACAGTGATTTATTGGGGTGGCAAATATTTTTACTTTTGTTTTTGTGGAGGTTCTGCATTCATTATGAAACAGAATGAAAAAAAGATTGCATTAAAGAGTAATAAAATTAAATATTAAAGAATATTCACCATTTTGGCATCAAATATAGAGAATTGTTAAGCAAAGCTTTGTTTCACATCACTAAACAATTAGACATATTTTCACCTTTACGATTACATCCAATATATGCCACAATTGTTATGACATCTCTTCTGTTTTCTCCGTTTTACGTCTTGAAGCTCTGACGTCATTGACCAGAAGAACAGCAGCGGCCGCAGAAGCCACGCCCATCAGCACAGTGACGACCAATCGCAGCACAGCTTCAACTGAATCACAACAGGGGGCGTGGCCTTCTGAAAAACAAAAATGAGCAATGATAAAACAGAATTGAGATTTTCAACAAGCTGATTTTAATTCTCTGTCAGGAGCTCCGATTTCGGCAAAAGATATCTGCAAAAACTCAAACCTGTTGTTTAGAATGACATGATTAGATTAATTTTTAGAATAATATTTATTTAATGCATTTCTGGCACTATCAGTAAAAAAGCTCATATGTCCACTGAGGTACCTGCACATGTCCGATAGATGATGATGATGATGATGATGATGATGATGATGATGATGATGATGATGATGATGATGATGATGATGATGATGATGATGATGATGATGATGATGATGATGATGATGATGATGATGATGATGATGAGAAAGGAACAGGCGTAGGAGCAGCTAAAACATGAGAAAAACATTTGTTATTGCTCTGTCAATCACAGTCATTCAAAGCGGACAGTCCTGATGTTCTTGAGGAGACATTGTCTAAATGTTAAAGTGGATTGTGGGCTTTCACAATGGGACACCGCGTGTGTGCAAAGACATTTCCTCGCATACACATACATACACAATAGTTATTATAGGTGACTTTGAGCTTGTCTTTTTAAGTCAGTTAAAAATTTGGGCAATCTTGTTATGCATACAGTGATGGGAGAAACAAAGCATTTCAAAACTTTGAATCCATTGAACCAATTGTTTTGCAAAATTATTCACTGTTTCCAAGCACTCAAAGAATGTTAAGAATTGTTTCATGTACTCAATCCAAGCTGAAATCAGCTGAATGTTAATAACGGAGAACACATATTGTGTTTTGATACTCTTTTGCTGCCAAAAGTGCCCTGAGCCGTAGAGGCATGGACTCCACTAGACCCCTGAAGGTGTGTATCTGGCACCAAGATGTTCGCAGCAGATCCTGTAAATCCTGTAAGATGCGAGTCGGCCTCCATGGATCGGAATTGTTTGTTCAGCTCATCCAACACAAGCTCGATTGGATTGAGATCTGGGGAATTTGAAGGCTTAGTCAACACCTCAAACTTGTTGTGCTCCTCAAACCATTCCTGCTTTGTGGAATGGTGCATTATCCTGCTGAAAGAGGCCACAATCCACCAGGGAATACCGTTTCCATGAAAGGCTGTACATGGTCTGCATCAATGCTTATCAATGCTTAGGTACGTGTCAAAGTAACACCCACATGGATGGCAGGACCCAAGGTTTCCCAGCAGAACATTGCCCAAAGCATCACACTGACTCCGCCGGCTTGCCTTCTTCCCATAGTGCATCCTGGTTTCATGTGTTCCCCAGGTAAGTGACGCACACGCACCCGGCCATCCACGTGATGTAAAAGAAAACGTGATTCATCAGACCAGGCCACCTTCTTCCATTGCTCCGTGGTCCAGTTCTGATGCTCACGTGTCAGCATGGACACCCTGACTGGTCTATGCAGCCCCATACACAACAAACTGAGATGAAGTGTGTATTATCACACCGTATATCAGAACCAGAATTAACTTCTTGAGCAGTTTGAGCTACAGCAGTTCGTCTGTTGGATCGGACCACACGGGCCAGCCTTCGCTCCACACGTGCATCAATGAGTCTTGAGCCTTTCTCCAGTTCACCACTATTCCTTCCTTGAACCTCTTTTGCTCTGACCCGTCTTGCCATCACAATTTGGCCCTCGTCTACCTCACTCAAATCCTTACGCTTGCCCATTTTCCTGCTTCTAACACATCAACTTTGAGGACCAAATTTTCACTTGCTGCCTAATATATCCCACCCGCTAACAGGTGCCGTGATGAAGAGATAACCAGTGTGTTATTCACTTCACCTGAAAGTGGTCATAATTGTATGCCTGATCAGTGTATACACACCCTAATAAAATATTACTTCATTAAAAGTTTTAATTACTCCTTTACAATTTAACTTGAGTATAATTAGTACAAAAGTACTTGATTGAAGAAGTACTGATCAGTTCATGTTTATTTTGTAATTTTGAATACGTATATACTTGCAAATTCATTTTATATTATATATGTTATATATTACTGCTGTTCAAAATACCTGGGGAGGGGGAATTGCATCACTATGAATTATGAATTGTCAAGTAGCCAGCACTAGTCAGTAAGATTAGTGGATGGATGCAGATACATAATATGTAATATAAATTAAAACAATCATCACAGGACTAAATACATAACATTTTAAAATGAACGCTATACATACATAGTTTTATATCATTTGTAATGGCAGGGAAGAATGCAAGTGCAATAATTTACAATATTTTAATGTTATGTTATGTTGTGTTTTTTTATTATATATAATTCATGTTATATACATTTACCTTTATGCAAATGTTGATTTTTCTTGATGCAAATGTTGCATCATGGGATTGTAGTTCATCCCTTCATGCGTATTTTCCATGACAAATATTTTTACATTTTTATTTGCAGCATTTAGTTGCTACATACAATTATGAAACAAAATAGAATAGCAACATCACATTATTTAATTTAAAAAAAAAATGAAAATGAAGAAAGCGCTACAATGAAGTATTATCATTGTGGCCACTAGATGGCCCAATACACCAGATTAATCTAATAAATCTTTTCCGGTCCAGTTCAGAGAGAGCATTGGTTCGCAAAGCTTGTTTCACCAACACTACATTTACATTATTTATGCTTTTAGCAGATGTTTTTATCTAAAGCGGATTACAAAAGAAGAACAAATGCATTCATCAACAATCGTTCAGGTTTATTAGACAACTACAGTATAAGCGAGAAGAGAAGTCCTATGTGCTCTTTCTTTGAGATATTCTCTCCAGATTAGTTATAGTTTTATTGTTTTATTGCAGGGTGTTTGATCTCATGTTCTGTCTTAGCAGAAAATACAATACAATCACATACTCCTTATATTTTGATAGTTTAATCAAACCTGAAGTGTTATTAAAATATTGTGCAAACATCCCCTCCAGACGTCACTTTTAACCACAACTGTATCAGTCCCTGAACAGAGGTCAAAGAACCGTCCATATCAACAGAGGCTCACGGTTTAGCTGGTTAGCATAGCCTTAAAGGGTTAGTTCACCCAAAAATGAAAATTCTAGCGGACTAAGGCTGTGGCTGGAAGTCAGTTTTAGTTCTTGTGTTTCGCTTTTTTCTGTTCTTGTCTTCTTCTGATTCTCCTTGTTATCATCAGCTATCTTTAATAATGCTCAGTCATCACTCAAGTAATCACTTAATTATCTCATTAACTCCAACACTGATTCAGCGTTACATTTAACAGCCTGTAGTGTTCACACTGAGCAGTGTTCATTTCATCTGGACTAACCCATGTGGGGCCAACATGGAAACTGAGGACAAAAGCCGGCAGCAAAATCAATACATTCTAACTAGGCTTTTTGATTTAGTTAATTTTGACTGAGATCACATCATAAATGTTTTCTGTGATTATATTGATTATATTGACTAGATCCTGAGCTCAGTAAAGGTATAAACGCACAAGAAACTGTTCTCAAGTGCTTGTGGAAGAGGTTTGTCTTCAGCTGCTTGGTGAAAGTTGTGATGATCTCAGTAGATCAGTAGAAGATTGAGAGATTAACATTCATTTCACAATAATATTTTTGGGTAGAGTTCCTGTTTAACTGTTAAAGACATTTGCTGCACGATCTTTTCTCAGAACTAACTTTTTTTTTTTTTCTAGTAACAAAAACAAAAAAACCACTACTCCGTAGCCATGACCGGTCTAAAATAGTCAGAATATAAACACTTATTATAGACAACAGGTGAAAGGGATAAAATTAACAACCAAACACAGGACAGTAACCATAGAAACAAAGGAGTGGCAGGAAACAGGACAAAAGGTGTCGATAAGCACTAAGAATGCAACGCGCCAAAAAACGGAAGAAGAAGAAGAAGAAACAGGACAAATGAACACAGGAACTGATGAAACACAGAAGGTCCACACACAAACTGCTGATGGAAACACAAGATACTGATGCTACTTTTGATATGGACCCCCGCTCTGTTCAGGGACTCATTATTATATTACTGTTCATCAAATGTTTGTGAAATTTGTTCAGCTTTTTTTCTCAGTTGTTTTACTTTTTATGTAAATACAAATATTAACACATTAAGAAATTTGCTGAAAATAAAAGCAATTGAATGTGAGAGGACGTTTCTTTCTCTTTCTTTCTTTCTTTGTTTTTTTTTTCTTTTTCTTTCCTTTTTTCTTTTCTTTCTGAATCAAGCACAATCTGATGTGTCCTGTCACCCGACCCGCTTAAAATAGAACCGACACCCAACCCGCACCCGAAATAAAATCATTTTAGCCAATCACATTATAGACACAATTACAATTATTGCCAGGTCATACATAAGTACCACAAAACTGAGTAACCTAACAGATGCGGCTACAACACTATATCTGCCACGCAGTTTCGTCTACCCTACATCAGACAATTTTGGGTTCAAACACGCCTTGCACACCACACATACTTAGTGTTAAATTAGAAAAATACTGTTCGACAGAACTGCTTGCTTTGTTACCACAGTTATCTGCGCGCTGAAGTACTTAGAACTGCGCGAAGTTCCACATTTGCGGCTATAATCCAACACGAAAATGCATGCAGCAAAGCCTTTGTTTTCTTCAGATAACTCCAAATTTCTCCCACACACTGGACTTGACGTTTGATGACGTATTGTCGACAACTTTACAATCTCCACTAGCTATTCTTTTCTTCAACTCCTCAGCATCCATCTCGACGACTGCAGTGCAAGCAAATCGCGCGCGCGCGGTTATGATGAATTTTTAAAACTGAAAGTAGGTAACGTTATAGATTCCTGGGAGGGCGTGGCGCGTGGGCACAAATAAACTGATGTGGATTTTAAATTATTTTATCAACTTGAAATACAGGAATATTTTTGTAGACGTGTTCCTAAAAATATGCATATATTTTTACGTTTGCATGTGATTGTTTTAGACCCGTGTTTCCCCCGTGTCCGACCCGCACCCGTATCCGACACAGTTGGATATTTATATCATCTTGTACAGTAGATGGCGGTAATACTCCCAAGGAGTGAGCAGCCAGTAACAAGTAGTAGTAGAAGAAGAACGCCGTGATCTCAGTTCTCGCGCATGCGTCCTGGCGCTCCCGTGAACTCTCGTCCAGGGGGGCAGGGTTTTCTATTATTTTGAAGGTACTCCCGGGCGCCGCCATTGGCTAGCGGACCCCCACCTGCTGTTAGCATCCCATTGACATCCCATTCATTTTGGCGTCACTTTGACATCGAATAACTTTACATCTGAGGCGTTTAAAGACTCCATTTCTTTCCATTATTTATTTCTAAAGAAACATGAAAATGTATAAAATGCTTCATTACCTTGTATCTTACGTTATGGCCCCGTAGAAGCAATTTTTGTAAAAATAGGCTAACGATTGCGTCACAACCACGCGACTCTCTGTCGCACAGGAGAGAATTACCGTATGGACAGGAGGAGAAGCTCGCGCGCAATCGGGGGGACGTGGAGGCAAAATGACAAAATAATTAATCAGAATACATAGCAAAAGTTTCTCCTGCTCCTGCTCATGGACAGCTCCAACTCACACTCTCCATCTCTGCAAGTTTCGGAAGGGAATGATTCAGATTTCGCTTGGCACAGCTACTAGAAGACAGACGGGTTGATCACGTCACATCTACGTCGTCAAGCTCAGTTTGAGTCTGCGCAGTACGCTCAGCCATCAGGAAGTTAGTGCTTCTAATTGACTTCACTTTGTCTCCGTTGAATCCAATGGGGTCGCTGTGTCCATTTCTTTTACTGTCTATGCTCTCGTCAGAGGCCCACATTGAAGAACACTAATAGTTGGATAAAGTCGTTATTTTTGTTGTTTTTCCGCACAAAAAGTTTTGTCGTCGCATGATAAACTTAATGTAGAGCCACTGTAGTCAGGGACTATTTTAACGATGTTTTTAATAACTATTCTGGGCCGGCGAGTTTCGGTCCCTCTCTGAAAGCCTATGGAGGAGTCAGAAAGCACTCAGATTTCATCAAAAATATCTTAATTTGTGTTCCGAAGATGAACGAAAGACTTACATGGTTGGAACAACATGAGGGTGAGTAATTACTGACAGAATTTTCATTTTTGGGTGAACCAACCCTTTAAGCGGAGGTGATACTTGAAGTCTGTCCCAAACACTGCTACTTTATAAGAGTATCTTAATAATGATGAACCAGGAACAATAATCATTTTGTGGCAGCTGTGCTTGCAAACTTTAATTATTGCTGTCACTTAACAACAGATTTAAAATTAAATGTAATGTAAAATTAAATGAATCAGTCATGTTTTTTCTCACTGTTTATTATTAAGATGTTTGTTTGCTAAATAAACTGCACCTGAGATGTCATATACAATTTTGACTCCCAGCTGATTTGTCTGCGCCGCTGGTCTCATAAAAAAAAGAACTTTAACAAGCTCACTATTGAAAAACAACTGTATGACTATTATTTGGAAACCTGATTTTTCTCCATCAGGTCAGATTCAACTGTATTGTACAGAGCGCATCACAGAGCCAATGAAATACAGACATTCTCAGTTGTCTTTATAGGTCAAATTCACTATAGGATAACCTCTACACCCATGTCTAAATTCATTCCAACAACACAAAAATACAAACGGTCTCACAGTTGTTTTGAGGGACACCATTCACTGATTGATGAATCATTTACCAACAAACCAAAAATCATGTATATTTTGCTTTTACCACAGAATTTAAATAAATCCTATAATAATAAAGCAGTTGAATTAAATATCAAGTGATTGATGTCAATTTTCTTGACAAATAGATGGATAGATATTAACATTATTATTTTAATTAAATGTCTAATTTTTAACTGAAATACTTTGTATACGTTTGCTGACAAACTATAAATGACACAGCTTGACTGTACAGATTTTGCATCTGTAAACATGCAAATTTCAGAGATTTTAAATTGTTCATAGAGAGATAACTATGTAAATAACATTATTAAAAACACTCACCACTGACACTGAATGTCTTCTGAGAGGACCCTCTGGTACTGCTGATCTGTAGTTGATATTCTCCAGAGTCAGTGGTTTTGATGTCTGTGATCTTGAGATCTCCAGTCTGTTGGTTCAGCTGCAGTCTGCCTCCGTATGCCCCTTCAGTATCATCAAATAATGTGACCTTATTGTTGCTGTCACTACTGATTCTGAATATACGATTTCCATTTAACCTCCACTCCATGTCATCACTACGCTGTATTTCAGTAACACCAGAGTTTAGAGTGACAGAATCTCCCTCCGTCGCTGACACTGTCTTCACTTCATCAGCACCATACACACCTGAAGAACAAACACAGTTACTGAAACTTATAAAACACTCAGATTCTGAACAGTGGAAATCTCTTGTGATTTGCGGTAGATTACATTAAAATTAATGAATGTATATAATAACATTACAAAATAGCCTAAAGCAAATAACAGGGTTGCAAATAAATAGGAGTGTAAAAAAATATTTACTAGGCCTATATCTGGCTTCAACAACTGTGACCAATGCAACAGTTGAAAACATGGACACTGTCTACATTAAATATTACTGTGAGCTGCCTGTGACAGATATGTAATCATTGTTTTTTAACAATATACAAAAAGATGCGGTACATCTTGATAAAAGTGATCACGGTATAATGTAAACTAAGCAGGAAAAATAAAGTATGGAAAAGAAAATGCGCATAGAAATACGAAACCGAAAGTGCTGAATCTATGTTAAAAAAACGGACTTACCCATCGCGAAAAATGGGAAAAGAACAAGTTTAATTGCGCTCTTCATGTTGATGTAAAGTTGCGTGAATTTAGATGATCCGTAGAGTTATTAAAGTCCTGTGAGTGTTGGTCAGAGACCGTTTCTAAGCTGCACACTCAAACTGAGATCTACAGTAAGAGCCGATTAAAAAAAGCGAAAGGCGATTTACATAGAGAGTATTTACACCGAATAGCATTTGTTGGTGAATTATCTGGATGATTTCCACTATGCTGAAACATACATGTCTATTTTGCTTGTGTCTGTCACGAACAGCGAAAAGCAGTGCAGTATCTAACATGGCTGAAATTCCGTTTGTTTGAATCAGACGACCAAGCATGCCGCACAAGCGAGTAGGGGGAGGCTGCAGACCTGGAGCCGGTAGATCTACGCCCCAGCAGTTTTACGCCCCTGCTGTTCCAGATGCGTCCAGTAGGGGGATATACTGCGAAATAACACCATTAAATCGACGCTCAAAACTTACACATTAATAACCGTCCCGTTCATAGA
Source organism: Rutilus rutilus (assembly GCF_951802725.1). Classification (NCBI taxonomy): domain Eukaryota; kingdom Metazoa; phylum Chordata; class Actinopteri; order Cypriniformes; family Leuciscidae; genus Rutilus; species Rutilus rutilus. The sequence goes on along the minus strand of NC_140222.1, from coordinate 9,118,295 downwards.
CTTTGCCCAATTTAGTGTTTTTTGTTCATTTAAATATAAACGTTACAGTGAAGATCTGCACTATGGATTAACATATCTGTAGATATTCAGTTGGGCTTCACTCTCTTCACTCAGCCTACAGATGACTATTTGTTTTTGTGAATTAAAAAATGTATAATACTCATAGTTGGATCAGATGACAAGTAATGATGACCTACTGTAGAATAGTCATATATGACCTGTAGAATAGTTCATTGAATATTGAATATAGAATATTCACTGTATGTTTTTGGAGACTGAGTGAAATATGTTGTTGTGAATTTATATAAAGTTACATTTAGATATTAACCATATTTAGCCCATTAGACATACAGCACCGTGTAATCATATAGATCCTCGATTATATATGCTGTACTATTCACTATTGGTCATCATACAGCTACAAAACAGTGTCCTACATAGCATTTTATGGACAAACGCAATTTATCCCTTTTCTAAAATTCCAAGGGCCATTTAGAAGAAAGAGACAATATTGTTGTTCACAAAAACATTATTTATCAACACCATTTATGAATTATGATGACTCCAGTAGATGACTCCCCTATGGCTTGCCACTCTTCTTTAACTGTTTTTCTATCCTCCTGTCAAAGTGTTTCTGCTCATTGATAAAAAAAATAAACATAAAAAAAAATGTAAAAAGGACATCCATGGTGAATTTGATCTTGTCAAATTCACACGCAGCAGGACTCACTGTTACATTTTGTATAACATTCCTGAATCCTTAATTTTTTATCACAGCTTTGGTACATTTCTCAGATCACTACTGAAATTCTCATAACTACTTTTGAACAAATTGCCAATGCTTTGGTAAATTCATGCAATTGATTATGAATTGCCTTGCTGCTTCCTAATTTATCAATTAATTATTTACTTCATTAGTGAAATTCTAAATACACCTCTGCAATTGATCAATTCAGGACACATTTACAAAATAAAGTCTAATAGAAATGTATTGAAAACATGATTGACAGTTTATGACAACTCAACCATTTTGCATTTAATGACTTATGCAAGGAACTAATGCCTAGATGTTTTGAGAAGTATGACAATTCAACAGAGAATTAGTATAATAGGCCTATATTTTGATCAACATGACATAAAGTGTTGATAATGTAGGAAACAGAAAACAGTTGTACATTATCAATTGCATGAATGTACCGAAGCATTTGCAATTTGTATAAAAGAATGAGAAATTGCTTTTATGATGTGCACAAGTGACAAGATGATGTGATTTCAGGTGTGATCTGAGAAATGCACCAAAGCAACTGAGATAAACTGTAAGACTTATTGGAGACCCTGCAGAATCACTTTAGACCCCCTAAGAGTCACAGACCACATAAAAGAAAGTGTTACGAGAACACAAACTGCCTTTTTAATGTGAGTTTCATATCTGTGAGAATTTCATTAAAAAAAATAAAAAAACTTAAACATTAACAAAATGTAAAAAGGACATCCATGGTGAATTTGATCTTGTCACAGTGTGTGTGCGTGTGCGTGTGTGCGTGTGTGCGTGTGTGTGTGTGTGTGTGTGTGTGTGTGTGTGTGTGTGTGTGTGTGTGTGTGCTGCCCAGAATTTATGTCAGGTGAGTGTGGATTGCAATCAATTTGCTCCTGATCTTCAAAGTACAACGGCACAGGCACTTCTTGGTGGAACACTTTTGGAAAAAGTGTCAAGACACTTTGATTTCTTTTGGCCACTGATGATTATAATGATTTATAATTATAACAAGAATAGGGGAAACTTCTAAGAAATAACTTCTATTGAAACTTGCTTATCTGCAAGGTCTCAGCTTTAATATGCAAACCATGGAAATGCATATTCAGCTGAACATCCATATATTTAACATAGACATAGTATAGGATATACAATATATAATACAGTGCTATGCATAAGGTTAGACACCAATGCTAAAGTTGACTAAAAAGAGGAATAAAAAATCTAGAGATTGTTTTCTATCTAAAATACCTAGAGATTGACATGGTTTTATTTCAGTTAGCCTAATAGCTGGTTTGATTTGCATTGAGAGATGATCTTATGGAAATTACTCCATGCCAATCTCTAGGTATGGTGAAGGCTATGTGATGATGTGGGGCTATTTTAATTCCAAAGGCCAAGGGAACTTTATCAGGATGCATAGTATCCTGGATCCATGAAGTGACTGGCCTTTAAAAATACAAATCTGCCTGCATCTATGGGAATTTAACATAGGGTGTCCAAACTTATGCACCCTGTATTTTAAGGAAGAACATTTATTTATTTATGATGCATTATTCATTCACAAAGAAAATTGGTGTCCTAAAAGGTTGGATTTTTCCTAATTTTTTTAATTAAGGCATTAAGTTCAATTTCCAAAAGATGATTTTTTATTCCTCTTTTTAGTCAACTTTAGCATGGGTGTCTAAACTTATGCATAGCACTGTATATCAATATTATCAATATTTCACATTCACAGATCTCACACAGAGTTTTTTTTTTTTTGTCAAACATTAGCATTCACTGATTCTGTACTTTTTTCACAGTAAGACTGTTTCTCATAAAAGTTAAATTGTGGAAGTCACTTCAACCCCACACGATTCACAGAAACACACACTCACACTATTCACGCCTCAAACCATGCAAACACAAAAGCACATTAACCACAAACGTCCAGTGATAAACACGTTCTCATGCACACACTCTCTAACCAACAGATGAAACTACATTCATATTCCATATCTGAAAATGAGGCCTTCTGCAGTTTGAGCTGTAGAATACAATACTGTAAAAAATACATTAAAAATATCATGAAATTAAATGTGCTGTCATTCTGCAGATTTTGTAATGTGCCCCATTATGCTATTTTAAAGGTTTCTATATAGTTTTGTTTTGGAGTCTCCAACAATAGATTTACAAGCATCCAATGTAAAAAAAAAAATGACCTGATTGGTCAGATAGCTCAGTCTGTTGTGATTGGTCTACTCTGCTCTGATTGGTCAGATGGCTCAGTCTGTTGTGATTGTTCTACTCTGCTCTGATTGGTCAGATGGCTCAGTCTGTTGTGATTGGTCTACTCTGCTTAAGTTTTAAATTAAATTTATTTACTAAATTAAAGTTGAAACTCCAATCTCCTCCCAAAAATCCTCAAAAAAGTCTTTTGGTGCCTCAATGACTACTTCACTAAGAGAAGCTGTCAATCACAGCTGTCAATCATGACGTCACACCCCCGTTTTAAATCAACATCAAATAACTAACTAAAACCAAACTTATTTAAAAGATGAACATTTGAACTTACATCAGTGTGATAAAATGAGTTTTTCCGTGTCTGTGTAAACTACCAAAAAATTTAAATTTGTGAAAACGGTGACATCATGTGCATATATTATGTGTCCAGTCTTTAGAAGTTTAGTTTTTCTTTACAAACATTGCCAACTACTGGCCTGGCAGCAGAATACCGTACATTGTTGTATACAATTTTGATAACGGTGTCACCTGTACGTGAAAAACGCGAAGAAAAAAATATTCAGATTTTATTACATCATTGATGTGTAACGTATCCTCAGTGTGCAAAAATAAAAAGCTTTTGTGTGGAGATACAGTAGTTCATCATATTTGCTCCTGGCCATTGCTTGCATGACTTTCATTTCTGAGTGAGCTTTATGAGTTTTAAAACACTCTGACAGTATGACAGGTGTGAAAGAGACAAGTTATCCACACTACAAAAGTTAGAGGCTTTTCTCATGGTCAGTTTTCACTGTTTTTAGAAACCTATATGGATTCATATTTAAAATGGAAATACAGTGTCATAGAGAAATTTCAAAGATCACAAATAAATTATTTTTTATTTTGTTGTATTAAGAAAAATTATAACAATAAAATGGCTCTTCTGTAATATATAATAGAGTGAGCTGTATTTCTCTACTCACCATAGACAGTAACAGTGAATCTGTATGTAGACGATGAGCTGCTGCGGCTGATCTTAACAACATATTCTCCAGCATGATCAGCTGTGATGTTCATGATTGTCAGAGATCCAGTCTTCTTGTCCAGCTTCAGTCTGTCTCTGAATCTCCCATCAAGATCAGGGACTGTATTTTTCACTCCATCAGTTTTAGCTATAAGATACCCGTTAGTTCCAAACCTCCAGAATATCTCTTCACCTCTCTGTATTTCAGTGAGACTAGAGTTTAGAGTGACTGAATCTCCCTCCATCACTGACACTGACTTCACTGCATCTGTGTCAGAAAACACTCCTGAAGAACACACAGTCTCTCAGTCACACATTCAACTTTAAGTTATTTTAATGAAGCTTTAAAGGAGCTGTATGTAAGAAATGTATTTTAATTAATCATAAAATGGCCCTGATATGTCACTAGACATTAAGAAATCATGTTCATTTCAAATACTTATATCACTGACAACAGTAGTACGGCCAGGATATTGTCACTTAAAAAGTGAAGTTGCAGCCCTCAACTGATGTTGATGTTGTCATGTAGTGTTTTGGCCTGAAGCTCCACCCTCCACCTATCTACCAATCACCAAGTCAGTAGTGTTTTGGCATCGGGGTTGCCAGCTCTGCTCTAGTTACCACAGCTACGTAGCAGCCTACGTTCCTGCTGGATCCTGCAGCCTATCTGGCAACCTCAAGTCAGGGGGAGGGGGAGGGGATACACCGCTCTACAGTAATTTGAAAGTGATTGCAGTACCAGTTTTGGCCACAATCTTACATACGGCTCCTTTAACTGACGTTTGAAGGGGTTTTGAAATTATTAAAAAATGTGAGAAGGCATAAAGATAGAAATGAAAAAAGATGGAAACAGTGGAGAACAGTTATCTGAACCTCTTCTTATATTGTACATTTTTATTTTAGTGTTAAGAGTTACACAAGTAAATTCAACAGTGAGGTGGAACTGAAGTTCATTAGAGCTCCACATAAACAATATGCAACTGTAAAAAATTATAAACTTATCCAACTTACCAACCAGACAGCAACAGCACAGACAGCAAAAGGAAAATGTGTGAAACATTTTTTTCAATAGTTCAGTGGTCTGAAATAGTTCCAGTCAGTCTAAACCTGTGAGTGTCTGCAGTGAAGATCTGTAGAGAACAAGTGTTGACAATCTTAACTATTCGCTAACTTCCTCCAGACTGAATTAGGCCACGCCCCCTGCCTCCAAACACACGCCCTCTCTCTGAAACCATGTCTTAAATGTTGTGTTGTGTATGTCTGTGCATTATTAGGTGATGTTGGTTTTGTCAGATCTTTAAAAGATTAATCTCATACTGACACTATATGGGTTGGAATGGAGCAGAGTGAATGCCCAAATTTCCCATTAGATTCAATCCCATTCCTAAACCAAGACATATGGGGGAAAAAAAAGATTACTAATGTATGGAGTAAAAATACCTTAAAAATATGGTCAATTGTGAGGAAAAAACTACAACTTCCCAAGACTATTTCCAGAGCTATAAGGATAGCAAACAATTGTGAGTTCTCCCCAGGCTGGACAAGGGTTTCCTGAAATGGACAGAAAGGGGTCTAGTGGTTTTGGACCAGCTGTTTGACGGAACAGCCTTGAAATCATTTGAACAGCTCAAAGAGAAATATGATTTACCAAACCGAGATTTCTTTAGGTATTTACAAATTAGACATTACCTCCAAAATCATCAAGAACAGGAAAGGCTCTGCTCTCTACCAACAAAAATAGAGCGCTTCTTCATATCAATAACAGAGGGAATAGTGAAGTCAAAATTCATTTCACATATTTACAAAATATTGCAGGAAGAATTTAAAGGAAATAATTTAGATATTAAAGAAAAATGGGAATTAGAAATGAACACAATAATTACAGATAAGCAGTGGGAAACTTCATGCAGTCAAGGACACAGGGTAACCAGTAGTCCTAACTGGAAGGAATTTGGATGGAAAATTAAAATGAGATATTTTAGAACTCCATTCATAACATCAAAATGGAGCAACAATTCAGACGGCTGTTGGAGGGGTTGTGGCTTGGTGGGAGATCACACCCATATATTTTGGGACTGCCCAAAGATATCAGAATATTGGCAAAATGTACAAAAAGAAATAAAAAAATGTCTTTGTATAGATCTACCTCTTGAACCATCATACTTTGTGCTAGGGATACTGCCAGCTGACCTTGAAGAGAATAACCAAACATGTTTGCTGAGAATCCTTCTTTTAATAGCGAATAAGGTAATCACAGCCTCCTGGCTGAAGCCACACCCTCCAACGGTTGCACAATGGAGGGAAAGAATCCAAGATGTTTATAACATGGAGTATACAACGGCATTATTACAACTGAAAGCAGATGTATTCCTAAATAAATGGTCTTCCATTGCCCAACATTTTCATTTGATATGACTATTATGCAGACTATATTTTTCTTTTCTTTTACTTATTTATCATTTATTTACCAATGGTCATTTGTATTGTACAAAATTCTGTACTATCTTCCAAATGTATATGTGGTATTGCAGAGATAAGGATCTTTCCCCTCACATGTATTTTTGTTAGGATGGAAGACATCTATGGACTGCTATTCTATTTGTAGACTTGCCCTTGACACTTTACTGCACCATCAATACTGTACCATCAAAATGTTAATTCGTGACATACTGTATGACTGCACTTGATAATAGGAAAGAAAAGTAAAAAAAAAAAAAAAAAAAGTTAATCTCAGCAGTAGCTTCACTATGAAAGTTTTATCTACAAGCATGTATGACTGTGAAATAACTAACATTAATACTAAAATGAAATATTCATATTCATGCTATGAATAGTTTAAAATCAACTAATTGGCTTATTTCATATTGTAGCTTTTCATAAATTTAACAAATGTTTCCATTTGTCACACTTCTGACTTTCTGAAATTTAAATATAAATATACAAGGTCTAATATCCCACGCTAATGGGACACTAATCACCATTATGGTGACTTCAAAACAAATACAGTGGTAAACAATTACATTTCTTACATATAGACACACACTGAACAAAATGAAAATCCCAAAAAGAAAAATCCACAGGGTGCCAAACCTTACCATTAATGAAAAAAAAAAAAAAAACATCAGCTGAAGTAATATGTTTAGACTGAAATAGTAAATATGGTATATTGACCATAAACTATACAATAACATGCTTAAATTGTAATAAAAATGTCATGTACATGAATTCATTTTACAGTTATCTTTATGATTAGATTATGTTATTAATTTTACATTATTGATAGTAACTCTTTGATTCTACATCGTGAAATCTAATGTAAATCTAATCATCATGTAAATTAGATGTGTAATTAATCAGATAATATGAAGTATTTCAATAACACATTTAGACACACACAGTCATCGAGGATCATCGGATAAATATCAACAATGTTGTGGTTCATAACTAGTTTAGAACTCTTTGTGATTTTTCTGAAGTCCTTATGGAGAAAATGAATGGAGAAAATTGCTCTGTCACTGTTTCACTCTTTTCCCTCAAATGAACAAATGCTATTAATGGTCATTATTTGAGCAAATTATACCCTTTCATTCCCCCAAGAACACTTGTGATATACAGCATGTGTCACATGGGATCATTCTGTGATACTTATGCATCTTTTAAAAAAAAGCTTGATACTGATCACTATTAACTGCCATCATGGACGAGTGCGAGCAGGACATTTTTTTTCTTTTGTGGACCATAAAAGAAAGAAGTGCACAACATTAGACTAACACCAGGGTGAATAGTATATGACTTAATTTTCACTTCAGGATGAAGAATCCCTTTCAGTGCAAGTGGTTGAACTTTTATTTCGGACAATAGATGGCGCTCTATGCTGTGGGGTGCACAGTTTGTTTAAAGAAGAAAGTTTATCTGGTTAACATAACTAGTCAGTCCCTTCTGTTGAATGCTGTAACTAAACCATTATGTGGACAAAAGGAAGATTATACATTAACAATCATTCATTTATAATATAATATATATTATAATATAATATATTATATTATAATAATGTTGTAGATTTACCCAGTAACACATTTTTTGGAGGCTCTTTAAAAGTGTTACCTTGTCTGCTGGAAGCAGTTTCAATATAGAGTGATCAGTCACATGACATTATAACTCATTATCACATTACACACCCACAACAAAACCCATCAATCACAAAACAAATCACAGTATTTACTTGTAAATGTGTAGTAACTGCATTTGTCCTTTGGACGGCAGCACTGCTATACGCTGTACTGGGACAACAGAGAAAAGTCTACAGTTTGTTAACAGCTTTGCTACTCTCTGTAACTCCCCAAAACGGATGAAAAAATAAATAAAATAAAATAACAAGCATCAGACATCTGCATGATAAAATAAATGTTTAAACAGTAAATTATGTAATGCAATTCATCTTAAAGCTACTCCCGTGATCTAAACAGGATATGTGTTTCATAAGATAAGAGTGCAGGATGTGAAGCCTAGGTGTGAACATCAAGAATAGCTTTTCTGACTCTAGCACTGTCTGCAGCATCACAGCATATTTATATCATGTCCAGTGAGCTATGTATGCCTATTAATCAATTCATACTGTATTTCACAGACACAAAAATGTATAGGCGGTAAGATCTTACAGTTTGGTTTGAGATCTTCTTTTTTTTTTTTTTTTTTTTAAATCAACATTTGATTCAGTATTTCACAGTTAAAACTGTTTTGTGTAAACAGGAATTCAAACTTTGAAATGAATATTACCAGAACATAAAAAGACAAACACACTCTTAAACATCAGTAATACGTCCAGTAATAGACACACATTTACGGACAAGCTGTTCGTCCGCCAACACATCAAACCACATTTCTTTCCAGAACTAAAGATATGAGACCACCGCAGGTTTCAGTTTGACTCAACAGAGCTGCAGTATCACATTCAGTTCATTAAGTGACATTTGGTGTCAGATGAAGAACGATGTTGTCAAAATGATCCCTGTTTACACAATCACCCCGTTTTTGAAAATGATACAGTTATTGTCTCTCATGTAATGCCTGCTACAGACTGTGCGATTTCGGCAATCCTATAAGATCATTACAAATCACACTGTTCAACATGGATCAGATAAACAAAGGCTGTATTTGAACCTCTCTCACTCTACGACGTAGGACCGTTTAGGAGCCACGACCACAGAAATCGCCACGATTGATCATCTTTAGTCTGAGAAAGCCCAAAATTGTACAATGTGTATCAGGCATAAACTACAAAAAATGTGAATTAGTGAAAAAGGACCTCATGCGCATGTGTATTACCTGTTCAGTCTATAGGCATGTAGGGTTTCTTTACTAAATGTTTGTATACAAACGCCACAACAACTACATATTAAGAAAACACCTCCAAATTCAGAAAACACATACAAACGCCACAACAACTACATACAACGGAAATGTTTCCGGGGGGGCATAATCAGTGACGGACCCGCATCCATCCGGTTGTCTTTGCGCTATCTGAATGTGCGCTTTTGTTGTCTATGGCTACAAGAGGTAAGTGTTTCTCTTTTATTATGACAGACTTGTAGCCTAGAAATCTAGACGCGCCCTAGCGGCAGCAAAATGTATTTTGCAGCCAGGGCAGTCTAGCAACTCTCCATTGACTTTCGAGCTGCAAAAACCTAAATTGAGTCAGGCCAATCACGTTGTGTATAGAGTAGGCGGGGCGGGCTTCACATAATGACGACAGAGTTGCGACGGTTCCCTGCTACTTGAAAACAAAGAATGGCTGCTGCTGGAGAACAGTCTTTCGAATCGGCTTTGTCCACGACTCTGGAGGACTTGGAGTTAGGTTTTTCTTTGAGAAAAGAGCAAAGAACGGCACTTAAGTCATTCTTAAAAAAGGAAGATGTGTCCGTAGTTTTGCCAAAAGTTTAATCTATCAACTAGCTCCGCTGTTGGGAAAACGCTCTGGTTGGTTGAAGCGCTGTCCTATTGCGTGCAGAGGGAATTTGAAAGACAGCCGTTTATCCCACCCCTCGGATTGAGCCGTGTCTATGGTGAGTTGCCAGACCCAACATCTTGATGTAGGTCTGGCTTGCCAGGCTAACAGACTTGTCGATGTGCTCTGATAAAAAGCTCAAAAGTGCACATTCAGATAGCGCGAAGACAACCGGATGGATGCGGGTCCGTCACTGATTATGGCCCCCCTGGAAACATTTCCGTTGTGTCTTTGCAGTTTGCAGTTCGTTTCCCTATTTGCTCGTGCTGTGAATATTTGTGAAATCGACGAAGTTGTTTTCTGAATGTAGTTGTTGTGGCGTTTGTATGTGTTGTGACCCTTCTCGGCCACCGTATGATTGACTGTCGCACAACTACGAAAAAATGCAATGACTTAATGTGATTGGTTGTCAAGGCAAGTTAGCTTTTACGCTTTCTCCACTGGGAGAGCCACGGACCCTCGTATCTCCTAATAATAAGACTCTGGTTTTGACAACATTGTCGTCTGTACGCGAAACCTTTCAAAAACGCAAAGGAAAATGTTTTAGTTTTTAGTACATTGTTGTCATGTACTCACGTACCCTGAGTTGTCTGTGGGTGATTTTAGATGGTCTGAGATTATTTGGGATGTTCATTAGGCTATATCAGCCCAAGACCAAAGAATAAGGTGCAATTTATGCACAGATTATTATACCTTCATAATCCACCTCATCCTATTCTTTGAATTTCTGAAAGAGAACACAAACACATATTACATAAGATACAAAGATAAAAATTTTATGAAAAAAAGTAATAAATAAAAGATATGCTCCACTGGCTACGATTCGGAGTTAAATTTCCCCCAAAATTTTACTATATTATATTATATATTGCAATGAAATCCATATTCAAATGTAATTTCTGTATATAAAGACATCAAAGTAAACATGGTATCAAAAAAAAAAAATTTGCTCCATCAGCACAAAAACACAAATGCTAAGCTAACATGGAGCAGCAGATTGGGTAAAATCCATTAAACATCATGTACATTTATGACTTAATTACACAGTCACATGTTTATGGTCAAATGTCCTTGCTTTAAAGAGCTTTTTTTGTGACCAGGAATTGTTTTGGAAAGATGTTGCCTCAGCTCAACAATCAATAGCAAACTTAACAACCTATTAAACGGACCGAAATCCCTTAGGCCACGTTCACACAGCAGCGGAATATGGTTGTCAGTCCTTAATGGTAGGGTAGGAATATTTCGGAGAGGCTAGCATTAGCAAACTGCATTCAGACCGAATGCAATGATTAGACGAACAATTTTTTTGGTCCTGAGACTTCCACAGAAGATAAATGTACATGTTTTAATATTTAGACCACTTCTATTATTGATTGCTATCAGGATGTGAAAAGAGTTTCAACCAGTATAACAAAAAGTGTTTATAAAAAAAGTGCCTACCCTACCTTTAATATGGTTACGTAACGTTTAGTGAAAAAGAGCTCACACACGTGTGTGAATGCAACCATATTAATGACTCAAAACAGGACTGACAACCATATTCTGCTGAGGAAAGTCTTTAGGTGTTAACCAGGATAAATGACTCCAGATCATTCAATTATTGAAAAATTGAGCTTCCCATCATGGCTGCATTACAACCTTAGATGTTCATTATTTTTCAATAATCCAACAGCCCTTCGTCAATTATTTATTACATGTTACAATCTATACTTACAACGAGCACGTAAGTGCACTGCTTCGTTAATACAAAGTGCTCCATGAACCAAGAAATCTCAAGCATGAATTTTTAACCTCTGCATTTTGAATCATTCTTGACAACAATAGCATACGCCTACATTTGATGACAGTTTTCCAGGACATTTCTTTATAATGATTCAGTTCCATTTGTCTTTCCATAGTCTCTATGTCGTAGCTACAACGTCATTTAAACTCCAGCCCAATGTTTCATGTGTATCAATTAACTTGGTCATTTGTATAATAAATGTTGTATATAACAGTTCATTTTGTGATAATGTCTGGCTGACTGTACATTATCCCTTACTTATTGCATTGGTTACATATTTCACATATTATTTTGTTAATACCACCGTGCTGTCTGGTATGAGAGTATAGTTAATCAGTTCGTGGGTTCGATCTTCTCTGCTGTTCATCTTCTCTGGTTCTGATGTCATAAACCAGCACAGCGATAGTAGCCACGCCCACCAGAGCAGAGAGAGCCAATCGGATCACAGCTTCAGTCGAACCACAACAAAGGATAGATTCTGAAGGAAGGTAAGAACAACACAGAGATGGAATTTTACATTTCAATAAACACTTAAACATACTTTGACACTATGTCTACAACGCAACTCGACAAAAGACAACAGATCCCATTATAATCAGTGATGCCATCTACAGCGGCGTTCCCACTGCCAGTGACACACAGCAACAAAGTGACACAATCTCCTTCATTTCAATGGAGAGCTGGTGATTTCCGGCGACAGTGACCATTGGCATGTACAGCTACGCAACAAAGTTGAGATATGTTTAACTTTATGCAAATGAAGAGCGACAACCAATGGGAGTATAGTCAGTGGAACGCACGTGATCCGTCACTACATCCTACATTGGAGTGTCGAGGCTTGATGGAGGAAAAGATATTTTACTTTCCAATAATTTATGATATGTCTCTGTGTACATATGGTGGTACTTGCCATGCTAACTGCGGGCCTGCATGGATTAGTGAACTGGTGCTTGCGAATGAACCGCAGATAAATAGCCTCGATGGCAAAGAGCACTCACTTTTTCTTGTTCATCTTTAATGTTAAGCATTTCATGTACTGATTACATTTATATTTAGGCTTTTCCCTCTGAAATGTTTGTTTTTAGCAAGTGTGCCGCACAAGTCCTGAACAGGGAAGCCAAAGCATCTCGATCGCCCTCAGGTGTTTGGTCCCAGTATCGGTCATAAATGCCGCCCTCTCCATATAATCGAATGGGATGTGAGACAAACTAAACAATCAAATTACACTTCAAATAATTTTTTTTCCAAAGATGCTTTCTGTCATATTAGGTAGGTTTTATCATGCTGGAGTAAGTTCAAGTGTTCGTTTTTTAAATAAGTTTGGTTTTAACAACAAAAAAGGAAACCAAGAAATACAAATTTACATAATGAAGCTGAAGATGATCAACAAAGCTCAGTCAATCATTAATATAACTTCTGATGTAGCCTACCTGAGCATGGCTGACAGAAATCAGTGTTGTTGAGAAGAGTAGTCTGGTTGGTGAATGAATAAGCCACTACACAGCTGTAGGAATCATCCAGACACTCAATCTCCAGAGGTAGAGAGAGACTGATGCTGAGATCACACACACTGATGCTGGACAATACACTGATTCCTTTGTACCAGGAGAGAGTCACATGACTCACATTCAAGACTGAACACACCAATGAACATGATGATGATGATGATGAGTTATTGCTGATGACAGGAACAGGTAGACGAGCTGAAAAACACAAGAGAATAATATAAAAAAACACTGAAAACACACAGTGACAAGTGGCTGTCCAGTTTTAAAATAAGTACAAAATCACACCGGCATCATAACAGTACTCCACGTGAAGTCATATCTACATTGTAAAAATGGTATAGCCTGCAATTGTTATCTTAAAGAGTTTTGTGAGAGATTTGTTGAGCAGTGTAGAATCAGTGTTGTTAAATAGTATTTTAGATTTGAATATATAAAAATGTCTGTAATGAAATTCTAGATGGCGCAGTCTAATAGATCCTTAACTCAAACGTTTGCAATCATATCATTATCTATAGGGCTCAGCTGATTAGTTCCTGCTGTATCAGTAGCCTATGAGCTTGCGTGCTGAACCTTCAAATGCTCGATTAGCTTTGTTTTAGCAACACGCTTTCTGAAACCCTCCAACTTCCCCAGCTCCACCTAGATCTGCTCCAGGTAATTCACGCTTTATTGTACAGCATGTCTTACTTGCCCACAACGGTATGTATGTATTGGCAGTAGCAAGTCCTGTACTTGCTCTGCAGCAGCAGTAATCTGCAGCAGCAGTAATCTACAGCAGCAGCAGCAGCAGCAATGACCAACATTAGCAGCAGTAATAACAATACAGAAGCAGCAGCAATGACATACAGCAGCAGCAGTAACATACAGAAGCAGAAGCAGTAATAACCTACAGCAGCAGCAATGGCCTACAGCAGCAGCAGTAATAACCTACAGTAATAAGCTACAGCAGCAGCAGTAATAACCTGCAGCAGCAGCAGTAATAACCTGCAGCAGCAGCAGTAATAACCTACAGCAATAAGCTACAGCAGCAGCAGTAATAACCTGCAGCAGCAGCAGTAATAACCTACAGTAATAACCTACAGCAGCAGCAGTAATAACCTGCAGCAGCAGCAGTAATAACCTACAGCAATAAGCTACAGCAGCAGCAGTAATAACCTGCAGCAGCAGCAGTAATAACCTACAGTAATAACCTACAGCAGCAGCAGTAATAACCTACAGCAGCAGCAGTAATAACCTACAGTAATAACCTACAGCAGCAGCAGTAATAACCTACAGTAATAACCTACAGCAGCAGCAGTAATAACCTAGCAGCAGCAGTAATAACCTACAGTAATAACCTACAGCAGCAGCAGTAATAACCTAGCAGCAGCAGTAATAACCTACAGTAATAACCTGCAGCAGCAGCAGTATTAACCTACAGTAATAACCTACAGCAGCAGCAGTAATAACCTACAGCAGCAGCAGTAATAACCTACAGTAATAACCTACAGCAGCAGCAGTAATAACCTAGCAGCAGCAGTAATAACCTACAGTAATAACCTACAGCAGCAGCAGTAATAACCTGCAGCAGCAGCAGTAATAACCTACAGCAGCAGCAGTAATAACCTAGCAGCAGCAGTAATAACCTAGCAGCAGCAGTAATAACCTACAGTAATAACCTACAGCAGCAGCAGTAATAACCTGCAGCAGCAGCAGTAATAACCTACAGCAGCAGCAGTAATAACCTAGCAGCAGCAGTAATAACCTACAGTAATAACCTACAGCAGCAGCAGTAATAACCTACAGCAGCAGCAGTAATAACCTACAGCAGCAGCAATGGCCTACAGCAGCAGCAATGGCCTACAGCAGCAGCAATGGCCTACAGCAGCAGCAATGGCCTACAGCAGCAGCAATGGCCTACAGCAGCAGCAATGGCCTACAGCAGCAGCAGTAATAAGAGCAGCAGGAGTAATAACCTACAGCAGAAGCAGTAATAACCTACAGCAACAGCAATGACCTACAGCAGCAGCAGTAGTAGTAATAACCTACAGCAGTTGTAGGTTTTCTTACAACTGTAACCTGTTAATATGAGTGCCAAATACATCTGACACTTATGTAGCAGAAAAGCAGAAGACCTAAAGGCTAAGTCCAACAACCCACTGATGCACATATTCAACCGAATGCAAACATAAATCAAAGATGCACAAAATCATTTAGTCATTTTTCAGTATTATTATAAAACAATTATGACAAATGATGTGCCTAAAATACAAAAATTTACTGTATACTAACCATAGACAGCAACACTGAATCTGTATATGATCTTTGCCCTGATTTGATAATCTCCAGAATCTGTGTTTCTGGTGTTTGTGATGGTCAGAGATCCAGTCTGATGATCCAGCTTCAGTCTGTCTCTGAATCTCCCATCAGGACCATCATATGTTGAGAGAATTCCAGTCCCTCTGTTGATTGTAGCTATAGGAGATTTTTCGGATCCAAACCGCCATTGTATCACATCATCTGCCTGTAGTTCAGTACCAGAGTTTAGAGTGACTGAATCTCCCTCCAACACTGACACTGACTTCACTGCATCTGTGTCAGCAAACACACCTGGGAAGTGGGAACAGAGACAGTTTCTCAATCACACAATGAAGGTCTTATTGAAGTAAAAATTATTCTTAATGTTGGTTTAATAAAGCTTTAACTGAAACTTCAGAAATCCCTTTTTTGGCCTTACACCCATTTTGAACATTTTAACTCTGAAACTGCAGTGAAATATAATCTTGAAAAATTATCCTTTAATAGAGGAAATGTAAGATGAATGTAAGAAAAGCGTTTTAAAATTCAAACCCGATCACACTTGATTAAACCTGCATGCTTTTCAGCTTTCATGATTCATGATTGCATGATGATGATTTGCATGATTGCAACAGTTTATATTCAGCTGCATATTCATACAGCTTGAGTAAGTAGAATATCATATTCATACAACAGTATTTAATATAATATCACAAACCTGAATCCAGACTAGATCTCACAGTGATATATATATATATATATATATATATATATATATACAGTATATATATATATATATATATATATGCCAGAATTATAAGCACAAAAACATTTAAAACAGCTAAATTAAAAAAATGTAACTTACCAGCCAAACACCAAAAGCAGAGACAGCAAAAAACAAATGAGTGAAACATTTCCTGAAATAGCGTCACTCAAGATGTTTGCCAAGATTATCCGAAAATATTGTGGTGTGAAGTAAAATTTTGTGGAGACACACAGGAGTAATACTATTTTAGGCTTGACCGAGTGTGACTCTGAGAGTGTGTGTGTGTTTGTCTATGTGTGTGTGAGAGAGAGAGAGAGAGAGAGAGAGAGAGAGAGAGAGAGAGAGAGAGAGAGAGAGAGAGAGAGAGAGAGAGAGAGAGAGAGAGAGAGAGAGAGAGAGAGAGAGAGAGAGAGAGAGAGAGAGAGAGAGAGAGAGAGAGAGAGAGAGAGAGAGAGAGGGTGGTGGTGGGGGGGGTCTTATTGAGTGTGATGTTGTAGACATAAAATTGGATTGCATAATATTGAGTATAAGAACAAATGTTGATGCTAAAATCTGAAGAGTGCATTTATTCACATATTTCAAACATATTTAACAGTAACACTGTGGACATTTCAGTCATGTGACTTCTAGTCAACTACCTTTTTCATTTAATACACTTATTTTCACCATTATTGTCATCTAATCACCAAAGACAAAGTGAAAGCTGGTTACTAAACACACACATGCACACACACACACACACACACACACACACACACACACACACAATTCTAAGCCTTCTAGAGTTTTTGTAAATTATTAGCCTATACTCTGGATAGTCTATTTTCATTGTGTTTTTAATAGTTTCATATCATGGTTTAGTAAGTCTACATGCGCACGCATGCCTGCAGGGAAATTCTCTGCAGGGAAAACACGGGCTATTCGGGATTGGCAAACACCTTTTCAAAAGACTGTGATGACGCATTTCTAGCATTTTTTTATGTTCATTTTCAAATATGTAATGTAGCCTATATATGACACCATACTTGGTGTTAGAATGTTAGTGGGAGTGTCAGTAAATTTGTCATCTTTCTCTCTTCTTAATGCCTTAATCTTGCTTTCCACTGTAATTGATCTATATTTAGGTTGTTGGGTATATTTGGAAACGTTGAATATTGGAAACAATTGTATATTTTTTCATTTGGGACGTTCTCTCTGAGGAGGCAATTATGCACAGACACCACACAGGAAGCTAGCGAGTGAACTGTTGTTCATTGGAACACAGCTTGTTTTCTTTCCCTTGCATCTATGACCCAAGGCAAGGCAAGTAGGTAACGATTCGTGTGACGTCAAACCCCTTCTCTCTCTCAGAGGCTCTACTTCTGCCTTCACTAACTTCCCTCCGTCACATGGTTTTTACGTTGCATGAGCGCCTTCTACTGATGGAATCTACCTTGATCAATTGGAATGGAGCTTTCTATGGAGCTGATTTATTGTTTATTGGCTTATTATTTATGGTAATAAGTGATATTCTGTCTTTAGAGAATCTGGCTGCTCTTCTTTGGTTCTGATCAGGTAAAACCATAGGATTAAAACATAAACTAGGACTTTGAAAATGATGTCATTAATTACTCACTCTCATGTCTTTCCAAACCCGTAACACCTTCGTTCATCTTCGGAACACAAATGAAGATAATGTTGATGAAACCTGAGATATTTTTCTTCCTCCATAGACAGCAACGCAACAACCACTTTCAAGGCCCAGAAAGGTAGTAAATACATGTGACTACAGTGGTTCAACCTTAAGTTTATGAAGCGACGAGAATACTTTTTGCGTGCAAAAACAAAACAAAAATAACTTTATTCAACAATTTCTTCTCTTCCATGTCATTCTCGTACGCTGTTTACGTTAGGCACTTCCAGGTTCTACATCAGAACTTCGACTCACTATTGGCCGACACTGGTCATGTGAGCACAATGACACATGCGTGTAATGCTGACTCAGGAGATGGACAATAATGAGCCGGAATTCTGATATAGAACCTGGAAGCACTGCACTGTTCACACTGTGACCCTGGATCACAAAACCAGTCACAAGTCGCACGGGTATATTTGTGGCAATAGCCAACAACACATTGTATGGGGAAAAATTATAGATTTCTCTTTTAGGCCAAAATTCATTAGGATATTAAGTAAAGATCATGTTCCATGAAGATATTTTGTAAATTTCTTACCGTTAATATATAACACATTTATTTTTGTGAGTGAATGCAGCACAATCACGAACATAAATGGAAAACCAAAGGCGATTTTCTCAATGTTTTTTTTTTTTTTTTTTTGCACCCTCAGATTCCAGATTTTCAAATAGTTGTATCTCAGCCAAATATTCTATCCTAAACCATACATCAATGGAAAGCTTATTTATTTAGCTGACATGAGGGTGAGTACATGATTAAAGAATTTAGAAAAGCCCACCATTCAACCCGAAATAAGTATTATAACCATTCCAATGACTCCGAAGCTGTTCAGTTAAGGTAAAAAAAGTTACTTAGTTCACCTTTAAACAACTGTGATGTATTGTTCTCTTTTAAAATGTTTGATTTTAAAACTCTGATATCATGTTTTATGTGTATACGTTATGTGTGAATATTCCCAAACTATCTAACAGTGCGATCTCTATGGGTTATGCAATTTAATTTTTATAAAAAATAAATAAATAAAAACACATATGTCTGTATTAAAAAAATATATATATTGATAGCCTAAACATGTATTTGGAATGGAATTAAATAACAAGTACTTTGGGTGTCTTGTTCATTTTATTTATTTTCACATAAAAGCAACATAAATTGAATTACATCCAGTTTATTAGCAACACTGTGCACGAGCGTGAATCCCGCGATATCCATCTTTGATCTCACAGGTGTCAGATCCACTACGAGAAGAGAGATCTGTCCGGCTTCCCTGCGCTTTTTTCACTCCTCCTCTCACTGCAGCCGCCTACTCTCGACTACATTTCAGGCGAGGCAAGGCGCATCTCAAACAAGCCTATGAACTTATGAATGCCTGTGAAAGACTATTGAATTTGAGCCAATCAGAGTAGGTATGGTGCGGAGCGGCACATGAAGCTCCGCCCCTTTCTGCAGGCTGCATCCAGGTGTTCTTTCCCTGCCTGGCAACCGCAGTCACCTGAGGACGGGAACTGCTCCCAATAACGTCACTTGTTGTTTTTACGACAGTTTGTTTCACAATACAACTTCTTGCGAATCCATCCTAGTACTATGAAGATAAAACAGTAGCAAAACTCGAGAGCTTGCTAATTTGAATGTGAGAACTTGTAAAATTAATATTTGTATTTGTAAGTTGAAATTTATACTTGCAGCTCTGATGTGAAAAGCTGCATCTATCGATTTGCACACACAGACAATACTCAGAACACCTGTGTTTTGAATTCGAAGTTGCAGATTAATAGTTACAAATGTGTAAAGTGTCATTTACATAAACAAAATGACAGGCACAATTGTGTACTACACATTTATCTTTGTGCTTTAGTTCAGTTTCGTTGTACAACCACAAGTCGGCACTCACAACCTCTCATATCTGGCAGTACAGCTTCAAATCCTAGCACTTTGACTTTTGCTACTCTTTTTGCGATATGCCTGTAGCAAAACTCACTCGTGCACTTGTAAATGCAGACTTGAGAGAGCAGAGTCGGGGGCGGGGCTGGGGTCGGAATGAAGTCATTTTATTGGTCGATGCCTCACCAATGAACAACGCCAGCCACAATGCAAACATTTGTATGCATATGTATCAGCTATTTTTTAAAACGCTTGGAAAATATTTTTATGAAATATCATTAGTCTTACTGGAATAGTTTTACAGAATATGAACGCAACGCGTTTAATTGAGACAGTGGTATTAAAAGACCAAACAGGAAACACCATATAGCCTATACAGAAAAAAATTGAGCACAGAATATGAACGCAACGCGTTTAATTGTACGTTTTCCTCGAAACCCAAGAAAACGCTTAGTGAGGCTTAATGGACCAACAGTTATAAAATAAAAATGAAAAACAATAAAAAAACACATAATTTGTTAATTTATTAATAAAACACTAGGCAGCAAGTTTATTTGCACTGAACACACATTTGCTTATATATATATGAAGAGTTCAGATGCTCGTATATTTAAATTCAATAATTTCACTTAAATGGCAGTGAAGATTACCTATTAATTATCATTCAAGTGAAATTACTGAACTTAAATATACGAGCTTGATAAAAATGATCATTCTATAAGAAAATTTCAAATGGCATTTAGAGGCTTTTGCATCTGAACTCTTCATATATATATATATATATATATATATATATATATATATATATATATATATATATATATATATATATATATATATATATATGTGCCAATTCCATTGCAATATGAAAATGCACCTAAATTATCTGATAAGAATGTAAAATGTATACCTTAATATGCAATGTAAGTCGGTTTGGAAAAATGTAAATGTTTTAAATATTCACCCTAGCCTAACTGTTGGACACACAAAAACAAACGAAACATAAATAAATTATATATATATATATATATATATATATATATATATATATATACGTACGTGTGTGTGTGTGTGTCTTTTACAGTCTATGGTATACATATATATAGGGCATATATATATATATGGCATACGTCATATGTTTTACGTCATATTCTGTGCTCAACTGCTTTTCTGTAGTATGCATTATAAGCATTGTGTTTACTGAGTTTGATAATTTCGTTTATTTATTTTAATATCAGTCTAATGCATTAAGCCATGTTAGTGTTTCAGTGCACGCGGGTTTCGTGACATCATCGAACTCCCATTTCATTGGCTAGGTGCCAACCAATAAAACGGCTCCTTTGACCCCCCCCCCCCCCCTCCTCCCGCCCCCCTTTCCCTCTCACCGCCTCTGAGTTTCAAGTGCACAAATTAGTTTTGCACCTAATAAATCGCGAAAAGAGTAGCAAAAGTCAAGGCGCGAAATTTGAAATTGCAGTGACAGATTTGAGAAGCTGCAAGTGCTTAATTGAGGAAGTACCGCGAATGTGCACGTAAGATTAAACGCAAAATATATATTACAAGTTTGTGTCTGTCGTTGTATTTCTGTGAATGGCATTTTACACATTTGTGTCTACTTGTCTGCAGCTTCAGATTCAGAATACAGGTTTGTGACTATTGTTTGCGAGTGCAAATTTCAACATTCAACTTCAGATTTTTATTTTACAGGTTTTCACATTGGAGCTGTGAGTGTAAATGTTCATGTACAAGTACGAATATTTATTGTACAAGTTCTCAAATTCACATTTACATGCTCTCGAGTTTTGCTACTGTTTTACCTTCATATTGAACCGCCCCTGAATTGTAGGCTACCTAATCGAGTGTCACGGAGAAAATTCGGGCATTTTTTGCGTCTACTTTTTATTAATTTTACGGGAGAGAAGATAAAGATATGTAGCCTATTACTCTTTCAGTAACAGATATTGGCTAATCAAATTAATCCATCATCAGTCGGCATGAAGTCTTCTGTCGAGCTTCAGTCGAGTTTTCAGTTATTTTCTCTATCTTCGGGAGCGACTGACAGCGACACAGCGGAACTGATTATTACAAACAACCACTGATCATCTTCATAATAAATTCAGGTTTTACTGACATCTACACAGCAATATGAAGACCGTGTTATTGTTCTCTGTGCTCTATGTTGCCATGGACGGTAAGCTTATTATGTTTATTTCTTAAACACTTTCGTTTCACTTTGTAAAATCCTATTTTTTTTTTTTCATTAATTCATTAATTTTATATTCTTTTTCTTACAGTTTCTTAATAAATGAACTATGTTTATGTATAGCCTTAAGGCACGAACAGTTTCCTGGCCGTGTTACACTTTTAAAGGGCACGACGAATATGCGATGTTTTTTTTATTATAATGGTAACACTTTACAATAAGGTTTAATTAGTTAACATTAGTAACTAATTTTGTTAACATGAACTAAGAATGAACAATAGTTCTACAGCATTTATTAAGCTAAATAATGTTAATTTCAACATTTACTAATACATTGATTAAAATCAAAAGTTTATTTGTTAACATTAGTTATAGCACTGAGAACTAACATTAACAAACAATGAACAGCTGAATTTTTATTAACTAACATTAACAAAGATGAATAAATACTGTAACAACTGTATTGCTCTTTGTTAGTTGTTAGTTAATACATTAGTTAATGTTAACTAATGAACCTTATTGTAAGGTGTTACCGATATAATGATATATTGTTGCCATATATGTCTGACACAAAATGTTGTTTGATCTTCTCTGTGCAAACTGTGTAAATTAATGCCACAGACAAAGAGTACATTTTTTAATGTTATTTTTTAAAGATCCTGATCCATCTGCAGATTGACAAGCTTTATCACAAGAAATACACATTACTTTGTCCTGTTGTGTTATTAATGAGTTTTGTATTTAGGAGTTTTATACAATTCATGAGCACATAATGAGAATCAAAGACCTTTAGAAAATTAGATTATTGTTTACCTTACCTGATTTGTTAGCCTAATATTTAATTAAAAATATAATTTAAGCAAGACTAAACTGTGTGCTGACAATGTAATCATTTAGCAGATGCTTTTATCCAAAGTGACTTACAAATGAGGAGAACAATAGAAACAATCAAACCAACAAAAGAGCAACAATATGTAAGTGCTTTGACTAGTCTCAGTTACATGTAGAAATGTGTTTTTTTTTTTTAAATAAAAAATAGATAGAATAGTAAGTGCTAGTATTAATGGGTCAAGTGTTGATGGCACCACAAAGCGCTGTTCACTTGCATATCTATATATTTTATTTTCGTCTAACTGTTCCTGTTTTATCTGCAGGAGTGTTTGGAGAGTCGGTGTCAGTGACGGAGGGAGATTCGGTCACTTTACACACTGGTCTTCCTGAAATACAGAGAGATGATGTGTTGCAGTGGAGGTTTGGAGCTGAAGGCTTCCTCATAGCTCAAATCAACAGAGGAGCCAATACAAGCTCTGTATCTGATGTTCCTGATGGGAGATTCAGAGAAAGACTGAAGCTGGACCATCAAACTGGAGATCTCACCATTACAAACACCAGAACTGAACACTCTGGACTTTATGATGTAACCAGCACCATAAACAAGATATTAAATGTGACTGGTGGGTATAATTTTTTTCTTCTAAATGTTGTAATTAGCATCTGCTCTAGTTCTCATATGCCTGGAAATGGTCATGAATAGCAGCTGAGCAGATGTGATTATTTAGTCGTAGAACCGTTTCTTTATGACCACAACACACAGGAGACTCATGTGCACTAACCTCTGTAGGGTCGCAAGTGTTGTTGCTTTATCCAGGAGATCTTCATGTTATCTTGCAGTAACTCTTTCTGTTTTTTGTTTTTTCAGTTCTGCCTGTAGATGCGGTGAAGTCAGTGTCAGTGCTGGTGGGAGATTCAGTCACTCTAAACACTGATCTTACTGAAATACAGAGAGATGATGTGATACAGTGGAGCTTTGAACATCTTAACTCTCCTATAGCTGAAATCAATAGAAAGACTAGACATTACTTTACATCTATTACATCTTATACTGATGAGAGATTCAGAGACAGTCTGAAGCTGGACTATTGGACTGGATCTCTGACAATCAGGAACATCACAGCCAAACACTCTGGATTTTATGAAGTTGACATCAGCATCAGCAACCGACACACCATACACAAGTCATTCAATGTGACTGTCAGCGGTGAGTAGCTTGTGCCTTTCAGGCCCCGGTTTCACAGACAGGGTTTAGATTAAGCCAGTATTAGGCCTTAGTTCAATCAGGACATATAAATATCTTTTATAAATGTGCCTTAGAAATATATCTATTTTTTTGTCTTTCTTGAGACAAAACAATGGCACTGATATATTTTAAGATATATCAGTGCAAGTTGCTTTTCAGCTCTAGTATTAGTATTTAGTCTAGACTAGACTTAAAAACCAGGGTTAATATAATAATAAATTTGATTGGATCAGCAAAAAAAAAAAAAAAGATTCAAATTATTATTTGCACTTGATAATTTAAGGTTAAAACAGATACCTATCTGGAACTATTGCAGTAGTTTAATAACTATTGTCCTCAAACTCTCTCAGGAAAGATTTGTACAAAAAAATATTTGTTTGTTTTTGACTCTAAAACCAAACTTACAGTAATATTAAAGTCGACATGTGCTGGTCTGTTTTCTTCCTTATTACGACGGAACAAGAACAAACATAGGGTGGGACTTGATTTTGTCCGTGGGGAATTGATTGGATTGTTGTGGTTTGTGTTGTGGAGAAAAGTCATCTTTCTTGCAAATAAAGCGTTACAGAAATCAAAATAAGACTTTACTGAACAAAGCAACAAAAGCTAGATGCCTGCAGAACACCTGAATTTTCCTTTGTCCAAGACACAATTATTATACCTTATTCTTATCTGTTATTTCGCAATAACTACGTGACATATAACGTCTAGTTAGATTCACCCCTCTTGTTTCCAGACCATTAAGTTCTACTGTACATCTTTTGCCTTCCTCTCTAATTTTGGCAGTCAACCCTCTTTCACAGGCAAAATGTAACATTCTCCAAGGACAATCAACTCACTTCTACAAGACACCTCTTAACATAGTCTTATTCTTTCACATCACCTATTGTTTACTGGAAAATCCCTGATTATACACAAACTTCTCATCTTGACCTTTGTAGTCACAGTCACATAGGCCATAAGGCCTTAAAGACACGGAGGACTTTTTCTAGTTATACAATTGTTTTCTATAGAATAGCTAAAATATTTCAGCATTTGCTATTGGTGTAAGTGAAAGGTTGCCCTGCCCTCATACCAGTAAACTCATCATCAGAGAAGATATGAGTCACTGCAAGAGGGAAAGTTGTTTTGATTCAAGATTAGAGGCACATGAATTTAAAACAAATAATGACGTGGACAGATAAATCATTTAGAATAAATACTGCAATATTCCATAAAAATAAAAATTTTGATTTCATGGTGACTTTAATTAGAGATTTCTATTTGTTGATGTGTACGTGTGGAAGCACATTATTGTTTCATCGCTTTAGCAGGGACTGCTTTTATTTTATTCTTAAGTACGCCCCTTCAGCACCAATTTTGGGTCAACAAAACGTTTATACATCAGACCCACAGTCACTTGATCTTATGATAAGATTTCTCTTCCTTCTCTTTATTAGTGAGTGTTTTTTAACTGCAATGTTGGTTTAATCTTCTGTAAGCATTTCATTCTCTGTTCTTGTGTTTGTCATTACAGGTGAAGTGAGGACAGTGTCAGTGATGAAGGGAGAGTCTGTCACTCTACACACTGATCTTACTGAAATACAGAGAGATGATTTCATAACATGGATGTTTGGAGATATTATCCTAGCTGAAATCTATAAAAACCAGACGTCGCT
This sequence comes from Rutilus rutilus, assembly GCF_951802725.1. Taxonomy (NCBI): domain Eukaryota; kingdom Metazoa; phylum Chordata; class Actinopteri; order Cypriniformes; family Leuciscidae; genus Rutilus; species Rutilus rutilus. Next base: position 9,092,479 of record NC_140222.1, on the reverse strand, counting down.
GGACCAACTATTCTATACATATGATGGTGCTGATGAACGATTCAGAGACAGACTGGAGCTTAATAACCAGACTGGATCTCTGACCATCACAAAAAGCAAAACCTCAAACTCTGGAGTCTATGAAGTGAAGATCAACAGACATGCCATTTACCTGAGATTCACTGTTACTGTCAGTGGTGAGTTGATCAAGTGTAATCAGAGCTCTGTAAACAATCCTAAAGTTAAATGAACAAATTAAAAAATAATTAGAATTGTTGATTTGTAACAATTATATTAGAGGCTCAATTATGATTCAAATTAAACAATCAGATTCACATTTACTACTATAAGTGTTATAGTCAGATTTATTCACTCACTCTAATAACTGTCTCTCTTTATCTTCACCACCAGGTCTGTCTTCATGGGAAATAGCGGGGATCGTTGTTGTTGTCCTGCTGGTGTTTGCTGTAGTTGCTGTTTTGATTTACCGTCGCCCCAAGATCTCTAAACTGAAATGTAAAGTACATCATATTACATCGCTAATACAAGCAAGGGGAAAACCAATGAGCTTTGCTAGACTGCATTAAAGTTTGTTCAAATTCAAGTGGACGGTTGCATAAACTACTTTAATTAGTCTTACAAGTTAGTCAAATCATTTTTTTCTTCAAGACTGGTCGTAACTTTTCTAAGTCAGTTACATTAAAAGGCTGATCGGTCTAATTAGAATCTGAAAAACGAAGCAACTGCTAGTTAGTAGTTACTATATTTTAGGATGGTCTTGCAACTGGGTCGTGTTACAGCAACCAAAGTTCTTCCTTAAATTGGAACGTAAGGTCCACACTAAAGGACTAGACAACTAGCTAATCTGTAGCTAATCTACTTTATTTGGTTGTACTATTGGTTCTTAAGGCAGAACTTAGCTAGTCGGAGATCGAAAGCTCTCCTTCAAGTCATGCGTATGATGTGCATGTTTACCTTCAATAATCCAATATCAGCCTTGAAATACATGAGCAGAGGTTGTTTAAATGCCGTGAAGTTCATTTAAACTTTTGCCAAATGTATCAAACTGTAAAATTTACATTAAAGGGATAGTTCACCCAAAAATGAAAATATGTCATTACCCAGCTAACAATTTTTGGTTCCCATAACGTTAGTTTTTGGTACCCAGAACATTCTCAGAATGTTAGTTTATGGTTCTCAGAACGTTATTTTTTATGGTAACCACCCAGCAACGTTCTGGGAACGTTATTTTATTGTTACATAAAAATAAAACCAAAAAAGAACGTTCCCCTAACGTAAGTATTTGGTTCCCAAAAAAATAACATTAGGGGAACGTTCTGTGTTAACTGGGTAAATATGTCATTAATGACTCACCCTCATGTCGTTCCAAGCCCGTAAGACCTCCGTTCATCTTCGGAACACAGTTTAAGATATTTTAGATTTAGTTCGAGAGCTTTCTGTTCCTGCATTGAAAGTCAATGGACGGCATACTGTTCATGTCCAGAAAGGCAATACAGACATCATCAAAGTAGTCCATGTGACATCAGTGGTTCAATCTTTAAGTTTATCAAGCGACGAGAATACTTTTTTGTGTGCAAAAAGTAAACAAAAATAACGACTTTATTCCACTATTCATTTCCTTTTCTCTGGGCCTCGAGTTAGTTCACGTAGTGTTTTTGCGTAGCGCGTCTGTGTTGCACGTCACACATAGGCTCACTATTGGCCGACGCTGGTCATGTGTGGTGCGTGTGATGTACAACACAGACGCGCTACACAAAAACACTACGTGAACTCACTTGAGGCCCGGAGAGAAGGAAATTAATAGTGGAATAAAGTCATTATTTTTGTTTACTTTTTGCACACAAAGTCATTTATTCACAAAATGATCTCTCTCTTGAAATGTCAGCAAGTGTAAATGTCAGCTTAATCATAAAAGGAGGATTGAAGTCTGTCGGATAACACAAGAGCTTATTGATGAAGTTCAGTCAGTCTGATATTTTATTCCAACTGTTACTCCTGATCGAAGGCTTTTGTAAATACTAAGATTAAGGGTGCAACTAAAATATATTTAGTTGTGTGCAAGTTGTAACTTGGTGCCTTTTTACTTCAAAGTTAGGCTACATTGTAACTTGCACACAGCTGGTGCAACTGGTCTCTGGCCTCAGGGTTCAAATTGTTTTATCAAACTGTGAGTGTATGTGTACTTTATTTCCTGCCCTGTTGAAGCTGGTAACAAGCTGGTTTTAGATCCATTTTTGGGCTGGTCAGGCTGGAAGACCAGCTTTAACAAGCTTAGTCCACCCCAAACCAGCTCAGGCTGGTTTCTCTTGTGCTGTGAGTGTGAATGGGGTAGGTGAGAGATTTGAGATCTGAGTAGGTGAGAGATTTGGAGCGAATGATCAGTGCTGATTTTGTTCATTTTTGGTTTTCTTGTTCTGATTTCTGTATTTCTCTCTGTTTCTGTGTGCTGCTGACACAGATGCAGTGAAGTCAGTGTCAGTGATGAAGGGAGATTCAGTCACTCTAATCACTGATGCGGAACTACAGACAGATGATCTGATCCTGTTGCTATTTGGAGATGAAAATGATCCTATAGCTGTAATCAAAAGAGGAGATATCTTTACATTGAATGGTCCTGATGAGAGATTCAGAGACAGACTGAAGCTGGATCATCAGACTGGATCTCTGACCATCATGAACACCAGAACCTCAGACTCTGGAGAATATAAACTACAGAAAAGTGAAAGTGGAAAAAACACATTCAAGAGATTCAGTGTTTCTGTCTCTGGTGAGTGAAATCTTTCAATGTAATAGTGATTTTATTTTACATGAACACTGCGTGAATAATTTAAAAGGAAGGACTATGACTAACAGAGTAATCATGTGAATTTAAATAGTTATCTTTGACAATAACTGTTTTGTTCTTTATAAATTATAATTATACTAAAATATAAAGTCTAGAGTTAAAATAATAGCTGTAGAATGGTAAAAAATATACAACAAGGAGAGAAAACAAAATGTAGAACAAATTCAATCAATTTTTTTTATCTGATCGTAAGTTAATAAGTTCTGATCAAACCTGTTTCCTGACTAAAATAAATACACTGATGTCTAACGGTTTAGTGAATCAATTCCACATATTACAGTAACTTGTCATACATGAGTCAAAGACTATGATGGTCCAAAACACAGATACAGTACATGGGAATTGAGCCATTTAACTTGTATAATAGATTTATAGCTACATTTACATTTTTATAATGAGAGCTTGAGTTCATATGAGACACTGAGCATTGCTTTAGCTGCATTTTACTATGGTTTGTTTTCTTGTTCTAAATTCTCTACACTATTGTCTGTTTTTGTGCTGCTGTTACAGAGTCAGTGTCAGGGATGGAGGGAGAACCCATCACACTGAACACTGATGCTGAACTACAGACAGATGATGAGATCCTCTGGATGTTTGGAGACAAAGATTTTGTCATAGCTAAAACCAAAGGAGGGACCAAAGCGACCACTACAGATCATGGTCCTGATGGGAGATTCAGAGGCAGACTGGAGCTGGATCATCAGACTGGATCTCTGACCATCACAGACACCAGAAACACAGATTCTGGAGCGTATAAACTACAGATCATCCGAAGTGGAAATAACTCATTCAAGTTATTCAATGTTTCTGTTTCTGGTGAGTAACTCAAATTCTCCAGTGTAATCATGACCTTATTTTAGATCAACACTGTGATCAGTCATTTAGATCAGGGCACCGCAATCCTCTTCTTGATGATCTAGCTTTCTGCGTAGTTCAGTTCCAACCCTAATCAAACACACCTGTTTGTAACTATCACGTTTTCTTGAAGATGTTAAGCTGCTTCAGGTGTGTTTGATTGAGGTTGATGGTGAAATTTGCGGGAAGTAGTGATGGGAAACCGAGGCTTTCTGAAGCGTTTGAGGCTTTCATCAAATTGTGCCGATAAAAGATTCATCATTACTCTAAGCTTTTAACACAATGCGCATTAGTGACATCTGGTGGTCAGACTTGTTTTCTCCACCATATCTAACAAATCATCATGGAGCAGATGTGACCAAACAAAGCTTCTGAAATCTGTGACACAGAAGAGTGGAATCAATCTGGGATCAATACAGTATAATCTAATCTGATCTAATCTTATCTAAATTAATTTGTGCGAATGAGACCACAACTCGTGTCATGGGTAGCCTGGTCAATGGATTCACATATCGATCAATAATATAAAATATACAAGTGGGCTATGTGATCATAATAATTGACACGAGTAGTTGAAAAATATTTTGGGTGAGCTTTAAACCCTTATTTTCTGTTCGGGTTCTCTGAGACCCCAGCTATAAAACATGATTAAATGCAATAGAGGTGTGACGTTTATTCAGTTTCTGTCTGGTGTTGAGATTCTAGTTGACTCAAAACTATTCTACTGAATCCCAAATAACTGTATACACACACACACACACACACAAACACACACAACCAAGTCCATATAAAGTCGAACACTATAGATAACGGCTGTGACGGCTAATATTGCCCACAACCCATTGTATGCCGGACAAGGATTCGATTAGAACTACAAACACAGATAAAAAGTGTTAAAAAAAACTACAAACATGGCGGATGTGTGAGTCCTGCGATTACGTACTGAGGTTTAGATAAAGGATCTATGAGTGATTAATAATCAGTATCTAACCTGACGAAAAGATATTTATTATCCACCTTATATTTCATCTGCAACAACATTCTGAACTTTTGTAATGATGCATTTAATCATTAACCTTAAAATGCATCATTATGCAAATTGCAAACACATGAGGGAGAGTCTCTGCATGAAAGACCAACGACTGCTGCTAAATCTATCTCCGAAACGGTAGGAAATTCAATTTCAGCAATTAGACGACTTTGAAAATCGTTTAGTGTTCACGGCATTATCAGTTTGGATCAAATCTTGAAAATAGGTTGTTCAAAAAAAAAAAAGTTTCTGAAATGGCATTAGATCACGTAATCCTTCAGTATGTGTTGTTCAAAACTGTTTAGTGTGATAAAGATACTTTTTCCATCCTGAATCCACCCAGCATAAGGTACAAAATGTAATAAAACTTGGTCAAATATTACTATCATGTAGTATATAAACACAATTATATTTTGGACTGCTTTCTGTCACTTCAAATAAATAAAAAGTGACCCGACTGACTGACTACCTGTTGTTCTTTTCTATAGCTAGTAGTTCTACATTGTGATATGTAGTCTCATTCAGAGCACTGGTATCTAGATTTAAATGGAGTTTGTTTGACTAGCAGATTCATGTGATTTCTATTAAACCGATTGTTGAACTGTATCTGTACAATTGTAAATAGATGATTGTTAATAAAAAAAAAATCTAAATTAAATGATCTGATAAATTCAAAATCAATACATTCAAAATCAATTTCCTAACAACAAAAAAAAAAACACTATTGAAGAGAACATATTATGCTTTTTTCAAAGTCTTGATGTTGTTTTTGGGCTAGAACAGGTTAACATGCTTGAATGTTCATGATTATCCTCATATTCTCCATTGTTGCAGCTCCTCTCTTCCCATTCTGTAAGTAATAATGTGTTTAGTTACTGCTCTGATTGGTCGGCTCAGTGTGTTGTGATTGGTTAAGCACTTTGGGTGTGTTTGGTAAATGTCCCGCCCCTCACCCACTTCTAACTAACTCAACCAGGCCCCGCCCCTTTATTCTGTATATTAATTATTTAAATGAGGAATATTGTGACGTGTTCGTTCCCTGAAGAAAACTCAAGACTACAATGGAGGCGTTTCAGGAGTTCAGAAACACTGATATAGAGAAGAACTCCCGCTGGAGGGACTTTCTGCTTTGTTACTTTGCAGAGCTTTTTCATGCTCAAACAGCAACATTACACACTGAAGAAAGATGAATATGGAAAAAAGCTGAATATTTTAAACATATTGACTTCAGATGGTTTAGATATTATATTATATATTTGTGCTACACATTTCTTTGGTCATCCTCCATACAAAAGCAAAGATTTTCATTAGTCATCTGTGTTTTATTTCAGGTCCCACTGTATTCGGAAGTAAACCAGAGGAAGGGCATTTATTGCAGTCCATGTATTGCCGTCAAAGATCTATCAGCAATGAAAGCTAACTGGCCAAAAAACTGCGCTTGAACACACCAACAGGACTAAAGGAGACGGTCAGCTGGTATGTGTGTCCTGCGCCTGCGTGTAAGGAAATGTGTCTATATCAGCAGGTGTCAATAGTCTATTTTAGTCATTCAAAAAGGGAAACCGAAACTGGGATTTCAGATACAAACTGTGACCAAAGCAGCTTTTCAATACCTTCTTCAGTATTTCAAGTTGCCTCATGTTATTATGAAAATATTCATGCCTTTGATACAGACAGAAGGCTATCGTCTTGACTTCTTTGCTCGCTTTCATCAATTCTCGTGCGCTGACTCGTTCACTAATCTGAACAGCCAATCAGAGTTCTCTCTCTCAGCGACGGACAGACACCGATACAACATGCTGAATGATTAAACTTGTCAGCACATTTAAGGGAATTTCTAAGTATTTTTGCAACACTAGTGTACATAGATAGACTGTAGTGTACTCTTTTATGACAACATATCTTGGTTCATTTGTCAGAATTTGCCTGCCCAAAGCAAACATGGATTGAAAGTCTTTTGACTATTAGAAAGTCTTGTTAATTTATATGTTACTGTATATTGTTTGTAATAAAGTTAGGTTTTTGGGGAATTTTATCACAGTTATTTGTTTTAGATTTGACTTTTGTTTTAATTTTGTTCATTTCAAATAAAGAAAACATAGGGATAGTTTGGTTTGAGTCTGTTCATTATTTTAAAATGTATTTAATTTAATTTTAATTTGAGATTTAGACCTATCTGAGTGTATGCCTCTGTATATCCTCTGCCTATGGGCATAAAGCAGTGATGCCTATGTAAATCAATTCAGTAGATGCTATTCAGTTTCCATTTTAAGATGTTTTATTGGCATAACAAATATTTTTTTTATATATTACCAAAGCATTTGCAGCATACAATTAAAACAAAGTGTAACTGACAGTACAGAATAAAGTGGGGGAAAATGAAGAAATTAATCATTTTGGCCACCAGATGGCCACATTGTACACCCTATTGAAAATTTTCGAGCAATGAACCATTGTAAGCATCCGTGGTTTGCAAAGCTGAGCCAAAAATATATTTGTATGTGCGTGTAATAATAACTGCCATTAAACAGATCCGATTCACTCATAACCGCTATTTATCAAAATGCATAAATGTAAAACACAGAGCTAAGCTGCAGCTAAGTGATTTATAGAGTAATCGATACTGGATGGTGAAGTCAATCTTGGGAAGGCTAATTCCTGGTAATGAACACTAGATAGCGCTCTAGTGCAGGAAAAGCTGTTTGGAACTCGCTTTATGAATAAATCAGGCCGATTAATGTTTTCCTTCACTTTATTTGGTAAGTGTTAGGCTGTTTTGTGCCTAGTACAATTCATTGTGGGAAACTGCACTTTTCTGCAGACATAAAAAATGTTGTTTCGACCCAGTTTTGGGTCAAATATGAACAAACCCCCCAAAAATTAGCCCAACGTTTGGGTTTATCCACATTTGACCCAAAGTTGGGTTAAAACAACCCAGTATTTTTTAAAGGGTATAGTGGGTTTTTTATGGAGGTAAAACTGTGGTAATATGATATCAGATACCACTGTCATCCAAACATGAATGAACTGTATTACATAGATGTCAAAATTACGTTTTTTGGAGGCTCTTAAAATCGTTTTTTTTTTTCTGCTGGAAGAAGTTACATAATAAAGAACTTTAATATAGTAATATTATACTCTATCTATGGTATGTAATAATGGGATCAGTCACATGACATTTTGACTTGGGCAAAGGTTGACAGATGTCATGCATGTTTTTGACAGATAAAAACAGGATATGTTCATAATAAAAAAGGATGTGTGTGATATCAAGAATAGTTTGAACTCCTAAGAATGAACTTCTGAACTCTTGCTAGTGTTGAAAATAACAGTTTATCTACAGCATCACTGAGTATGTATTTTAATATTCAAGTAGGCCTATATCACTTTTATTTGAGATAATTTTATTTTCTAGCATCAGCATTCATGGATTATTCATTTTATTTTACATAAAAAAGAGGAAGTTAAGTTGTGGAAGTCTTTTCAACCATATGTTATGCACACACACACACACGCACAGACTCACAGTATTGCACAAATGTGGTACTAATAACCACAAGCATCCAGTAATACACATTTTCATGCAGAAGTTGTTTGTCCATCCAACAGATGAAACCACATTTCTATTCCAGATCTAAAGAAAGTAGACCACAGCAGGTTTAGTTTGACTCACAAAGTGTTGCTTGCGTTCAGAGAATCACATTCATGACATGATTCAATAGAATGCAATACTGTCAAAAACTCAAAAATCTGCTAATATTTGTATCACATACTGTACCAAATTAAAGGTCTGCTCTAACTCTTCAGATTTTATTGCTAAAGTTGTGTAGTTTAATTCTGAATTTGCACCTATAGAATAATGGCTATCATCTTGTTATAATGGTGTTTGATCTGAATGCAGTGAAGATTATTGCTAGAACATATAACATCATGGCTGTTTAAAGTCTGTACATATAATAGCTGTTGTATATAAAAGCGTGCAAGAGCGCTTCTCTGTTGCTATAGGCAAGGCAAGGCAAGTTTATTTATAGCACATTTCATACACAATGGCAATTCAAAGTGCTTTACATAGAAGAAATTAAAATAATAAAAAGAAATAAGAATAATTAAAACAGTTTAGAAAAATAAAATTAAATACAGTACAGTACAGTACAGTCGGACGAACAGCGGCACAGTGCTCATTCAGTAAATGCACAGCTAAACAGAAGTGTTTTGAGTCTGGATTTGAATGTGACCACTGTAGGAGCACATCTGATCTATTGTGCATCTATAGCCATTGCTGTTTGTCTTCCCAGCATGCAAGTGAACCGTAACTGAACACATCACGATTGATGAGGATTTTTTGATCAATGTTTGGTGACGACACCTGTGTACACCTACCCTGGTAATCCAGAGTTCTCGCGAGAGCACAAGTTGAATTTGCTCAGCGAGTTACTCTGGTGTCAAGTAATGATGCTCATTAAATATGCCCCTCGATCTGAGCTGCACCAATCACATCGGGTTATCTGATATAGGCGGGCCAGAGGCGAGATAACGACAGCGCTGTTTTTGCTGTTTTGCCGACTGGATACAGTAAGAGTCTAATTTACCAGTTAGCTCCGCTGGTAGCTAAGCGATAACTTGTTGTGATTGGTCATAGTGTTATCCAGTTGTGTGCAGTGAGATTTTCAAATGGTGCCACCCCTCAGGCTGGCCGATTTTCATTAGTCGATGCCAGACCATTAATCTTTCAGATTTAGGTCTGGATTTCCAGGCTAGCATACACCACCTCTTCCTCCACCTTTACTCCCTGAAAGAAAACACAAACACAGAACATACAAAGAGACAGGAGACAGTAAAAGAGTTTGCCAGAAACTGAAATCAGTTTTTTAAAGTGGTAAATTATGTTTTTCTGCGCAAGCAAAGCACTCGTGTAACTTCATCAAACTGAGGTTAAACCACTGGAGTCAGATGGATTACTTTAATGATGTCTTTACTAACTTTCTGGGCCTTGAAAGTGGTAGCTGCGTAGCTGTCAATGGAGGGACAGAAAGCTCTCAGACTATATTAAAAAATATCTTCATTTGTGTTCAGAAGATGAACGAAAGTCTTATGGGTTTGGAACGTCTTGCTAGGCGGTATGACCAAAAATCTCTATCACAGAATAATTTATGATTCTGGCAGTATCACATTATGGGCCTTTATAATGGAAAAGTAGCTAATTTTAATGTCAGGAGTAGATAAAAATGAAAACAGTGTGATGTCAAATTAATGTAATGTAAAAACAAAAATGTATAATGAAAAATTGGGGCGGTCAAATCATTTTATAAAACTTGAACATTTTAATATATATTCAAATTAAAATGTAAGTGCAAAGTACTGAACGCGGAGGTTTTCTTTTAAATTGGCAAACTTAAATTGAAAATTTTGTGATTTTTCCTTTTACATTTTTTTTTTTCATTACTTTAAAAAGTACATTCTACTGTACCATTATAGTTCCATTTTAAAAATCACCATTTATAACTGTCAGTACAGAGCAACTTGAAGTAGAATCATATGTAAGAAAAAGTATGTTATCTCCCTCTAGAGGTAAAATTATGTCATAGCTTAATTTTTGAGGGCGTTTACAGCTAGCACATTTAAAGGTATAGCGGAGGATTTTCTTTTTCCGGGTGGATCCTCAAGACTATTGGTCCTCCTAAGTGTCAATCATTCTGGTGATATGTTTACGTAAGGCCGTCGTACGTGCTCGTCGCTTTCTGCGCATGCGCACTTTCAGGTGTATATGTGTGGTGAGCTACGGTTTCAGCCATTCCTTTGAAAATGTCTGAGGGCCGCAAGAGAAAAAAAGTCTACGAGGTGTATGAGAAGAAGAGAAAGGCCGCAGAAGATAGAAACAAGACCAGAGTGTTTTTGGGAGAATATTTCACACGCTGGCGTGCGCTAAAAGCGCAGGTTGGGCTTCCCACTGATGCCTCAGTCGCGAAGTTTCTACTCGACAGGTAAAGTTTGGCATGCTGTTTGGAGAAATCCATTTAAAATCACTGCTAGTAAAAGTCAATGTAAGCTATGATTAGCGATGCTAGCCCTGGCACAGGTCACGCACCGCGCAGACACGGTAAACATCTCTCGTACACACGTTTAATAGGCGTTCCCTCTTGGGAGCAGGTGGTGCGCATGTGCATTTTTTCAAAAAGTGGAGAGGGCGGTTCTTTTCTAAAATTCGGGAAAATCCTCCACTTTAACAGTTGAAATGTAGTGGAAAATGTAAACATCACTTATATGTTTAAGATTTAAAAACATAAATTTGAAACACAAAGATAGATGTGGAACATTCTGACTTGATATGTTCGATGAATAAAAAGGCAGTCAATTTCCGGTTTATTTTTTTAATGCTTTATTATCAACAAATAGCATGTACTAGAATAACTTCCATACATCAGAAAAACATTTCACATACAATAATTGACAAAACAAAGAGAAAAGGAAAAGAGAAAAAAAAGGAAAAGAAAGAAAACAACAGTGAGGGTACAAATCTATATAGGCTACTATTAAGCATAAATATATTTTTATATGAAAATATAAATTAAGAACATATTACGTAAACATATTGTTTTAATTGCTTTGCTATTTTTAGATTTTTAAATCACATCTATATCTATATTTTAATCTCTTTCTTAATTAAGCACTGTGTTTCCCACTTGCGAATTTACATTTGTGAATATGAAATTTACATAAAAAATTAAATTAAATTTGTGAAACCAGCATCCCTTGAGCAATGACCCTTAATACAATAACCTTATATATCACATATTTATAGGATAAGAGAAAATAATTCAAAATATTATCAGCAATAAATCTCACAGTAATTTTCTAGAGACACTATCTTGGTAGGACCAAAACATATGAGAAATGGTTTCAGTAGAAATTTTTAAATAAAGTTCCTTCATTATTAATAACTGACTAACTAATAACAACCCGTTCCTTAACCAATTTTTAAAATAATAAAGATGTATTCCTGTACAAAATATTGCCCTTATTCCAGATAAAGAATGTTTTCCATGTCAATTAATGTCAATTAATTTACATTGTGTGTTTGTCAACTGACTGAGCAGAATAATATATTTTTGCTTGTCTTTTCAATAATTGGGAAAAACAAATGGAGGGGCACCTAGTCTTATTATCTATAATTATTTTAACCTCCAATTATGTGATGCTTTCTCTTACAGAAATGTTACAATTTGAGGATTCCAAACAGTTGCCAGCAGCTCACATTTATTGATATTAAAGTCACCCTGAAGTTGTCCTAGGTGTTTATTACTTTCTTCTTTCAGAGGAATACAATCAGAGTCATATATATATATATATATATATATATATATATATATATATTTTTTTTTTTTTTTTTTAATGTCCTGGCTCTTCCAAGCTTTATAATGGCAGTGAATGGCTGTTTCTGTTTTAAAGTCCATTAAAGTGCATCTATCTGTCATAAAAGTGCATCTATCCATCATAAAAGTGCATCTATCCATGATAAAAGTGCATCTATCCATCTATAAAGTTACTACACAGCGCTAAGATATCCAGTAAAGAAAGCATTTGAATTCGCCACAGAAATAATAGCATGGCTGCGGGCTCTAGTGAGAAGCATTCACATTTCTCCGTTATTAACCTTAGATCTCTATTAGATCAAACAGCGCTGACGTGGAAACCAGGAGCAACATTGTGCCGTAAATGAACTAGTTATAGGCTTTAAGTCCACAGATCAGTAACATTCACCATGGATTTACTGTAGTAACACTAACTGTAATGGAAGTTTGGCAGGAATAGTAAAATGCTTTCAAGTACATCACACATCTTTTTCCAACATTAGTCTCGATTAGTCGAGACTGTTTTCCAAGATGGATCTGTAAACGCGTAATGTACTGTCTTTATAAAGTATCTTCTTATTAAACTGTCTGTACACTTACAAAGTTCTCAGTGCTTCGGTTTGCATGTAGGGACCCTCATTATGCTACCGTGTTAGTGTGAGGCTATTTTGAGCCTTGTTAGTGGTATTGACTAGTGATTTACTTTTACTTACTCTGTGCCCCATATACTAGCGTTATAAGCTAATCTGTTTTTAGAGATGAAACTCTTTACATTCGATTTTCATGAAAATGCATCCCAGGGAACGATCGACTCGGTAACCATGTGTTAATTACCCCTAGGATCATTTTTCACCGGAATTGTCCTTTAAGGAAACAACATGGCAGATTGCAGTTGTTTGTTGCCAAACACAAGTCTAGCAACAGAATCAAAAATTATAAACTCTACTATTGTAGACTCTGTGTTGCGTGTGTAATGTTATCAGCACAACATATCAATCCCGGGGTGTGTTTCCATTCTTACAGAATGCAATTGTATGGTAATTTTATGGGATCAACGCTCTGTGTGAAAGGGGCTATATATTTTACATATGCGTAGTATATGATATTTGATATGATTTCTCAGTAATCGTAACATTTTTGTCAAACATCAACATTGATGTATTGTGTACTTTTCCACAGTAAAACAGTTTTGCTTAAAGAGGAAGTTAAATTGTGGAAGTCCTATTAAATCGCACACTATTCACAAGAACACACACTCACACTATTCACGTCTGAAAACATGCAAACACTGATGCACATTAACCACAAACATCCAGTACAGACACGTCTTGCACACACTCTCGACAGACGAAACCACTTTTCTTTCCAGATCTAACAAGACTTATGCCTTCTGTAGTATGATTCTCTTTGCATTACTGTAAACAGACACCAATATCATATATGTTTGCTGCTAATATGTATCAAATTGTCATTCTGTTGATTTTATTGTTAACGTTTTATGTGAAGTTTTAATTTGACACTCAGAATGGCCATCATCTTGTTAAATAATGACATCTGATCTAAATTCATTGAGGAGAATAATCTGCTGGAACAAAGGAAGTGGCTGTTTCCAATCTGCTGGATTTTTCGGAACACACAGAAAAACATCAATAAAACGTATGAAAAACATATATAGATATAGCTATACACAGTAAAATGTAATTAGTTAGACATACTTAAAAAATGCATGCAAACCGATTGCTTTAAAAAAAGTAAAGTGGAATAGGAATAGTATGTTCTACTGACAAATGCTTAGTATACTTCACTTATACAAGAGTAGTAACTAAAAAATTATAAATAATAAAAACAATTTAATTGTTCTTATTGTTGTGTTTTCCATGCTGAATGCTGACTCAACATTGGTTATTTGAATGAAATCATCACAAATTTAGAGGGATTGTATCAACATGATCATAGACTCTAAAAAAAGACTCTAGACTCATAGACTCTAAAAAAAAGACTAGTTCATAATTTAGTTGAAATTTTAGTCACCTTTTATAAATAACCTATTTATTACTTCCCTTACTTCCCTTACATTACTTCGCTGCATCAATAGGAAGAGAATTACAATAATTTAAATTAAGTTCAATGTGCAACCAAAGAGAACACTGATCACCATAATGATGAGTTCAAACAAAAACATTTTAGGAAAATCAACATCAATTTATGAAGTCAGCGAATGTGATGTTTTCAAAAAAAAAAAAAAAAAAAAATCAGTTTTGACAATTCAGCATCAAGATAACTTTTGAAAATGAGTGAATGCAACTGAAAGATAACTGAAGAGAAGGAAATTAGTGAGAAGTCTATTAAGAATTGCCCAGCATGACAAAATGGCACTCACACAAATCAATTAAAGGCATAGTATATGAATAGTAACGATTACTAGATTTTTACAATTAAGTTAAGGCATTAAAGGATTAGTTCACTTCAAAATGTAAATTCGTCATCATTAATTCACCTTCAAGTTGTTTCGAACCTGTAATCATTTCTTTCTTCTGCTGAACACAAAAGAAGATATTTTGAAGAATGTTGGTAATCAAATGATGGACCCCATTGACTCCATAGTATTTTTTTTTCCTACTATGGAAATCAATGGGGTCCATTAACTGTTTGGTTACTGACATTCTTCAAAATATCTTCTTTTGTGTTCAGCAGAAGAAAGAAACTCATACAGGTTTAGAACAACTTGAGGGTGAGAAAATGATGACAGTCTCTACATTTTGAAGTGAAATATTCCTTAGTAAAGTTAGTTAGAACAACTGTTAGATTTTATAGTGAAGCTATGTTTGCATCCATATACTAGTATGCAAATTTTGGAATATCACATAAAAACGCTGGATTGAAACGCCAAGATGCGCATAAGTTCTAAAAATGCAGAGCCGAATCTTTTTTAAAAATGTTTATCCAAGACATGGAAACACCTTTACCGTATAAATTCCTTGATGTACATCAAAAAAGTCATGTGACTTTGCCTCAACAGATCATGGGCCCTATAATACACCATGCGCAATGCGCAAAAGTGTGTTTTGCTAGTTTCAGTCCGACGCAGTTTTCATTTTCACGTCCTGCGCCACGTTGTTTAAATACCAAATGCATTTGCGCCCATTTGTGCGCCCCTAGCTGTGCTGGTCTGAAAACGAGGTGTGTTCTGGCGCGTTTCTATTTTGAGGCAACTGAAATAGACTGTGCCATTGACCAACTGAAACCTGGTCTAAAGTCAATGGCACAATATTTTTTTTTGTTATTTAAAGAGAGCGTTAGTAATGTGCGCCTATAGGCGGGTCCACAACGCACATACATTCTGCTTATAACACACACAGTGACACGCAGAAGCACACAAACATGTCAAATATTAAAAATAAAAGGATTACAATGTAAAAGATTAATATTGTGTACATAAAGATATGGTGGAATCCGGCTTGTCCCATAGATGGTCTGCTCACACGCTTTAACCTCGCGCACGAGCGGATCCATTTCCTCGCTAGAGAAAGGTTCAATTTTTTCCGCTTGCAAATTCCGTCATGTAAATAGCGAATCCGCCATGGTGTGAGTGCAACAGGCTTTTAAAGGGATTGGGAGATGAGACTCTGATTGGTTTATTGCACGTTACGCCCAAAACACACCCATTACTCATTAAGAGAATAGGGACAATCCTTTTAGACCATGCACCGAGAGCGACGACCATTTTTCCCGTCATTAAACTAGCAAAAGTGGATTTGGATTCCCTAAGTGCACTTGCGCCGTGCGCTTCAGACCATGCACTTAGATCCTTAAAATAGGGCCCCATGTGATTGGTTAACTGGACCAACCAGCGCAGCGATCTCATTGCACACCAAACTGTTATTTTAATAATTTTGAAATGTCTGTCATCAAATTTATTTGTTATAATAACCTCCTATAACTGTCTCACACGATTGTGCTCCCAAGCATCCCAAATATCACATGACAGCGTTTATTATTGCATTTCGTCTGTGTGCCCTGAGGTGCAAGTCAGTCATTTATTAGGTAAAAGAGCTACAGGCTTCTTCGGTTGCAGCAACATTCATTTTTATTATTGATACTTTGTGCCAATTTCCCCAGAAGTGATGCTTTTATTCTCTTGAATGCATGGGATGGAAACAGTGCTTTATTCACAATTTTTTTATGCGATATTCTAATTTGAAGAACTTAAAACAAAGGAAACAAAGCTTATGAAACACTTTTTGCCAGGAATCAATTAATGTACAGGAGATCAATTTGAATGCCCCATGATGCTGAACTTTTTCTGCATTTGATTATGTTTGACCTTCTGACCTTAAACACACATTAACATGCAGGATCACAATAAGCAAATCATTAAAATATGAAAAATATGAATCTAAATTACATACAACACAAATAAACATGTATGAACAGGTAAAATTGCTGTTCAGAGTTTGTATGCACTTAAGAAACTGGTATATTTTTGGGTTTTTGCAGTTGTGAAATGCTGTGTTAGCATCATGTTCTTGACCTGCACTCACATAATGGTTGCCATCAGTAAGCAGTTTTAACCAAACCCTCAAACCGTTCTGTTTCTTTGGTTATCTCTCACACACATGTGGATTTTATAAAAAAACAATGCTGCTTCTGCATTTGCATGAACACGAACACCACTGCTAGCACAGTGCATGTTAGCATGAACACCTCTTTTACATTTTAAACGGCTTTGTTGCAATAATCAGCTTTCTAGTGTGCATGTAAACCTCTTGAATGTAATCAGATGATCATTAAGGAAGAAACTTATCACAGAATTGGATTATCGTTTGGTGACGACACCTGCGTACACCACATCTTCCTCCTGTTTAGCACTCTGAAAGAAAACACAAACACAAAAGATACAAAGAGGGAAGTTTTAATAGAGACAACAGTATTGATAGTAAGCATTGGCAGGTTTAGTAAAAATAGATTAATGAACAAGCTCGAGGTGAAATCCAGAAAAGAATAGAAAGTTTTAAAATATTAAGTCAAGACTCAGTAACGTCCTTGTTTATGGTTATGTATTAGTTAATACAAATTTGGTACAGTAATTTGCATGGCATATCAGTGATATCATGTCACAGTCTGAACCGACCTTGAACTATGGCTGAATCCGAAATCGCCCCCATAGCCTCAAAGAAGGCATTATTTAGTGGTAGTGGTGTCTGAAACCATAGTGGACATTATTGAGTGCACTCAATCCCACAATGCACTGCAATAACGAGTGTACAACAGATGTACCCTCACCTGTTGTATGAATTTGCTCACTTGTTTTCATTCACTCCTTCAATTGAACGTTGTTAGTGGATTAAGGTAGGGAATAGTGATTGAGCGTTTAGGAAGCGATTTCGGATTCAGCCACTGTTTCCATGGTACCCGGAAACTCTTGAAACTGATGCGTTGAATACCAACTGGCGATTGGCTCTTTTATTTAGAAGGCGGGACTTATTCCGCCATATTGCGTGTTGTACTTTCTCCCATTCATAAGTAATATGATTGCACCGTCTTTGTATATTTATAGTCTTATGTTTGTTAGCCTATTATGCTGTGTTGCTTGCTGTGCTATTACACATAATGCGACAATATTCCCTTTCCTGTCCAACTAGCTTACAAGACATTGGATATAATTTCACACAGTTTCATTATGTTCATCAATGTTTTCTGTGATTGTATTGACTAGATCCTGAGCTCAATAAGAGTAATATACCCACAAGAACAGACACTGAATCTCAAGTGTTTGTGGTTTGCATATCAGGCGAAGACTGGGATCTAAACATTAATTTCACACTCATTTTTTATTTTATTTTTTCATCACTCTGACTTCCTGTTTAACTGTTAAATGTGTGTTGCACAATCTTTTCCCAGAACTGACTTCTCTTTTCTTTCTTTTTAGTGGGCCTATGAAGTCAGTTCTCCTCAACTTTTCAGACTAATGCAGGGTTTCTTGTAGGGGATGCACTCAATGAAAAAAAACAAAGAACTACTTTAAATTCTAGATTTCAAACCCTGGTGCACTTGATCCAACTGGGCATGTCAGATTAATGTTATATTCATGATGTACTTTTACACCTTTTCTACAGCAGATATATTACTACAAAATAATGTTCAACTCACAAGTAAATATGCATAATGTAGGTATTTTAGATTGTTATTTTGTAAATAAATTAATCAAACTTACTAACACCTCCCCAAATTCATTTGCAAACGAAGTTGTCATGTGACAAATCAGCTTTTTTTTATAGCCAATGGTTTACTCCTTGCCTGTTGTGTGGAATAAATGGATATTCTGTATTCTTTAAAACGTACACCTACTGCAGAGAAATCTGAACCTAATAAAAAAAAAGAAGAAAAAAAAAAGAAGATGCCAGAGGAAGATGTCTGGACCTGGAAAATATCATATAATCGGACGCACCCTTTGTGTCAGCAGTGTTCTACATTTACGTCAAGATGAGAACCGTTTACATCCAAATTTTATTTAATTTACACAAAACCAAAACATACATTTTCAGGAAGATTTACTAAATATAACATTTTTGCACCCTTGTCTGTGTGTGTCTAAGCCCAACATATGCCAACAGTTTTAAAGCAGTGAGGAATTCACACACGTGCTTAATAAAAACCTACTTTGAATTTGTGTTGACAAACATGTTTATTTCAACATGTTTTTTTTGCTGTTTAGCAATAAAGTAATCAGTGTGTGATGTATCTATAGTGTCCATGACAACCTTACATGCCTGCTGATTTAAGTAAGTGAAGTGAAGGCCAAGTATGGTAACTGTGCATTTAACCCATCCAAAGTTCTGCAGCGAGTACTGAAGACACACTACACACACACACACTACAAACCATGGACACACATACACCCACCCACCTAGTCATTCACTGTGGCGCCTGGGGAGTGATTGGGGGTTAGGTGTTTTGCTCAAGGGGGCCTGTATTGAGAATCGAACCAGCAACCTTCGGGTTACAAGTTTGACTTTCTAACCACAACTGCCCCTAAAAACACACGTTTGCCAAGGTTTACTGGTTGGCCTTGATGCACACACGTATCGCCAAAGGCACTGCTTGGACTGCCACTAGGGTGCAAAATGCAACAATCATATGCAGATATCAGAAATGGTGCAAAGGCAGCTTTACTTCCAGTCAGTGTAGACAGACTTTCAAATAGGTGATATCTACAACAGATTTGAGCTTTAGGCCTTGTGATACGTTTTCGGTTGAAAACACATCTTTCTTTGCCTTCTGTCCACACTGAGCTTTTTGGGGGAAAAACGGCTTACGCCTTTTTTTGCGCTGTAGTTTGAACTGTGAAAGATTAAGTATTTAAAAACACATGTTGTATTTTGACACATGTTGAGTCGTGACTCGTGACACATATTGAAAAGATATATATATATATATATATGTTGGTATTGTGCCTGTTAAGTGCAATTCACTTGCACAATTTACTTTGCTCACTCTTCATATCAAAGTCCTGCATAGATGAAATTTACAGGCAAAACATGAGAGAGGTTGCGTTTTAGACGTTGCGTTTAGAGTGAGTGCGACCTGGACGCATTAGTGAATGCTGAGATATTTTGCTAAATAAAATGATCCTGCCAGAAGAATTGCATGATAATTTTATTTTGTCTTGTTCAGTCTGTATCATCTCCGTGAGCATTTATACGAGACACACGCAGTGAGGTGAATTTAACTGTTTCAGTGTGGATGAGAAACTTTTGGAAAGCACTTGAAAATGCTAATGTGGACAGAGAATGTTTTGAAGCAAAAACACCGTTTTCAAATCTATCTGGATTAACGTAGATGTAGCCTTAAACACCTACATTCTCACCTGAAAAAAACAACAACATAAAACTACATTTCGTGACACAAATAGCACTAGAATTTAGAAATAGTTATGTGGGTTTTCTCCTCCATTATTGGCGCTCACCGAAAGCATTCTGGGATACATGGCTGCCTAAAGTCTGCACAATTCACCTCTCGATATATCCTCGATAAAAGAGGCGGATCGAGAACACATTTGAACTGGACTTGGCTAGATGTGAACTTTGAATTGGAACAGTACTTGGACAGCGACTGAGGACGTTTCTCAAGAACACAAGTACAGAGAAGAAACCACATTGAGAAATGTTTTCAGTCTCAAGCTGTTGTGATGTGGCGTGACGCAACAGTTGTGCCTGCATGGTGTAAACGTCAGGTGTTAGTGTAACCTGTTTTTTAATAACCCCAAATAATTAAAACCAATAGTTCTATTGGGAAGCATAACCATTCCCACTCATACGGAAAAACTATTAAACATCTAAATATGACTTTAAATGTGACACGATCTTACCGGATTCGGTGCGTTTCTTTTGTGGAATGTCGTGTCAGCGTAAGTGATCTCTTCCTCGCGGGCCTCAACTGTTTCAAAATTAATAATAGATGCAATAAATCAATAACATTAATCACTCAATCAATTTTCATCATACAAAATCCCTTTTATTTGAGCTGTATTATTAAAATGTAAACTCTTTAATTATAACACTTAATATGTTTTTACAGCTGTGCCAACAGTGGTAGGTAACACTTGCCCTGTTGGTCTGTTTTTCTGTGTTTCCTGTAGATGAAGAAGATCACGACTGCAACAATAAGCAACAGAAATCCAACAGCAGATGCAGAAATCAGTGCTATCAGATTTGGACCTGAGGGAGGACGTGAAGTAGAGGGTGGGTCTGGTGTTGGAGCGGCTGAAGAGGGACAGTTATGAGTGTGAGTGAGGAGAAAGTAGTAGATCTGTTACAAACACTATGAAACATCAGCAGCACTATAAAAGTGTATTGCGATGTCAGTCAGTGAGAGTTTATTGTGATGATAAACTCATTGTTTTGTTTCATAATTAATTTCGTAATACATTTTTCACCCTTTGTCTGACCATCTGAATGAAAAGCTTGGTTTTGGCCCTGGTTCTTAAGTCTTTAAAGTAAACATGACTAATAGAAGCCTGTTGAATACTGTTGTATATGACACTACTCACTGGGGGAAAAAACAATCTAAGTTGGCAATCTAGTATGTATTATCATAGACTATCGATTATATAGGAAATGGATCAAGAAAATGTCTTGTTTGAATAACTCCTAAGACCATTTGGTGTGTAGGAATAGTTGTTTGTTCTTATACTGGGCATCAGTGGTCAAATCAATAATGTTTTACTGTGGAGACGGTCCTGTGCTGACATGTTTCATAGTGTAATGTCATAATGTGGAGGAAGTAGAGAACAAGTTTTTGCTGCAGCTTTGTTTCAAAATATTCGGTACATTTTTGTAAGGAGGAAGTTTTGAGGTTTGAAACTTAAAGTATATTTTTATACAGTGACCTCTTAAATATCAAACGATGATCAGCTGTTCTGATCAGAAAAACTTGCTTCATGCTTGCATGACATATCGATTTAGAGTGAGCTTTACAAGTTTGATGTGAAAAACTATAACAGTATGAAAGAAGTAAGAGGAATTTTGTGAGTCATTATTTATGACACTACCAGAATTTAGAGGCATGTCTCATGGAATTACAGTGTCATAGAGAAATATGTCAAAGCTCAATATCACTAAAACTCTTTTTTTTTTCTCGGAATAAAGAAGAATTGTGTTAATAAATATGCAGAATCTGTAATATATAATAGAGTGAAATGTAATTCTTAACTTACCATAGACAGTAACATTGAATCTGTATGTAGACGATGGGCTTTTGCGGCTGATCTCAACTACATAAACTCCAGCATCTTCAGTTCTGATGTTCATGATGGTCAGAGATCCAGTCTTATTGTCCAGCTTCAGTCTGTCTTTGAATCTCCCAACAGGAACATCAAGGATCGTATTGTTCACTCCACTGGTTTTAGCTATAAGAGACCCGTTAGTTCCAAATGTCCACTTTATCACATCATTTCCATGTATTCCAGTAGCATTAATCTTTAGGGTGACTGAATCTCCCTCCATCACTGACACTGACTTCAGTTCATCAGCAAACACACCTGGAGAACACACACAAACAGTCTCTCAGACACACATATTAACGTTAGGTTTAATAACGACTTAACTAAAATTTTAAGTAGTTTTGAAATGATTGCAAACTTTGGAAAGGTAGAGAGATAGAAACCGTAAAAGTTTGAAACAACAGTGTGGAAAATATATGGTCGGGTGCAAAATACAGATATCTCAATTCATCTTCATATATTTTACATTTTCATTACAGCACCACAAAAATAACATCTTAGTGGAAAATATAAACACTTTGTACCTTAAAATGAGGATAACGTGTAATTTAACAGGACAATGAGAAAAATATAATTGATAAATAAATGAATAATGTTGATGAGACTAATACACTAAATCTGTAAATAAGTAATGTGAAATCAAATCACAAACATGAATCCAGACTACATCTCATATATCTGGGAATAAAAGAAAGATCACATCTTCTGACTGATTTTAACAGTGTTAGATTGATCTTTAGTGCATAAACAAAGTTTTGTGACTCACCAACCAGATGACAAAAGCACAGACAGAAAAAAAATAATGTTTTTTCCTTAACCATTTTCTTCCTTCAGCTCTGGCGTTTGAATGAGCTTTAGTGAACAGTAAAGTCTTCTTCTGTCTCTGTGTCTCGGCTGAGTGAGAATGAGTGTAGTCAGTGTGTTGACACTGTAGTTCAGTTTCACAACAGTGATCTTTTTTTTTTCATTGGGCTGTGCCTTGTGTTGATGCTGTATTGAGCAATCAAAAATAATCTTGCACTGGAATAAATAACTAGACTGAATACATCTTTAAGTGCACATAATTATTGATTCAATAATCGAACTTGTTGTGTTTGCAAGTTTGCATTTTGCCCTGAATATACAATTATTCTGTTGTCCTTCTGGAAGCCACACTTTTACTTTAGAAATGGTACAAAATTTGACCTTGTCCCAAATGTCCTGGCCCAAATGGCACTGCATGTTCATGACTTTACGATGTTTCGTTTGTCATTTTATGATCTTATATGCACTTCTACCTCTCCTCCTCGATGTTCACCTGTCTCTGTTTCTGGTTTTTCACCTTGCCTGTTTTGGGGTGTTCTGTCTGTTCTCATCCCTGGATGGTTTGCTCTTACTGTGACATTACTGAAAAACTAGACTTTTTTTTCTAGACTAGGCGATACAGCCAAAATTATCACAAAATTCTTTATCATATTATTATATAATATAAATATTTGTCACAATATTAATTTAATAAGGGAAATAAATGCTTTCCACATGTTTGTTATATCTTGAGAATGAATGTAAACTTGTTTGTTCACTTATTCTCCACAGAGTGTCACACCTGGACTCAATGAGGACTATGAGGAGGCAACGGGTAACAATTTAACAAGAAGCTTTATTCCAACAACGATTAGTTAACAGGTGCGGAACAGCGTGACTTAACACAAACCAGCCAAAGTGCAAAAGATATGCCGAAAGACATTTTGAACTAGACCATAATTAAACGTTGATCAACTTAAAAAAAATATATATCTATATATATCTATATATCTATATCTATATATCTATATATATCTATCTATCTATATATATATATATATATATATATATATATATATATATATATATATATATAATAACAATTAAACTATGATACAGAGAGAAAAAAAGTTTACAATTAACATTAGAAAGATTCGAATTCTATCTCTAAGTCGCTGTCAGAGAGAAAAAAAAATGTTTTGGCTATTTATTATTATTATTTTTTTGCCAAAGTGCAAAAGATATGCCGAAAGACATTTTGAACTAGACCATAATTTAACTATGATCAACTTAAAAAAAAAAATATATATAAAAAAAAATAATAATAATTAAGCTATGATACAGAGAGAAAAAAAGTTTACAATTAACATTAGAAAGATTTGAATTCTATCTCTAAGTTGCTGTCAACTTCGGATGCCACATCCACTTGTGCTGTGTTGGCAGATGTTGTTGGTTGGGGAATCCTTTTATGGTACGGATTGGATGCCGTCATGGAGCGCAGCATAGTGTTCGTCGGTTTGAAGGCGTGACACCCACCAGCATTCTTCACACACTCCGATGTGTGCAGGAGTTCATTCAGAGTGTCTGTAATGAGTCGGTTTCGTGGTTTTGTTTTGATTAGATTTACTTTTGAAAACACTCGTTCGCATGACGCATTTGAGTGGGGAAACACAAGCACATCCAGAGCAAACTTTCCCAGTTCGCTGAACACAGCTTTCCCCTGGAAATCCTCCAACGTAGAAATATGATGCCAAAATTCATCGACATCCATTTCTTTCGTGTCTTCACTCAAGGTCATGAGAGGCAATCGCCTCCACTGGTCATCAATGACTTGGAGACTGTCTGTGTCTGACATGTCAATTAGCCGTGGCACTTGTTCCATGAGGGGGAGCAGAGACGGATGCTCAACTCGTGCGTTTGCATCTGTTGCAGTGGCAGGAGAAAGGCATACAAGGCGGGTCAAGAGAGCATCATCAAAATCAAATCGTTTTTTGATTTCCCCGCAGGCAACCTGTAGAAAGTTCTGACAGCGCACATAAAAATCTGTCAGATTTGCTGGCGAAATGTTTGCCTGCTGCACATGCTGCATCACCTTTATGCCCAAGTACATTGAGCTCAGTGTGACTTTTGGGCCATTATTGATGTCAATGTCTTTCAGTGGAGTGCGCATGACATGGTCCCTATCCATGAACGTCAGAAGCAGATCTTTGTAAGTCTCGCAGACCTTGCTTCTCAATGAAGTGATCACCACCTTTTCACTCTGAAAATACTGATTAAGATCTGTGAATTTCGGTAGGACCCATTCAAGGAAATAATAGAAGAGGCGTAGAGACTGGTCATTGAGTGAGTGAAAAATAGTCTCCGCAGACCGCAGCAGTAAGTCTGGCCTCAAGCCACTGATCTGTGAAAAAAAGACGGAGAGCATCCCATTGCGCAGACACACGTTTTACAACGTCGTTCAGTGACAGCCATCTAGTCTGTGACGGTTTGAGCATTTTGTGGGGCTCAACATGGCAAAAATCTTGAAATTCTCGGAGTTGCGCAATACGTTTTGAGCTGTTTTTGAAGTACCCATAAATGTCTCTGGCTAAATCCTCACACCTGCGAGGGAGTTGTCTGCATGCCTCGCTTGCGCAAAGGTGCAGTGAATGGCACACGCAGCGCTGCACTGTGATGCCTGGAAGATCACTCCTGAGGCGGCTGGAGACAGAGTTGTGTTTCCCCATCATTGTGTTGCAGCCATCTGACCCGAACCCCACAATATTTTCGAGTGGTACACCTGCATCAGTGAATGACTTCATCATCTCGGCGTAAAGTCGTTCCGCAGTGGCTCCCTCTCTAGCATGTCTGTGGTCGTCTGTGTTCGAGAAGAGTTGTACCAGTTTCCAAAACCTGGTCTGAATCTTCCTTGGTCCCTCGTCAAAAAAACGAACAACTACACTCAGCGTTTTTACATTGCCTATGTCAGTTGATTCGTCAATCAAAACACTGAATTTCTTTCTTTTAAGAATTTCTGTTAGACTTTCAGAATAACAATCCCCAATGACATGCTTGGTTATAGCAGCCGTCTTTGTGCGCCCGAGGGTCATATTTTGGGCTATTTGTGAATCGTGGAAAATATCTTTTAAGACCAAGACCAAATTGTCTGAGATTCTCAGAGGTACGTTGTGCTCTGCCATGAACCCTGTTAACTTGATTTCAGCATTCTTCACAGATTCATCGAACTTTTGTTTTTCAGACGGTTTCTGTAGGCATTGTGCTATGGACCTTTGTGATGGGGCTAGATTTTTCTTTTTATCTGTATGTTTCTTGGACTTTCCATGATTTTTTAAAACCGTGATCTCTGCCACCATCTGGACGTTGCAACAACGACAGACTGCTTTAGCATCGTTTCCTGGGACAGGTTTTAGCCATCCTGCAAAAGTGGGGTCTTTTTCCCACTCTGTCCTATATGTTTGTGGCCTATGCTTACTTTTCCGCTGCTCTTCAGACTCTGCCTTCCTCTTTGCCCCTCCACTGTCCTCACCTTCCCTTTCTGAACTCATTTTTTTTTTTTTTAGCACTTGACTTTACTGCTTCGTTGATCTAAACCATAGAGTGATCTAAACTGAACTGTCTTCTTCGGCAAAACTGTGTAGTGTTGACGTGCGGGCGACACCGTGTGGTGCGTGCGTGCGTGTGTGTGTGTGTATACGTGCTTGCGTGCAGGCAGGCGAGCCTGCGAAATGATTCGGGCCGGGGTCAGAGAGAGAAGCGGTGTGTGTGTGTTTGGACGAACGACTGAAAACTCTGAAATTATCGTACATAATGGGATTTTTTTCATTATTGATCGTACATCGTACAGAGGTCAAAATGATCGTACAAATACGATAATTATCGTACATCTGGCAACACTGGGTAGAGGCGGTGCAGGTGAGCCGGAGAGGATGATGGGAACTGTAGTGCTGACGGAAACTAACCGAAGACAGTGACGATGACAGTGACAGTGATCGTGACACAGAGCAAGATAACCTTTCATTTAGGGCCCCATCAAATTCATTTTATTTTTTCCTAAATTCTGTTTTCTCCATGTATTTTTTTTTTTTATTAGCAAAATAATTTAGAATCAAATATAGATGTCTAATGAAATTAATAAATATTACTTTAGCAATTTAATTAAACTAAAAAAAAAAAAAAAAAAACGTTTAGTGTTTGAAATTAAAACATGGATGAAAAAATATATCGGCTGTATGATATTCCTTAAAAATAACACTATTGTTATTATTACTTTGGGAAAGTACATTAAGTATACAATAATAATATGCAGACTTATTTGCGACATGCACTGACTGGCTGTTGTTGTGTTTATTTCTGCTGTGTGATAGCAGTTAGATCAATCCATATTGAGGAAAAAGGTCCAGAGCGTATGATCGAAATGGACATAAATTTGTTAGAAATCTCTCTGATATCGTTTATCACCCAGCCCTAAATAGATTGTTTCCTGGATTTAGTGTTTTTTTTTTTTTTTTTTTTTTTGGATTGACTGGTTTATGTAATTAACTTTAACATGTTCTTTGTCTCAATGGCAGTTTCAGTCCAAACTCACAGTGTATTTATTGTGTGATAGGCTAACTAAACCATAATGTGAGTGAATCTATTTCTGGTACAGGAGAAGAGAAATTTTAAAATAATGATGATATGCCATCCTGAGTAGGGATTCAATAAAATAATTGAAAATATACCCATTTCTTAAATATAACAGCTAGTGTCATATAATTTTTAATTTTTTGTGCAGATTCTGAATATCTGCATATAACAATATATTTAAATTTAAATTTAAATTCACGTGTTGTAGCAAATTAGCTCAAAGGGATTTAGATAATTAACCCTATAAACCTGAAGGGTATAAGCAACCACTGAATGGAACAACACAAAATATGTATCGTTTTAAAGCTTAGACAATCAGCTTTTTAATGCGTCTATTTTGATCAACTATTAACGAGTGCCGAGTCTTCCCTCTAAAACGGAGTGTAGACCTACCGCCCGCGGGCGCCACCTAGCTACGAAAAATATTAATAATCCAATTTTTCAAAACTACTGCCTTGATCAACACAAAAAAGGGGTCATTTGAAAGCTTAGACATAGACTTTAACATTACAATTAATTTGTACATTTGATTATCTTTAAAGTAGTGCTGAGTTATTTGCTGAAAAATAAAAAAAGTTTTCATAATTTATGAAATACTTTTTGCACTTAATGTAGCCTACTGTAAAATATCAAAAAACATCATACAGCTCAGATAGTTACG
The DNA here is from genome assembly GCF_951802725.1 of Rutilus rutilus. NCBI lineage: Eukaryota > Metazoa > Chordata > Actinopteri > Cypriniformes > Leuciscidae > Rutilus > Rutilus rutilus. The sequence continues at coordinate 9,064,549 of NC_140222.1, read as the reverse complement.
GAGCCCCTAAAGGGACGCGGTGGAACATTTTTAGGATAGGAGTTAGTTGATTGGCAATATTTTCACAGATTCTAACTTAGGCCTATTTTTTATGTGCTATTACTTGCCAAACTAAGTGTTTAACCAGCATGAGAGTAGTGATGTGTAAACAGAATTTGGAGTGTTACAGTGAAGTTATTCAATATTATTCATAATATAAAATGTGAAGAAAAACCAGTAGGAGAGCATTGATATGTAAACCGACTTTGGTGAAACTACAGTGTGTAACTTTGCAGACTGTCCCTGCCCCATCTATGTTTTTTGTATGTCTAAATGCTATATTTTATGAAAACGTTATGAAGACTGTAATAACCATTTATAAAGTGGAAAAGAATGCAATGTCTAGTCTTGATTTCGTGGTGTTGCGGTGGTGCTCCCATTTTGAGCAACATATTGCTTGCTGTAGATCATGTGCGTGCTTTGGATCTGATTTTACTGTACTATAACAAAATTATTTCTTCTTTTCAGAAAACGAATACAGCACTATTTTTACAGAAAGGGTAATAGGAAGAGTTAGCTCTTCCATGTGATGAGAGTAAGGATGAGCTGGGCATGATAGGGATCTATTATTTTTGGTTTGCATGAATTCCAAGTATAAATCTAACAATTTCCAAAAGAAGTAGAAAAGAAAATCATAATTGTATTTAAAAAATACTTTTTTTGGTCCATTTTCCATTGTGGTACAGCGTTATAGCAACGTTTCCAAAAGTCTTTTTTATTTATTTTTTATAAAGCTGATTTCATGTAATAAAAACGTATTTGACAATATATTTCGCGGTTAGAACATGCATGCTATAGAGGGTTAAATGGTATTTTCTTGTAAAACGTAGGCCTACTCCAAATTATATTTGTTTTTATTTACGACTCGTTTCAATATCATATTTTACCATGTGGGTGGCGCTATATGCGCATGTGTCTGATTCAAACAAGCGGAAGTTCAGCCATGTTAGACACTGCACTGCGCTGTTTTTCGCTGTTCGTGAAAGACACAAGCAATATAGACATGTATGTTACAGCATAGTGGAAACCATCCAGATAATTCACCAACAAATGATATTCGGTGTAAATAGTCTCTATGTAAATCGGTTTTCGCTTTTTTTAATCGGCTCTTACTGTAGATCTCAGTTTGAGGGCGCGGCTTAGTACGGGTCTCTGACGAACACTCACAGGGCTTTAATAATTCTACGGATCATCTATATTCACACAACTTTACATCAACATGAAGAGCGCACTTAAACTTATTCTTTTCCCATTCTTCGCGATGGGTAAGTCCGTTGTTTTTTTTTTTTTTTTTTTTTTACATAGTTGGTGCACTTTCGGTTTCGTATTTCTATGCGCATTTTCTTTTCCATACTTTATTTTTCCTGCTAAATTTACATTATACCGTGATCACTTTTATCAAGATGTACCGCATCTTTTTGTATATTGTTAAAAAACAATGATTGCATATCTTTAGTCACAGGCAGCTCACAGTAATATTTAATGTAGACAGTGTCCATGTTTTCAACTGTTGCATGATTGGTCACAGTTGTTGAAGCCAGATTTAGGCCTAGTAAATATTTTTTTTTTTTACACTCCTATTTATTTGCAACCCTGTTATTTGCTTTAGGCTATTTTGTAATGTTATTATATAATAACATTCATTAATAATGGAATCTACCGCAAATCACAAGAGATTTCCAATGATCCGAATCTGAGTGTTTTATAAGTTTCATTAGCCTACCTAACTGTTTGTGTTTGTTCTTCAGGTGTGTATGGTGCCGATGAAGTGAAGTCAGCGACGGAGGGAGAGTCTATCACTCTAAACTCTGGTGTTACTGAAATACAGAGTAGTGATGATATGGAGTGGAGGTTAAATAAAATTCGTATATTCAGAATCAGTAGTGACAGCAGCAATACGGTCACAGTATTTGATGATACTGAAGGGGCATACGGAGGCAGAATGCAGCCGAACCATCAGACTGGAGATCTCAAGATCACAGACATCAGAACAACTGACTCTGGAGAATATATACTGAAGATCAGCAGTACCAGAGGGTCCTCTCAGAAGACATTCAGTGTCAGTGGTGAGTGTTTTTAATAATGTTATTTATATAGTTATCTCTCTATGAACAATTTAAAATCTCTGAAATTAGCATTTTTACAGATACAAAATCCGTACGGTCAGGCTGTGTCATTTATAGTTTGTCAGCAAAGTTTTGCAACATCTTTCAGTTAAAAATCAGACATTTAATTAAAATAATGATGTTATCATCTATTTGTCAAGAAAATTGACAAATCGATCATTTGATATTCATTTAAACTGCTTCATTATTATAGGACAAATCAACAGATTTCAGATTTATATTCTGTAGTAAAAAAAAGATACATGATTTTTGGTTTGTTGGTAAATGATTAATCAATCAGTGAATGGTGTCCCTCAAAACAACTGTGAGAAGTTTGTATTGTGTTGTTGGAATGAATTTAGACATGGGTGTAGAGGTCATCCTATTGAATCTGACCTATATAGACAACTGAGAATGTCTGTATTTCATTGGCTCTGTGATGCACTCTGTACAATACAGTTGAATCTTTCCAAATAATAGTCATACAGTTGTTTTTCAACAGTGAGCTTGTTAACGTTCTTTTTATGAGACCAGCGGCCCAGACAAAGCAGCTGGGAGTCAAAATTGTATATGACATCTCAGATACAGTTTATTTATTAACAAACATCTTAATAACAATCAGTAAAAAAAAAAAAGATATATATATATATATATATATATATATATATATATATATATATATATACATATATATGTGTGTGTATTAAATTATATTTATATATTATATTTAATTTAAAATCTGTTGTTACGTGACAGCAATAATTAAAGTTTGACAGCGCAGCTGCCACAAAATGATTATTGTCCCTGGTTCATTATTAAGATACTCTTGTAAGAAAGTAGCAGTGTCTGGGACAGACTTCAAGTATCACCTCCGCTTAAAAAGATGAAAACTAATCCTGTTTCCGTGAAATAATTAAGCTGCTCCAGAGCAGGTTTGAGTTTACGGACCTGTTTCTATATGACAGAACCCAACAATCCTGGATCATGTCAAATGTAATCCAGCTAATTAAGTTATTCACTTACGAAGAACGGGCCCCGGGTGGTGATAGCCAATGAGAACGCAGAACATGATCCGTCACCTGACCACATTGAAAAAAAAAATATATATATATATATTACTCAGAAATTCCTCTTAATTTCTTCTTAATAACATGTACAATTACGTGTGAAATTTTGTGGTAAAAAATCTGAAATTTAATTTTCTTGTAAAACGCACTTCAGTAATCTTTGTTTTATGAAAAAAAAAGAAAGGAAAGTTTTTTACAGTTTAGAATCATCTACTACAAACCAACAGCTCTGTGATCTCCTTCACTGTGGCTTTACAGTAATGACTCTCTGTCTTTAGATGATTCAGGTCTGTCTTCAGGTGCGATAGCACGGATTGTTATTGTGGTGTTACATTAATGTCTATCTCTCTTCAGTGGTTCCAAAACCAGTTCCAGAACCAGGTCCAGATCCAGGTCTGTGTTCAGATGTGAAAGCAGAGATTGTTATTGTGGTGTTACATTAATGTCTATCTCTCTTCAGTGGTTCCAAAACCAGGTCCAGAATCAGGTCTGTCTTCGGGTGCGATAGCAGGGATTGTTGTTGGTGTTATTGCGGCGGTGGCTGCAGCTGTTGGTGGCATTGCCTACGGCTACTGGAAAAAGGGACAAATGTGTAAGTATTACAGCGAGAAATAAATACTGTGCTGTAAAAAATGTAGTGATTTTTATGGTTTAAACCTTTTTGTGCCTTTGTGTTTGTGATTGTATGTGGTTTTTGATCAGGTTGTTCTTTATCCAGCAGCATTATAAATAACTATCATTAATACTCAAATATTAAAGATGACAGTGATAATGACAGATTATGAAGATTTAATGAACAGAAACCAGGAGGAAGATATGGAGCATAAGATTAGTGTTTCTTTTGTTAATTTCTCTTATTTTTTTATTGTTGTTATAATTTATGTTCCATATTTCTCTGTTTCTACAGTATGAGCTTCTGTGACAGATAGTGACTGTCGCTGGTAAGTAAGTCAAATATTTAATTTGATACATTCACTATTATTTACATGTATTCTTATTTCAGCAATGTGTGTGAATTGTTTTGATGAAGGATTGTGAGTTATATAAAAACACATTTCAGTGCAATGAGTTGTTTATTAACACGAGAAAGTGTCTTGAGTGACAGAAATCTGCTCTTTCATCACATCAGTCTCAATCCTCGTGATTCTGTGAAATCACACATCGGTCAAGTTTTCAAAAACAGCCTTCATTTAAAGAGATCGGATCTATTTTAAAGCATCCGCTCAATTTAAATTAGTTTTAAATAATCTAAATGAAATGATCTGATCTTGAAGATCAAAATATGTTATGTAAAAAAGACACTAACTTGAGATATTTAGTAAAAAGTGATCTTAAGTAATGATGTATTGATATGGTATTTATGTCTAATATATCTGATCTTCCCATTTGAGTTGATTCTTCACTAGGCGTGTTTCCATTACAGATTTGCGCAAAACTTTAGTGATTTTTTTGTTTCTTCTAAATATCGATAAAAAAATTATTGCGAAATGACGGCGTTTCCATTAACCGATGTTATGTGACTAAAACTTCAAAAATACGCCATAAATCATCACAAAAATCATAGCAACGGACGTCGGTAGGTTATGTATATCTCAGCCACTGCTTTGGCCATTATTAGTAATCAAAGCAAGGAAAGACCCCTAGCCTATACTTGAGAGTAGGGCTGGGCGATATGGCCAAAATTTCATATCCCGATATAGCTCATTTGATATCCCGATAACGATATACATAACGATATAGCAATTTTTCTGTTAATTCAGTTCATGAATAGTCTACCGTAAATCCTCTAATATTGGCCTGTATTCCATTACCGGCCGGGTCTCTAACATTGGCCGGTCTCGCTGTTGGCGGAGGTAAATAATTATTAGAACCGTTTTTCTGGGCAGGCCACAACATTATGCTTGTGATAGTAATATGCAAATACCACAGGGGGGCAATGTTTGCTAACGAATCCAAGCCATAGCTACGTTAGCCTGGTCATATCAATCACTTCGCTCTTGACTCGCACGTGACGTGAGACTTCAGTCGGCTAACGTTGTTTACCATGGCAGCCGCGGAGCCAAAGAGGATTTTTGGCGAAAATCTATTTTTTAACCCCCTGGGTTCGACAATCGCGCCGGCGCGATAGGGTTTTTTCTTAAGTGCAAAAGAGATTCAAAATATTCTGTTGACTTTGATCTTAATTACGGAGAGCGCGTGCTATTCAAACGCAAATAATCTGAGGCGATCCACGCAAACCTGTGAACACCCACAATCAGTTGGATATGTTAACTTTCAGGTTCACCTCGTTTTCATTTCGAGGAGCAACGGATCCGGTTGAGGAATAGGTCAGTTCTATATTTGCTTTGTTCTAATCGCAATAGTGTCTGTACACGCAAAAAGACTGTTTAAATGAATCGCGTTTCTCTCTTTCTGTGTGTGTGTGTGTGTGTGTGAATGAATGAATGCACAGATGCGCGCTGTTGTGGAATTACTAACGGGTTGGGTTGGCTGGTCATTAGTTGAGAATTAACTTACCCTGGTCTGAACCGCGTCTGCTACCGTCTTTCTCCATGTTTGTTTATGTATTGCAGCGTGCATAGGCATGCCGTGAGGTTAATTCTGCCGTAAAACGCCTTATCGTGGCGTAAACGATAGAGCCTTATATAAAACGATAGACATTTTCTATCGTCCAGACGATATATTTCGTCATATCGCCCAGCCCTACTTGAGAGCGTCACATATGAGGTGTTTCTGGGTGTTTCTCCCTCATATCTGCTTCAAGCTCTTGATTGTGGCATTTCTTTGAGGTTTAGAATCCAGTATTCCTGTAATTCTTTTGTCTTTTATGAATTTAATAAAGAACTCTGTCTCGTATTCTGTCCAAACACACCGCGTCATCTATGTCAGGTGACCGCAAAAACTGTTTCAATTGCAGTTTTGCGAAATATTTATTTTTCGAATTGCCTGAAAAACCCCCTCATGTGAGCGTAAAAACTTTTTTGCGTTAAATGGAAGTTTTTGTGAAATTGACGTGTTTCCATTGGGCGTATTTTCAATTCGCAATTTCAATTTGCGCAATTTGAAGGGTAATGGAAACGCGGCTAGTGTTTATGTAAACACACATTTAATTACTCAAAACTCTTTACTCCCGACTGTACATCCAAAACACTGCTCTTTTGTGTCATATGTTGTTTATTTTTAATCGGTCTGTCTCTTCATTTCTTGTTTTTGTCAGATTCCACTAAACACAGAAGAAATAAGCCAGAGAACTCAGACCGTCCTTTGATAAAGGACAACTCTTCAAACAGCTTCATTACGAAACCAATGTGACATTTTTCATTATTCAAAATCTCAAATTTCATACCTGTCACATATAATGAATATTTGATAAACCACTTAATGTTTCAGCAATTATTAGACAAAATATCTGATGAGAAATGTAATGTATGGACTATATAGGAATGACATGTGACACTTTAGTTTTAACACTTTCTAAATGTTTCTAGAAACGTGTGTTTGTGCCACACTGACAGTTTTGCTCTTTGATGTGACGCTTTTATTGCAGGGATAATCTCCACTTTTATTTCTATTTGCTTATAATATACACTGTGCCTTATTTTTATGCTACACAACACTTAATTTCCCCTTAATTTCATCTCTGTTTTGTGTTATCTGAAGTAAATCTGCCCATATTACTCTCTGATTGTGAATGTAAATTTAAATAATCTGATACGGGTGATTTATCATTGTTGTGTGAGCTTTTTTTTTTTTTTTAATGATTTTATTAGAGAATGTTCAGCTCTGGATTGTTGTGTATTGCTGCTTTAAGCCTAATGCAAAACATTTTCTTCAGTGAATAAAATAATAAATAATTGACCAAAAATATATTGTCGCTGCTATTGTCTGGTTTGTTCAGTCTGTAAGAATGAGACGACCAGAGCAGAGACGGCCAACAGCTTCAGTAATATGAGGTAATGGATGTGGACTTCTGACAAACAGAGCAATGTCCAACGCCCTGCTAGATTCAACTCTTGCTCTAGAGACACATTTACTGAACACGACAGATTAAAGGAGAACTCCGGTCAATTTTAACATTGAGCTCATTTTTTTGTACATTTGGAGTGCTGTCAATACAGAGAACAACGACAAAAATCGGTGTTGCCTACACCGAGTTATTCTATTTTTAAAATTTGCACCCTATTGACTTCAATGGGGCAAGTAGTAAGCCTGCTTTTTAGCCTCTTAACATCCTTTAAGTGTCATTACAAGTGCACAGAAAATGTGAGTGATTCCTTCCGAGTGAACACGGGTGGATCTGACTGCAGTAGATGTTAGAGATATTAATAAAAATGAAGTTAATTCAGCCAGCGCTCATACCTTTGTTTACATCCTGTTTTCGGTGGAAGGCCATAGTAATCGATTGTCGAGTTCACGCGCATAGGTTTAGTACCTATGATCACGCGCGTGAACTCGACAATCGATTACTATGGCCTTCCACCGAAAACAGGATGTAAACAAAGGTATGAGCGCTGGCTGAATTAACTTCATTTTTATTAATATCTCTAACATCTACTGCAGTCAGATCCACCCGTGTTCACTCGGAAGGAATCACTCACATTTTCTGTGCACTTGTAATGACACTTAAAGGATGTTAAGAGGCTAAAAAGCAGGCTTACTACTTGCCCCATTGAATTCAATAGGGTGCAAATTTTAAAAATAGAATAACTCGGTGTAGGCAACACCGATTTTTGTCGTTGTTCTCTGTATTGACAGCAATCCAAATGTACAAAAAAATGAGCTCAATGTTAAAATTGACCGGAGTTCTCCTTTAACATGAGAGCTCAGTCCCATTAAAGCGCTGATGGAAGTGGAAAGTTCTAGTAATGTGAAAATTAAAGGATACTGCTAATTTTCCATAATGACTAACACATTTTGTTGAGATGAGATGCTGTTAATGAAACATTTTAGTTGGTGTTGATATAAATATCAGTAAAATCAATTGTCAGTTTGTCTCTAGAAATAACTCCATGTTTATGGTATTTTGTGTAACTGAATCATCAATCAATTGTTCATTTCATTTACCTTCTGTGAATCATTAGTGTCTCTGTGCATTCACTGATGCACCAAACTTTCGCCTTTAACATGTTATTCAACATTTGAACTTTACTAGCGTTGACTAGCTATTAATCTCAATCCTGAACACAGTGTCTAATCGACTGTAATTTAAAAGCTTTCTGTTTCCTGTAGGTCTATTTATATTGGCTGGCGGAGCGAGTAGAGGGAGGCTGCAGACCTGGAGCCGGTAGATCTACGCCCCAGGCAGTTTTACGCCCCTGCTGTTCCTGATGCGTCCAGTAGGGGAGGCTGTACAGCGACACGAATTGAGGTACTGTATATTAAATAATCCACTAAAGTTATTGTTGTTAAGCAATGATGCAACATTTATTATTTATAAACGATTAGCTTGATTGAGCTAGGTAGATATCAATTCATTTCTACATATCAATGGATGGGTCTATAATTTATTTCGAGAGACAACAAGTTCTGGACGGTCAGGTTGATGTTCTGTCTGGCTTAAACTTATAAGTTATAGCTAACCACGTGTAAGTTTAGCTGCCCCTAGTCTTCTCTACTCACTTTCAAAATTAATTTTCTTTTGTTGCCTGTCTTTATCTTGCGTGAGATGGCCTCTTCTGGTAAGACTCTGTTTACTCCTTTCTGGTTTGAGTTGTTTCTTATAAATGAGATGATCTAACTATCTAATTTATATCTAAATATAAATTTTTCTTAAAATAGCTTACTGATCTGGACTAAAATGTAGGCTGTGTGCACTTAATGTTATCATATTCTGTCTTTACCAAACTTGCATGATGCATCCCATAAAGGTGTGTGTTTGCTTTAGCTACTTAAGGAAATGAAAATCTTTATCTCTCTCTCTCGAAACTTGTATAAACTATAAACACCCATCTCTTTTTTTAACTGCATTCCAAACCAATAGCTTCTCTAGTAAATAAATGACTTACAGAGACATACATGGACATGTTTTTAATGTCGTTTTCAATTTTCTCTGCACAGTCCATCATCAGTGGCCAAAAGAAATCAAAGTGTCTTGACACTTTTTTCAAAAGTGTTCCACCAACAAGTGCCTGTGCCGTTGTACTTTGAAGACCAGGAGCAAATTGATGCAATCCACACTAACCTGACCTAAATTCTGGACAGCACACACACTGTGACAAGATCAAATTCACCATGGATGTCCTTTTTACATTTTTTTTTTAATTTTTTTTTTTTATGAAATACCCATCACAGATATGAAACTCAAATTAAAAAGGCAGTTTGTGTTCTCGTAACACTTTCTTTTGTCTGTGACTCTTAGGGGGTCTACAGTGATTCTGCAGGGTCTCCAATAAGTCTTAAAGTTTATCTCAGTTGCTTTGGTGCATTTCTCAGATCACAACTGAAATCACATCATCTTGTCACTTGTGCACATCATAAAAGCAATTTCTCATTCTTTTATACAAATTACAAATGCTTCGGTACATTCATGCAATTGATAATGTACAACTGTCTGCTGTTTCCTACATTATCAACTCTTTATGTCATGTTGATCAAAATATAGGCCTATTATACTATTTCTCTGTTGAATTGTCATACTCCTCAAAACATCTAGGCATTAGTTCCTTGCATAAGTCATTAAATGCAAAATGGTTGACTAGTTGTCATAAACTGTTAAGCATGTTTTCAATACATTTCTATTACACTTTATTTTGTAAATGTGTCCTGAATTGATGAATTGCGGAGGTGTATTTAGAATTTCACTAATGAAGGAAATAATGAATTGATATAATGAATAATGATCAAATGTACCAAAGCAACTGTGATAAAAAATTAAGGATTCAGGAATTTTATACAAAATGTAACAGTGAGTCCTGCTGCGTGTGAATTTGACAAGATCAAATTCACCATGGATGTCCTTTTTACATTTTTTTAATGTTCAATTTTTTTTATCAGTGAGCAGAAGCACTTTGACAGGAGGATAGAAAATCAGTTAAAGAAGAGTGGCAAGCCATAGGGGAGTCATCTACAGGAGTCATCATAATTCATAAATGGTGTTGATAAATAATGTTTTTGTGAACAACAATATTGTCTCTTTCTTGTAAATGGCCCTTGGAATTTTAGAAAAGGGATAAATTGTGTTTGTCTTCATAAAATGCCATGTAGGACACTGTTTTGTAGCTGTATGATGACCAATAGTGAATAGTACAGGAGATATTTAATCGAGAATCCATATGATTACACGATGCTGTCTAATAGGCTAAATATGGTTAATATCTAATTGTAACTTTATATAAATTCACAACAACATATTTCACTCAGTCTCCTGTATAAAAACATACAGTGAATTCTATATTCAATATTCAATGAACTATAATACAGTAGGTCATATAACTATTCTACAGTAGGTCATATATCATTACATGTCATCTGATCCAACTATGTGTGTTATTATTTTTTTAATTCACAAAAACAAATAGTCTTCTGTGGGCTGAGTGAAGCCCAACTTAATATCTATTTTAATCCATAGTGCAGCTCTATACTAAAACGTTTATATTTAAATGAACAAAAACCACAAAATCGGGCAAAGTCTATGAACTACGGTTATTAATGTGTACGTTTTGAGCGTCGATTTAACGAAGCATATCCCCCCCTACTGGACGCATCAGGAACAGCAGGGGCGTAAAACAGGGCTTAGATCTACCGGCTCCAGAAGATTTCTGGTTTACTCCATTTCTTCACAGGTCTGCACTGCAGCCTCCCCATATAGGACTATATGGGGAGGCTGCAGACCTGGAGCCGGTAGATCTACGCCCCAGGCAGTTTTACGCCCCTGCTGTTCCTGATGCGTCCAGTAGGGGGATATACTGCGAAATAACACCATTAAATCGACGCTCAAAACTTACACAGACATTAATAATCGTCCCGTTCATAGATTTTGCCCGAAATTGTGTTTTTTGTTAATTTAAATATAAACGTTTTAGAATAAATCTGCACTATGGATTAAAATATCTGTAGATATTAGGTTGTGCTTCACTCTCTTCACTCAGCCTATACAGAAGACTATTTGTTTTTATGAATTAAAAAATAACACACATAGTTGGATCAGATGACAAGTAATGATACATGACCTACTGTAGAATAGTTATAAATGACCTACTGTAGAATAGTTCATTGAATATTGAATATATTAATACTGAATAAATAATAATAATAATAATTAATAATAGAATATTCACTGTATGTTTTTATACAGGAGACTGAGTGAAATATGTTGTTGTGAATTTATATAAAGTTACAATTAGATATTAACCATATTTAGCCCATTAGACAGCACCGTGTAATCATATAGATCCTCGATTAAATATCTGCTGTTCTATTCACTATTGGTCATCATACAGCTACAAAACAGTGTCCTACATGGCATTTTATGAAGACAAACACAATTTATCCCTTTTCTAAAATTCCAAGGGCCATTTATAAGAAAGAGAAAATGTTGTTGTTCACAAAAACATTATTTATCAACACCATTTATGAATTATGATGACTCCTGTAGATGACTCCCCTATGGCTTGCCACTCTTCTTTAACTGTTTTTCTATCCTCCTGTCAACGTGCTTCTGCTCACTGATACAAAAACAAAAAAATTAAACATAAAAAAATGTAAAAAGGACATCCATAGTGAATTTGATCTTGTCAAATTCACACGCAGCAGGACTCACTGTTACATTTTGTATAAAATTCCTGAATCCTTAATTTTTTAATCACAGTTGCTTTGGTACATTTGATCATTATTCATTATATCAATTCATTATTTCCTTCATTAGTGAAATTCTAAATACACCTCCGCAATTCATCAATTCAGGACACATTTACAAAATAAAGTGTAATAGAAATGTATTGAAAACATGCTTGACAGTTTATGACAACTAGTCAACCATTTTGCATTTAATGACTTATGCAAGGAAATAGTATAATAGGTCTATATTTTGATCAACATGACATAAAGAGTTGATAATGTAGGAAACAGCAGACAGTTGTACATCAATTGACCCTTCGCTAAGCCACGCCCGAAAACCGCCACTGGCCAATCGTGGCTTAGCAACCGTAACTAGGCGCGGGAGGTCTGGCAAGCTTTCGAGCGAGGGAAACATGCCCATGCGTTATGCGTATGGATTGTGCAAATCATCTGATACCCGGTATCCTAAAAGTTTGGACGGGGTGGTGGATTTTGTTCCCTTCCCGAAACCTAAAACCCAAGGGGAGAAATGCCGGGCGTCATCTTTATTTATATAGCATTTTTAACAATGTAGATTGTTCCAAAGCAGCTTTACATTGATAATAGGAAATTAAAAGTAAAGTGTTTTGGCTTTATAGCAGCTCTAGAATAAAGTTATTGTCCAGCTCGTGGATCAAGCAGTGTGATTAAAGGCAAGACGGAGGCTCACTGACATAATTTAACGTTACTTAAAAATATATTTCAGCATTTTGTTAATCGACGGCTAAACTAGTACCCCAATCCGATCGCGGCTCTCCCGGTGTTAGTTCTAGTAAAAGTAAAAGGTAGTTAGTAAAAGGAGGGATCATCAGGGGGCTTGCCGGAGATCTCCAAGGAAAAGGTTGGTATGCAAACTTAATCAGTTCATAACAGTAACGTTAGTCACTTATGTGACCCACGACGTGTGAGCTGTAGCCTGGCGCACTAAAAATATAAGCGGGAGAATGTTATCATTGCAAAGTGGTCAGGCTAATGTCTTGTGTTTATTCCACAATACTTATGGATAAGCTGTTTGATTTATAAATATTAGATTTTCAAAGTTCACTCACCCTGCTGTGCATGAACATAGCTGTTCCTCAATTTGTGTGTTTCCCATTTGAATGGTCAGCGTATGAGGCGCTGCTGCTTGCGCTGGGACCTAACGATCTAGGCTTTAGCTTCAATTTTGATGAAATTATTCTCTAATCGTTTGCATATTATGTCGTGGATATATCCCTCGAATGCATACTGCAGTCCCTTTTGTCTTGCTCTCTCAGATTTTCACCTGTTCGCCAAAAATGACTAATTATCTCCTTGGGAATGTCTGACACCGGTGCATACATACTGTAATAGACGTGCCAGGCGCAAAAGCTTGACAGGCGTAGCAACAGTAACTAAGGAGGGCGGGGCTTAGCGAAGGGTCAATTGCATGAATGTACCGAAGCATTTGCAATTTGTATAAAATGAGAAATTGCTTTTATGATGTGCACAAGTGACAAGATGATGTGTTTTCAGGTGTGATCTGAGAAATGCACCAAAGCAACTGAGATAAACTATAAAATTGAATATGACATTAAAAACATGTCCATGTATGTCTCTGTAAGTCATTTATTTACTAGAGAAGCTATTGGTTTGGAATGCAGTTAAAAAAAGAGATAGAATAGAATAGAATAGAATGAGGCATTTATATAGCGCTTTCATATGTACTACTGTACACCCAAAGCGCTTTACAATCATATCAGGGGTCTCTCCTCAACCACCACCAGTGTGCAGCATCCACTTGGATGATGCGACGGCAGCCACAGTACAACGGCGCCAGTGCGCTCACCACACACCAGCTATAGGTGGAGAGAGGAGAGAGAGTGATAGAGCCAATTCAATGTAAGGGGATTATTAGGAGGCCATGATTGGTAAGGGCCAATGGGTGGAATGTAGCCAGGATTGGGTGTTTATAGTTTATACAAGTTTCGAGAGAGAGAGAGATTTTAATTTCCTTAAGTAGCTAAAGCAAACACCTTTATGGGATGCATCATGCAAGTTACTTGGCAAATACAGAGTATGATAAATCCCACATTAAGTGCACACAGCCTACATTTTAATCCAGATCAGTAAGCTATTTTAAGAAAAAATTATATTTAGATATACATTAGATAGTTAGATCATCTCATTTTATAAGAAACAACTCAAACCAGAAATGAGTAAAGGGTCTTACCAGAGGAGGCAAGATAAAGACAGGCAACAAAAGAAAATTCAAAAGAAAATTAATTTTGAAAGTGAGTAGAGAAGACTAGGGGCAGCTAAACTTACACGTGGTTAGCTATAACTTATAAGTTTAAGCCAGACAGAACATCAACCTGACCGTCCAGAACTTTTTGTCTCTCGAAATAAATTATAGACCCACCCATATGTAGAAATGAATTGATATCTACCTAGCTCTATCAAGCTAATCGTTTATAAATAATAAATGTTGCATCATTGCTAAAAAAAACAATAACTTCAGCGGATTATTTAATATACAGTACCTCAATTCGTGTCGCTGTACAGCCTCCCCCTATTGGACGCATCAGGAACAACAGGGGCGTAAAACTGCTTGGGGCGTAGATCTACCGGCTCCAGGTCTGCAGCCTCCCCCTACTCATATAGGGCGGAGCTGATATTGGAAAGGTGAATTTCAGGTTAATAACACTAGATAGCGCTCTAGTGCAGTATAAGTCAGGCAATTAATGTTTGTCTCTTCACATCATTCGTACATTTCTTCACATATTATAAGCTTTTCCAACTCAATATTAATGTCAGTCCTTTTCAAACATGAGCTGTTTGTCCGTAGGGCAATTTGTAATGGAAAATACTGAGTTATTATAGTGACTTTCTTCTGTAAAAGTATGGTAATGTTTTATCAGAGATTCTGAACCATCTTAGAAGAGGTCACAGTAAAACTCCGAATACTAGGTACATGATTTATGTTTTTAATGCTGATTTACTTTTACGAAGTTATGTGTACTACTATCCTTAATATGACGAAATAGCCAGTCTTCCCTGTGTAAATAACACATTACAGGCGTCGTTTATTTTGTGAATTGTTATAGTTTAATTTCTGAGGGTGTTGTTTACATCTGCTGTCTTTGGGTTCAAGCTTTGATATGTCCTTCTTCCGACCAATGAATGACGTATAGAGGAAAACACTGCAGCTTGGCAGTTGTTCGTTGTCAAACACAAAAGTCTCCTAGTAACCGAATCCTAGCGGAGAAACTGATATAGTGCTAGCGTTTGTGTTGTCTGTGTAATTTACCGTTCAGAGAGGGTCCGTGTTTCACATACCACATTTTCTATCAATTTCATTTATTTAAAAGCAAATGTTTATCATGTGTTTATCATCACATCTCGCTGCGTGCCGCCATGTTTGCGTGACGTCACGCGCACTCATCTGCAACGAAAGTTATGGACTTCCGCATGAGTTGTAAATATGAGTGGCATTATATTGCACGTTTCTTTGCAGAAGTTGGAAAGTATCACTTTGAGTTGGGCAAATTAACATTGAATCTAAAAAATAAATGCATAGTTGTAATTTGCAAGTAGGCTACAAAGTGGTCACATATTTACTAAAAACACATGGATAATTCCCACAGAATTGGAACGAATGAGGGACCCGAGCAATATCATAGTTTATTTGACTCTTTAACCTAGTAAACAACCACTAGAAACCACATAGCAAGTCTCTGAAACCTCAGACCACTATTGCAAAGATGGAGAAGGTGCAGATCTTCATCAGTCCCTCAGAAGTCTGGAGGAGTTTGACGCCATCAGGATCCCTCAAGGTGAGATTTTGTTTGGTAAACGCCTTTTCGAGACATTTGGGATTGCACTTTATTTTTTATTATTTTGCTTTTTAAGTTGCTGACTGAATTACGTTTTAAATACTCAGAAAAAAAAAAGCTCAGAATTTGCGTAAATCGTTTGTAACGGCTCTTACGTAAATCCTTGGGCATATCATGTAAGTTATGGACCGTTATGTACATAGCAATAAATTAGTTAGGCTATTCATGTTTTATGAAAGAGGCCCTTTCTGTTAAATCTGCTATTTCTGCTTTAAACTGGCTACTGCAAATCACACTCATGTTCTCTGTCGCCATTTTAAAATAAATAAAATAAAAATTAGTCCTTAATTTTATTCCTTATTTCAGATATCATATAATGTGTCCTGTATTTTCTGTCTGCTGTTTAGTATTAGAACCAATCCGATTCGTGAATGAATCTTTTCAATGAATAGGCCCAACAGGTTAGCAGAATGGTTTGAATCGAATCGCGAGTCAGTCTGAATGATTCATTTAAAGGGACAGTTCACCCAAAAATGTACATTATCTCATAATTTACTCACCCTCAAGTTGTTCCAAACCTGTATGAATTTCTCTCTTCTGCTGAACACAAAAGAAAATATTTAGAATAATATGGGTAACCAAACTGTTCCTGGTCCCCATTGACATCCATTCATAGTATTTATTTTCCCATACCATGGAAGCCTATGGGGGTCATCAACTGTCTGGTAATTCGTGTAGAGGTTAATTCATATATTGCACACTAGAGAGCGCTAGTTTACAGTGTAAGCACATGTGTATCATGACTCTCTAATAACAGGGGCTCTGGTTAGCATAGCCTAGGCCCTGCTGTTAGATACGAGTCTTTCATGCAGGCAAAAAGCATTTTTATTTGTTTTGTTTCCATTGTTTATTAAATGGTAGTATTTTTGGAGGCATTTAATAGTGCAAAACAGATGAGTGTTTTTCACTGCCTGCTGAAGGAAGTTTTAATATAGAGTGATCAGTCACATGACATGTGATTCAGTCTGTCATGCTACACTGCTAGTGGTTGTAAAATAACGTTTTTAAAACTATGATGATGCTATTGGAAACTGTTATTGCTTTTAGTTAGCAACTCCCCCAAATGGATGAACAAATAAATCATCACTTATGGATGATACACACAACTTGACAACATGACAGTCTTCACCGAAAAGATGGGTGGACCCAGGCGTGATAACAAGATAAGTGGAAACTTCTCAGAAATAATGAAGTGTTGCTTGAGCTGCAAATAACTAACTTAAACTAACACTTCTTATCTGTAGGGTCACAGCATTAGTTTATAAGGTCATATGCTGCTGAATGTCAATCTTATATTTCACATACACATAGTAGGCTTTATGATACATTTTAATATTACATATATCACACAGTAAGATCAGAGAATATATTTTTCTCAAATAGTTTGCATTCTTTATTTTGAGGTAAGACTGTTTCTCAGAAAGAGGAAGTAAAACTGTGGAAGTTCTTCAACCCTACAAGATTCACAAGAATACACACTCACACTATTCACGCCCAAGACATGCAAACACAGATGCACATTAACCACAAATGTCCAGTACAGACACGTTCTATAAACTTTCACCTTTAACATGTTATTCAACATTTGACCTTTACTAGTGTTGACTAGCGGTTAAACTCAATCCTGAACATGCTGTCTAATCTACTGTAATTTAAAATCTTTCTGTTTCATGTAGGTCTATTTATATTGGCTGGCGGAGCTAATATTGGAAAGGTGAATTTCAGGTTAATAACACTAGATAGCGCTCTAGTGCAGTATAAGTCAGGCAATTAATGTTTGTCTCTTCACATTATTTGTACATTTCTTCACATATTAAGCTTTTCCAATCCAATATTAATGTCAGACCTTTTCAAACATGAGCTGTTTGTCCGTAGGGAAATTTGCAATGGAAAATACTGACTGAGTTATTATAGTGACTTTCTTCTGTAAAAGTATGGTAATGTTTAATCAAAGATTCTGAACCATCTTACATAGAAGAGGTCATATTAAAACAATGAATACTATGGTAAATGATTTATGTTTTTTTAATGCTGATTTACTTTTACGAAGTTATGTGTAGGCTACTTTAATATCCTTAATATGACGAAATAGCCAGTCTTCCTTGTGTAAATAACACATTACAGACGTCGTTTAATTTGTGAATTGTTATAGTTTAATTTCTGAGGGTGTTGTTCACGATCTGCTGTCTTTGGATTCAAGCTTTGATGTGTCCTTCTTCCAACCAACCAATGACGTATAGAGGAAAACACGGCAGCTTGGCAGTTGTTCGTTGTCAAACACAAAAGTCTCCTAGCAACCGAATCCTAGCGGAGAAACTGATATAGTGCTAGCGTTTGTCTTGTGTAATTTGCCCTTCAGAGAGGGTCCGTGTTTCACATACTAGATTCCGAAAACGTTTTCTGAGGTTTTAAATAATGTAGTGTCATTTTCGATCAATTTCATTTATTTAAAAGCAAATGTTTATCATGTGTTCATCACATCTCGCTGCGTGCCGCCATGTTTGCGTGACGTCACCAATATGCAACGAAAGTTATGGACTTCCGCTTGAGTTGTAAATATGAGTGGCATTATATTGCACGTTTCTTAGCAGAAGTTGTAAAGTATCACTTTGAGTTGGGCAAATTAACATTAAATCTAAAAAAATAAAATGCATAGTTGTAATTTGCAAGTACAAAGTGATCACATTTACTAAAAACACATGGAAAATTCCCACAGACTTGGAACGAATGAGGGACCCGAGCAATATCATAGTTTATTTGACTCTTTAACCTAGTAAACAACCACTAGAAACCATAGCAAGTCTCTGAAACATCAGACCACTGAGGCTGGAGAAGGTGCAGATCTTCATCAGTCCCTCAGAAGTCTGGAGGAGTTTGACGCCATATCAGATAGCAAATAGTAATTGAAATGATGTTAAATCAACATCCCGCTGTCAACGATAAAGTCATTGAATCAACGTCGAACTCTGATGTTGATTCTTCATCATGTTGCACCCTCTATTATCACTGAAACAACGTTTAAATCATACTGTTAAAGTTTGTAATGTGTGCCCTCATACTGCTCACTTGTGTCACGTGAATGTGACCTGCTATCCATAAATGGATATATGCTAATAAAGGTGGTTCCGGTCCAACAGAATACCGAGTGATGTCTGTATGTTTTTTCCTCCGTAAAATTTACTAGAATAACCGGTTATTATTCACGAAAATGACTGCGCCAACAGGTTATGGGCCCAGAAGAGAAGTAGGTAACCGATGGAGTAGATTGTATTTCGACGGAGATGAGAAAAGTTACGAACTTTGGGAGACAAAATTTCTAGGCCACCTGCGTTTGCTAGGCCTAAAGGACACCATTTTATCAGAGCCTCCTGCGCGTGGTGAGGAAGAGGATGATGACGATAAAAACGAGGAAGCATATGCTGAGCTTATTCAATACTTGGATGACAAAAGTTTGTCTCTTGTAATGAGAGATGCAGCGGACGACGGTAGGAAAGCTCTGCAGATTTTGAGAGGTTATTATGCTGGTAAAGGAAAACCGCGAATAATCAGCCTGTACACAGAGTTAACGTCGCTGCAGAAAATGGCAAATGAGAGCGTCACGGATTATATTATTCGAGCAGAAACCGCAATCACAGCTCTGAGAAATGCCGAAGAGAGTCTCAGTGATGGACTGTTAATTGCGATGATTTTGAAAGGTTTGCCAGACTCGTTTAAACCGTTCGCCATCCATATCACACAAAGTGATGAAAACATAACGTTTGCAGAGTTCAAAACCAAGCTGAGGAGTTTTGAAAGTACGGAAAAGTTTCACACCAGCGCGAGTGATGATAACGTGATGAGAGCGAGTGCCTCAGCTCCGCAACAGAGGGGAAGAGAACGACTAACGTCAGCAGACTCTGACTTTACGTTTTATAACTGCGGTCAAAAGGGGCACAAAGCCCGTGCTTGCCCGAACCAAAATCACAAAAGACTGTGGTGCAATTATTGTAAAAGCTCGACGCACAAAGATGAAAATTGCAGACGCAAAAAGAGAGACAATGTTAAACAAGCCGCTGACAAAGAGGACAACGACGAGCACACATTTGTCTTTAGAGCGAGTGACTGCCAATTCTACAGTGTGCAACGAAAGGGACTAATGGTCGACACTGGTGCGACATCGCACATTATTACAGACATTGAAAAATTCAAAAAGTTTGATGACAAATTCCAGCCGGAGAAACACTACATTGAGTTGGCTGACGGGACCAAATTTACTAGAATAACCGGTTATTATTCACGAAAATGACTGCGCCAACACATACCTAGAGATCAGCAGTATTTCAATGGTATTTCGATTACAATGGATATTGAAACAATGTTGAAATCCCAGCATATCAACAAAACTTCAATGGTGTTTTAGTATACCACAGGTTTAATCTGAAGGTCTGTAATTTTAATATAATATTAAAAACATTATTATTTGGCTATAATCCTGCTTTATCGACAGCCAGGATGGGCTAGCAAAATATAGAAAATAGAAACTATACCTTTAGGCTATAACCTAGACTAGCACAAATGACACCACACGCATTCTTTAAAAATTAAACAATCATTTTTATTGTATTATTTCATTTTTTTTTCTTCTAACGTGCTAACTCCTGCTGCGTCTGTCTTCCAGCTCCTCCCGCTCGGTCTGGGGCGTAGCGCAGCCACTTCTGTACAGCTTGAGCGAATTAAGTCATAGGTGTTTGCCGTTGTAAGACGTTGAGTCAATGCATCTAGAATACAAGTAAAAGTATGCTACTGTGATTTAGTCAATGATTTGTTCAATCAAGCTGTCGTCAAGGATTGGGAGCAGAACATGGCACGAACACAGTAGCCTACACATAGGAAAGTCAAATACACACACACGCTACACACACAGGGGTGGACACAGCCACCCACACACGCTACACTAAAACACGTACATAAACAGTAAATAAGGCATAACACACACGAAACAACCCCAAAGTTCTCCCAGAATCCCAGCATGCATCAGCGTCAGAGCCGTAGTGCATAGGCACCGACGTTACAGTACATTTCAGTTTAACATTAGCCTATGCCTGTGAATGATATAGGCTAAACTTGATAACCTAGCCATGCAGCCTAGAAATGTAGAAAAAAGTGTGTGCCTTCCTCTCTCATCTTGCCATCTCATAGTTAGGTAAATCATTTTATATTTCTGGGTATTTATTTATTATTCGTTTGCTCCATATGTATTAGTTTAAGTTTGTGTAGTTTGCAGGCCTGTATTTTTGTGTTAATTATGTAGCTTATTCTTTATTTATGTTGACTTTCTGAACGGGATGTTTTCCGTTGTGGTGTTTATTTTGTTATGTTTGATTAAATAAATATTTTTAATTCGCTTTCGTTCTCGTTGCCTCCCTTATTTGTCGCGGCTCAGAGCCAGCCGTGACAAAACGCATTTTTGTTGAGGCTGTATAAGACGGACTACATTCAAAGCACTTTTCAAAACTGCCCAATATGTTCATGGATCTATTCGAATTAAAGGGAGGCAAAAAGGATTAGCTTGCAGTGACATCTTTCATAAGGACAATTTATGAGGCCAAGTGACTCTAAAAAAAATCATGTTTATTATTTAATTAAATCAGAACTAATTGTTAACTCAACAAATTAAATATAAATAACTGGATACTTATAACTAATTAAATAGTAAATGTATTGATTAGAGTTACCATAGACACAAGATTTTTCTGGTTGACTAAATTGCACATTAATTTCTGCTTAAATACTGAGTGCATGGTAGCCTGGTTAAAACCAGACCCTTCTCAGTTGAAACTGAGTATTCGGTTGTTAAGTCGTGACGTAACCACTCTCCGATAACGCTCTTTCCGGGTCCAAAGTCCAGGTCCTCTCTACCTACCTACCTACCGCTTTCGCTAGTGTTTTGGTTATTATTGAGTGTTTTTACAATGCCGCAGTGCTGTGTCCTGTGTCCCGAGCTAACTCACTTCAACCTCGTAAATCTTCTTTTTCATTGATGCCTGGACTCTACCCTTAATTATGCCACCTGAGTGATGAGCTACACTAACCACTCTGTTGGTGTTAAAGGAATTTAAACCCTTTTTGACCGCCAAGGGTGCCTCACTAAGAAGGACGTGATCGTAAATAAATTTACAGGTTCCACCATTGTTATTTCTGGACGAGAGGAGCGCTTGGACCCGGAAAAGGCTAAACGTCACGTGTGACGTCAGACTTAACAATCGGATAGGGTCTGGCGAAGCTATGTAGACAAATCATTTCCAAAGGGGCGTCACCAACCGACGTAGCTCAAATTCCTCTGGCCGCAATAGGGTATATGTCGAACGTCGCATGACGAAACCGGAAACCTGGTCTCATCGCATCCGCTTGTCATAGAAAGTGTTAACAGCCGTATGAACTGACGCCGATATCTATGGAATTTTAAGGTAATCAGCTAACCTACCTATCTCACTTTGTTATTGGTGTTTTATTCTATTTAAATATCTAAACGTTAGTGTGAAGATTTTTTTTTTTTTACTTTTAAATATCGATCTTCACATGCGAGGGACATTGGTTATGATCATTTTTGCTCACTCCTTTTAAGTTATCTTGAGTAAAACAGTAAAAAAATGCAAGAAGCACATACAAAAGACCTGAACCGGAAGCGATGCGTTCTGTTTTCCGGTTTCGTAATGCGACGTTCGACATATACCCTATTGACCCTTCGCTAAGCCCCGCCCTCCTTAGTTACTGTTGCTACGCCTGTCAAGCTTTTGCGCCTGGCACGTCTATTACAGTATGAATGCACTGGTTTCAGACATTCCTAAGGAGATAATTAGTCATTTTTGCCGAACAGGTGAAAATCTGAGAGAGCAAGACAAAAGGGACTGCAGTATGCATTCGAGGGCTATATCCACGACATAATATGCAAACGATTAGAGAATAATTTCATCAAAATTGTAGTTAAAGCGTTAGGTCCCAGCGCAAGCAGCAGCCGCCTCATACGCTGACCATTCAAATGGGAAACACAAATTTGAGGAACAGCTATGTGCATGCCCAGCAGGGTAACTGAAATTTTAAAATATTCTAATATTTATTAAACAAACAGCTTATCCATATGTATTGTGGAATAAACACACGACATTAGCCTGACCACTTTGCAATGATAACATTCTCCCGCTTGTATTTTTAGCGCGCCAGGCGTTACTGCTCACACGTCGGACTAACTTACTGGTATGAACTGATTAAGTTTGCATACCAACCTTTTCCTTGGAGATCTCCGGCAAGCCCCGTGTTGTTCCCTCCTTTTACTAACTACCTTTTACTTTTACTAGAACTAACACCGGGAGAGTCGCGATCGGATTGGGGGTACTAGTTTAGCCGTCGATTAACAAAATGCTGAACTATATTTTTAAGTAACGTTAAATTATGTCAGTGAGCCTCCGTCTTGCCTTTAATCACACTGCTTGATCCACGAGCTGGACAATAACTTTATTCTAGAGCTGCTATAAAGCCAAAACACTTTACTTTTAATTTCCTATTATCAATGTAAAGCTGCTTTAGAACAATCTACATTGTTAAAAGCGCTATATAAATGAAGATTACGCCCGGCATTTCTCCCCTTGGGTTTTAGGTTTCGAGAAGGGAACAAAATCCACCACCCCGTCCAAACTTTTAGGATACCGGGTATCAGATTTGCACAATCCATACGCACAACGCGGCATATTTCCCTGACTCGCTCGAAAGCTTGCCAGACCTCCCGCGCCTAGTTACGGTTGCTAAGCCACGATTGGCCTGTGGCGGTTTTCGGGCGTGGCTTAGCGAAGGGTCAATTGGATAGTCATAAAACCAATCAGATCGATGAAGGAGATGACGTATGCTTCGAGTGTTGTTCTTTGCTCCGGTTTTAAAGGGATAGTTCACTTTGAAATTAAATTTTGGTATGTTTTAGCTTACCTCAAGGGCATCCAAGATGTAGGTGTCTTTTTTTCCGCAGTAGTTTCAATTTTGATATTTTTAGGTCAAACCGTTCTTGTCTGTCAGTCATATAATGCAGGTCGATGGTCACTGTCTCAAAGAGCATGCACAGACAGAGTCCAAATTAAAACAATTCCCCATCGTCCAAATTAAACAATTCCCCATCGTACACATTGATGGCCTAAGACACGAAACGAGCGGTTTGTGTGAGAAAACGAACAGTATTTATATCGTTTTTAGCTCTTATACACAGCCATGTCCAAGTGATCTGAGGGCGCGCGCAGTCTGTGTACACGTCACACAGCAGGATGCGCGCGCGCCCTCTATCCCTTTAACGAATACGGTAAGTTTAAATCGCTCAAAACAGACGCGATAACTGATTCGTTTATGAGTGTTTCTGCAACTACGGGCACTTTTGACTATCCCAATTTTAAAAAGATCAACCTCAATGAATTTCAATTTTAACCATCACAGTCTGTAATACATCTAAAGATTTACACAAAATAGAATGTAGTCGTTAAGATTTTAATCTGGAACATGTTTATTTTTTATGTTTTTCGGGTCATCTTCTTAAAAAGTGTCCTTACCGCAATGTTACAATAACGTTCATTTTATAAATTTTTCTTTAGTAATTTCTATTTTTTTTTTTACATATTTAAATAGCTTTTTCAATTTTGATGCAGTTTTGTAAATACTGATATAAAAAAATAATATACAAAATAGGGAATTTCATGTTTTTTTCTATGCCATGTAAAAAATTTACAGATGAAAATAGAAAATAGAAAAAAAATGAAAATAGAGCAGTGCTGCGGTAATGACATCTTGAGTCGGTAAGGACAAAATTTTATTTTTAATGTAAAAAATGGCATGTTTATATATATATATACTAATAAATATACAAATATATACTTCAGTACTAATAATATACTGAATATTTGTCATTTAATATACAGTACACCTTGAATTTGTCTCTACCGCAACACAAGGTCTTTACCGCAACACCTAAATTTGCTGCGGTAAAGACATGATGCGGAAATGACATTTTTGCTAATATTTTAGCTAATTGGCAGCTATCAAGGCCTACCACATTAGTTTTGAATCTTAACATCTTAATATACATGAATTCAACAGTAAAATACATTTATTTTTAAAATGTAGTTATAAATACACAATTATTAAGCTGAATGGTAAGGACGCACAATAAATACTAGAGCAGAAAAGATGATGTTTACCTTATTTTTTTGTTATCTTGTGAGTGAGGTAGTGTGGTGGTCCAGTCTGTCAGCAATGTGCTCAAGTGATAGTTTCTGTTTCCATAGAAACTAGACTTGTTTGTGTTCGATAAAATTTCATAATAAAAGCTTTTTTTCATTGTTGCGGTAAGGACTCAAAAGTGTGGGACAGGCACATTTAGTTAAAAAAATCATAAAAATGATCAGTAAATAATACAAAGAATTTAAAGATTCTGTAAATGAATCTGTATATTAAAAAATTCCATTTGAAATAATGTCATATTGTAAAAGAATGAGCTAATTTTAAGTATCTCAACATTGAAACCACGGGTGTGGGACATGAGCAAAAATGGTGTTTGGACCTATAAATGCTTCATAATTTTACATTAAATCATATTATTTATTCATAATTATTTATGTCAAGGTGTGTATTGACACTACGTTTATATTTATGAAACATCAAATGACAAATTTTAACATAAATCTAAAATTTCACTCCTGGGACTTAAAAGTGCCCATAGTTGCAGAAACACCCTTATATACTGTCTATGATTCGAACGAGTGATGTTCCACGGCGGCATCCATCTTTGTAATGAAATCTCCTTCAGCGTCGCTGCGCTGTCGTCATCATGTAAATCCCTCCCCAAACGTTTCTGATTGGTGCCGCGATTTCGGCGGCACAGAAATGAGTTTGAATGGGCTCTTCTCCAGACTATCCTGGAGAGAGAATTAAAATTCGCCGGAAGTAGTCTGGGTTTTCCCAGGCTAAGTGCATGGAGGAATATGCATAAATATCAATGCAAAAACAGGCTAATAATAAGGCTATGTCTTTAAAATTAACGAGGCATTTTAATTGTTTCTAAATGAAGTATGTGGGGCTAAAGCCCCCCCTTGACGCCAGGCCTGGTTGTCAGGCGCTGTGCCACGCGCGCACTTCCCCGCGCTCAGAAAAGGTGCAGAAGATCATCAAAAATCGTGATATCGCATAAGCACCACTAGTATAAAACGACTGTTATCATTTCTGAAAACAAACACAATGGAGTTACAAAACTGTATCGCACATCGCTCGCAGCCTTGCTCGAGGATTATTCATATTTTGGATTTGTAGGCTATTACGAGATGGTCTAATCGGCATTTCCAGTTGACGTTACAACTCGAGACAGTTCTGCATTGAATAAAGTAAAGATAAACCATGTCTTTTGTGTAATTCTGGCCCGCCGCGGTCACTGCTCTATCTAGAGCGCTAGATAGAGCACTATGCTAGCGTTGGTTCGTCCGGTGTTCTCCGGCGGTCAGAAGAAATAGCGGAGCTGTGTTAATAGATTTCACGACACTAGCAATGTATTTTGAGCTAGCTGTCACAAAAATAGACTGGACCAATGGGGTTTTGCTAACTTTATAACCTAGAAGAGATCAAGTACTTTTGGCAGATTTTGACACATTGGTAAAACAAAAATCTATTTCAGTGACTGCAGCACTGCGTCGGTTACTACATTAACCATCATGTTAACGATCAACCTAACAGTATTTGATTTGGTACAATCCATTCATATCGAACATTAAGCAAGCTTACCTGTACGCTTGTGCCAGGTCCAGAAATGAGCTGTGTCCGGTGCAGTATGTTGGTGTTGATCTCCCGGTCAACCAAAAATCGATGGATTTTCAATCATATTTCCCGGTCAACTATATATCGATGCATTTTCAATCATATTTCCCGGTCAACTATATGCCGATGACTCTTCAACAACAGCGTCGTTTCCCGGTCAACTATAAATCAATGACTTTTCAACACATTCAGCGATCGCACAGTAAACCAAATACCAATGCTTAATCAATCATAAAGATAACTATAGATCAATGTTGTTCCAATATTGTTGCTATCAACATTAATAACATCAGGTTTTCATCGATATGGTAATGGTGATTTAAACATTTATTTTGCATTGAAATTTCAACATCAACCATAATGATGATTCAGATGGAAAAACAATGTTTATTCAATGTTGGCTTGCTGTAGGATCCCTCAAGGTGAGATTTTGTTTGGTTAACGTCTTTTCGAGACATTTGGGATTGCACTTTATTTTTCCGAGACTGTTATAACGTTAGGCTATAATGCTTGACAATTTTTGTTTTTTAAATTGCTGACTGAATTACGTTTAAATACTCAGAAAAAAAAAGCTCAGAATTTCCGTAAATCGTTTGTAACGGTTGTTACGTACATCCTTGGGCATATCATGTAAGTTACGGACCGTTATGTACATAGCAATAAATTAGTTGTAGGCTATTCGTGTTTTATGAAAGAGGCCCTTTCTGTTAAATCTGCTATTTCTGCTTTAAACTGGCTACTGCAAATCACACTCATGCTCTGTCGCCATTTTAAAATAAATAAAATAAAAATTAATCCTTAATTTTATAGGCTATTCCTTATTTCAGATATCATATAATGTGCCCTGTATTTTCTGTCTGCTGTTTAGTATTAGAACCAATCCGATTCGTGAATGAATCTTTTCAATGAATAGGCCCAACAGGTTAGCAGAATGGTTTGAATCGAATCGCGAGTCAGTCTGAATGATTCATTTAAAGGGACAGTTCACCCAAAAATGTACATTATGTCATAATTTACTCACCCTCAAGTTGTTCCAAACCTGTATGAATTTCTCTCTTCTGCTGAACACAAAAGAAAATATTTAGAAGAATTTGGGTAACCAAACTGTTCCTGGTCCCCATTGACATCCATTCATAGTATGTATTTCCCCATACCATGGAAGCCTATGGGGGTCATCAACTGTCTGGTAATTCTTGTAGAGGTTAATTCATATTTTGCACACTAGAGAGCGCTAGTTTTACAGTGTAAGCATGTGTATCATGACTCTCTAATAACAGGGGCTCAGAGTTTAGCTGGTTAGCATAGCCTAGGCCCTGCTGTTAGAGATGAGTCTTTCATGCAGCCAAAAAGCATCTGTTTCCATTGATGTTTATTAAATGGTAGTATTTTTGGAGGCATTTAATAGTGCAAAACAGATGAGTGTTTTTCACTGCCTGCTGAAGGAAGTTTTAATATAGAGTGATCAGTCACATGACATGTGATTCAGTCTGTCATGCTACACTGCTAGTGGTTGTAAAATAACGTTTTTAAAACTATGATGATGCTATTGGAAAATGTTATTGCCTTTAGTTAGCAACTCCCCCAAGTGGATGAACAAATAAATCATCACTTATGGATGATACACACAACTTGCATTTTTTTTTAATCATCAACTTATTTTTAAAACGATAGTGCCTTTGTCATTACCAGATCAACATGACAATCTTCACCGAAAAGATGGGTGGACACAGGCGTGATAACAAGATAAGTGGAAACTTCTCAGAAATAATTAAGTGTTGCTTAAGCTGCAAATAACTTGCTGAAACTAACACTTCTTATCTGTAGGGTCACAGCATTAGAATATGAGTATAAGATCATGGATATACAGAGAGATTCATATGCTGCTGAATATCAATCTTATATTTCACATACACATAGTAGGCTTTATGATACATTTTAATATTACACATCACACAGTAAGATCTCACAGAGAATATATTTTTATCAAATAGTTTGCATTCTTTATTTTGAGGTAAGACTGTTTCTCAGAAAGAGGAAGTAAAACTGTGGAAGTTTTTCAACCCCACAAGATTCACAAGAACACACACTCACACTATTCACACCCAAGACATGCAAAGTTGCAAACACTGATACACATTAACCACAAACGTCCAGTACAGACATGTTCTCATGCTCATGCTCTCAACAGATGAAACCACTTTTCTTCCTGATCTAAAACTGAGGCCTTCTGTGGTTTGTCTGTTGAATGCAATACTGTAAAATACACCAAAAACATCTGTTTGCTGCTGGTATGGGTCACAAAATTAAATGTGTACTGTTTTTCTGCGGATTTTATTGCTCAAGATTTATGTGATGTTTTAATTTGAACTTAAACCATCAGAATAATGGCCATCATCTTGTTAAATAATGACATTTGATCTGCATGCATCGAGGAGAATAAAGAATATGAAACTAACAAACAAAACTAAAAAACATCCAGCTAAAAATAAATACTTGTGAACAAATATCTGAGCCGTTCCATGTGAGCTTTAACATCAGAACATCAGAGATGGTGTAAAGTTTAGTTTTTATATGTAACTTTGTGATTTTTCTCAGAATTTGTCCTAAATTCAGTCCATGTACGGTAAATCTCTGTTACATATAGATGAGTTATGGGATTGTGGAGAATTGTTGAAGAGCTCTGATGACACTCTGGACTCACCAACTAAAACTAAATGCACAGAATCTTTACATAAACTCTTTTATCATAAAATCCAGTTAATGCCCCATGATGGCATTTCTACATATGAAATTATGTTTGACCTTTTGACCTGCACTTTGGTTGTTATTAAATGTGCTATATAAACCAATAAAACTATACTGAAACTAAACCATTATATACAGTATCTGGAATATGCATTAACATACAGGATCCCAGTAATCAAATCAAGCAAAAATTATTCAAAAACATTTTTAATTACCAATATTTTCCTGAATATTAGATGCGTTTTTATCATCTGAAATGTGCTGCGAATTATTGCAAATCTACTTAGTCCTATATTAAGTAATTAACAAAGTAGGCCTACCAATGGTAGTACAAAGCCATGTTTACATAAAGCATATATATTTACAATAAATAATAGTTTAGCAACTGAACGTTACATTACGAATATTTTTCATTTGGGCTGAATGATAAAGCTAAGTGAGCCCATAAATTTGGATTAAGCCAGATTGGCTTTTGTATTGTGTTTTGTGAGCTGCTCGCCTTAGGCCATGTATGTCCACACTAAAGGCCAATTTATACTTCTGCGTCGAGTGTACGCCGTAAGGCCTCATTATACTTCTGCGTCGGACCTACGCCGGAGCCTATACGCCGTAGGCAACGTGTTGGTTTTAATTTATACTTCTGTGTCGTTGTCCGCGTTGACGCGCACCTAGGGAGCATGTGAAACCCCGAGGGAGGGGTTCTGGCAGACCAATCACAGCGCTGGCGTCCGCGTAGAATTGACGCGTTGTTACATTTTTGGAGAGGTGCACGTCAGGTTACGCCGTAGGGTACGTGCGCTACACACAGCCTACGACGTAGCTACGGCGGCAGTTCGACGCAGAAGTATAAATAGGCCTGTAGTGTATGTCGTAGGCTACTCACGTAGGTGACTCCGTCGTGAGCATTTATACTTCTGCGTTATGTCTGTGTTGCTCTACAGTTACACCACCGAGACGCTAGTTGGCGGGGGCGGGTTTTAATTTTCCACTGTGTTTAGATTCCTCGCGGCTGTTTTGAGTTTAGGCTAGCGTCTGAAAGAGAGTGGATCATGTTGGAGTTGGAGCTTATCGAGGTGGAAAAACAGTTTTAGTGAAATCACTAAAACTAAAAGGCAGAAACGAGAGAAGGCGTCGGAGGAGATGGTATGTGCGACCTGTGAACCTGTTTACGGTTGAACCGAATTTAAAAATGACGGGCGGTGCAGAAGAACACGCCGGAAATATGTAGGAGGAAATGCGATGCTACCAAGCCGACCAATCACAGATCTTGCGGTCCGCGTCGCCGCGACGCGTAGTTACATTTTTGAGGAGGTGCGCGTCAGGGTACGGCGACGGGTACGACGTATGATACGCGTCTATGCGTATGCTACGCCGTACCTACTACGCGCACCCGACGCAGAAGTATAAATTGGCCTTAATACGTGTTCGTTTGAAAACTTGTATTTCTCTCTCCGTTTTGGCCTTCTGTCTACACTGAGAAGGTGTTGTTATTAATGAAAACTAAGCTTTTTTGAAAACGCACTTCAAAGTGGATACATTTGAAAAAGGCCGACTTCACGTTGTAGTGTGGACTGTGAAACCGGTGGTATTTAAAAACGATGACGTAAATTTAGTCATGTGACACATATTCTACCAATGGATATTGATGTTTATACCAGTATTGTGCCTGTTACGTGCTATTCACACTGTTGCTAAACATATTCTACATGGCACACCCTTCAAATCAGTCCTAAAAAGATTACATTTAGCCTACTCACATTTGCAGTCCTGCGGCAATAGCCTACATGAGAGCAGTGGCGTTTTAAACCAGACATAGTGACTGCGTGCGACCTGGACCGCATCAGTGAATGGTGAGATATTTATTTTACTAAATAAAATTATCCTGTCAGAAGAATTGCGCGATAACTTCATTATTTATTTTTCCATCTGAATCATATCAGTGATCTTTTGAGGGGTTTTACGCATGCGCAGTAAAGGTGAATTTAGCGTTTTTCAAAAGTTTCTCATCCACACTGAAACGCCTGAAAACACTAGTATGGACAGAGAGCGTTTATAAACGAACACGCCGTTTTCAAATGTATCCGGATTAGTGTAGACATAACCTTATTTTCCATGATTTTAGCACTGGTCTACACATTGAAGTCCTTGTCTTCCTAAAACCTCTCTCACGTCTATCCCTCTGTCTTTATTGTTTATTCTTTTTTTTATTTTATTCTTTTTTTTTAAACTAATTGTTGCAGGGTATTTCTGAATTCTGTAAATAACGGTAAATATCAGTCAGCGCATTGTTTGCAAATTATGCATAGGCCTACTATTCTGTGTTTTACATAAATGTTTTATATCAGTCAACTTTAGTATAGTTTGTGCTTGTTAGGCAGGGCAAGATTTTTTTATAGCGAACAATTCGTATCTATTTACGTTTTGTGAGTTGATGGCTAATTTGATATCATTAGTCTTATCTGTTTGTGTTTACTTCACCCCAGTGCCAGGTATCTACATTTTGTATGATTCATATTGTATGGATTTATACAAAATCGCCACCTTGTACAATATATATTTTTTTTCACACGCCGGTAACTCATTTTGCTTTAAATTGGTTTAGACTTGAATGTAATGATAAATGTTTATAAACACCAATGTAATTTTCACTTGTTATGTAAAGTTTGTAAATGTTTGTTTTATTTACCCGTATTTTACATTATTTCTGAAATATAATAGTGAAATGTGAGTTATACACAGACTTATCTTCTTTTTTTTCGCAAACACAATTTGACAAAATTCTGGCCACACAAACAAAAAGAAAAGTATTTTAAAGAAAAGTAATAAAACATTTCAGAGTGACAGTCAGTGACGATGTTTACATGCACTTAAAATCATCTCTTTTGCCCTGAAACATGTAAACGCAGCACTTCTTTTGCACGTTGCAGTTTTGTCGCCATAGCCGTCTTTCTAGTGTGCATGTAAACTGTACTGACTGTGATCACAACATCATTTGAGAGAAACTGCTTCAGCGTCTCGTGACGACCGCTGCGTACACCACCTTATCCTCCTGTTGAAAAACACAAAGACAGAAGATACAATCAGATACATGCTCAAGAGATGCTTACAATATTGTTGTTTTAAATTGCTGATTGAATTACATTTGAATAATATTTTAAACTTTAACTTATGAAGGAGTCCCTGTCTGTTACACCTGCAAACTGCTTTAAACTACACCACAGTCACCATTTTTGTTTTTAACATTTATCCCTATATTATTTAATAGGCTATTCCTTTTTTCGGCAATCATATAATGGTCCAGTTTCACAGACAGGGCTTGGATCAAGCCAGGAACAGTTCAAGCCTTAGTTCAATTACGGCATTTATGTATCCAAACAGCTTTCTGACATAATTAAATCTGTTACATCAAAGGAGCTTGTAATTCTGGGCGATATCAACCTTGACTGGAATGATAGCTCATCAAAATCTTTAAAAGCTAGCCTATTGCAATGAGACTAATAATTAGTTGTAATAATAACTAATAATTAATACTGTATCAATTAATTAAGGATCCAACAAGAATTGGCAAAACACGCAGCTCCATTCTGGATCTTTTTCTCACAAATCAGCCTTCAAAATATGCAATGTCTGGTCACTGGTGTCATAGATGTGGCTTTTTCAGATCATTCGCTCATCTATGCAGTTAGAACAATCTTAAAATCCAAAAAAACTCATGCCTGCCACTCTGTATGCTACCAAAAATACCCATTTCAAAACTGCCACAATTCAATGCTGATTTTAGTGCTACTAATTGGAGTGATGAGCTATCATTAGAAGATCCAGAACAAATTCTAATGCAATTTCATACTAAACTACATAACATACAGAATAAATATACTACTGCCAGCAAGATTCGACCGAGAAAAGGTACCTTGGATAAATTCTGAAATACTTCAACTTCTTAAATTGAAGGCCTCTTTTCTTAAATTGTATAGGTTAAATCGAACATCTGAGAGTAAAAATAATTTCATACAAATTAGAAATAAATGTACTTTGGAACTGCGTAGGGCTAAGGCAGTCTATTTCCAACAGCAGATTACCCAATCTGCTAACAACCCAAAGACATTGTGGCAGACCGTTAAGATTATCACCGGTTTAAATGAAAATGAGAAGAAAAATTTTAATATTCAAATTTCCCTACGGGGTACTCTTATCTCAGATTCAGAAAAGATTGCAAGTGCTTTTAATGATTATTTTGTATCATCTGTTAAAGAATTGGCTATATGCATTTTGCCATTCCCTCTTTGTCTTCACCTGTTCTCTCTTCAACATCTGATCAGTTCTCATTTTCTGGGATCTCACAGAACGAGGTGATACAAATTTTACACCTGCTAAAAAAAATCTCATGCCCGTGATATTTATGGCTTAAATACCTTATTTTTAAAGACTCATGCTGATAGCCTCATACCTCTCTTTCTGCATTTAACCAATCTTTGTATCAGGCTTTCTATCTTTCCTACTAACTGGAAAACCGCACAAATTACAATTTTTTAAAAAATCTGATCACACCCTTGTTTCAAATTACAGACCTATTGCAATACTTCCAGCAATGTCTAAGTTGCTGGAAAAAGTCTTGCATAAAGTTTTTACCTTGAAACTAATAGCTGGCTCAGTGACTGTCAACACGGTTTTCGTGCTAAGAGATCAACCATGTCAGCGTTATTACTCTTCACTGAACAATTACGTGACGCTCTTAACAAAGGTCACATTACTGGAGCTATTTTTATTGATTTCCATAAAGCCTTCGACACAGTGAACCACCAGATCGTGCTAAACAAACTTCACTCATTTGAACTGTCTTCATCTGTGATAGAAATGCTCTCTTCTTATTCGACGAACAGGTTGCAGACCTGCAAATTAAATCATGTCATATCCCAACCTTTATTTTGTGACATGGGTGTTCCACAAGGCAGCATTCTTGGACCCTTACTTTTTCTTTTATACATCAATGATTTCCCTTAACTGTGTAAACACTCAAAATGCTTATACGCTGATGATACTGTGATTTTTCTCTCTGATGCAAATCCTAATGTCATAAATTCCAAACTATCATCTGATCTTCACCTCTTACATGATTGGTTGAAAAAGAACCATCTGACCATCAATGTAAAGAAAACTGAATGTATGTATTTTCATTCACCCAGAAAAAGTCTTTCTTTTATTGATTTGATTACTTTTGCAAATTAAGATCTTGTCGTCACAAAGACCTACAACTACCTTGGTGTGCTACTTGATTCACACCTTACATATCGGGAACACATTTCTAAATTAACAAAAGTTGAATCAGAAACTCTATGTGTTTAACAAGATTAAATCATATCTTTCCTTTTCAGTTTCTGAAACCTATCTACATGCTATTATGTTCTCAACAAAATGTCCTACTGTCTTCCAATCTGGTCGCTAACCACTAAAGACATTACTGAACCAATAGCACGACTATACTATCGAGCACTTAAGATCCACAGTAACCTTCCAAGGTGGTCTCATCATTGCAGTGCGCTCACACGCACAAATGCTTTGACTTACAGTTACCAGAACTACATAAACAGTCATGCTATTGCATTTTATTTTCAGATTCAAAATAGCTCTTCACCAGCACTTAGGGTTCTTCTGCCGACACACAATGTGAGACCACTATGTTTCACTAGGTCAGTTTCACAGGCACTCATTCCAGTTCCCCCATACAAAAACAACTACGGTCAGAAATCCTTTTTCTATATTTATACTAAAATTTGGAATGACATTCCCCATCACATTTGAACATTATCATCCATCACATATTTCAAAAAGTCATATAAACTGTTTCTTCTTGATAGTCATACTTGCACACACTGATTGTTCCTAGTCTTGTTTTTCCGTATTTAATGATTTATTTGTTTGTATCTGTCTAGTCAATAATAATGTCCTGTATGAATGTGCTGAAATTGTGATCATTGTTTTATGTTGCTGCAGAACAGGAACCTGCTGTAAACCAGTTTTTAAACTGAGGTCCGTTTATTGTTACAACTAAATTGTTGCTTTTAAATTTTCCTGTATAATAAATAAAATGAATGAAGTAGCTTTTATAAACTTGAATTAGAAAAACATCACTGGTGTGCAATGCATCAGTGGATAACTTTGAATAAAAACAGTAAAAAATAGAATAAAAAATAGAAGCTTTGCAGTTTTTCGTTGTCAAACAAAAGTCTCCAAGCAACCGAATCCTGGTGTTGTCTGTGTACCGTTCAGAGAGGGTACGTGTTTCACACAGCAGATTCCGAAAACGTTTACTGAGAGGTTTTAATATAATGTAGAGTCGTTTTCGATCAGTTTCATTTATTTAAAAGCGAATGTTTATCATGTGTTTATCAAATCTCGCTATCTATATATATATATATATATATACACACACACACAGAAGGGTAACACACTGAGGTCAGATACAATACACACACATTCATATACATGTGTATATATCAAGACTTCAGATGTAAAAGAAAAAAAATCTTCTAAAATTAGCATTTTTATCAAGCTTGTATATTTAGGTTCAGTAATTTCACTTTAATGACAATTAATAGGTCCTTTTCATTGCCATTAAAGTGAAATAAGTGAACATAATCCTACAAGCTTGATAAAAATGATCAAACTAGAAGAAAATTTCAGAGGGCACTTAAGAGGCTTTTACATCTTAAGTATTCATATATGTGTGTGGGTGTGTGTATATGTATATATATATATATATATATATATATATATATATATATATATATATATATATATATATATATATGGAGCTGACCTCCACCCGACCTCCGACTTTCATGGTAGTCCATCTAGTCAGTCAGATTGCGACCATGGGTGGAAAAAAAGGACATCGAGGTGCTGGTGTTCTAGCTACATATCACATATATGAGCTTTTTTTTTTTTTTTTTACAAATTATTTACTTTAAATTTGGGTAGGAACAATTCAAGTGGAAATCCAAAAATTGCCCAAGGTGTAAAGTCCTCATCTTGTACACATGCTTTTAAAGAAACAGATATTGAATTATTTTAAAGTAATGCCCTACAAATGAGATTGTTAGTAAGAAAGTCCCTTTAGATATTTTAGAAACCTGTGAAAGTTACCTTTCTGAAGCTGCTGACGTTCATTTTCTTCCCTCAAGATGACACTTTAATAAAGTTTTAAAACTTTTGCTTTTGGTAGTGCTTTAAGCTCTATTATACTACTTTGTGCCAAAGTTTTTGTGATTTTGTTTTAAGCTTTGTATTCTGTATACATTTAAAAGTTAAATAATATACAAAAATAAAGCAAATATATTTTATAGGTGTCTGGAGTGTGTGGGTATTTCTCTATAGTGTGGCACTCATATTTTTCAGATATACCTGCAATTTGCTTGTTTCAAAAACCATCTGGAATCTGCCACAAAATAAGTGCACACACAACACCCTTTCTAAATATGAATTACTCAATGCCACATATTAAACACTTTACAACTAGCAATCTAACTACTGTAAATCCCTAGGAATTAAGTGTTTTGTAATAAAACTTGCTAAAACAGCATGACAAAATGAACTTACTAATAGATAAATGGAAAGAGAGTCTGTAACATTTGATTTCTTTATTATTAATTGTTTTAGCAATTATTTCTAAAAGCTTAAGGAATCTTTCCTCTCTCTCTGGCCTCCTTCTTGTCTCTCCTCGCTCTTTCTTTTCTTTCCTCCCTTTCATTAGCCACTCTCCACTCTATAAGAACACAGGTGTGTTCATCAGCCCCTGCAAAATCAGCACAGAATTTAACATTAGTGATGAACCATTGTCAATCTATATTATTATATTGATATTAATGTTGGACAAGTTGAGGTACACTTAAAAACAGTAGCTTGCTATGTAGCCAACACACATATCAACACTGGTAAAGGAGAAATAAAATCGTTGTAAAATAAAAAATTAAAGTTTTGTAACTATCTCATTATCTGTTTTATTTAAACAACGTTGTTTTTTCCCAGTTTAATCATTAAACTGGGAAAAAACAACGTTGTTTAAATAAAACAGTGTTAACTAACGTTAACTGACAGGCATTAGCTCGTTCTGTTCGGCAATAATAATGATAAAATTGTCATTTTGCAGCCAATTCACAAAATTGTACCCTCGATTTACATTATTTAAACTTTTAACAAGTCAATCGTTTACTTATATGATGTTAAACAAACACAATTTAACCACAAAGAAACAAAAAGTGTTCTGTAAAGTACTTACACTTGAAAACAGCCGCGTCTCCGCTTTCCGCCATTTTCAAATATAACGACGACAACTCCTCTCCCGTGGCATCATGGGATAGTAAAGTGTCCATCGTATGCATAGATATCATATATAAACGCTAGATGTCTTATGGCGCAGTCACTTCCGGAATCACCGTTCGGCCATCTTACGGCAGTGCTCTGTGCATTAAGGTGAATGATCAGCACGTACACAAATCCTCATATCTCGATGAAATCTCGACGGATTTACAAACGGTTTGGTTTCTTACAAACGTTATTAACATGGCTAATTCCGAATGCTTGAACATGCATGTTATAATTTTTCATATGTATGCAGTTTATGTATGCAGTGTCGTAACTACATCTCTGACGTTTATAACAAACCAAACCGTTTGAAAATCGGTAGAAAATTGAGCAAGTTATGGTTATTTTAAAGTACATGCACCATTAAACGAGTGAGCGAGCACCCTGTCGCAAGATGGCCGCCGTGTGCGGACGTCGACCTCCATTGGCCAACAGCGCGTACGAGGTATCTAGTGTTTATATATATATATCTATGATCGTATGCGCACTTCAGAATCTCGCCGGATGTAGTAGGTCATCCGGGTACTTTTCGCCTACTGTTTTTCGAATTCTATGATTTCGGACATACTACTCTGCTCGCGTACTGTTTTTTGCATACTATATAGTATTCGATTTCGGACGCAGCCATGGACTTCCGCATGAGTTGTAAATATGATTTAAAGGGATAGTTCACTTTAAAATGAAAATTCTGTTATCATATACTCACCCTCAAGTTGTTTCAAACCTGTATGAATTTCTTTCTTCTGCTGAACACAAAAGAAGATATTTCGAAGAATGTCAGTAACCAGACAGTTAACTGGAGTCATTGACTTCCATAGTATATATTTTTGCCTACTATGGAAGTCAATGGCTCCAGTTAACTCTTTGGTTACTGACATTCTTCAAAATATCTTCTTTTGTGTTCAGCAGAAGAAAGAAATTCATACAGGTTTGAAACAACTTGAGGGTGAGTATATGATAACAGAATTTTCATTTTAAAGTGAACTATCCCTTTAAGTGGCATTATATTGCACGTTTCTTTTAGCTGAAGTTGGAAAGTATCACTTTGTGAGTTGGGCAAATTAACATTAAATCTAAAAAATAATATTGCACAGATGTAATTTGCAAGTAAAAAGTGCTAAAAACACATGCTAAATTCCAACAGACTTGGAACGAATGAGGGACCCGAGCAATATCATAGTTGATTTAATTTGATGTGAAGTGCAGAATTTGCATAAATCATTTGAAACGATTCTTACGTAAATCCATTAAGGGCAATATGCAGATTTATGACCATTATACAGTGGATATCAATAAGTCGCCATTTAAAAAACAAGTATTTAGCCCTATATAAATTTAATAGGCTGTTTAAAATTAGAACCAATCTGATTTCTGAATTAATTGTTCTTTTGAGTCAGTTCTGTTCAATGAATTGGCCAAACGGGTTAGCAGAATGATTTGAATCGAATCGCGATTCAGTCTGAATGATTCATTAAATGGATAGTTCATTCAAAAATGAAAATTGTTTCCGGCCCCCATCAGCAGCATTTCCACTGTTGAGCCAGTGCGTGCCAGGGCTTTAAACGGGCTGGACCTTTAACACCGAGCCCAAAACACACTGCATTTCCACTGTCGGGCCAGAAGCTCCTAGCCTGGTTCTACCAGACTCTTGTACATTTCATTTGTACAGAGAGTCTGGAATCTCTCCATTGAGAAACGTTTGCTTCCTTGTAGGCGGGTTCTCTGTTAAAGTTCAAAACTATTGGATCTGCCCAGAGTCACTCAGGATCTGCCATAGCCAATCGCTAACGTGTGGTCGTGACGTATGTCATGCGCCGATTCCGCCGAAACCGGCCGGAAACATTTACAAATTCAAAATGTATAAGGACAGTGATGTTTTCAGTCAATTGTCGAAGCTGGGTCTAATCATTAACAATACGCCGCTGCGGTCGTTTCGGATCTGCCGCAAATGCTGTACAGTGATCACCAGGCTACTGCGCGATACGGAAACAACTTTTCTGCCTCCTTCACTTGGTCCTCCATTAGTGCAACAAGAGGGGAGACGACAACAACTATCGGCTTTGCATCCCTATCGTTCGCCTTAGCTAACTCATTCACCACTAGAACTGCCATGGCGGTCATTTTGACCGTTTTGAATTTTATATCTGCAATAACTTTGTTGAAAAAAATAAATATCCTGCTGGTACCTGACTTTTCCTAAAAGTGTCTGTATTTTCATTTAAAATGTTTTTCATATAAATTACCTATGTAAATTACACATAAGGCAAAAAAACAAAACAAATGAACATATTTACCTATTTCGGCCATAAACGGTCATATTGACCGCACTGAATTTCGCGGTATTATTATACCAATATACGCAACAATAAAATGTGGTAAAAAATACACTAAACATATTCAACAACAAATCATTTAAATGTAATGATATTCAGAACAGAACAAGAATGAAAAAATAACTAAAGCCAAAATGAAATGCTTTATACGCGAAAGTGAAAGTAAGCGGCGTTGGGCTCACGTAACTCTCTAATTAGAATCAAAATGTTTCAACATTTGCGATGTATTTGGATGCTAAACTATTCTTTATCATATAGGCTTTGAACTTCACTCACGTTCCAATATCGACGGAAAAAATCATCCTCACACGTACGAATTGTAGCCTACTAGTACTGAGAAACAGAGCAGTGGAATTTTTATATGTTAGGTTGACTATTTTATTATTATATTTTATTATGGCTATAATGAACAGGCTGCAATGCTGGAATATGGTGTGTGTGTCGGCGGGCGCGGGCGCGATCGAACAGTGGAAACATGAAAACATCTCCGTCATTTTGTTCAGGGCATCTACGAATATTATTTATTTATAAATTATAATTAAACTTGTTTAAATGTACTGTTTGGTGTTGTTTTGTTTTTAAAAGACATCCTAATACAATAAATGCATTAATCTCTCAATTGGGGATTTATCATTAAAGATAGAGTTTTGAATAGCGATCAAAATGACCGCTTGTGGCAGTTCTACACTCTAAAAACTGCTGGGTTAGAAAATAACCCAACCTTAACCACACCGCTGGGTCACTATTGGACAGAACACGCGCTGGGTTGGTTTGACCCAAGTGCTGGGTTTTTTACCATTTAACCCATATTTCTGGGTCATTCATTTGACCCAACCAGTGGGTGAAATTAACCCTCTTGCTGGGTTAAGTCTTACTCATGTGCTGGGTTATTTCTTGTCTCATTGCCTTAATAAAATTAGTAACAAATATTTGTTATATTATGAATGTAGAATAATTATTATCTCTGTAATACAATAAACCAGAGAGGCCACTGTATATGTGATTTCAATCTCATTTTTATTTTTATTTATTTTATACATTTCTTTAATACTTTTCTTTATCGAATACAAATGTTAATCAATGTCAAAGGTCTGACATGTCCCCCTCGTCTCATCCCTGATGCACAGAATGTGCAGCAATTCTCCAGTCATCTCATTTTGTAAATATTCAACCATGTTGGTCCTCACCTGTTGATTACACAAGTCAAGTCAAGTCATCTTTATTTATATAGCACTTTTTACAATACAGATTGTTTCAAAGCAGCTTCACAGTGATACTGTAACATGAAAATAATACAACAAAGTTTGTTTCTAGAAGAAAATTGCGTCATCGTCCACCTTAAGGCAAATCAATAATATTGTTGAATATTAAATGTCCCCAACTAAGCAAGCCAAAAGCCAAGGCAACAGTGGCAAGTAACAAAAACTCCATCAGTGACAGAATGGAGAAAAAACCTTGGGAGAAGGCTCAGTCGTTCAGTTCTCCTCTGGCCATCGAGCGAACAGTGTATAATTATGATTCAGGCAGCATTACGGGTCAGAGGTCAGATTGAATAAGAACATTCAGAATATTTATCCAGTTCCGTCTGGTTGGAAGTCGGAGTCATCACACCGGTATGGAGACGAGTTTGTTGAGGATCAGTCGTGTCGAGGAGGCCTTCACAGGGCTGATGAGGCTGGAACTTCAGGGATGCGTCATGGATGGGTCCAGGCGCAGGTCCACCTTCTGATCTGGATATGGCCCGGATCCGGCTGACTTCAGTAAACTTTAGAATGAACAGAAAGACAAACATTAGCATAGATGACATTCTTCTTATTAAATAATGAGTACATCAGGTGTTATAGGAAAGTGTCCTCGGTTCCGGCTGACCTATGCAGCCTAATAATCATTTAACTGATTTGAATAATAGAAATGTATAATGTTCTATATGAATGCCAGGTAAAAGAGATGCGTTTTAGTCTAGATTTAAACTGACAGAGTGTGTCTGCTTCCCGGACAATCACTTAGAGTGTTGCAATAAAACTGACATGCAAGTTAAGCTTTTTTTGTGGAAGTATCAATTTATTATTGAATATGCAATTAAAATTATTGCAAACATTACCAAATGACCAAATGTGAAAAATAAACAAAATGTGTATTCAGTATTTGCAAACTGAATTATAGTAATAGTAATAAAAGAGTAATTTGGACAAATATTATCAACATTAAGGCATTAAAATAAAACATTACTTTATTAAAAGTAAAATATTACTGTAATGTTGATAGTGTTAACATTAAAACTCACAAACCCACGAAGCTGCTCGTTAATCTGACTGGCAGCGCTGATGATCGCCTCGTTTAGATGTTACACAATAAAATGAAAGATGACATGCATGGTGATAGGGTATAGGCTATCATGTAAGTTTACATTTTTTAAGTTTTAAATATTGACGATCATTCGTTCAACTAAGCGGGTATAATTTTCTTCTCAAAACTGGCGCCTGTCCATTTATTTCTCCTTTCCTCAGTTGCTGTTTATAAAGATTGCAAGTCATACATTTACAAAAAACAAAACAAAAAAACTAGGCTATATCAAGCTCTTGAAAGCCTCTTTTTTTTGGCAGAAACGATGGTTCGAGACATTACAGAAGACACATGCAGACTGTGCTGGAACCTCAGTCACTTCTTCTGACGAGTTTTTCTAAAACTACGCCAGCAGACTTTTCACTCACAACTCACTAGCTAGCCTACATTAGAGCTCATTTCCCGCTGATTTTACGTGAGAGCCCTGTGAGGGAAACATACAAAACGCTTATCTCACTTTTAAATACGCAACGTCCACAATGAATAGGCCTACGATAATTACATGATGAATTTAGAATTTAAACTGCATATTTCAAAAAGGCTGCATATAGCTGGTTTAATTTCGACTAAGGATTTAAGATGCCGCATTTTGTCAAAAATTCTAACCGGCTAGCTGTGGCTATTTAAATGTTTCACAGAATAAATACGTTACCCCTCACACTTCCACATCAAAGACTGTATGTTGAACAGTGAAATTAGCTTGCTGCTACCACCACAACTTATTCAAAATATAGGTAAACATTCATATTAACTTACCATAAAACACTGCCTGCTCCGAGTGGCTTGCTCCTCGAGTCAGAAGTGAAGAATCCAGAAAGTTCCGCAAAGAATGAAAAAAGTAACCAGTTGCTGGGTCAAAATAACCCAACCAGCGGTTTATTTGTGAATGACCCCCTTAAAACTCATTTGACCCAGCATGAGCAACCCAATAATGTGTTACAGTACCCCAAACAACCCAACTTTTTGACCCAGCACAATCAACCCAACAATTTGTTTACAGAAACAACCCAGCATTTTTTTGAGTGTAGTAGTTATGGAATTCTGGCACTTCTAGTGCTGAGTGAGCTGGAAAATCAAACTTTTCCCGAACCCCGTGGGGAGGAGGGCCACAACATCATGGCCACCAACAAAACTTAGCAAACATTGTTCTTGCTCCGGCTTTAACTTCTGTATATTCGGCAGTTTTGCAACAACGGACCGAATAGCTTTTCTCACATCTTTCTCCGCTGCCATTACTCCAACTTAAACTGACGCACTACATCAACGTCATCGTTCTCAGCCACTCCCTCTGTTCGCTGATTGGTCCTCCAAAAAAATTGGTTTCTGGAAACCTAAGAATATACAGCAGTCCCAGACGTAGTACTGAAGGAAAATGAAATTGAGCGGAAGTAGGAGGGCGGAGCCAGGCTAAGAAGCTCCACAGAGCTTCACTAAAACACGCCCGGAACATGCATCTCTGGAACAACGTCACACTAAACCATCATTTCACCAATGGAAGTTTTATCAGAAAACTAATCAGAAAGAAATCACTGGAAACGGCAAGATCGCAAAACAAAAAGTGACCGTTTGCTGGCATTTACTTGCAATATTTAAATCCCAAGAATCAATGTTTTACCACAGGTTTACAATAAAAAGTGATACATTGATCATAATGAATAAATTTTTGTCAAAATTGCACATTAGTCACACAGATAGGTCTCTTTAAAAAAAGAAAGAGGACAGACTTAG
This sequence comes from Rutilus rutilus, assembly GCF_951802725.1. Taxonomy (NCBI): domain Eukaryota; kingdom Metazoa; phylum Chordata; class Actinopteri; order Cypriniformes; family Leuciscidae; genus Rutilus; species Rutilus rutilus. Next base: position 9,020,345 of record NC_140222.1, on the reverse strand, counting down.
CCTACTTATTCAGTCGCGTGTTTCTGTTTATTTGGTAGTTACAGGACATATTTATATCACGTTTAGAAATAATGATAATTTCTGCAAATATGCCACCAAAATTACGACCACTCTCTCCCAGTAGGCTACAGTTATATTTTCAGTTCGAGAAACAGGAAGCTCCCGAATTTTTTTAATATAATATAAACATAAATAAAAACATGATTTGTGTTAGCCTTTATAGTCCATGAGCCAGGGGGGTTGATCGGTATCATCGGGGGGACAAATGCTATCATTGTTTTTTGGCAAGGTATACACCCCTAGTATTAGAAAAATCACGATAGCAGTGCAGGGGTGGTATTGAAATAACTTTTTTCAGCTTATGAAGTTACTAATCCCCTAAAATAAATTCCGTTTTTGAAATCTGGTGTATATCTGGTTTAGGCTCATGCTAGGGATATTGTCAATATTCTATAATATGGTGCTTGGTATCGTTGGAAATGGGACCTTTTAGGCTTTCATTTAAGCCCAGTACTGAATCTGTCTGACAAACACAGAGGTCACATGACGTCTTTAAACCAGAAATAACACAAATTTTTTCACAATTTCCGCCTAAACTGTATGCTTTCTTTTATCCCTGTGGCATAAAAGAACACCACGGACACAAAACTCAACAACTTCAATACTCAAGGAACTCTGATGACTCAGAAAATGTATAATATACCCATACTATTTATTTGTGAGAGCCTTAAATTAGACTTGTGCAGCCAGCACAAGTCTTCAAAATAGAATAGAGTGAATAGAATGGATAAATAGGATGGAGACCTATTAGTTGTAAAAGTTGTAACCGCACTGGGTAGTACATTAACATTATTAAAACTGAAAATTAGATCAATTGTATACATCAGTAACCCATCATAATGAATTATGATTTAATCACTAATATATCAACAGTCCATTCCTCAGATCAATTATCAGAATAATTTTTAATGGAAATTAATGGAGCTATCAAACTGTTTCACGAGTTCACACTTACATATAATGAAGGGGTAAAGTTTAATGCGTATTTGGCGTGCTGTCCGGAGGGAGGGCTCCGAGCTCGGAGTTCGGCCCGAACCCAGAGTACTCCCCCCAAAGGTAAAGAGCAGAGGACAGCCGCCGGACTAAAGACCCCCCAAATGAGTGCCGAGTTTGGCGGGCTGGCGTCTCAAGAAGGGGCCTGGATGCTTGACCAGGGAGGCCCGTAACAGTGGCTCACTGCCTGGACTGACGGCCCCTGTTGGTCTGCGAACGAGGAGCGGTTGTAGATTACGGTGACCGATCAGGAGGATTTGCGCTTCCCCGCTGAGCCCAAATGCTCGCTGGACAGAGAGATAACAGAAAGAAGGAAAAATGAGTGCTTGCCCGAGAGATTTTCTCACACTGCATCCGCTGTGAGACCTAATGCTCGCTGGATGAAGGAGAAAACGTAAGTGCTCTACCGGGAAAGTTCTCACTCCGTCCGCTGTGAGACCAATGCTCGCTGGACAGAAAGAGGAAACAGGAAAATGAGTGCTTGCCCAGGAGATTTTCTCACGCTGCATCGCTGGATGAAAGAGAAAACATAAGTGCTCTACTGGAAAAGTTCTCACTCCGTCCGCTGTGAGACCAATGCTCGCTGGACGGAAAGGAAACAGGAAAATGAGTGCTTGCCCAGGAGATTTTCTCACACTGCATCGCTGGATGAAAGAGAAAACATAAGTGCTCTACTGGAAAAGTTCTCACTCCGTCCGCTGTGAGACCAATGCTCGCTGGACGGAAAGGAAACAGGAAAATGAGTGCTTGCCCAGGAGATTTTCTCACACTGCATCGCTGGATGAAAGAGAAAACATAAGTGCTCTACTGGAAAAGTTCTCACTCCGTCCGCTGTGAGACCAATGCTCGCTGGACGGAAAGGAAACATGAAAATGAGTGCTTGCCCAGGAGATTTTCTCACACTGCATCGCTGGATGAAAGAGAAAATGTAAGTGCTCTACTGGGAAAGTTCTCACTTCGTCTGCTGTGAAGAATTTTTTTATTTTTATTTTTTTTACGAACTTTACTCGATGAGGGTTTGGTGAGCTTTTTTAATGTGGAACCGGTTCGTCCTGATATAGCTTTGGAAAGCATCGGAGGACCATCTCTCAAGGGCTTGGATCTGCTGTTGGGAGAGGCCTTTTTGGGCTGCTGAAGTTGCTGCCCCGATGCGGAATGAGTGACTTGAAAAATTCTTTGCTGGAATGCCTGACAGTTGGAGAACAGATTTGAGGTGTTTCTGGAACCAAAAACGTGTCACGGGTTTTTTGGATTCGTCTAAAAACAAGGGTTCCAGGGGAGATTTAGCCTGGGAACTTCTCCATTGCAAATAAGCCAGAATTGACTGGTATGGTTGGATTTGCGAAGCGAGGTTAAAAATGTAGATGAAATGGCCTTTTTTGGTTTGGTCAGTTTTACTTTGTTTAATCAGATATGAAATGGTTTCACCGTCTAGTACTGATAAGTCTGAGATGGTGGGGTGGATTTTTGGGTCGAATTTAGAAGTAATGGCGAGTTCCGAGCATCTGAGAAAACCAAAAAAGGCTAGGATGAACATAGCATCGAGTGTGCGAGCGGAACCGAGGGGCTGGTAGCCTGTGCGGAGGGTCTGAATACATTTGGTGAGAATGTCTAGCGTTATGGGTTGTCTGGCGTCGGGGCGGGTGGGCTGGGATCTTTGAATCCCTTTAATCAGGAGGGAGGTTTGTGAATTGTTTATCTCCATGGAAGGAGCGCCGTACATCAATTTATGGAAAAACTGGATGCCGCTCAAATAACCTTTAATGGACCCGACTTGTAGACCCTTAATGGTGTTAAGGTAGGAGATAAAAGAGGTGATTGAAAGAAGAGAAAAATCAGGGAAAGGCAAGTTATAAGAGACATGGAATGTTTTAAAACATCTTCAAGCAGTAACGTAGGATTGAAGGGTCCTGGGAGATACTGCTTGGAGGATAGTGTCGAGTGATGCGTCAAGCAGAGGTTTTAACGGGTGGGTTATGGGAATATTAGTTCTGAATAGTGAGGAACTGGAGTTGGGAATTGATCCGCCTCTGGAGCCAGCATCCTGAATTTCTGAAACAGAAAACGAGACAGAGAGTCAGCGATTTGGTTTTTTGACCCAGGGATGTGTTTAGCAATTATAATGAATTGGTCGCAAGCTGAGATCCAGATGAGACGCCTTAAGAGTGGCATCAGAGCGAGTGAATGGGAACGGCCTTTGTTAATGCAATGCAATGTTGCGTCATTGTCACAATGCACTAAAACGCTACTAGCGGCCCATTCTTTCCCCCACAGGAAAGCTGCTACTACGAGAGGGTAAAGCTTGAATAGAGCTGAGGATTGAGATATGTCCTGGAGCTGTGGTGGCCACGGAGCCGCGAACCAACGACCTTGATAAAATCCCCCGAACCCTATTGAGGGGGCGGCGTCTGTGCACAATTGGATGTCAATGGGGAATGAAACAAGGTTGTTGTAGAAAAAGGATAGGCCGTTCCACTGTTTTAGAAATGTCAACCATAGCCTGAGTTCGTCGCGACATGCTTGAGTTATAGAAATGCGGTCTTCTAGCGAGTGGACAGAGGACGCGAGTGAGAGGAGATGCGAGATAAAGGGGCGGCCCTGTGGGATGATACGCATTGCGAAGTTTAGATGCCCGAGCAGGGACAGGAGTTCGCGTTTTGAAAAATTAGATTTTTCAAGGAAAGTAGAAGAGACAAGGTTTATTCGGTCGATTTTTTCTTTGGGGAGGGATGCTTGGAATTTGTCTGAATCCAAATTAATTCCTAGGAACTCGATAGATGTTGCAGGGCCCATGGTTTTTTCCTGTGCGATAGGAATTCCTAGCTCAGAAAAAACGTTTTGTACCGTGAGGAGGTGGACCTGGGTGAATTGGCATTACTTTGAAAGCAGATGTAATGTCGAGTTTTGCAAGCCAAGCACCCCTACCTGCGATTTTGATCATGTCTATAGCCTGATCTATGTCGTGGTATTTGAGTGAAAATTCATCGAGGGGGATCAAGCTATTTATGCTTGGGAACGGGCAATTATGCGGGGCTGACAGGTCGATTATTAGCCGTTTTTTACCCGAGAATTTCCTTGTAGCTACCCCGATGGGGCTGATACGAAACAGTTTAAATGGAGGATTGTCGAACGGACCGATCATGAAGCCTGACTCAACTTCTTTTTTGATCAGTTCGTTTACAACTTCCGGTTCTATAAGGGCGGATTGGAGATTATTACATATGATGTTTTGAGAAAGCGGGCATTCTAAGCCGGGTTTAAAGCCGTTTTTTAAACCTGACAGCAGATAATCGGTAAATTCGGCATCCGGGTGATGAGCTAGTTCGAAGTGCATACGCAAAATATTCACAGGAGTCTCCCAATAATTTTTAGATTTTTTATTCACAGACTTGAAGACTGGACATACAATGCGAGCATGGGCGCCGCCACAAAAGCTGCAGATGTGCATAAAACGGCAGCGCGATCTTTGGCATTTGCCCGCGTTGAAATGATTACAAGGCTGCCTGCTTTCGTCAAAAGCAGAGTCCTGTGTTGCACTGGTGGTTGCCGCACGCGGCACGTAGCTGGTGGATTTAGCATGGCTTGTTCCCGGGTAGGGAAGAGAGGAAGGGTTAACCTGCGGGCACGACGCGGTCTGACCTGCAGACCGCGCAAGTGATGTTCTTGCAACCTAGAAACACCCTGCTGTGGAGATCCTGGTCCAGAGCGCCCCAGTATGTGCACTGGTTCCACTGTGCGACTCGCACGGCGCTTTTGGCTGAAAAAAGTTTGTGGTAAGTGTAGAAATGCCCCCCCCCCATAGGACAGCGCGAGTTCGGCTATGATTGCTTGGTAGTCATTCAGTTCACGCCGCCTGTGGGGGAAAGCTGAACAGATTATTTCAGTGTAACGGGAAAAAGCAATGGAAAATTCGGAAAATGAAAGAACGCGAGATGAGTGAGTGTTTGTGTTTTTCAGGGTAACCGAGAAATCCCCGCGATCTATTTGGCGGTCAGGTTCGGCTGAGGGGAGTAGAGAGAGAAGAGAAGAAAGGTCTACGTCCGCACCTGAGAGGATCTGTGCACGGATGTTTTGGGACACTGGTGGTGGTTCCATGGCGACTGCGTTGGACGGCACGGGCATCGGTGTTGCTGTGAACAGAGAATAAGGTGATTTTTGTTGTAACATGGAGCTGGGAAGGGTATAAGCCGGGTCTGTGAATGTCGGCGGCGGCCTCACGCTTGGATGACCTGCTGTGGTTTGAAAAGGAAAGTTAGTTGCAGGATATAAAGGAATTGGAGGATTATGTGCTGAAGTATGGGGTTGAGCTGTAAGCGGAGGCGGGCCCGTGCTTGTTTGGGCTACTGGAGCTGCAGGCCACTGAAAGTGGGCGGGGTTGTAACCTGTTGGATGAGACTGTTGAAATGGTTGGGCCTGAGCTGCTAGCGGCGATAGCCTCGCGCTAGTGTCTGTGACCGGAGCTGGAGGCCACTGAAAAGGAAAAGGGTTATAAACAGCAGGAGTAAAAAGCTGAGTGGTTGTAGGGAGGCCGCTGGGCCCGGCTATACGCTGCGCTGTGGCAGCAGGTGGGAGTGCCATGGCGGAATCTGGTGCGCGGCCCAGGCTCGCTGACGGCCTGTTGCTGCGTCTTGATGGACGAAGCGTTCCGGATCCTGTGTGGGAAGACGACGGTGGTGACTGGACAGGCGACTTGTGGGCCCTGCGGGCTTTGCTCTGGAGAAAGCAGTTTTGGTACAATTACAAACTTTCCTGTTAAATAATTCAATCAATGAAGTTTTTCAATCTGGTTTTAAAGCTTTACATAGCACTGAGTCTGCTCTTTTAAGAGTTCTTAATGACATATATTTTATCACAGATTCTGGCAAACCATTGGCTCTGATCCTCTTGGATCTAAGTGCCGCTTTTGACTTAGTAGACCACAGCATTCTTCTGTCACGCTTGGAGTCTTGTGTAGGACTTCGGGGTTCTGTCTTACAGTGGTTTCGCTCTTATCTGTCAGATAGATGTTTTACTGTTCAGTTAGGTCAATATTCATCCTCTAATAAACCGCTTAATTGTGGTGTCCCCCAGGGATCAATCCTTGGGCCGGTGTTATTCTCTCTATATTTACTTCCTCTGGCCACTATCTTTAAAAAATATGGTGTCTCCTTTCATTTATATGCTGACGACACCCAACTTTACCTTCCCCTGCAATGCAATAATGTTTCTTCTCTTCAGCCACTGTTAGACTGCCTGAATGATCTTAAGGCATGGCTTTCCCTCAATTTTCTTCATTTAAATGAAACAAAACTGAGTTTATTCTGTTCGGCCCCAAGGAAAACTGCGATTTTGACCTTGACCTCGGCCCTCTCACCCCTTATAACACAAAGTGTGTTAGGAATTTGGGCTTCTTATTTGATTCAAATTTAAAATTTGATAAACAGATTTCTGCTGTAGTCAAGTCATGTTTTTACCAACTCCGCCTTCTCAGTAAAGTAAAATCCATTCTTTCAAGAAATAATTTAGAAATAGCCATTCATGCTTTCATTACCTGTAGGCTTGATTACTGCAATTCATTGTACTATGGCAGTACTCAGGCATCTATCTCCCGCCTACAGCTAGTTCAGAACGCAGCCGCTAGATTGCTTGCAGGGAAGCGTAAGTTTGACCATATAACACCTGTTTTAATGTCCCTTCACTGGCTACCAGTCAAGTACAGGATTGAGTTTAAAATTGTATTATTTGTTTACAAAGCTTTGAATAATCTGGCACCGCAATATTTAACTGAACTTTTGGTTCCTTATACACCATCTAGAAACCTGAGATCCAGTGACCATGGCCTCCTAACAGTCCCTAAAGTAAAACAAAAAAAACGTGGCGATCGATCTTTTGCTGCCGCAGGCCCGAAGCTATGGAATAGCTTTCCGATGTTTATTAGGCATGCCCCGTCTATCTACATTTTTAAAACTCAGCTAAAGACTAATTTATTCTCCATGGCTTTTAACACTATATAGCTATTTTTAGCTATATTATTACTGCTCGCTTGTTCTTATTTTTTGTATTATATATGCATGCTGTATCTGTTTTATTTGTTCTACTGTGTTTCTTTGATTGCTTGTGAAGCACTTTGGTCAACCTTGGTTGTGTTTTAAATGTGCTCTATAAATAAATGATTGATTGATTGATTGATTGATTGCTCTGCCTGTGGGTCGTCTTGGGCGTCGACTGTAAGGAAACATACAGATCATACAGTTCCGCCTTTGTCATTTTCCGCGAAACCTGTATATCTGAATTCCCCAGTGCTTGTTTTAGTCCAGCTACGGTCCATTTCCCGATAGGTGGGATCGTCGGGACGGCCGAGCGGTAGTAGGAAGCCGGAGAAGAAGAAGGTTGTCTTGCCGGGGGCGGCGAAGACTGGTCTTGGCGTCTTGATGAGCGCCGGGTTGATCGGGCCGGTGTACGGCAGCGAGGAGAAGCCGGGGGCTCGAGTGCGGCGACCGGCGTCGAAGGGATGACCGTGGGACCGGCGAAATGCGGAGGTGCATCCCTGGTGACGTTCATGTCTTCGTCTGAAGAGGAGTTTGTTTGAGACATGCTGCAAACTGTCAATGGAATGAGGTGAGACTGCTGAGTATATATACACACCTCTTACCATTGATTGCTGAGTGCTCTCCACTTGTGTTAATTATCTGAACGTGTTCCTCCCGAACCTTGTTAATAAAACATAATTTGTCCAGCAAACGGCCGTAAGATTAACCCAACAATTTCTCAACAAAAATTATCTCTTTCTTATAATTCAAAGAAAGCTGTTTTCTGGCCATGAAAACAACTCTCCTGTTCTTATAAAGTTTAGGTTACTGAAAAGTAACAAATCGTAAAGCTCCGTAGCTCCGTTCAGCCTCCTAGCTCCCCTGATGAAACGGATTATGAGGTCATTCTTTCCCAGCGACTGGCCATTCAAAGACTTCGTAAAAGCCATTATCTGCCACATACACCTTGAGTGTGGATGGGGTTCTCCCGCTGTCCAACAGCTCTTGTAGGAAAGAAAGCACCACCGTTATCTCACAATCTAGCGGGTTTAAGTCATGAGCTGAGCATTAAGCAAACACTGACCATTTAGACGCATAGAGCCGTCTAGTAGACGGAGCTCTAGCCTCTGTGATCGTGTTCAGCACTCCCTCCGGGAGGTGAAATGATAGTTGATCGCCCACACATGTAGGGCCCACAGCTCGGGGTATGGGTGCCAAACTGCGCCCTGGGCCTGGGACAACAGGTCCTTCCTTAGCGGAATCGGCCATGGAGCTGTGTTCCCCAGTTCTATTAGTTCTGGGAACCAGACTTGATTCTCCCATAGCGGGGCTACCAGGAGTATCGAGCATTTGCTCTCCCTGACTCGCTTGATTACCTGTGGTAACAAGGCGACCGGGGGAAACGCATCGAGAGGACGCCTGGGCCAGTTTCTTTTGAAAAGAACATTGGGCAGTGAGCGTTTCATCCACGGTTTCAGAGCTGCTGCGCATGTCTGATTCACCGTGAGATGAAGCAAACCTGATCTCCACGCTCACGCTGGCACACGCCGTCTCAGCCACAGCTGAAAAGGGCGCATGTGTAGCAGACCCAGCCGCAGCACCGTTGAGGCTGAGGCCATGAGACCATCATCCTCTGAAACAATCTGAGGGAAAGATTCTTCCCTATAGTGAATGTCGCTGCTAGGCGCTGGATCACTGCCACGCGTTCTCGAGTCAGGCGCGCCACCATAGACCTGGAGTCCAACTCTATCCCCAGAAAGGATATTTCCTGGCTGGGGGATAGAATACTTTTGGCCCAGTTGACTCTGAGACCCAGCTGTTCCAGATGGTTCAGCAGTAATGCTTTGTGTAACACCAGGTCCTCCTTCGACTGTGCTATAATTAGCCAGTCGTCCAGATAGTTCAGGACTCTCACGCCCCTTCGTCTGAGGGGCGCAAGCGCCGTGTCCATGCACTTTGTAAATGTACGAGGTGCTAAAGACAGGCCGAATGGATGGACGGTGTACTGATAAGCCTGGCCCTTGAAGGCGAATCTCAAGAATGGCCTGTGACGGTGGAAAGAGTACTGAAAATTTGTACTCAAGTACAAGTACCGTTACATTGCTGAAATAATACTCAATTACAAGTAAAAGTACTGGTGTCAAAAAAGTAATTAAGTAAAAGTACAAATTACTCTTCTCAAAAACTACTCAGAGTACTAGTTACTAATTACTTTTTAGCTGGCGATAGTTAATGCATTACCAATAAAAATATTCAACAAAATCATAGATTTATGTAGAAAATAGCTACTTTTAACACGTTTTTACCTTATTGTCAAAGGACATTAATTAGTGGATACTGGAATTTCTAACTTCAATATGACACCTTGAAATATGTCAATATTCAGTAGGCCTAGCCTATAATTTTTAATACCATCGGGAAAACTACTACATACTAAATATTTAATATCTAAATTTTTGTCCATCCATTTTGTCAAGGCAATCATTATTTTCAAGCATTGAAAAGCACAACACTCATTGTAACAGTAATCTATTTGAATGGAAAAGTTTAATTCAAGTCTTCTAAAGAGACACGTCCACTTTATAAGGTGAGATTTTAATTTAGGCTTTTGTTTACATATTTAAACATTGATCAATAACCATTACAATAATCTAATATTTAATCACTCAGTGTATTTGTCTTTACAATAGGGTAACGTGAACTGTTGCAATAGCTCACACACAGCACAAGGAAGCTTGATTTCAATTCAAACTGAATTTAATTTGCAAAAAGACTATAGATTTTTCATAACTTTTGACAGCGTTTAATTCAAGAGCATGGAGAGATTGGAGTTGGACGTCATTTGAGTCTGCAGTGAGAACCACTTGGAGAGATTCGCGATTACACATGATATGACACACAGTCCGAGAGCGCACACTCAATATCCGAGTCCAGTTCATTCGTATATTTGAGAGCTCGCGTCCAGTTTTCTGCGATTACATGAATGTGCCCTCGCGTTATAATATTGTTCGTGACATTTGCCATTAAAATATGCCATAGAAACTTGCAGGTATTAATAAAATTATGCGTAATAGGCCTACCTGCAATCCCGCGCTGAGAGGGGGCGGGTGTGTCAAACTCGCTGTCGTTGAGATGAGAGAATGAGAACGCGCAGCTGGTAAAATATTGATATTTTGACAATACTATGTAGTTTGTTGTTCCAAACTTTCAGTCCAGCCATTAATCACTCTTAGCTCCTCGCCTCCTTCATGATCAGCTCTTCAAAACCTGCTGCGACTGCGGCGGCTTTCATTCAGTCCAAATATCAGGGGTATTATTGGTCCGTTTACGATCGAATATTTTTATTGGCTACCGAAATGCCATTCAAAGATTTGAATATCAATTCAAATTGTACTCAGTAACGAAATGTGATTTTACAAGTAGCGAAGTAGATTACTTAGCTTAATATGTACTTGAGTACAAGTAAAATTACAGATTTAAAAATATACTCAAAAAAGTACAAGTACCCAAAAAAACTACTTAATTACAGTAACGTGAGTAGTTGTAATTCGTTACTTCCACCTCTGCTATTTGGATCTGAAAGGGGGGCTAGGAAGACTTAGGAGGCTCAAAGCTCGGAGCAAGGCGGTCTGCGGCGGCTAGTAGAGAGTGAGAGTGCTGAAGTGCATCCCGGGCCTGGCGATGTTGCGGGGTGGACGGAGGAGGCGGTGGGGGCGCTGTTCTTCGAGCGGGCGGCTGCTTCTTAGCACGGCCTGCTGCAGAGCTGAAGCGCCACGGCAAAAAGTGTCTCATAGCTTGAGACGTTTTCTGCACCTCCACGTATCGCTCTGTAAAGCCCTTCACTGAGGGACCGAAGAGACCGGCTGGTGAAACAGGAGCGTCTAGAAAGGTGGCACGGTCAGACTCAGACATGTCGGACAGCGTTAGCCACAGGTGACGCTCTGTGACGGTGAGGGAGGCCATGTTGCGGCCAATGGCCTGGGCAGCGGCTTTAGTAGCTCTAAGAGCTAAGTCTGTCGCACTCCTTAAGTCCGTCACACACTCCTTTGTTGGTCCAGCCTCGTCCAGTGAACGGAGAAGGTTGGCCTGGTAAATTAGCAAAACAGCCATGGTGTGGAGAGCAGATGCGGCTTGACCGGCGGCCGCATAGGCGCGAAGTGGTCCATCAGGCTTTGGTAGGCAGACTCGACTTGGCCCGCCAAGCTTCTGGTGGCCTTTGTGAACGGCGCTTCTTATGGCGCGGCCCAACAGAAGGCATGGGAGAAGCGGACTTGATGGCGAACAAAGCCTATTATGATTTGTCTGTTTTCTTCAAGCGTTCATATTTACCATGTTTACTATGGAAACGGTTACAGACGGAATACATTATACAACTAGGCTACTAGTTGACTCAAAACTGGAAAGACGCTGTTTTATTGTGAGATCCCACCCCCTATGGGCGTGTTGAACACATGCAGAACTAGCTCCTACTACTGGCTGTAGTCTCTGGCCAAAAAAAGCCTCCGATGACGCAAAATGACGATTTTTGTGTCATGTGAGGTTTTTTTCCAGACACACAATACAGAAATCTCTCGTCTCAGGGGTACATGAGGGAGGGAAAGCACGGTCATTCGAAAATACTACCGGGTTTTTACCTGATACAAAGCTTAATGCTAATCAGTGAAGTATCCCTTTAAGACCAGGTTTCAGTTGTTCAATGGCGCAGTCTATATCAGTTGCCTCAAAATAGCAACTCCCCTACAGTGCGCCTGAACACACCTCGTGTTCTGACCAGCACACCCATGGGCGCACAAATGGGCGCAAATGCATTTGCTATTTAAACAGTGTGGCGCAGGACGTGAAAATAAAAAACTGCTTCGGGAAACTAGCAAAACATACTCGGCTGTATGATGGGGCCCTTAGTGCAACTGAAGGGATGCCGCTTTTGCATAGTTTGTGCTTGCTGTTTAATAGCCTAATCATTTGAAATGTAGCAAACTGCCAGCTCCAGTAGTAATGAAAAGATTTATCTTGAACTGTCACAGAAACTGTAATTAAAAAATGTAATCAAAGGGTAACTCAACCCCTGGTCAGAGCTTTATTTGAAAAATGCTGGAAAAGTGGGCAGAGCCCAGCGGGGAGAGAGGGAACGATTGAAATCTCTATCTTTTCATACAAATAACATAAACAGAGAATATTTGTTTTTGTTTTGAATTAGATAATTTAATAGCAGAGACTTAAATGTTTATGCAAATATATTGCTTATGCCTGTGTGACTAGTATTTGCTGAGTTTTAAGTTTAGAGACGTGCTCCAGAAAAAAAGTTCACAGAGACGTAGAGGCAGAAGTCACACCCTGTTTATTTTCTTTATTTTACAAAAGCAGAATATTTTGTTTCGACTGTAAGTAGACACATACAAAAGTAGACATTTTCTTTTTCATATTTCTTAAAAGGGTGGTATAATGCCCTTTTCACGAGATGTAAAATAAGTCTTTGATGTCTCCAGAGTGTGTATGTGAAGGTTTAGCTCAAATTTTTTATAGCATAATAAAATTGTCACTATTTGAGGGTGAGCAAAAACGCACCATTTTTGTGTGTGTTCCTTTAAATGCAAATGAGCTTCTGCTCCCGGCACAGAGAGCGGAGCTTCAACATCTTGTTCTTAGCAGCTTGGATTATCTTTGCCAGACATACACTGAAACTTTTTGCACTGAAAAACGTTTAGCCTTTTATATTCAAACCAGAGTGACAATTCAAGAAGAAGTGACAACATGTAGACAACATTTCTGAATGGTTAGTTGATGAATTTATGTAGTTTATGTGTAGTTATCTTCTAGTCATTGATTAGCATATTCTGTCTTGATCATCTATAAATTGTGTTCAGGGGGCGGGGTTAAATTTTAGGGTTTGTGATGCCACAAACCCGGGAGGAATGTCATGTAGTCTCTACCAGCCGTTTGTTGTAGTCCTTAAAAAAAGATTACTTTAAAAGCAAATATCTCCCTTTGCTTTGAACTTTGAGCGTTGTAGCTTTGCAGATGTTGTTTATGCTCAAACAGCAACATTACACACTAACTAAAGTTAGAAAAGTGAAATCATAATCAACCATCCCTTTAAGTATAGAGTATTTTAAGTCTAATTTGCTGCTATGTGACACTGACAAAATCCAGCAAAACGCGTCGGCACGTTTGTCGACCCCAGGGTGTTAACTTTAGCCTAATAGGAAGGAACACAAATTGTGTTTAAAATAGGGATGGGGGAATTAACGCGTTTATCTTTGCGATTAATTTGAGATGTTTAACGCATAAAAAAAAATAACGCAATTAACGCAGCACTTTTTTTTGCCTCGTTTTAATGGCTTCTGTTACGGCTGCTATTGAAAAGGCCGAAAATATGCCGTCCCACCCCTCCATGTTCGGCGATCACGTTTCATTCTTGCTTAACTTAATTGAGCGGGTCTTTTCCGCTCCGTGTGTGCGCCGCGGTCTCCGTTCCGTGTATGTGTGTGTGTGTCGGCACGCTGTGCTCTCTGCTCAATGTTCCGCTCCGTGTTTGCGCTGCGGGTTCTGCTCTGTCCTTAACGGCCCAAACGCTCCAATCATGTACCGATCACGCACTGGAAAAGCAAAGTCTGCTCAAATAACCTGAAATTTCTCAGTAATAGACTTCTGTTTGCAATAGCCCTACTGAGCTGGTATAGTCATGCTGGGCAACAATGGTAAAATGACCTGCTCTGATCACATGCTCTGGTAATAACAGCTTTGTAGGACTATATTTTATTTTGATAATTAGTAAAAAATAAAATAAAATAAGAATAAATCTGTTAAATTTATTGTTGTTTGATTATTGAAAAAGAATAATATATTGATGTTAAATATTATTTTAATATAGGGCTATTTTCTGTTCCATTTTTCTGTTTCCCCTGTGTTGTTTAATTTAATTAGGTGATTCTAAGTTTAAATATTGATGATTACAAGCTTGGGGGAAATGCAATTAATTGCAATTAATTACAGCAAATTGTGCAATTAATTAGTTTTTTTTTTTTTTTTGATTCCCAGCCCTAGTTTAAAAATATATGCTCACTTTTATATGCTTATATAAAAATATATGCTTATATAAAAATATATGCTCACTTGCTTTTCTGCGCAAGCTGTGTGGAGAAGCCATTTTACCTAGACTACACAAAATAATTTAATGGCTCGTTTCCACTGAGTGGTACAGTACGGTACGGTTCGGGTCGGCAAACCATGAATCGGCTAGCGTTTCCACTGCCAACAGTACCCTTACTTGATAGGCGTGGTGTAGCCTATGCCGGAAAGAAGCGATTGACGTAATTTTCGTGCGAAGAAGAAAGCGACATAAACAACAATGGATGACATCGTTTATATACTGTCTAAGGATGACATACAGCAGATCTGTTTCTTGCTTCTCGGCATGTTTGTCAGTGCCGCCGCCGACATTAGGCGTTTCTCAATTGCAAGTACGCAAAGTTCGGACTTGCCAAGTCCAGCTCAGGAGAATGACTCCCGAGGACGCGAGTCCGGTAATTCTGCTGATGGAACAGCACGTTCTTCAAAGCGTCATTCAGCTCGCTCTGCTAACGTTACTGCGGTTATCTCTGTATGTACATTTTAGGCAACAATAAAACGAAATATGTTATAAAACACCACACTGCCTCTTTACGTTCTCTTACGAGAGGTTCTCTCGTATTGCGTAAGTTGCTTACGCTACGGGTAAAGTTGTCTTTTCTCGAGATCTGCAGCCAAAAAATTATCCTTAATTTTGTATTTATTGTCAACGCAGTGCGGCAGCCAGCAGATCATAGCAGGCTGCATAAGCGGGGCTCATTGGCTGTCCTGCGGGGCCTCTATCCGCCAGAATGGGTGTGGCTAGCGTGTATAAAAGGAAGGGCTCATTCTGATTTTCTTGTCTTCAGCGAAGCTCTTCGCATCATTGGATCTTGAGAGCCGCCGCCGTCGAATTCAGCGACCAGCAAGCTTAGGAAGCGCCTGAGGAAGCCGGCCGCCTTCGCCGCCTTCAGCCATCCGTGCCTGCTACGCCATCCGGCGACGTATCCTTTTTCCTGCTGTGTGTGTTCGCCGCTGCGACACACACCTTCTCTCTCTCTCTCTCTCTAAAAGAGCACGAGGCGTTTTTCTAAAACGTTGTTTTTCCTGCGGCTCGTGTCGAGCCCCGCTCAGCAACGGAGACCGCCACCTCATCTGCGCTCTCTGCCTGGGCCGCGAGCACGCCGCCACCGCACTCTCTACGGGTTCCCATTTGGGATCTTTCTTTGGTCCTGGAGGCCCTGAAAGCTTTTCCCTTTGAACCGTTAGAATCCTTGGATTTGAAATACCTTTCGCTCAAAACCGGTTTTCTGACAGCTCTGTCGTCAGTAAAATGCATGGGGGATCTACACGCGCTATCTGTTAGCTCCGCATGTCTCGAGTTCGGACCAAATGACTCCAAAGTCATCCTCAAACTGAGACACGGTTACGTCCCCAAAGCGATTGGCACTCCCTTTAGGGCGCAGATCATCTCCCTGTCAGCTCTGCCAGCATCCGATAGCGAGGACAGTGATAACCTCTTATGCCCCGTCAGGGTCGCCTTTAGGCGTTCCGAGCAGCTCTTTGTTTCGTTTGGTGGGTGCACCAGGGGTCTCGCCGCCTCGAAACAGAGTCTGTCCAGATGGATAGTGGACGCTATTGCAGCAGCTTATGCATCCAAACACCTGCAGTGCCCTATGGGCATCAGAGCCCATTCCACTAGAGCAGGGGTGGGGAACGTCCCGCAAAAACAGTTTGAAGCAGCCCGCGAGTCAATTCCTTCTTCAATTTTCATTATTAATATTCTAACATTTTATCAATATTGCAAAGTCATCAAAACTGACTAAATATTTTGTGACCAAAAATGTGAAAAATAGGCCTACATCTAGCCTAAATGATCGTTTATGACATTCTTTTAACTATAAGCAACCCAATTTGTCTAGATCTGTATTATTTCCTTTGTATAATGAGCTTAAATATTGCTGCGCAGTCGTGTGATTTAGTCTGCTTGATTAAGAGTATTACAATGTATTCCTATTTAACTCTGATATGTAGCCTATATATATATAAACTGTCACGGTTGGTAGATCCACTGTCTCATTCTGGTCTTGTGGGTTTGTGTATGTGTGTGTGTCTCCTTGCACTGATTGTTGACTTATGTTGTGGGCGTTACCGCTCGTTATCATCATCAGCGGCAGCTGCAGATCATCTAGTCAACCTATTTAATGCCCTGTCTTTCGTCTTGTGTTTGTCAGATCGTTGTTTGAAGCTTCTTGTGTTCGTGCCTGTTCCAGTCTTCCTCGTGTTTCCCGTGCACTGGATACGGATCGCTTCACTCCGCTCTCACCATTGGATCACCTGCACCGCACCACGCACTTCTGGATCGCCCATCTCAATCCCTGCGTCACGCTCTCCTGCTGTCTGTGTTCTGGATCGGACCCTGGGCTTGGAGTTATCTTCATCGGACCATTCTGCAGTCAACTTGAGTCTTCTTCTTGTACATTGTGGTGTCTTGAGTGAACTTGAAGTTCAATAAACCTTTTACTTGCATTTGCTTCCGTCCTGTCTATCATTACATAAGGTCCTCGAATGTGTTCGAATATTTCACCAGCATCAGCCTTTTCACAGTTTGTATCACTCCGCTTGTCTGTGTTTGCGCAACTTGCATCATTAAGCCAGTAGGTGGTGACAAGTGACTGTCTTTATGAGTGAACAATTGAAATTTAATTGAACTGATTTAATAGTGCCAAAAACATTGATTAACTCAAGAAAGAAACAAGTTGCTGAAACCAATCTTTAATGCTAAAAAGTTTACATAATAATCTTTGAAAGATTTCTCATTTAAGGTCATTCCTGTTTGGAATATGTGATTGTGTATTGTCAACAATAAGCAGAAACATTTTGCATTTCCATTTTGGTGTGTGGATCATTTATTTCAACATTTATCCTCATTCTCATGTTTAAGAATCTGTTATCTGCTTGACAAATAATTTATGCTACTGCCCACTGACATGCTTTTAAAGCTATTGTTATCAAATAAATGTTGGCCTTCCAACACCATAAAATGCACATATGTAGGTCCGAGAAACCAAAATTTTCTCGGAGGGGGGGGCATGCCCCCGAACCCCCCTAACTACCTCAGATTTGAATATGTGTATCTGTGCTAATATGGGCTGCTGTGGCTACAGTGCCAGGACTGAATTTTTTAACCAGTCTGCCCCCCTGCATATAGGCCTAAAATATACATTATTCTCTGTATCGAATCATGTTATCTTGTTACCCAGCCCCTGATGTTTCGGGCTCAGCCCCTGAAGTTTTTAAAGGTCCCGTTCTTCGTGATCCCATGTTTCAAACTTTAGTTAGTGTGTAATTAGTGTGTTGTTGTTAGAGTATAAATAATATCTGTAAAATTATAAAGCTCAAAGTTCATTGCCAAGCGAGATATTTTATTTAACAGAAGTTGACTACATCGAACGCCCAGTTTGGACTACATCCCTCTACTTCCTTCTTTAATGACGTCATTAGAACCGTTTTTTGACTATAAGTCAAGTCAAGTCAAGTATATTTGTATAGCGCTTTTCACAATACAGATTGTATCAAAGCAGCTTCACAGTGTTAAATTAAAATAATACAACAAGGTTTGTTTCTAGTGGAATTTATTGATTGATAAAATTAAATTAAATATCCCCAAAATATCCCCAACTGAGCAAGCCAAAGGCAACAGTGGCAAGGAACAGAAAAACTCCATCAAGTGACCTAATGGTGTCCTAAAACTCCATCAGGTGACCCAATGGAGAAAAAAAAAAAAACCTTGGGAGAACCCAGGCTCAGTCGGGGGCCAGTTCTCCTCTGGCGTTTATTAACTAGAGGCCGGATTGTAATTTGAACTGTAAGATTAAAAATATTATATGAATGCCTGGCTGAAGAGATGCGACTTTAATCTAGTTTTAAACTGGGAGAGTGAGTCTGAGCAACGAACAGTATCAGGAAGACTATTCCAGAGTTTTGGAGCTAAATGTGAAAATGCTCTCCCTCCTTTGGTGGATCTGGATATCCTAGGTATGACCAAAAGCCTCGAATTTAGTGATCTTAAAGAGCGCGATGGATTATAGGGCGATAGAAGATCCGTTAAATAGACTGGAGCTAAGCCGTTTAGGGCTTTATAAGTAAGGAGCAATACCTTGTAATTAATACGGAACTTTATAGGTAACCAATTCAGTGATGATAAAATCGGTGTTATATGATCATATTTTCTTGATCTAGTAAGAACTCTAGCGGTGGCATTTTGGACTAACTGTAGCTTGTTTATTGAGGATGCAGGACAACCAGCTAATAAAGCATTACAGTAATCTAGTCTCGAGGTCATGAATGCATGAACTAACTTTTCTGCATCAGAAACTGATAGCATATTACGTAGCTTAGCAATGTTTCTAAGCTGTTTTTGTAACATATGAAATATGATTTTCAAAAGACAGGTTGCAGTCGAGTATAACACCCAGGTCTTTTACTGTAGAGGATAAAGTAACAGGACATCCTACGATGTTAAAGTTGTATTGTGCGAGGTTTTGTGGGCGTTTTTTTGAACCGATAAGTATTACCTCTGTCTTGTCTGGATTTAATAAAAGAAAATTACGCGTCATCCAATCTTTTATATCTTTAACACACTCTGTCAATTTGGATAATTTAGCGTTTTCATCTGGCCGTGATGAAATGTAGATTTGAGTGTCATCGATATAAGCGGTAAGTATACCGACTATAAGCGGTAAGTAGTGATTTACTATGGAAGTAGCGATCAACCTTACATCGTTTCTCTTAGTAGGATGAAAATAATCTTACTTAAACTGTGATTAATATACAGATCCCTTTCCAATCGCCCAAGCTGTCAATCACACAGCGAGAGTTTATCTGGACACTTAACAAAACTCGTTATGAAATCAATGACACTGCACAACGAAGCTCTTACTGTATTTATATACATCATGTTTGCATTGGTGAAAGCATTAGTGAGAGTGCAGAAACTGCGTTGCAATGATAAGATCTTTTTTCACGCAATCAACAGACTGTCATCTGCTCAATGCTCATCACTGCAACCTTTTATGTGATGGGAATATATCTAAATACTTAAAAAAACTTCTCACGATTCGTTAATCCCGATAGCTGTAATAGTAAAAACGTATAATAGCTGTAATAGTAAAAGTTTTCCAGATAGTTCCACATGTAATGCCAGATATTTCATATGCAAGCATGTCAGCCAATCACAGCAGTGGGCGTTTACATTGAAGTCTCACAGCAGACACGCCCCTTCAAACAGAGTGTTCAAATCAGGGGATGAAATCAGGCTAGGAAATATGCCTTTTATTTCTAAATTATAAAAAAATTGTATCTAAAAAAACATACTAACATTATAAGGGCACCCCAGGAAACATTCTAAAATAATAAAATAATCCATGCAATGGGACCTTTAAAACCTAGAAATGCCCCTGCTCATTACAATGGCCCTTAAAGAATGTTAAAAAATTGTAAATGGCCCTTGATAGGAAAAAGGTTCCCCACCCCTGCACTAGAGGCATGGCCTCGTCATGGGCTTCATCCAGTGGGATTTCTATTCACGATATTTGTACGGCGGCGGGCTGGGCCTCCCCATCTACATTCGTGAGGTTTTATAACCTGGAAGTTCCCGCCTTGCAGGCTAAACTGTTATCAGTTTAAGTGATATGTATGTTCTGCCCAGTCGTTCATGTGCAGACTACGTTCGTGTACTACTAGTGTTTCTGGTGAACGGCACTAAGGGAAGAGTTTCTCTGTATATGGACCGGCTGAGCCGTTCTGTCTTTTTTCCCCGTCATGCGCCTGTGTACTGGTGCCACTCAGTTGCGCTGGGGGTTATACTCTCTATACATAGACCGGCGAGACCGCTCTATATTCTCCCTATGATGTGCTTATGTACGGTGCTGGCCCGCACTGCTGGCCGCATTGTCTACACTCATACATAGACCGGCAGTGCCGCTCTGTATTCCTATGAAGTGCTTATTACATGTGCTGGCCCGTTTCTCTGCTGGCCACCTGTTCCAGCATGTGGTGTTCCCCGGTTCCCCTGGGACTCATGCACTGGATGCTCGGCGCGCACGGCGTTGACAAGGGGTTCCCGTAGCGTAAGCAACTTACGCAATATGAGAGAACTCGGTTACCTAATGTAACCTCGGTTCTCTCTAGAAGAGGGAACGATTATTGCGTAACCTGCCTTGTCGCGCCACCGCCACGAGCTTTGCGCTTCAGACTATGAAAACCAGAATTTCAGCCTGTGATCCCTTCCTTTTATACACGCTAGCCACACCCATTCCTCATTGGGCATGACGTCACGCGGGGCTCACTGGTAGGCTGCAGCAGTTGCCGCAGGACAGCCAATGGGCACGCTTATGCAGCCTGCTATGGTCTGCTGGCTGCCGCACTGCGTTGACAATAAATACAAAATTAAGGATCATTTTTTGGCTGCAGATCTCGAGAAAAGACAACTTTACCCATAGCGTAAGCAGAGTGTCCGCGCGGTAGTAAAAAGAATTGACCAAAATTAAGGCCCTTGAAAGGTAGTAAAAGGTAACAAATGCAATTGACTTGGTAGTAAATTTTCCATCACCACCTCAATATATGAGTTTCCATTTTTTTGCTTAATATTTGTGTCTCCATGTTTTAACTTCATCTAGCATAATTTAAAAATATATACGGTGCTAACAGGACCTGAGCAGGGCTCGACATTAACGCTTGTCCGGGACAAGTGGATTTTTTGAAGGGACAAGTAAAAGAGAATTTGACTTGCCCGACCAGACAAGTAGCCTGATTAAACGTCAATAACAAAAACAAAAAAATAACTAGGGAATCACTAAAATGAGAGAATGATTCTGATTGTATTATATTTATTGTAAGTTGCGATCGATAGTGGATAATAAATGTATTACTGACGGCAACAAGGTTGCCCTGTTGAGGCTCGCGCAGCCTCTCGAGGAGAAATCCAAACAAATGTAAACTCAGTTTAAACTCAGTTAACAACATACTGCCAGTGCCAAAATTCAAAATGTTTTAATATTTTTAACATATGATACAGTTTAGCAACCTCGCACGACGAGTGTTTTCTTGAGTACCATCACGACTGAAAATGTGACATTGCTTTTGATACAACAGTTCAATAAACAGTTCAAATTAAGTCACTTACATTTTAGACACAATATTGACTGTTTTTGTTCTGTTTCAGCAGCAAAAATAATTAAAAACAAAGATCACAGCAGAACCGTAACACATCTCACAGCAACACTTAAAGGGATAGTTCACTTTGAAATTAATTTTTTAATTTTTTTGGAAAGAATGATACTTTTAAACATGAAATTAAACCGCCAGTAGGAGGCGGCAGGCAACCGTCTTAATGAGCGAGTCATTGAGTCATTCATTCAAACGATTCATTCAAAAAACTGATTCATTCAAGAATCTTTGACTCGACCAATTCGTACACAACGCTGAATCATTCAGTAATGAAAACACGGTTAAAGGGATAGTTCACTTTGAAATTAATTTTCGATATGTTTTAGCTTACCTCAAGGGCATCCAAGATGTAGGTGTCTTTGTTTCCGCAGTAGTTTCAATTTTGATATTTTTAGGTCAAACCGTTCTTGTCTGTCAGTCATATAATGCAGGTCTATGGTCACTGGCTCAAAACACAAGCACAGAGTCCAAATTAAAACAATTCCCCATCGTCCAAATGAAACAATTCCCCATCATAAGTACACATTGATGGCCTAAGACACGAAACGAGCGGTTTGTGTGAGAAAACGAACAGTATTTATATCGTTGTTATCTCTTGAAAACAGCACACGTCCAAATGGTCTGACGGCGCGGGCGGGTATAGATATATACATAGATGTCGCCTTGGCTACTGCAGTTCATTGGAACGAAACCGTAGCAATGTGTACTTATGATGGGGAATTGTTTCATTTGGACGATGGGGAATTGTTTTAATTTGGACTCTGTGCTTGTGTTTTGAGCCAGTGACCATAGACCTGCATTATATGACTGACAGACAAGAACGGTTTGACCTAAAAATATCAAAATTTAAACTACTGCGGAAACAAAGACACCTACATCTTGGATGCCCTTGAGGTAAGCTAAAACATATCAAAAATTAATTTCAAAGTGAACTATCCCTTTAACCGTGTTTTCATTACTGAATGATTCAGCGTTGTGTACGAATTGGTCGAGTCAAAGATTCTTGAATGAATCAGTTTTTTGAATGAATCGTTTGAATTAATGACTCAATGACTCGCTCATTAAGATGGTTGCCTGCCGCCTCCTACTGGCGGTTTAATTTCATGTTTAAAAGTATCATTCTTTCCAACGTTTCTTATTTGTATATTCAAAAATTCAAAAATATTTAAAACGATCTCATATTCATAACATTATTTAATGCAGTTAAAGGACATGCCTTTAAAGGTGCAGATATGACAATTTACATTTACATTTATTCATTTAGCTGACGCTTTTATCCAAAGCGACTTACAATTGCTATATATGTCAGAGGTCGCACGCCTCTGGAGCAACTAGGGGTTAAGTGTCTTGCTCAGGGACACATTGGTGTCTCACAGTGGATTCGAACCCGGGTCTCTCACACCAAAGGCATGTGTCTAATCCATTGCGCCACACCACCCCCTATGCAATCTACAATATGCAGATTTAAATATATCAGAGCTGATTGAACACAGATGAGGATATTTCTTCAGAATAAATTATATTTACAACACACACACACCAAAAAAATTCAGGACAAGCAACTTTTTGTACTCAGACAGACAAGTGAATAACAGATTTACTTGTCCAAAGGACAAGCACATGAAAAGGCTGAGTGAGTAGGAGTTGATAGCAATGACAAAGTGCCAAGGTTATTATTCACCTTATTAGGGCTAAGGGCAAGGGTTAGGATAACTCAAGGGCTAGGGTTAAGATAAGGACAACTGAAACTCAACTCCACACTACAAAAAAATTGTCATAATTGACAATGACAATACTTAATGATCACAAATAAACATTAGTGTACCTAATATATATGATGGGTGTGACAGTGTCACACTTATTCCTTATAGTAAGTAGTAAGTGGTGCTTTGCATACGCATCCCACCCCCAAAAAAAGGGCTGCTGCTTGATGTCGTGTTGGTAGTAAAAAATATTGTGGAGGTGGTAAAAAAGGTAAAAGGTAGTAAATTCATCTCTATGATTCCTGCATATACCCTGGTAAGCAACTTACGCAATACTCGTTCCCTCTTCTAGAGAGAACCGAGGTTACATTAGGTAACCGAGTACGTTTTCATTTAAAGAAATCTTAAACATTATAGCCACACAAATGTGGTTCAGGCAACGCATATTGATTATATTCACTGCATGTAACCTTAGCCTATTTATAACTATATATATATATATATATATATATATATATATATATATATATATATATATATAACACAACCCTGCCTCTTTTCGTTTAAATGTAAAAAATATTAAACTATATTAAAAAATATTAAAATATTATATATGGTTCAGGCAATATGTGCATTTGTACTGTGATCATCTTCAATGTAATAAAATAAAAAAATACAAAACTCTTTTTGTTAAATTTCAGTTTTATCAATAATAGCCATTATAAAAGAAGCTATACAATAAGAAATAAAGCAAACAATTCAGTCAAACATACAAAGTCAGCGCTCTAGTCTAACGATACAACGGTAAAGTTAAATAGCCTAAATATAAAGTTATGAAATTTTACTTAGCCCTCAGTTCGGCCAGGGAACAAATTATAGATTCACAAGACCAAAGATCACCAGTTAGGTCTACACAAGACTAATTATATCTCGTTTAACCACTACAGAGACGTCAGAGTCAGCGGCAAACGTCAGAAGGACCAGCCGAGGAAAGGCTGTTCCAGGTGGGGTACATGAGCGCCGAGCGCAGCGCATATAGCGGTGGCAGGTCGAGTGACAGTGGTGGCAGGTCGAGTGACAGGCGCATATAGCGGTGGCAGGTTGAGTGACAGGCACCGGTGGCAGCTGGCCCTGTCACGGAAAGATTTTACCCTTACTGGGGTGATTGCATGGATCTCAAATTTTCATAAATCTTTATAAATAAACCACAGATTTGAGCTTTAAACAACTACATTCTCGCCTGAAAAACTCTTAAAATTACATTTCGTGACACAGTAACAGCAGTATTATATTAAACTGTATATTAAAAATGGCACTTCTTATGTTGTCATTCCCCTTGTAGCACGCGCAAGTGACGATTCTCTGTCAACCAATCAACGTCCTGCAGTGAGTCTAGCTCCACCTTTTAGTACCGTACCACTGTGCTAGGTACCACAACAGAAGGGTACCCAAAAAGTGGCACGGTACGGTACGGTTCGGCTTTTTGGTACCATTCACAACTTTTGATAGTGGAAACGCAAATAAATGCGTACCGTACCGTACCACTCAGTGGAAACGAGCCATAAATAACTATATAAATGCTATGCTAACTAGATGCTAATATACGCTATCCTGATCATTTTCAATACTTGCAATTCCAACTCCTGTCTCGCTACAGTGGTTTTGATGGAACATGATGCTTTTATACCAGGGGCTGCCAAGGGCGTGGTGAGCTGGTACCTGCCCACGTCACGCGGTACCACAGCTTCCAATAGGAAAATTCGACTGCAGTAGCCACCGTTCAACCTGAAGAGAGCAGCACTCAGATGTTTTTACACCATATATTGTAGAATTAACACACTTTATACCCAAATGTCAAAAAATGTACTCAAATCAACGAACAGCATTAATAAAGCCCCAGTCTTCCAGATTATTAACAAAAAAAAGTTGTTTTAGGGTTTTGTTACCCTTTAAAAAGGACTTTATACTGCCACGATATTAAGCTGTAGCCACAGCAGTTTGAAAATGGACGATGGATTATTCAGCTGCAGGCGCCATCTGGTCAGATTCGGGAATTCATTCTACGAACGACTCTCACAGTGCATTATGGGTATTCTCTAGCAGTTGAGCGTACGGGTGTTTCTCAATCATAAGGCTGCATCCTACGAAGGCTGCATATCTCGGCTGTCCGTCTCTATTTGAAGGATCCTTGGAAGGAAGCCTTCGTTTCTCGTCCATCATTCGGCCTGTTTTGAAGGATGCATCTGATGTATCCTTCACGGCCTTCAATCACCCACAATCCACTGCACATTCCAATTCACGAAAATAAACTGATAGAAAACAAGTCGGATTTATTATGAAATGTAAGACAAAAATAATGTTTTCGACATGAAAGCATAGATGTTGTCTTTTATTTTGCTGCATGTAAATTAATCACTAACACTAAACTGACAATAATATAAGCCACTGAGACGGCGTAGACGGATGTACATTCAATCAAAACAAAAGATAGGCTAACATCTATTCTTTCATGTCCGAATACATTATTCTTGTCTTACATTTCATAATAAACTCAGACAAGTGCCCTATTTAAAGATGAACTGAACTGGAATTTTGAGTAAAGGTGATATAACAGATGCATTTTATTTATTCTCATTGGTACAATTTTTAAAGTGGCAGAATTTGTTAAAAGGGATAAAATGGTATGTTGAAAATGTTGTTGTTGTTACACGGGCGCCGCCATCTTGGATTTCAACATTCGGCAACGTCACTGGAATGGTAAGCTACTCCGTTGCTAACCAACACTAGCAGAGCAGCCATTGCATGCAGCCCCTGGATTTCGAGTCCGTAGTGAGCATTTTTTAGCGACAGACTATTTAGAGAGTTGTACTTTCAATACAACCGGTTCACTGGTGAGGGTTAGGCTAAACCTGAGGCTATTCCGTCAATGTTAAACTTTTCAGGCTGTAGTACAGGGCAGACCGATAGACCAATGGCAAGTACTAACACCACCGATGCTATGTAACCGCAGAGACAGGGCGCTGAAACCCTCACGTCAAGGCAGAGGACAGAGAAGTGTGTTAACTGTTATCATGATAGCAAGCTAAGCAAAGGGCTGGATGTAACGTTGTCACATACACAAACCATATTGTGTTCAATATAGCTTTATAGCGTTCAACAAAACTGAGACACTCATTCATTGAAATTGAGTAACAAAATCAAGCTATACGATCCAACCTAGGGAAAGAGCTAGCAGCTAACGTAAACACGTTGGAAGCACTTTTGTCAAACTCCACAAGCTAGCCACCACTCCGACTATATAAACCGTATAAATCATGACTCGTCTCGATAATAATGCGTTTACTAGCTGCTAATAAAACCACAGCAGGTCTGTAAACAGATTCCAATGTCCTACCCACCCTGAAGCTAGCTGATGTCCATCGTCTCAGGGCACATTGTTGATACAGAGGGAGTTCAGGTTTTTTTTTTTTTTTTACGTTTCTTCATTCGGATCCATTTGCGATCCATTCCATTCTGAATAAACAAACAACGCAGTTTACATGCTTCATCCTTGTTGCATTATTCACTAAGATAATAATTAATAAATGCACGCACAATTATCCGTTAACTTGATAAATGTTGCAGTCAGATATGTTTTATGCACAAACAAATGCCTTTCAACCTACACAATTCAGAAGTAAATGAATATGCAGCAATTTGTACAAATAGAGAGTCTGTAAGCCTACTATACGTGTTGTAGCCATTAAATAAGCTCATTTAGTTTCATTAAAATATATTTTTTTTATTATTATTATTATTTTCATCTATGTTGAATATAAAAAAGTTAACAGCATGAGTAAGATAGGATGCGCAATATATCGAGAGATATGGAGCGGGTCAGACATGATTTTGACCACTTAATTAAGATTTGCATTGTAGAAAGCCTTTCTTTAAAGTGAATTTCGTTTTGTATAAATTGTATCTTAATTTTAATATTTTTTTCAACCAATTGCCTGTATTTAATAAGCAAATATAGCAGACATTATAATCATGGAGGCGTCCGCGCGTCCACTTGCATTGCACGTGAACTGGAGCGCATCTCATCCTAACTTAACCGAAACTCAGTGTATGCCTTACACACATGAGAAATATAGAAAGCTTGAAATGTCTTTAAACGAAACAATTCAAAACGAAAATAAATAGGCTACTCTCTGATTATGTAATGATGTGCATTTCTCTCTGTATGGGGCGTTCACTACGGAGATTGCGATCGTCAGCTTAATCTTTGCAGCTGACACTGTTTATTAATATAAATAAATGCATGCGCGTCACCGGATTTACAAATGCACATCTTGCTTGTTGCACGCACACATATTACGAAATAACGAGATATTATGTTGAAATAATTAGGCTAATTATTAATTATCATTATTAATAATAAATCTATAAGAATATTTGATTGAATGCTGAATGTTGCTTGTTCAATTGAATACAATTAATACTTTAATTGTGATAATTAAAATAATTGATTATTACATATTAAGTGACCTATGTTTGCTCATTTATTAATACTATTTGTATATATCTAGCACCCCCTCAGCACCTGCGTTAAAAAATTCTCTGGCGCCGCCCCTGGTTATAACGGCCCACGTATTAAAAAAATGGTAGGTTTAAATCGGGCTTGGGTTCATAATTACAGTTAATGACTGTGTGTCAGGCCGGGCGTGTGGTGGTAGTCAGATACCCATGCCATTAAAATGACTCATTTTCGTCTGTGTATAGGACCTGCAGCTGCAGCTGCCTATATACCTTCGCAGGTTCTACCATGCCGGTGACGTCATCGGAATTGCCAGCGTTCTTATACTAACAAACGCAATTTTTGTGTTGCTTAAAAAAGAGCTATATTGATATTTTTAATTCAAATTTTTTGTGTAATTTACTTTTAATTGTCATAACCAACACATTATCAACTTTGATTATTTCAGTTCAGTTCATCTTTAAGGGTATAGGGGGCGATTTCAGATATTTTTTCCCATACTATGAGGCCTATGGGGGCCATCATCTGTTTGGCTACCCATATCCATATTCACACAGGTTTGGAACAAC
Organism: Rutilus rutilus; assembly: GCF_951802725.1. Classification (NCBI taxonomy): domain Eukaryota; kingdom Metazoa; phylum Chordata; class Actinopteri; order Cypriniformes; family Leuciscidae; genus Rutilus; species Rutilus rutilus. Next base: position 8,992,219 of record NC_140222.1, on the reverse strand, counting down.
ACAAGGATGAGTATGATGACAGAATTTCCACTTATTGGGTGAACTATCCCTTTAATGTCTGACTCCATGAATCGTTTAGAGCAGCTTTTCACTTGAAAGTGAATCTTTCCAGACAGTCTTTTGAAACCAAACAAATGTCTTGTCTGTCAGTGATGAAGAAGGATTTATTAAGCTGAACTTATTTGTGAATGGCTCTTTACTGCAGATAAAATTATTACCTGAACATTTAAAAAATATACACAAAATGTATAGTATTTTGGTAAGATTTTTTATTAATTTTCCTAAAGTTAGATTCAAATTATCATTGATTTGCTGCTCTACTATGATGTCTATTTATATTGGCCCATCTGTTAACAGTAGAGCTATTCTTGTCGAGGTAAACTCTAGTTTTGCACACTTGAGAGCGCTCGTCTATGACTCATAACGGGCTCAGAGTTTAGCATAGCCTTGTTAGGCCCTGCGGTTAGATACTGTAATAATAACATTTTGTAGGCAAACATCATCTTTCCAATGATAGTGTTAAATAGATTTGTGTTTTTGCACTGTCTGCTGAAGGAAGTTTTAATATAGAGCTATCAGTGAGTCACATGACATTATGATTCAGGCGGTTGCCGTCTCCCGTCTGTCATACACTGCTAGTGGTTAAAAAAAAAGTTTGCTACTGGAAAAGCATCACTGTTTAAAACAATGCATTATTTATTTATTTTTATTTACTTATTTTTAAAAGGATTGTTTCTTTGACATTAACAGATCAACATAAGATGTGTGAACCCAGGCGTGATAACAAGATTAGTGGAAACTTCTCAGAAATAATGAAGTGTTGCTTAAGCTGCAAATAACTAACTGAAACTAACACTTCTTATCTGTAGGGTCACAGCAGGAGTATGGGGTCATGGATATATAGAGAGATGCAAATGCTGCTGAAGACATACACATAGTAAATGATTAGTTTTGACACAGTGAACTAGTAATATTTCACATTCACACGGTAAGATCTCACAGAGAATATGTTTAGAGTAAACATTTTCCATTCTGTACTTTATTTTGCATAAAGAGGAAGTAAAATTGTGGAAGTTCTTCAACCCCACAAGATTCACAAGAACACACACACTATTCACAAGAACACACACTCACACTATTCACGCCTCAAGATATGCAAACACCGATACACATTAACCACAAACGTCCAGTACAGACACATTCTCTTGCTCATGCTCTCAACAGATGAAACCACTTTTCTTTCCAGATCTAAAGCTGAGGCCTTCTGTGGTTTGAGTCTGTTGAAGGCAACACTGTAAAAATACACCAAAGACATCTGTTTGCGGCTAATATTTATAACAAAATAAATGTATACTGTTATTCTGCAGATTCGTGTATATCAATCATTGACTTTTGATCTGAATGCATTGAGAATGTGCTGTTAGGACTTATAAAATGGCTATTAAAAGTCAGCTGGGATTTCCTGAACACAGACAGAGTAAAACTGAAAAATACCCTGTTGAAAATAAATATACTTGTGAACAAATATCTGAGCCGTCCCATGTGAGCTTTAACATCAGTCCCAGTAGGGCATGTTGTCATGTTTAGGTTATTAGGTTATCTATGTAACTTTGCACTCTCCCTCAAATTGTGTGCTAAATTATTGTATAATATATGTCTGTTCCATGTGGATGAGTTTTGGGATTGTTGAGAATCCACATGAGGGTTTTAAGAGCTCAGAGGAAAATATAGACTCACAAATCTAAAGTAAATGTTCAAAGCTATAGACCTTATGTAGCCCCGCCCCTTTTCAGCGCGGCGCTCGTTGTCTTTTGACTTCCGGTCTGTATTTTCACAGCGATTTTGCGTTTATTAATGAACGGCTCGTTTTAAAACCTTCCCGGTCGACTGACATTTGTTAAGTCATCTGCTTTAAACATTACAGTCCTCATGATAACTTTCGTTAACTTTACATTAAGTAAATCCACTTCAAAAGCTAATTACTCCTGGACAGCAATGCCATAGAAATATACAGAGCGACCGCAAAAACGGAAGTTAAAGTCCAACTGAAATCAAAATGGACCCTATTTACTTTGTTAGCGCATATTACTAGTCTTGTGGTGACCAATTAATCCGTGCAAGTTAAATCACGGAAAAAAATGTTTTGGCTTCGTAATCTTTAATCAAAATCTGAAAATGCCCCTCCTCTCTGCATTGGAGGACCTTCCCTGATGACGAATGCTTGACGGCTTGGGTTGAGAAACGCTTAACCACTCCCTTCAAATCGTTAGTCTGTAATGAGCGAGAGATGGAGAGGAGGAGCACTAGAGTAAAACCCTGCCCTCTGTTCAATATTCCTTTTCACTGGGAAATACGTCACAGCACTGGAGAAAAGTCGTTTGCAACTTCCGGTTCACGCGGACTTTAAAAGACAATATTCTAAAGATGGCGGCGCCCTCGTTTCTCTGGCGCATAAGGTCTATAGAAACTGTTGAATAAATGTAATCTCCCATGATGCTTAACTATCTCTGTGATTCTTTGAGCTTTTAACCTTTACTATAACTGAAACACACATCAACATGCATGATCACAATAATCAGGAAAGGTAAAAATAAAAAATTAATTTCACACAACACAAATAAAAACATTTTTGTGAAAAAGTCAAATTAATGTTCAGAGTTTACATGCACTTAAGAAATGGGTTTATTGCAGTGTTCAGAAATGTGGTGTAAGTGTCATGCTCTTAACCTGCGTACACAGTGGCTGATATCAGTAATCGGCTTTAACCAAACCTTTGTGTTACTTTAGTTATCTCTCACATACATGCACTCTTCAGAACACAGTAAGAACGCAGCTAATGCTTTTGCATGGTCATATTCTGCTACTAATGCAGTGCATGTAAGCATGAGCAACGCTTAGAATCTTAAACAGCTTGGTTGCAATACCAGCTTTCTAGTGTGCATGAAAACCCTATTGATAATAACACCAATAATGAGAAAAAAGCCTCACAGAGAGTTTAATTAACGTCTGGTGACGACACCGGCGTATATCACCTCATCCTCCTGTTTAACACTCTGAAAGAAAACACACACAAAACATACAAAGAGACAAATTGTCAATATTAATATTATGTAATATCAGGTTTAGTAAAAAAAAAAGTTAATAAAAAGAGCTAGAGGTGAAATGCAGAAAAGAAGAGAAAGCGTTTTTCAATAGTAGGCCTATAAGTGCCTTTATTTATGGCAGTTTTCTATCGCTCATTTGCACAGCATGTTGATGATATGTCAGCTTGTTGGTCAGGAAAGCTTGTCGGATTGGGCTCCTCGATTCTAGTTTGTGAGCTAGATGGGCTAGGAGGCAGAGATTGTATATCATCTGCTTATAGGGAACAGCAGTGCTGAGTACTAAAAATGCAATTAGGCAAATCAATTATACTAAGAAATGCTACCAAGTTAACAACAATTCATTCTGGTTTGTGTGAAATTGTGAAGAATAATATAAAACCAGTCTGCACACCACCAAGGTGAACTGGCTTAGTCTTGACTTCTTGTTGAGAGTGTTATTGGCAGCCACATGAACCCCAAGTGGTGCTCAAGCACGTGCCATTTGGCCTCTTGACTAGGTTGACTTGAATGCCTTTTTTGACAGACATTTTTTTAACTCTTTCCCCATAAAAAGTAATCAAGCGTAGAGCGTTAATTCTGGCAGGCAGGTCACCTCAGTCAAACTTGCATCAGCTGACTCTTAGCTGATCCACATCTATCTTTATGACGTCTATCACAGCATCCTTATACAGTCCATTCAGTATTATCAGCACTATCATCACGTTGCCCAGGACCTAATTAGATGGTGAAAGTCTACATACAAAAAATAGTCATTCCACTAGCAAAGCAATAATCAAAATCCACGCAGAATTTGCATTGGATGCAAGTTTGTTGAACCTTAAATATGCGGATTTGCCACATTGACTTATAAAAAACTGCTTGGTTTGTAACTGACCTCCAAGTAAGGCAAGCGGTGCTCATGCATCACTGCATTACTGACAATGGACTCTTTCAAAGAGTTTAGCTAAGGTTGGCTTTAAGAGAAAGATACAGACAAGAAGCCGGAAATACAGAAAAAGCAGCATCCTCATCATTTGGCTAATGTTTACTCTCCGAATGTGTCTTCAATGCAAATAAGTCAACTTTTCCTATAAATCATCATTGCTTGTTTAATCAGGTATCAGCAACATCCTTGTTGCTTTGGCTTTTCTGGTTATTATTGGCAACATGCTTGATGCTTAAGGCTTTCTAGTAATTATTGTTCTTGCCCAGAACATAATCATACAGTCAATCTAAACTGTTTGCATTTTTCACACATTTTTTATGGCCCCAATAATATTTGGTTGAATATGTAAACAGTGAATATATCACAGAATGAACAGCCTCTATTAAAAAAAAAGGAAAAAAAAAAGATGATTCTTTTTTATCAGCCCTTAAATGTGGTTTTCATGTGGAGTTTCATTTAAAAAATAAATAAAAAAAATCAAACAGAAAGCTGAGAAAATTAGGTTTTCAGAACAATGATTCAGATTCGGAACAATCATCAAAACACAGATCAAGATCAGGTCCATCAACACTCCCAAAACTTCTCTTCATGGGTTTCAACATTTTTCATGGTGATGTTGAGCCGATTTTATTTACAGGACGTAAATGTATGTCCTGTATGTCATTTTTTGACTGTACCAAAGCATTAATATAACGTAATATGTTTGCAGAGATTTAGAAAACATTAAATTCACAAACTTGTTTCTACTTGTAATGCTACAGCCAGTTATTTTACTTTGAAATGTGCGTTCCGTGTCAGAATGTTTGTTTTTGACTGTGTGATGCTAACAATTACTAACAACACTAACAATTTACCCAATAGTGTTTCGACAAACCGTTTTGCCATTTGGTGAAAAACACAGCGTACTGCAGCCAGGGAAGCCTGCTATGAACTGGTCCAGAGATCACAGATTCTACCTTACCTAAAAAGCCTCAGTATCCATCTAAAAATCTCTATGACCTGAGGCATATTAAAATGCAGATACATTAGCTGATCAACTGACAGTGTAAAGCTTGTGTCCTTCCGTTGTCCATTCTGCTCGCTTTGGTAACACGTGCAAGCGTGAGTATGAGTTGGACGGGCTGGGAAAAAAAACCCTCCAAAATTTTGAATTTGGACTGCAGTACCCATTTCAATTGCTGGCTGTCAATATTACCGTAACGATGAATCTGAGGCATCTGAGGCACTTGGATTAAGATCCATGTGCGGATTATTGGGCAGTGATAGAATAAGAATACAAACAGGCATGAGTCGTGATAAACAGATCAACAACAGCAGCGTAGGCAGAGCAGTAATCAGGGTCATGGCAGGCAGTCAGCAAACAGACAATAATCCAGACAACAAGGCAATGGTCAAAAGGGAGGTAGCAAATGGTTAAGAGAACGGAATCCAAACAAGGTCATCAAACAGAGAAGAACGTTCAGAAATGTAGCCCTTGGCAATACAAGATTTGGTACTGAACCTAGCGTGCTCATAGCTCAAATAATCTGTGAAATGGCTGACAGGTTTGACCGTGAGGATTCTGGGAATTGTAGTCCAGAGTTTAATACTCAGGAGTGGGTGACCAATGGAAGGATTTTCAGGGGTGGCACTCGTGACAATTACATACAGCACCTTTAAATCTGTAGTTGACTCAGCAATCTTTGTTGCATTATGTGCCAAAGGTGACAGTTCAAAAATGGGGAAAAGCAGTTTTCAAGTTTTTTCTCCCCTAAAGTTTGCATGTCTGTAAGAATGACAGCTAGTAGTCGAAATAGTTACTGTAGTCCAAATTCAAAATATTGGAGATCATTGTTTCCCCCGCCCCCTCCTCCTCAGACTCGTTGCTCACTCGACGTTGTCAATTTAAGGATACGCAACAGGAACAAGCGCAATTGACAATGAAAGCTGAGGAGACTTACACACTGTAATTTGATGAGTTGATTTATCCGCGTTTTTAGATGATACCTAGGCTTTTTAGATTGAGTAGCATCTGCAATCTCTGACCCAGTTTGTCTGCTGGCTACAATTTGCTGTGTTTCCTGCACACTGGCATCCTGGGGTGTCAAACGACTATTGGATGAACTGGCAGTGGGCGGAGTCACTCAAACCAAAACATAAACAGACATTCCAACACAGAATGCACATTTCAAAGTAAAATAACTGGCTGTAGAAGTGTTTTTCCGAGAAACGAGTATGTGAACTCAGCATGTTACCTAAATATTATGCAAACATATTATGGTATTTTTATGCTTTAGTAGAGTCAAAATGTTACATACAGCACCTTTAATATCCTTTTAGATTCTGGGTTAGATTCAAGGCCATAATGGGATCTCGATGAGCAGCTCGATGTCCAAATTGTTGAATATTACCCGTTTTCAGTGGTCAAAAACCAAATGGGGCACACAACTGATAATTATTGCATTTAAAGGAGGGTGTCTGAAGAATAATTAATGTTGAAACTAGAAACATATCTATCAAAACAATAGTGCCAAAAATCCACTGAAATGGTCAAGTTGAAGCTCATTAACTTGATCTCATTAGTCTGTTCATAAGACTATATTTGAATCAGTATCAGAGATATATGGAAGAATGTATTTTGTTGATTTTAACAGCTTTTTCATGCCTTTTTCAAGTTTCATGCCTCCTAGGAATGTGTTTTCTCTCCGCACACATTGAATTCACATCATTAAACGTCCAATGCTTAAAAAACCGAACCTGGATTCATCTGTTTTGACAAATTTTAGGCCAATTTCTAATTTGCCATTTGTTTCTAAATTTCTTGAAAAAATGATTCTATTACAGTTACAGAGTTATTTAGCTGAGAACTCATTATTTGAAATATTTCAGTCTGGCTTTTGAAAATGTCATTCCACAGAGACCGCATTGGTCAGAGTTCTTAATGATATTTTAATTACTTGCGACTCTGGTGATATTACAGTACTTGTTCTTCTCGATTTAACAGCAGCGTTTGATACTATTGACCATACTATCCTAATTGACCGTCTAAGGCACTATGTTGGTATAGGAGGTACAGCTCTGAAATGGTTAGTATCATTTTTAACTAATAGGAGTTTCTCAGTTAAGATGGGCGAACATTATTCGAGTAAAGCACATCTGCACTATGGAGTTCCGCAGGGCTCAATCTTAGCTCCATTATTATTTTCTTTATATATGCTTCCTCTTGGGTCCATTTTTAAAAAAACACGGTCTATCTTTTCATTGCTACGCAGACGACACACAGGTCTATTTGCCCATGAAACGAGAGTCCTTAAGCCTAACATCCCTTACAGCATGCCTAGAGGAGGTAAAGGCATGGCTTTCTTTAAATGTCTTAATTTTTAATGAAAAGAAAACCGAAATCATTATTTTTAGTCCATCTGAGCTATCAAAATCTGTAAACTTGAATCTGGGTGAGATGTCCGTGTACCTGAGACCCTGGGTGAAAGATTTGGGTTTTGTTTTGGATGATAATCTAAAATTTGATCGCCAAAAAAACTCGTGTTTTTATCAGCTACGTCTGCTCGTTAAAGCTAAACCATTTCTCTCATTTAAAGATCTTGAGAAATTAATTCACATTTTTATCTCATCGAGACTATTGTAACTCATTATATCTGGGAATTAGTCAGCAAAAACTATCTCGTTTACAATTTGTCCAAAATGCTACGGCCCGTTTTCTGTGCGGAAAAAAAAGAGAGAGCATATCACCCCGATTCTAAGATCATTGCACTGGTTACCAGTGTGTTACAGAGTAGAATTTAAAGTATTACTTTTAGTTTATAAATCTTTAAATGGATTTAGCACCAACGTATCTTTCAGAATTACTAACAAAAGCCTGCAAGGTCTCTACGCTCTTCAAATCAGGCCTAAAGCCCCGTTCACACCGCCAGCGACACGCAGCGACAAAGCGACATGATCCCATTCATTTCAATGGAGCGCTGGCGACATCCGGCGGCACGAGCGACAGTGACCGTTGGCGACAGAATGTGGGCGTGTCAAGCGACACGAGACGCGCGACAAAAGTTCAGAAATTTCAACTTTATGCAAATGAGAAGCGATTTTCGCGAGCGACAACCAATAGGAAAGAAGACTTTCAGTGGAGTTCAGCTAACGCCACCGTCTCGAGTGCAGGCAAGAAGAGTTCGAGGGCGATTTCACTGCTTTATATGATTTGACTGTATGGATATAATAAAATGATGCATGGAAAAGAAACTGTCGACATTCTCAGTGAGTTTAATTCACACATTTAGTTCGAGTGTTGTAATTTCATGATGCAAGTTTAGCACTGCTGCAGACAGTTCATTTTACAGTTTCCCCTGCATTATGTGGATTATAAGGGACAAGAAATGGATTATTTGTCAAATTCGAATGACGTTTTAGTAACTATTGACAGTATGAGTGAGTTTAATTTGTTGATTGATCGATCGTTAATGTAGTTAAATATTTAATGCACTGCACTGCTGTGGTTAATATAACAACACTCTCCCAACAGCATAATATTAATATATATATACATATAATATTTTAAATCTTTTAAGACCAATTCCTAGTCAAATTAGAATTATATCTCAGTTTTATATAACACTTGTGATGGTATATGCTCAGACGTGCAGTCTACCAATAACATTAGAGCGACAACACTAGGAACGCCCACAAGCGACTTCACTGTACATAGACTAGCGACATGCAGCGACAAAATCGCTGGCGGTGTGAACGGGGCTTTACTGTCTACCCCAAAATCGCGGCTAAAGCGCAGAGGAGATCGAGCGCTTTGCATCGCTGCACCAAGACTTTGAATACTCTCCCAATTAGTTTAAGACAGGCTCCATCTCTTATTACTTTTAAATCCAAACTTTTTCATTTTCAAAAGCTTTCGATTAAACACTGTCTTTTTGTATGTGCTTACATGTGTTTTTTAAAGTTTCTCATTATATGTTATTTGTGAGTCTATGTATAAAGCACATTGGTCAACAGCTGTTGTTTTTAATTGTGCTATATAAATAAATTGTCATTGTCAAACTGTTCGTTTTTTAAAATAAGTTTGCTCTTAGTTCGTAATTTGATGCTAAAAAAACGGGAATGTGATGTCATGATTGACAGCTGTGTGATTGACAGCTTCTCTGAGCAAAGTAGTCACTGAGGCACCAACAGACTTTTTTTGGATTTTCGGGAGAAGTGGGTGGAGCTGAGGTGCCTGTTGCTGAAACCACACCCACCTAGCTCGACGTGATCGAGTTAGCTCAAATGTGCTACCGCACAGGGCATCGCGCTATGTTGATGACAGTTGTTGATAGCCAATAGTTAAAGTTCCTGTTTTTGCCCCTTGAAATATTATAATAGTTAAAAGATATAGCTACAAGTGAGACTGTGTATCGTGATTCTGTACTATTCTTCTAGTTAAAAATGTATTATGCGAATCCAAAGGCGTGGGTGAAGTAATGGGTGTATTAAATAATCCCGAAAAAAAGTATTAAACACGGCAGAGATGCCAAGTTAGTGACGGCTAACAGACAGCAGACAAATGGCTTGTAGTGACAGCAGCGGCAATCCACTTGTCACTCAAGTGGCCACGCCCTTAATTATGCAGAACTTTAAGGCTTAATATAATTTAAACAGATGAGTTATGAAAAAAATTCACCCCCTCACGGTTTTCATGAAGAGCAAAATCATGAAGGGCCAAAACCGATTTTTGTACCAGGCTGTAAACATATTTTTTTCTGCTGTAAAGTTGGGCATTTTAACCATAGACCAGGGGTGTCCAAACTCAGTCCTAGAGGGCCAGTGTCCAGCAGAGTTTAGCTCTAGCCTGCCTCAACACCCCTACCTGGAAGTTTCTAGAATGCCTAGTAAGACCTTGATTATCTGGTTCAGGTGCGTTTAATTGGGGTTGGAGCTAAACTCTGCAGGACAGTGGCCCTCCAGGAGCAGGATTGGACATCCCTGCAATAGACAGTAAAATAAATGGACACAGCGAAAACATTTTTTTTTTTATTATATTAAAAAATATTATTATTATTTTATATTACAGTCTAAATTACAGTCTGTTTTTTTATATTACAGTCTTATTACAGTCTATTTTATAATAATATTATTATTTTTTATTACAGTCTATTCCCATAGACTTCAACAGAGAAAAGTGAAGCAAATTAGAAGCACTCACTTCCTGATGGCTGAGCGTACTGCGCAGACTCAAACTGAGCTTGACGACGTAGATGTGACGTGAGCAACCTGACTGACAGTTGTAAGTCTTCTAGTAGCTGTGCCAAGAGAAATCTGAATCATTCCCTTCCGAAACTTGCAGAGACGGAGAGCGTGAGTAGGAGCTGTCCATGAGCTAGGAGCAGGAGCAACTTTGACTCTCTATGGGCTTCTCCCTTGACTTTATCGGACTTTATGCCTCCATGTCCCCCCGATTGACTGTGAGTTTCTCCTCGTGTCTATACGGTAATTTCCAGAGAGTCACGTGGTTATGACGCAATCGCTAGCCTATTTTTACAAAAAACTGCTTCTACGGGGCCATAGCGTAAGCTACAAGGTAATGTTTCTTTAGAAATAAACAATGGACAAATTTGACCCTGGACCACAAAACCAGTCACATGGGTCAATTTTCTGAAATTGAGATTTATACATCACCTGAAAGATGAATAAATAAGCTTTCCATTGATGTTTGTTAGAATAGGACAATATTTGGCTGAGATACAACTATTTGAAAATTTGGAATCTGAGGGTGCAAAAAAATCGAAACATTGAGAAAATCACCTTTAAATTTGTCCATTTATGTTCGTGATTGTGCTGCATTCACTCACAAAAATAAATGTTTTATATATTTTTACGGTTGGAAATTGACAAAATATCTTCATGGAACATAATCTTTACTTAATATCCTAATAATTTTTGGCATAAAAGAAAAATCTATAATTTTGACCCATACAATGTATTGTTGGCTATTGCCACAAATATACCCGCCTCAGATGTAAAGTTATTCGCTGTCAAAATGACGCCAAAATGAATGGGAGTCAATGGAATGCTAACAGCAGGTGATGGCTTGTTAGCCAATGCTGGCCCTCTGGGATGGTACGCTAGCCGAGAGCTCGATTACCCCCCTGATTTAATACTCCACTTTTTTCGAAAATATGCTCATTTTACAACTCCCCCAGAGTTAAACAGTTGAGTTTTACCGTTTTAGAATCCATTCAGCCGAACTCCGGGTCTGACGGTACCACTTTTAGCATAGCTTAGCATAGATCATTGATTCTGACGAGTCCAGTAGCATTTCTTTCAAAATGACCATAGAGTTTTAATATTTTTCCTATTTAAAACTTGACTCTTCTGTAGTTAAACCGTGTACTAAGATCGACGGAAAATGAAAAGTTGCGATTTTCTAAGCCTATATGGCTAGGAACTACTCTCATTCCAGCGTAATAATCAAGGAACTGTGTGGCTGTACCATGAGTGCAGCAGGCGTAATGATATGACGCAGCGCCTGAAAATAGGTCTAATAGGTTAGACAAACTTAGTCCCGGTCACGTTGGAAGAAGTTACCGAGCTGGGGACTATTTTCATGCGCTGCGTCATATCATTACGCCTGCTGCACCCATGGTACAGCCGCACAGTTCCTTGATTATTACGCCGGAATGAGAGTAGTTCCTAGCCATATAGGCTTAGAAAATCGCAACTTTTCATTTTCCGTCGATCTTAGTACACGGTTTAACTACAGAAGAGTCGAGTTTTAAATAGGAAAAATATTTAAACTCTTTGGTCATTTTGAAAGAAATGCTACTGGACTCGTCAGAATCAATGATCTATGCTAAGCTATGCTAAAAGTGGTACCGTCAGACCCGGAGTTCGGCTGAATGGATTCTAAAACGGTAAAACTCAACTGTTTAACTCTGGGGGAGTTGTAAAATGAGCTTATTTCCGAAAAAAGTGGAGTATCGCTTTAACATGGGGGATATATGGAATTGACTCCCTTTCGGAGCCTGTCTCTAGCGGCCAGTCGATGAACTGCAGTTTAATTCACTTTCGTTTTGGCTTCAAGAGAGAGAGACTGGAAGGTTCCCGCTCAGTTTAAACACACAGATTATAGCTATTTCCTCCAGAAACTAACTCTACGAACATGGAAAACAATGATAGATGGACCTCTTAACCTTTACGCTGAGGAGAAAATCCAACACAACTTTTAGGGGACCAAGCCAAACATGATTATGTATTTCTGCTCAGCTAGCAACACTGGACATCAACCACACGGCAAATGCTAATAACTTTTCATTACTGTCTACTTTCTATGTATAACAGTTCTATCTAATAACGTATTAGACCGGACTGTTAGACAGATCGTAAACTAATGAACATGAAGAATGTGAGCACTGTGTGCTCAGGCTCTGGCATTCTCAGCGCTGCCAAAATAAAAGTCACAACAACAAGCGTGGCTTAAGTCACTTAAGAGCTCCTAATAGCGGTGTGAATGCAACCAGGAAAATGTTCCTATGGGAACCATTAGTTCTCGGGGAACCACCCTGAATAAAAGCCCCTATAGTCACAGATCGAGTAGTATCCACTGCTAAGGAGCATATTCAGTGGAATCACTGATAATACCTCAAACTTTGAAACATTTAAGGGCTCTGACACTTGAAATAATTAACAATGGGTAATTCAAAATGAATGTTCCAAAAGAGAAGTGTATTAAGAACCAGAATCTAAAAGGATATCGAGATATCTTTAACACTTGAGTTACAGGCACGCAAACTCAGGAAAAATAATACTTACGGCACTCAGACAGGAATGTTCTATGCAATTGTTTTGATAAAGAGAAACAAGATACATTTCTACTTTCAATATGATTTATTCTTCAGAAATTACTTTTTTTTTAAAGAAAAAAGTATTAGCTGTATCCAAAGTGACCCACATTTGGTTTTTGACCACTAAAAATGAGTACAATTTGACAATCTTACATTGAAATCCCAGTATTTCTGGAATTAAAACATATAGGGCCTTAAAAATTAAGATATTAAAAGAAAAGTTTGTTAAGGAAGAAAATCTAAAAGGATATTAAGATATTTTAATGCTTCTTGAGTTACAGGCATGCAAATTTGAGGGGAAACACAAGTGCCATTTTTGAACTGCCACTGTTGGCATATAATGCAACAAAGATTGCTAAAGTCAACAGAATTTACTAATAGACCTACCAATCTCTGTGTAAAAATGTTTTGTGAAAGATGTGATGTCTCAGCAGATGGGGTGAAGATTGGGAACTAAACATTTGTTTCACATAATTTGTTTTGGGTGGACTTCCCATTTAACTGTATCCACATGTGCTGCACAATCTTTTCTCAGAACTAACCTTTTCCTTTTCTCATATTTTTTTACTTAATCTGCTGAGGCAGTCATTTTTAGTGAATGTATGAAGTCGACAGAAACATAGAACAAGTTTCAATTCCAGATTTCAAACTCTAGTGTGGTTTTTAAGATTAATATCTTATTCATCTTATCTTAAATAAAAAATAAAATAAAAACATTGGGAAGCATACCCATTCACACTTACACAGGGATACACTAAACATATCTAAATGTGACTGCTGAAAATAACACAGATGACACGATCTTACCGTTTTCGGTGGGTTTCTTTTGTAGAATGTCGGATCGGCGTAGGTTATCTCTTCTTCAATGGTCTCAGCTGTAATATTATTATTATTATTAAATAGATTTAATCTACAATCTATAATCCTTTTTATCATTCAAATACATTATACATTTAAGGTGCATTATGAAAAATAGAGCTTTATATCCAGGCTACACTTTTTATTGTAATAATTAATATATGAATTATTATTATTATTATTATTATTATATATCAGCAGTGGATAACACTTGCCCTGTTGGTCTGTTTTTCTGTGTTTCCTGTAGATGAAGAAGATCACGACCACAGCAATGAGCAACAGAGATCCAGCAGCAGCAGCAGCAGAGATCAACACTATCAGAGAGACTGGGTCTGGAGAATCGGAAGTAGGAAATGAGGTAGGACCTGAAGGATGTGAAGAAGAACTTGAAGAAGAACCTGAAGAACGTGAAGAAGAACCTGAAGTAGGATGTGATGTAGGACGTGAAGTAGAGGTTGGGTCTGGTGTTGTAGCGGCTGAAGAGGGACAGTTATTAGTGTGAGTGAGGCAAAAGTAGTAGATCTGTTACAAACAGATGTTATTATGAAACGTGTACTATAAAAGTGAATGTCAATCAGTCAAAGTTTATTGGTAATAAAATTGTGTTCATCATAAACTCAATATAGTTTCAATAAGAATTGCAAATGAAATGCTTGGTTTTAGTTCTTCAGAGTAAATGTGAATAATAGCATCATGTCAAATACAGCCGTATAAGGCACATCATGGCAAATAAAACAGTGAGATGTGTCCCCAAAGACCTCAATCAGGTGTGTATTAAACATAGACTAACAATTGTAGTGATAGAAAATGGAGCGAATGTGTCTTGTTTGAACAATGCGAAATAATAATATTCGGTGTGTATTGTGTGGGAGTAGTGGCTGTCCTGTTCTTATCGCTTCATCAATCGGCTCTGAGGCCTGGTCGTATCTGTACCTGTCCATGTTTGCATGGCATGTATATTTAGAATTAGCAATATTGGTTTGATATGAAAAAAATATATTGTTGCACAATTATTTGACACTATCCATGGTCAGAAACAAGAGACCTGTCTCCTGGACAGTTTTCAATCCCTCTAGACTTAAATTATATTTGAAATGGAATTACAGTGTCATTGTAAAAATGTGTAAAAAACAAACAAAAAAAACCCATATATATATAAAAATGTTGTGCAATATTAAGAATAATTATGAAAATAAATATGCAAAGGCTGTAATATATAATAGAGTGAGCTGTAATTCTCTGCTCACCATAGACATTAACAGTGAATGTGGTCTTGCTTCCTCTGATGGTCACTTCATAAAGTCCAGAGTCTGTGATTCTGGTGTTCATGATGGTCAGAGATCCAGTTTGATTATCCACCTTCAGTCTGTCTCTGAATCTCCCATCAGTGCCGTTAGATATGAAGATCTCATCAAGCTCTATATTGATTTGAGCTATTAGAGGCCCATTAGTTCCAAACCTCCAGTCAATCACATCATCATCCTTTAGTTCAGTATCAGAGTTTAGAGTGACTGAATCTCCCTCCATCACTGACACTGACTTCACTGCATCGCCACCAAACACACCTGGAGAACAAACAGCAGTTTATCAGTCACACATAATATAGGTAAAATCTAGCTTGGTTTAACAAAGATTTTATCTTTTAAACAAGTTTTGAAATTATTACAAACTTTGGAAGGCAGAAAGTTTGAAATAGCAAAAAAAAAAAAAAAAAAAAGTGTGGAAGTTAAATGGCAGAAAGCAAAACAGTATTCTGAATTCACATATTCATATTATAAGTTTGTAAGTGTTAAGACTTAAACATGTAAATAAAAGAGTGGAAGTTCTGCTTTTTTTATTTATTGATAAAGTTCATTACAAATCCACAAAAATAACACATTACTGGAAAAATATAAACACCTTGAACCTTCAAATGAGACTGACAGTACAGATGTTCTGTTTGGTATCATAAGCCACGTTCACACAGCAACAGAATACAGTTGTCTGTCCTGTATTTGAGCAAAGAGCCTAAAATTCATGATTTAACAGGACATTTAGATAAATATGTAAATAATTGGTAAATAAATTAAGCCACCTTTATTTACCTAGTGCTTTATACAATACATATTGTTTCAAATCAGCTAATGATTATTCAAGTAATACTGGGAATCAAAACAACAGCAAATCTTCTGACTGATTTAATAGTTTTATAAAAAGCTGTACTAACTGCATAACAACAACACACACACACACACACACACACACAAAAAAAACTTACCAATCAGAAGGCAAAAGCACAGCCAGAAAAAAAAACTTGTTTCTTCTTTAAACATTTTCTTCCACCCACTTAAAATGTGTTTAAAAATGACCTGAGAGCAATGTGGACTGTAGTTAAGTCGTGTAGGAAAACTGTAGATCTGCTTCTGTCTTTGTGTCTCGGCTGAGTGAGTATGCGTGTGGCGTGTGGCGTGTTGGCGCTGTCATCCAGTTTCACAGCAGTTCTGTTTTTTTCATTCATGTTTTCATTGGGCCATGTCTGTCACTGTGTTAAACTATACACTGTTAGACTTTGCCGTAATTTTGCAGTTACTTACCGCAAAAAAAGCCCAGTAAAATAACATTTATATGATTTATGGTTAACTACTGTAATATGCAATGCAGATGAAGATTGAAGATTTCATGAAGTGTGTATATGCTTCTGTTGAAAAGGACTGCATCTCTGCAGTACATATGTATGGGCATATATGCCAAGCACTGTACATACAATTAAGTTGTAATCATTGCCTTGTAATTCATGGGATGACTGCACTTCTGTTCATTGTGTACACAACTTGTATTAGTCATAGGGCTATATGCATATTGTATTTGTACTCCGTGTCCTGGCCACATTCCACCCATTGGCCCTTACCAATCATGGCCTCCTAATAATCCCCTTCCATTGAATTGGCTATATCACTCTCTCTCCTCTCCACCTATAGCTGGTGTGTGGTGAGCGCACTGGCGCCGTTGTACTGTGGCTGCCGTCGCATCATCCAAGTGGATGCTACACACTGGTGGTGGTTGAGGAGAGATCCCCTGATATGATTGTAAAGTGCTTTGGGTGTACAGTAGTACATATGAAAGCGCTATATAAATGCCTCATTCTATTCTATTCTATTTATGTTTTAGGCCTATTGAAATGTCATATGATAATGTTTTAGAGTTTTTTCCATCTTGTTCTGCAGATGAAAATCATGAATCTGTATTCTCATTTATAAACTATGCACATGTTTGAAAAAGTTAAATAAATAAAAATAAAAACATGGATGGAAGGATTTAAAATGAGTTCTTATTGAGAGACTAGAGTCATTTTTATATTAGGATTTTCCCCAATAACAAAAAATACATACAGGCAATAATTTTATTTATTTTGTATGCCAGGTAGAACAGCACACGTGTGGTGATATAAATGTATTTTTTAGCGCAGCGCTTCTGGGTTGTACGTCAGAACGTAGTGTTAGGGGTTAACTTATAGGGTAAGTTTAGGACCCATGGACCAGATGTTTGAAAAGAAGACCCGGAGTCAGAATTATAAAAAATAGAAGAAAAGTTTTATTGAAGATAGTTTGCAGTTTCATCAGCAGAAGTCAGCTTCAAGACTCACACAGGAGTTCGTAGGCCGCCCCGCTTACAGTTACAAAGATCTCAGCAGTTATACCATTTCCAATGTCTAAGCTACGTCATTGCTTACAGGCTGAACGATTCTTATTGGCCAAGAAATTGATAAACATAGTAATTTTCCACACATATACAGATAGACAGAAGCATATCTCCATAGATTATGCCGCTGACACTCTGACCCTGAAGTCAGGCACGTCGTGACATTCCAGGTCGCAAATTTGGGTTGCTGGGTGCCAGCATGTCTCGAACAACAACTCAGTCAATCTCCAACAATGCCAGTGGTTCCTTAACCTGTAAGCAAGAAGACTAACACACACACCCGACACACAGCTTTTCCAAGGTTGGATTTGGCCAGGCTCAAACAATAAACAGGAGTCTCGTCTCAAAACATCAAGATAACAAGTTCTTTCTCTCAGAATAGGACACTTTATTCTAAATGGAAACTATAGGCTTTAACTGACAAATGGTACCTTAGACTATAGGGGCAGCGTCAGGGGCTCCAGTGCGTCATCAAGTAGGGGCGTGTCCAGGAGCTCAGGGGCTCCAGTGCGTCATCGAGCCCCCGTTTTAGCCCCGCCCAAAAAATCCGGAACACAGCAATGGTGAAAAACTGTTTAACGGTCTAACTCCACAATTCAGTACTTCACAGTTCACAGTCTTTGTAATATGTTTTATCAATACATTTCTAACATTTATAATGTGTTTAGAATTTTTTTTTAGAATTGCCTTTACAGGGACTTTAATGAATACATGAAATGAACATTTCAGTAATCACACTGGTAACTTCTATAACAAAGTAAAATCTCCAGAGAAGTCATTCAACTCATTTGATATTTAGAAGGAAAAGTAAAGTATTGATTAATACCTTGATTATAATCACTCATTACATATACATTGAAGCAGCAGTGGATTCCAATCCACTCCCTTCAGTAGGCTTACTATATAGGCTCATACGTTCCAGAGGTGGACAGTAACAACGTACATTTACTTGAATACTGTACTTAAGTACACTTTTTGAGTATCTGTACTTTACTTGAGTATTATTTTTTCTGGAAACTTTTTACTTTAACTTCACTACATTTGAAAGACAAATATCGTACTTTTTACTCCACTACAATTCTTTCAAGGTCCTTGAGTAGAAAGTAACATCAGTCAGTGGATGATTTTGGTCGGGTTGACATCAGAACCCTGCATCTGATTGACATCAGAACCTGACGTCAGATTGACGTTGGATATTGATTGAAAATAAAAGTCGGGTTGACGTCAGAACCCGACTGATGTTGGGTCAACACGATTTTCATTTTCAACCACAATACAACGTCTGTCCAACGTTGGAGATCAACGCCAATCTGTTTGACCAATAGTATCTATACTTTCGCTCAAGTAAGTAAGTTGTGTACTTCGTCCACTTCTGCCATGGTCGCGGATCAACGTCATCATCAAGCTTCATTTAAAAAACGCGCTCGCTCATTATGATCTGCGCTGTGTATGAACACTTATCCACTTTTTCATGAGAAATATTGCCCATTCGTTTTTTCCAAAAATGTTAGAAACTAATTTTGTTTATGCGTGCCTCTCTGAGATTTTTTTTATCTTTTGTTAATGTTGTATTTATTCGTTTATTATTTTGTTATTTTATATAAACCTTAATATTATTTTCTTTGTTATTAAGATTATTATGCCTGAAATTTCCAATCTTATGTCCTTTTTCTTAGACGAAAGAAAAACCATAGATCGAGGAGAGAACCACTATAAATCTGGACATGTAGAACAGTGCAGCTTAGATGCTGGTTTACTTGCCGGTATTGTAAGGGCCAGCATGAGGGACAAGGTTTATCGAGTCTCGGTAAGTAAAACTAGGGAGAGATAGAGGAGTTATAATAGTGTTCTATGTATTTAAGATAACTATACAAATAATCTCTGAACAAGCATAACATAGTTAAATTCCAAACATTTAATATAATAGCTGTATATAATTATATATGTTGAATTTAAAGAGAATTGTCCAATAGCATCAACAAATGCTTATTATAATATATTATAATTAAACCGTATATGTTCCCTAAATAAACCATATATACTCATTTTGTTAACATTTTCTATATATTTTTACCTGGTAATCCACAAGCCCCAATGTGAGAGCCAGTGTAGTAAATTTTATCTCACATTCACATTACTGTGAGCTGACTGGAGTGTAGTTACAATAGTATACAAGTAGTATACAATAGTTTAACATTTAATTTTTGGTATTTGTAAGACAGGCAACTTACAGTGCATTAAGGCTATACATATCAGCGTGTTCTCTGGGATTTGAACTCACAACCTTTTGCACAGTTAACAAAATGCTCTAATCACTGAGCCACAGAAACCTCACAGCAAGAGTTGTAGTAAACATCTTTATTTTCATAAAATAAGTAAACTTTAAACATTTTTAGGCACATCAGTGCTATCCTGTCTCAGGGAGTATGAATGATCTTCCAAAATTTGTCCAGTGGGAACATCATTTGTGGATAAAAACAAAACAGGGACATTTTTTCCCCTGCAGGAAAATGACAGCTGCAGATGCGAGAATGGACACTGGGCTTCCGGTCAGCTCGTCTAAGGATAAATTCAAAATAAGCAATGTTAGTTTTATGGAAGTTACACCTTTACAGATTAAAATTACAAAGGGGGGTGAGGGGAAAAATCACACAATAAAATATTTGTATTAAATTAGAATGGAGTTTTTCAGCATTTACATTAATCTTCTTCATTGATCTGTCCACGTTTATATAGCACATTAAATATAGCTAACATTTACTACTAAAATAACAAAGATTAATATCATTGTTACCTAATGCCTTAACTAATGCTGTTTACAAATACAATCATGTTATTATAAGTGGGTAAAAGCCAAGTTCACAAATATCAGGGTGCAGGACCCACCCTTTCTATAATTATATCCAAACAAGTTACAATAAAAGTCAATGAACCAGGTATTATTTTGAATATTTTAATTAAACACATTTCTCGACATAAAGTTAGCCTTTATAAAACTGCAGCGGATCTAATCTATTAAACAGTAGCAAAGTAAACAAGCTTTTAGATATTTTGAGAGAAAGACAAAAGGTATTTTAGCTGTTGAGTTGATTATGAAAAACGTTTATTCTTGCTACTGCTAGCCTTTTTAACTCCATCTGACCGTCAAAGTAACATTCGCGTGTTAAGCAATATGCACCATTAAAGTTTCGTCGTGGCCACATTAAGGCAGTAATTACGGTGTTCACATGGAAATCATCATCGTTGTGTGAGCTTACCTTACGGCACGAACCCAGAGTCTCCGCTGGGTAACATCGGACGGAAAATGGTAAAACGAGATTTGATTCGATGACTTGTGGTTGCATCTCGGGACAAAACAAAACACCATTGTCGAACTACAGTCTCTCCATAGAAATAAAGAACTGGTAATCGGTTACCTTAATATCACAGAATTCTGCGTACAACAATATTTGGAAAACCTACAATTTGAAAAGACTAAATATATAACGTTATGTATATTAACTGAAAGGTAAACTTCTAAGAACGTGAGGCTGAAACGCGGTCTAGTGAGAGATTTCCTGTTTGTCATGATGACGTCTAAAGTCCCCGCCAAAGGATGTAGTCCCTGGCTGTTTCTCAATTCCAAGAACGCAGAGAACGGACTTGTGTTCTCGTGGAGACCGGTCCATAGACAGTAAAAGAAATGGACACAGCGACCCCATTGGATTCAACGGAGACAAAGTGAAGCCCATTAGAAACTTTTACTTCCTGGGGGTCCAGCGTACTGCGCAGACTCAAACTGAGCTCGACGACGTAGATGTGACGTGAGCAAACCGTCTGTCTTCTAGTGGCTGTGCCAAGATCAATCTGAATCATAGTGCCTCCTTGGATGTTGGAAGAATTGAGGGTTGATTTAGGACTGTTGGAGGAAAGAAAGAAAGATGGAGTGGATAAGTATGGGGTAAGAAATTATATAACAGGAAAATACAAAGAGTGTGTAAAGGTTTTTAGGCTACAGATGCGTCTAAAAATATTGAAAAGAGAGTAGGGGTAGCTTATGTAATCCCTGAGATGGGAATAGCAAAGGCAAAAAGGATAAATGATGACCTATCAGTGTATACTGCTGAACTGGTTGCCATATGGTTAGCACTCGTGTGGATAGAGTCTAACAATTGTCTGCAGGCAGTGATTGCCTCTGATTCAAGTTCAGCAATGTTTAGTGTTCAGAATTATCAGTCTGATTCAAGGGAAGATATTTTAATCGAAATTTTACAGCTGGCAAGTGGAATACAAGCATCAGGAAGGAGGGTGACATTCTTATGGGTTCCAGCCCATATAGGAGTAGAGGGTAACGAACTGGCCGATGAGCATGCAAAGAGAGCAACAGACAAAAGGTGTGTTCGACATCGGCTGCGGCTGGATGTAACCGATCGGCGAGAGTAGCCGCGTGCAGGCGGGGAGGAGCTGCAAACGGAGATGTGAAGTCGGACACTTTCTGGTTCCCGTAGTGACCGCTCACGTGGTGTTTGCATACTTTACCACAGCTGAAGTGAAATAAATGCAATATT
Source organism: Rutilus rutilus (assembly GCF_951802725.1). Taxonomy (NCBI): domain Eukaryota; kingdom Metazoa; phylum Chordata; class Actinopteri; order Cypriniformes; family Leuciscidae; genus Rutilus; species Rutilus rutilus. The sequence goes on along the minus strand of NC_140222.1, from coordinate 8,970,291 downwards.
TGACAAATAATGTTTCAGAGACATTTTCATTCAATACTTTATGTACTGCTTCATACAGCGTCTGTTTGAACAAGAATAAAGTTCAACATAAGCTACTATCAATGAAGTGGAGTCTACGTTTTTTAATCAGTTTTATTTTGATAAACATGACACAATATAACATCGCAACTACATGAAAAGAGTGTTTACTGTTATAAAAAACTGATTTGTGCGCTTTAGATGAACTAAAGGTGTTTGAATAAACACGCAACACATGTGATCGTTGTCATGCAATGGAGCTGGCCAATCGTGGAACAGCTGTGTCGTCATCAGAGCTCCTGCAGCCCAGTGCAGCCGCTCTTGAGAAGCTGCGCTGGCTTAGTTCTCCGGCTACTCTCGAATCGCTCTCGGCTCGCGATACTTTGATGGCATACGTCACAGTCACGTGGCGTCGACGCTGGATCAAGTCGGACAAAATTTCTAACCGGCATGCACTGCTTCAAGTCAGCCGCCGATCGGTCTGCGCAGAGCTGCATGAAGTCGAACAAGCCTAATAGCAATATAGATGTAGATGTAAAGTACAGTAAAGCAGAAATAAAAAGTATAGTAAAGGCGAAAACGATTAAAAAGTGGCAACATATTTGGGATAATGGGTACACAGGAAGACATCTTTATAGGATACAAGGGAAAGTGGGAAAAGACACACAAATAACCAGATCAAGACAGGAAGAAATTATACTAACAAGGATGAGGTTGGGTCATACAAAGTTGAATAGTACAACGTTCTTAATAAAAAAGCATGGAGATGGAAATTGTGAGTATTGCCAGAACAATATACCTGAAACAGTAGAGCATGTAATAATGTACTGTCATAAATACAATGAGGCAAGGCAGAGGCTTGTTAATGAGTTGAAAACAAAGAAAATGTCTTTAGAAATTAAAACACTATTGAAAAGAAGCTCAAGGGAAAATTTTGATTTATTATTTCTTTTTTTGAAAAGTACAGGCCTGTTAAAAAGGATATAAGTGTTTTTTTTTTTTTAAGTGTAACGTGCTGGTATATTTAGTTTGGGAATAGCTAGTAACTCCCGTGCCTACTCCAGTCCAGTGGTGGCGGTAATGCACAAGAAATAGTTGCAAACCGCCAATCAAAAAGAAGAAGAAGAAGAAGAAGAATCTGAATCATTACCTTCCGAAACTCGCAGAGACGGAGAGCGTGAGTAGGAGCTGTCCATGATCTTGGAGCAGGAGAAACTTTTTGTAGGTGTTCTGATTAATTACTTTGTCATTTTGCCTCGACGTCCTCCCGATTGCCCGCGAGCTTCTCTTCCTGTCCATACGGTAATTTCCTACTGTGCGACAGAGAGTCGCGTGGCTGTGACGCAATCGTTAGCCTACTTTTACAAAAACTGCTTCTACAGGGCCATAACGTAAGCTACAAGGTAATGGAGCCTTTTATACATTTTCGTGTTTCTTTAGAAATAAATAATGGACAAATGGAGTCTTTAAACGCCTCAGATGTGAAGTTATTCGCTGTCAAAGTGACGCCAAAATGAATGGGAGTCAATGGGATGCTAACTGCAGGTGGGGTTCCGTTAGCCAATGGCGGCGTCCGGGGGTGCTTCAAAATAATACAAATCGCTGCACCCTTGGACCGGTCTTGCCAAGCTTCCTTGGAAGAACGAACTCGGAACCGGCCGCAATGACTTCTGGGACACCAGGTGAGTACTAGCTCAAGTCTGCATTCGATGCATCCTCGGTATCAAGAACATCCGGGGCCGGTTTCACAAAGCTATTTTAGACCGGTCTATAGTGTTAGACAAGTCTAAAATGTGCTCATAGACTAGTCTAATGCAAGTTAGACTGTTTCACAAAAATAAACACTGACTTAATTTAGACCAAAAAAATTACCCCCAGGCTAACTTAGGTCTAAGACTCTATGTTACCTTGGCAACCAGCAGTAACAATCAGTTACATTACAAACTCCCAAAAGAAAAGGGAAAATGGCTCATAATTTAAACATTTCTTCTTGTTACTACATTCCCAAGTAAAATGTCCTTGTAACTGTTAGGGCCGTTACATAGTCAACGCGAGCAACGATCGACGCGCTCCCTTTCATACGCAAGCGTCATGGGCGATGCGTGAAATGCAATACACTGCTCAAACAGGGGGTAGTAGAGTCATAGTTGAGTCATAGCTCTGAATGCCCGTCTATTTCGCTTCAAACGCTCGCTTTATACGCGCGTCCTATTCGCCTTGGACGCGCGAATGGATTTAAAATGTTCAAGCGTCGAACTAGACGCGAATTTGACGCTCTATTCGCGTTTGGTGTGAACGCTGCATAATAACAGGCTGCGATGTCAAGATTGCAATGCTTTAATGTGTGTGTGTGTGTGTGTGTCAGAGAGAGAGAGAGGCACGGGCGCGATCGAACAGTGGAAACATAAAAACATACTCTGTCATTTATACTCCTCCAACAAACACATATTTTCCGCTGGGGTAAACTGCACTGAGCGGTTGAATGCGCTTACTCGATCCGCCATGTTTTTTGTTTTGAAAAGTGTCTTATTTTACCCAGAATGCATTGCAGTGTAGTCTTACTTAAGATAGTCAGAGTCTTAAGTGCTTTGTGCAACGGTCTGATTTAGATGTCTATCTGAAGTCTGACTATCTACTATATCTAAGCCATAGTCAAAGTCTATCTTTGTGAAACCGGCCCCCGGGTTCTTTCATGCGTCCTCTGTACTTGCGTTCTTGAGAATTGGGTCTGAACTTCGACGGTTAATGATGACGTAAAACGAGAACACAAGGACGCAAGATTGCTGAAGAACGCATATTGAGAAACACCCATAGACAGTGTTGGCGCACATTTAAGTCGTTTTTGCACGCGTGTTTACCGGCGTGCTGTTTCCTTGTAGCTTAAAATATAAATAATACACTTTCAAAACTGTGAACTTAAAGTTGGATATATCAATCCATTTAATAAAATAACAAAAACATAAACAATTCAGTCTACAATTCGCCGTGTCTCACGGCTCACGCATGGGTTTCACGGTCAAAAACCATATGCCTCGCTGTACGCCACACCTGCACTAATTAACCCCAGTGTTAAATAGACCTGTGGCAGAAACAGCGCCATCCCATTCCATTACTCAGAATGGCTCCAACAGACAGTAAAAGAAATGGACACAGCGACCCCATTGGAACTCAATTGAGACAAGTGAAGCCCATTTTTAGCGATTTTTAGCACTTCCGTTTCTGACGCGCAGACTCAAACCGAGCAAAGCGTTACACGGACCACGTGAGCAACCCGTCTGTCTTCTAGTAGCTGTGCCAAGAGAAATCTGAACCATTCCCTTCCGAATCTTGCAGAGACGGAGAGTGTGAGTAGGAGCTGTCCATAAGCTAGGAGCAGGAGCAACTTTTGCTAAGTATTCTGATTAATTATATTGTCATTTTGCCTCCACGTCCCCCCGATTGCCCGCGAGCTTCTCCTCCCGTCCATACGGTAATCTCTCTACTGTGCGACAGAGAGTCGCGTGGTTATGACGCAATCGTTAGCCTACTTTTACAAAAACTGCTTCTACGGGGCCATAACGTAAGCTACAAGGTAATGGAGCATTTTATACATTGTCGTGTTTCTTTAGAAATAAATAATGGACAAATGGAGTCTTTAAACGCCTCAGATGTAAAGTTATTCGCTGTCAAAGTGACGCCAAAATGAATGGGAGTCAATGGGATGCTAACTGCAGGTGAAGTTCTGCTACAAGATGGTGGCACGCGGCCGGCTTCAACTTCCGGTCGACTTCCTTGCCGCCTGGAAACACCCCCTTTTAGCAACTTCTTCTTCTTCTTGCTTTTTACGGCGGATCGCAGACAATTATGTGCATTACCGCCACCTATCTTGGAAATGGACAATTGACACTTCCTATACTATAACCTCTCAACCAACATAAATTCCCCTTATTTACCCGCACAGAAGCTTCATAGAGTTTCATCCGGCGCTGCTTTTAGCAACTTGTTGGCAACCACCGTTTTTAAGACACAATAAAGTTTAAAAAATCACAAGCAGATTATAACTGGTGTGTTTTATGTCATAGATCAAAACGTGAAAATATTTAGAGGCTTTGTTAACCACAGACCTTATTTCAGGCGATTTAGCAAAAACCCATTAAAAAAACCCATGGGCGAGGGAACCGGAAGTGCTAAAATGCTAACTCACTTCCTGTTGGCCTACAAACCCAGCCAGCAATGACATGTGGGGCCCAGATGAGGGCTTCATGGGCGGCAAATGTGGGCCCCATTATGGGCTTGCACCCGGGATCCACATTGGGGCCAGCCGTGGAAGCCCAGACGTACTAAAAGTGGGACCTGTAAGGGTACTGCATGGGTCTTAATTGGGCAATTCATGTCAGACCCATTTGGGCCCCACCTGCCCAATGGGGTCCAAAGTGGGCTTTGCAGCATGGCTACACAGATGGGTTTTAAGTGGGATCTGTAAGGGTCTTATGTGGGTCTTAACTGGGCAATTCATGTCAGACCCATTTGGGGCCCACCAGTCTGAAGGGGTTTAAAGTGGGTTTGCACCCGGGATCCACATGGGGGCCAGCCGTGGATGCCCAGATGGGTTTTAAGTGGGATCTGTAAGGGTCTTATGTGGGTCTTAACTGGGCAATTCACTTCAGACCCATTTGGGGCCCACCTGCTTAAAGGGGTTTAAAATGGGCTTGCACCCGGGATCCACATGGGGGCCAGCCATGGATGCCCAGATGGGTTTTAAGTGGGATCTGTAAGGGTCTTATGTGGGTCTTAACTGGGCAATTCATGACAGACCCATTTGGGGCCCACCAGTCTGAAGGGGTTTAAAGTGGGTTTGCACCCGGGATCCACATGGGGGCCAGCCGTGGATGCCCAGATGGGTTTTAAGTGGGATCTGTAAGGGTCTTATGTGGGTCTTAACTGGGTAATTCATGTCAGAGTCAGACCCCTTTGGGCCCCACCTGCCTAAAGGGGTTTAAAGTGGGCTTGCACCAGGATTCAACCGTGAATGCCCCTATGGGCTTAAAGTGGGCTCTGTAAGGATCTTATGTGGGTCCTAACTGGGTAATTCATGCAAGGCCTATCTAAGCCCAACCATGCCAAATGGTTTAAAGGAGAACTCCGGTCAATTTTAACATTGACATTTTACATTTTTTTTTGTACATTTGGAGTGCTGTCAATACAGAGAACAACGACAAAAATCGGTGTTGCCTACACCAAGTTATCCTCTTTTTAAAATTTGCACCCTGTTGACTTCAAGGGGGCAAGTCTTAAACCTGCTTTTTGTCTCTTAACATCCTTGATGTGTCATTACAAGTGCACAGGTAATGTGAGTGATTCCTTCAAAGTAAACACGGGTGAATCTGACTGCAGTAGATGTGAAAGATATGAATAAAAGTGATGTTATTTCAGCAAGCGCACATACCTGTATTTACATCCTGTTTTCGGTCAAAGTCCATAGTAATCGATTGTCCTGTTCACGCGCATTGGTTTAGTACCTATGATCATGTGCGTGAACTCGACAATTGATTACTATGGACTTTGACCGAAAACAGGATGTAAATACAGGTATGAGCGCTGGCTAAATAAATATAATTTTTATCCATATCTTTCACATCTACTGCAGTCAGATTCACCCGTGTTCACTCAGAAGGAATCACTCACATGACCTGTGCACTTGTAATGACACATCAAGGATGTTAAGAGGCTAAAAGCAGGTTTAAAACTTGCCCCATTGAAGTCAACAGGGTGCAAATTTTAAAAAGAGGATAACACGGTGTAGGCAACACCAATGTCGTTGTTCTCTGTATTGACAGCACTCCAAATGTACAAAAAAATGAGCTCAATGTTAAAATTGACCGGAGTTCTCCTTTAAGGAAACAATCTAAGAAAACGCTTTGAACTGCAAGAAATATATTGTTAAATTGAACAACAAAAATTATCTTTAAAAAACAATTTAAATGTCACAATGTAACGGGTACCGTAGCAACGGCACCGTGGATAACAGATTAATTCCTGTAAAACAGGAGAGAAACGAGGAGACAGTATTATCAGTTTCGAGCTCTCTGCAGTAATTTATTTTCTGAATTTTCTTCAGCAATCACATCTCTATTGTTAAGTATCATTGTATGTTTCACATATTACATGTTCAGTGTCTTTTTAACATTACTGTTAATTTTCAGTGTCCATGTCAATGCAAAATCCATATTAAAATAAACCTCTTTCCACCAAATGCATGTTCACTTACTCTTCATGCTTGTATTTTATACTATTTATCAAAATGAAATGTAAAGACAATGGTAATATTCACCAGCTTTCTTTTTAGATACTTGGAATCTTCCATTCACAGTATTTTATCAGTATCATGTTAATACAGTACTGCAAAATCATGCTCAGAACTCAGTGTAACTTTTAACCTCATTTTAAACTGTAAACATTTTTGTATAAACTCATTGAGCAAAAAAACATTTCCAACAGATGGTGGGAAACTTACATACAGTGAGCTAAACATATCTGTTAACATTACAAGCTCAAAAAAATATCATATACACGGGGAAAGTGTGTGTTGAGCTGACTTGCTCGACCGTTACTCTGTAGGACTTTGCCCTCTCGTTTCAACTCATTTCAAACTAAATCAAAAACAGACCCTAACGAAACTCATTTCACTAAAAACAGTTCACTCATATCCCACATACATTCCAGCATAGATAAATGCTACTTCTGGGGTGTTTTTATACATTTACCCACCTGTAAAAAAGGAGAGAAACGAGGAGACAATGTTTTCAGTTTCGAGCTCTCTGCAGTAATGAGAAACCCGCAACTCACGCAGCTACAGTAACTCGTCACTCTACACTGCCCCTACTGGCCTGGAGCAAACACTACACAATTCACTTTAAGTCACGAAAATTCACATTAAAAATAAAACAATTGGGATACTTGTTTTTTTTTTTTTTTTAAATACAATCTCTTGTTTCAAATAAAAGACAATAATTGTGAATATTCTTAAAACACAAATACAACACTTTTGTAGTCGTCACAACAATATACCGGTAAACAAATCAAAAATATATTTAAATTTAAAAAAAAATCTCTGAAAAAAAACAGCTCTCCAAAAAATACATTAATACAAAATTGTTACATCGAACAACAAACATAATCTTTAAAAAACAATTCAAATGTCACAACATACCGGTAAATAAATCAAAAATATATTTTTATATATATTATCCCAGTTCAAACCCATGCCCACTTTGCCCATAAATGTACCATTCAAGACCCATATATGTGTTCCCAGTTCAAACCCATGCCCACTTGGCTCATAAAAATTCTATGCAGGACCCATATATGCATTCCCAGTTCAAACTGGGGTGGTGTGGCGCAATGGATAAGACACATGCCTTTGGTGTGAGAGACCCGGGTTCGAATCGACTGTGAGACACCAATGTGTCCCTGAGCAAGACACTTAACCTCTAGTTGCTCCAGAGGCGTGCGACCTCTGACATATATAGCAATTGTAAGTCGCTTTGGATAAAAGCGTCAGCTAAATGAATAAATGTAAATGTAAACCCATGCCCACTTGGACCATAAATATGCCATTCAAGACCCATATATGTGTTCCCAGTTCAAACCCATGGACACTTGGCCCATAAAAATTCTATGCAGGACCCATATATGTGTTCCCAGATCAAACCCATGCCCAATCGGCCCATAAATATGTCATGCAGGACCCATATATGTGTTCCCAGATCAAACACATGCCCCCTTGGCCCATAAATAAACCATGCAGGACCGATATATGTGTTCCCAGATCAAACCCATGCCCAATCGGCCCATAAATATGTCATGCAAGACCCATATATGTGTTCCCAGATCAAACACATGCCCCCTTGGCCCATAAATAAACCATGCAGGACCGATATATGTGTTCCCAGATCAAACCCATGCCCACTTGGCCCATAAATATGCTATGCAGGACCCATATATGTGTTCCCAGTTCAAACCCATGGCCACTTGGCCCATAAAAATTCTATGCAGGACCCATATATGTGTTCCCAGATCAAACCCATGGCCACTTGGCCCATAAAAATTCTATGCAGGACCCATATATGTGTTCCCAGATCAAACCCATGCCCACTCGGCCCATAAATAAACCATGCAGGACCCATATATGCGTTCTCAGTTCAGACCCATGGCCACTTGGCCCATAAAAATTCTATGCAGGACCCATATATGTGTTCCCAGTTCAAACCCATGCCCACTTGGCCCATAAATATGTCATGCAAGACCCATATATGCATTCCCAGTTCAAACCCATGCCCACTTGGCCCATAAATATGTCATGCAAGACCCATATATGTGTTCCCAGATCAAACCCATGCCCACTTGGCCCATAAATATGTTATGCAAGACCCATATATGTGTTCCCAGATCAAACCCATGCCCACTTGGCCCATGCCTGTCCCTTATGGGGCCCATGTAATCAGCTCATATGGGCTTCCTATGTGGGACTCGTACTACAAAACCTACATGGGACCCGCTGATTTCACCCAGCCAAAGCCCATGCCCACACAGTACCCATGGAACCCGTAGTTAACCCATCTGGGCCCCACGTGTCATTGCTGGCTGGGAAGTGACGTCATAACTTCGGCACTCTATAGAGCTGGTAAGTCCCGCCCATCCGTAAAACCCCAAGTGGACCTCTAGGTTGAAAAATCGTCAATGCAAGTGAATGGGAGAAAATAATTATTTTCTGGTCCCGTTTGAATTGTGCCATGAATGTGAACATGTTGTCTGTGAATTTTTTATATAATTTTTCTTGTTACGAGTTTGACAGTATATGGTATGATTCTTCGGCTAGCAGTTGTGGAAAAGACATAACGAGAAAGACTACATGTCGCCTGGCCTATGTGACGTCACCCCATAAAGTTGACTTACCCGTGGTTTTCGCCAACCTCAACGATTTTGTCCTCTCCCTGAAAGAAGGCGGTGAAGTGCACCAAAGACACAGTCATGTTTAGCGGGATCCGTGAGCTAGTGTCCGTGTGCGAATGGTGGTGACGTTTCAAACGCGTCGAAAGCAGCGAGGAGTTGTAGTCCACAAAGTGCTCTCACACAAAGTCTAACCGTATCAAACTTCTACCCGCTAAATTGTAGCATTCTTCACACGAAAAATGATATAAAAAATTCACAGACAACATATGTTCACATTCATGGCACAATTCAAACGGGACCAGAAAATAATTATTTTCTCCCATTCACTTGCATTGACGATTTTTCAACCTAGAGGTCCAGCAGGGTTAGCGGAAGGGGCGGGACTTACCAGCTCTATAGCAGAAAAAATATAGCTATCATTAAACACCATAAAAGCCATTTCAATTTAATTATTGATATGTTCTGACTGTTGTCTCACCCTAAGAAGATTTAAAACTGCATCATCACTCTGAAAATGAATAAAATAATGACCACAACCAATATATCAGCGGCCTAATAATCTTTTATTCTGTCATCTGTTATTTGACTATGTGTCACCATGATACACAATGATGATCATTGATACAAATGGATGATCCATTTTGATACACAACATACATTTATTCATTATTATTAAGAAGTAATAAAGATTCATAAACTTGTTCTTAATGGTGATTTAATTACTTCCGACTACTTGATCAAACATTTTATAGATGAACTAGTGAATACAGATTTCTAAATCTTTCCAAAATAGTCTTGAGTAGATACAGTGATAAAAACAGAAATATTTTAAATGAAATGTTGACTTTAAATCTTTCTAAAACATGCTTAACTGGATAAATTCAATGTTATCTGCTCTGTTTTCTCCTGTTATCCTCTTGCAGCTCTGACATCATTGACCAGAAGAACAACAGCAAGCGCAGAAGCCACGCCCATCAGCGCAGTGACGACCAATCGCAGCACAGCTTCAACTGAATCACAACTGGGGGCGTGGCCTTCTGGGGAAACTAATGAGCAATGATAAAAAAGAATTGAGATTTTCAACAGGCTGATTTTTATTCTCTGTCAGGAACTCAGATATCCTCAAAAGATATCTGCAAAAACCCTGTTGTTTAGAATGACATGAGTAAGTTAGTTTCATTTTTAGATTATTATTTCTTTAATGCATTCCTGGGACTAAATCAGCAAAAAAGCTCATATGACCATTGATGTACCTGCACATGTCTGACAGAGTTCAGTGATGTTAACATGTTCACATTTTGGCAATCCTGACGACGATGATGATGATGATGATGATGATGATGATGATGATGATGATGATGATGATGATGATGCGTCTCTGCTGGTGAAAGGATGAGGCGTAGGAGCAGCTAAAACATGAGAAAAATAAAAATATCAGTCACAGTCATTCAAAGCGGACAGTCCTGATGTTCTTGAGGAGACAGTGTCTAAAAGTTAAAGTGGATTGTGGGATTTCACAATGGGACACAGTGTGTGTGTGCAAAGCATAGACTGTAAAAAATAGGTGCAAAGACATTTATTCACACACACATTATTATAATAAGTGTCAGATGAAGACCCTTGCTCCAACACAGCTCAGCAGAGCAGGTTAAGATTCTGGAAAGAGACTTTTCATATTTTTTAAATATTTGGATAAACCTGCTATTTTAAGACCAGCTACCTAACACTGTGCAGGACAATTAGCACTATCCTCCAGACAATAGTACAAATGTTAGAGAGATACATTTACTATTATAATATACAATTATTGATTCTTTGATATTTTTGAAGAAAAACAAAGAAAATCTAAGAATCTTGGCACATGTTGCATCATGGGATTGTAGTTCATTCCTTCAAAAATGTATTACATCATGCATTTAGTTGCTGCATACAATTATGACACAAAATAGAATAGCAATATCACATAAATTAATAATAAAAAAATGAAAAGAGTGTAATTAACAAAGAAATGTAAAATGGATGTTATTAAAGAATAAAATGAAGTATATCGTTGTGGCCACTAGATGGCGCAATACACCAGATTAATCTAATAAACCTTTTCTGGTCCAGTTCAGAGAGAGCATTGGTAAGCAAAGCTTTGTTTCTCCAACACTTACATTACATTTATGCTTTTAGCAGATGTTTTTTATCCAAAGCGGATTACAAAAGAGGAACAAATGCATTCATCAACAATCGTTGCAGTTCACAATGCCCAGTTTATTAGACAAGTATAAAGAAGAAGAGAAGTTTGAGCAAGCCTGTGTCCTATGTGCTCTTTCTTTGAGATATTCTCTCCAGATTAGTTATAGTTTTATAGTTTTATTGCAGGGTGTTTGATCTCATGTTCTGTCTTAGCAGAAAATACAATACATACTCCTCATATTTTGATTATCAAACCTGAAGTGTCATTAAAAGCAAATATTGTGCAAACATCCCCTCCAGACATCACTTTTAACCATAACTGTATCAATCCCTGAGCAAATATGGAAGCATATGGGTAGCAATATTCAATTTGAAATGTAATATGCAAAATGACAATGCAATATGTAAAATGGCAATGCATTTCTGTAATTAAATTTTAATTTTCCCATCATTTGTGCAACGTTTGGTGCAAAATGAAAATGAAAATTCAATTATAAAATTTACATTTGCCATTTCATACACTAGTTTTAATATGTAAATTGAATACATATTTTAACGCTTTATAAGTTGCAAAATTAAAATTAAAATGTATTACAGAAATCATTAGATATGTTTAACATGTTCAAGCAAAAACTGTAGCAAAGTTGTAATTTAAATGTTATTTTTTCTTAATTGCATTTACACTCACAGTTAAGACACTTGCGATTGCATTTCCATTAAGTGTCCCGCAATGAATGTAGCAAAATTCAATGTGCAATTTGAAAATGCATTCTGAGACGATCACGTGCCCGCCCTGTCAATCACTGCGTGAAGTTGGCCCCGCCCCCAACGCAAAATAGGCTCAATCGTTTTACTTCGTTTGTGCTGTAATTTTTGTTTGTTTGTGCTGCTTCTGTTTTTTAGATAGTAAAATAATATTTATAGGTAATTCTGTCACCCAGGCCTCCACATGCTCCAAATAAAATAGATCTTGTTCGGTTTGTGCCGGTTTTGTTTGTGCAGCTGCTTCAGTTTTTGAAATATTAGACCGAATTATACGATGACGTCACCTGCTCAACGTTCACCCAAAATTCTCATATGTTTGTGCTAATTTGCGCTGATAAACGTTTATTTTGTGCTGCTTCGGTTTCTTAAATATTAAAATAATATTTATTGGTCATTCTGAGGTCACTCAGCCCCCCGACCTGCTCCACATTCACCCAAAATAGTCTCGTTTGTTTGTGCGATCGTTTGAGCAGGTTAAAGTTTCGTGTGCTACTTCGTTTTTTTAAATATTAGACACTGAATTATAGACGATGACGTCGACAGCCCTCGACCTGCTCCACATTCACCCAAAAAAGGCTAGGTCGATGAATTTGACCCGTCAGATTCCGTGACCCTGTGTAATAATATTTTTTACAGTCTATGATTAATACCTTCAATATGCTTTATAAAATAGAAAGGGGATTCGCATGTCTGCCTCATATTTTATGATTATACAGCTGCAAACAGAGATGGTCACACACATCACATTCGATCGTCACTTTATTGAACATTACAGTCAGTTATTAAAAGAGCGGTCACGTTTTTCGCTGTTAATACCGAATACCAACGGAGCTTTGTCATATGTGATCACAGAGTAATAGGCCTATGCATTTGTAAGGGAAAACTATAGGATCTCCAACATTATTGGCTATTAAAGTTAATAGTAATAAGAATAAAGATAAGCATGTATCAGACAATGAGAATATTTTATACAAAACAAAACCATAAACACAGTCCAGCACCAGACCACATCAGCTCAGCATAATGTTGACGCCTGATAAGGCAGAACATTCTCCCAGACGGTCCAACATCGTACTGGTTCTATCACCTGCAGACGCGTAATAATCTTCGGAAACACTACCATTTCTCTGTTCACACTCCACTTCATCTGCTAGTGAATGTAACTCGTATCAGCTCTGCCGCCGCCCTGTTTCCTTCCAATACCTCAAAATACGCACCATAGCGTATGTATACCTGTTGCCGTGCAACGCAGTTGATTGACAGGGCGGGGCGGACACGTGATCGTCTCAGAATGCATTTTCAAATTGCACATTGAATTTTGCTACATTCATTGCGGGACACTTAATGGAAATGCAATCACAAGTGTCTTAACTGTGAGTGCAAATGCAATTAAGAAAAAATAACATTTAAATTACAATTTTGCTACAGGTTTTGCTTGAACATGTTAAACATATCTAATCATTTCTGTAATACATTTTAATTTTAATTTTGCAACTTATAAAGCGTTAAAATATGTATTCAATTTGCATATTAAAACTAGTGTATGAAATGGCAAATGTAAATTATATAATTGAATTTTCATTTTCATTTTGCACCAAGCGATGCACAAATGTATTGAAAAATTAAAATTTAAATACAGAAATGCATTGCCATTTTACATATTGCATTGTCATTTTGAATATTACATTTCAAATTGAAATTTGCTACCCATATGCTTCCATATGAGCAGGGCTCAAAGAATCGTCCATATCAACAGAGGCTCACGGTTTAGCTGGTTAGCATAGCCTTAAAAAAGACTGTAATTATAAACCTTTGCGGGCAAAAAGCATCTCTTTCCATTAATGACTTATAAAAGTGGTAAAGTTTCTTGGAGGGTTTTAATAGTGTCAGATAATCATGTGTTTTTCACAGTCTGCTGAAGGAAGTTTTAGTATAGAGCATCAGTCACATGGCATGATGATGGTGGTTAGTTTGTGTCATGATACCATAGACAGTAAAAGAAATGGACACAGCGACCCCATTGGAACTCAATTGAGACAAGTGAAGCCCATTTTTAGCGATTTCTAAGCACTTCCTTTCCTGACGCGCAGACTCAAACCGAGCAAAGCTTTACACGGACCACGTGAGCAACCCGTCTGTCTTCTAGTAGCTGTGCCAAGAGAAATCTGAATCATTCCCTTCCGAATCTTGCAGAGACGGAGAGCGTGAGTAGGAGCTGTCCATAAGCTTGGAGCAGGAGCAACTTTTGTTAGGTATTCTGATTAATTATATTGTCATTTTTCCTCCACGTCCCTCCGATTGCCTGCGAGCTTCTCCTCCCGTCCATACGGTAATCTCTCTACTGTGCGACAGAGAGTCGCGTGGTTATGACGCAATCGTTAGCCTACTTTTACAAAAACTGCTTCTACGGGGCCATAACATAAGCTACAAGGTAATGGAGCATTTTATACATTGTCGTGTTTCTTTAGAAATAAATAATGGACAAATGGAGTCTTTAAACGCCTCAGATGTAAAGTTATTCGCTGTCAAAGTGACGCCAAAATGAATGGGAGTCAAAGGGATGCTAACTGCAGGTGAAGTTCTGCTACAAGATGGCGACACGCGGCCGACTTCAACTTCCGGTCGACTTACTTCCCCCCTGCATGATACACGCTAGCGGTTGCAACAAAGCTTGTTACTCTTATGCTAATAGAAAAGGTTATTAATTAAACCATCACTTGTGCATACATAAATTCTTACAATGATTCACTTGTTATTGTCATTGACAGACCAACATATATGTTTTTCAACTTCTTAGAAATAACTTCTAACAGTCGCTAGAGCTGGAAATAACTTCTACTGAAACTTGCTTATCTGCAAGCTCACAGCATTAATATGCAAATCATGGAAATGCATATGCAGCTGAACATCAATCTTTTCTTTTCACGTACATATAATATACTGTATGATATACAGTATATCAATATTTCACATTCCCAGATATCACAGAGTGTTTTTTTGTCAGACATTAGCATTCACTGTAAAAAAAAAAAAAAAAAAAAAAAAACCACACTTTATTTTTCTCATTATGAACATTGAACAAAGAGGCTGAAAACTGTTTGTTCGAAGATTCATTCTCTCTAAACCCACTCTGCTCTGATTGGTCAGATGGCTCAGTCTGTTGTGATTGGTCTACTCTGCTCTGATTGGTCAGATGGCCCAGTCTCTTGTGATTGGTCTACTCTGCTCTGATTGGTCAGATGGCTCAGTCTGTTGTGATTGGTCTACTCTGCTCTGATTGGTCAGATGGCTCAGTCTGTTGTGATTGGTCTACTCTGCTCTGATTGGTCAGATGGCCCAGTCTGTTGTGATTGGTCTACTCTGCTTAAAGGAGACATATCATGCTTTTAAATCGTGCCTTTTTACATATAAATCATACATTTGTAGTCTATATAAAGCGGAACTGCAATGCTTGGGTCTGAATTCCTCATTATTATAGCTCCACAGGCCCCTTTTCTACACCTTTTCTGATGTGCGTCTGAGAGCAACTCGTTTTGGTGCGGTCTCTTTAAATACAATTGAGACACTTCATACCCCGCCCCCTCTCCAGTTTGCAGCGGTGACACTCGGTTCAACTCCACCCCGTTCGGCCATTTTTGTAGTTTGATAGCAGAGATATGATTATCTAGCGGCACAGAAACTTTTTATTCACACGTTATTAACAAAATGTCAACAACGGAAGACTTGTCCAGCCAGCCTTACATGTTCGAGCCAGAGCCGGAGCCGGAGCGAGATGAAAATGAAGATGATGAATCTGCAGAACAACGTCTTCATATGGATGTATCGCAATGATGTGTTACTGTATTTACACATGAAACTTTGGTCTTCTGACCTTTTACCACCGTGTCGATTTATTATGATTAATATGTGCGAGGGAGAGAGAGCAAGACAGCGTCTAGTTTGGAGACGGTGATGTCTTGTTTACACTTTCGCCTGGCTCCGAAGAGAGAGAGAGAGCGCGCGCGCGACCCGGTCTCTCTCTCTGCTCGTTCTTTCAGTTAAACATGCGCCCTGTCACAAGCGCGGCAGTTTATCTACATTAGACGGTGTAATGAAGCGTGTGGGTTACTACATCCAACAACCGAACATTTTGAGTTACCCTCTCGTAACTTCTGCATCCTTTAGCTTGGACTACAAAATTGCAGCGAGAAATAAAAATGGCGGATTGCTCGAAGTGTTGGGCCGGAAGTCAATGTCCTTATTTGGCAGTTCCACTGCAAATACTGTGACGTAATAGTTCAAAAAACGTCATAGAGAACAGAAAAATCGGAACAGGTTGAAAAATATGACCAAAACAGAATATAAAGATATCAACGAAGCACCTGAAGAGAATAATTTCAACTTTTCTGTACTTCTAAACACTCCAAATATATAACAAAATGCATTTAAGGGCTAAAAAAGTGGATTTAGTATGATATGTCCCCTTTAAGTTTTAAATTAAATTTATTTACTAAATTAAAGTTGAAACTCCAATCTCCTCCAAAAAATCCTCAAAAAAGTATTTTGGTGCCTCAGTGACTACTTCGCTAAGAGAAGCTGTCAATCACAGCTGTCATTCAGGCCGTCACACCCCCGTTTTAAATCAACATCAAATAACTAACTAAAACCAAACTTATTTAAAAGATGAACATTTGAACTTACATCAGTGTGATAAAATGAGTTTTTTTCGTGTCTGTGTAAACTACAAAAAAATTAAATTTGTGAAAACGGTGACATCATGTGCATGTGTATTATGTGTCCAGTCTTTAGAAGGTTTAGTTTTTCTTTACAAACATTGCCAACTACTGGCCTGGCAGCAGAATACATTGCTGTATACATTTTTGACAATGGTGTCATCTATACGTGAAAAACGTGAAGAAAAAACTATTCCGATTTTATCACATTGTTGATGTGTAACGTATCCTCAGTGTGCAGAAATAAAAAGCTTTTGTGTGGAGATACAGTAGTTCATCATATTTGCGCCTGGCCATTGCTTGCATGACATTCATTTCTGAGTGAGCTTTATGAGTTTAAAACACTATGACAGTATGACAGGTGTGAAAGGGACAAATTATCAACACTACAAAAGTTAGAGGCTTTTCTCATGGTCAGTTTTCACTGTTTTTAGAAGCCTATATGGATTCATATTTAAAATGGAAATACAATGTCATAGAGAAATTTCAAAGATCACAAAAAATTAATTATTTTTATTTTTATTTTGTATTAAGAAGAATTGTAACAATAAAATGCCACTTCTGTAATATATAATAGAGTGAGCTGTAATTCTCTACTCACCATAGACAGTAACAGTGAATGTGGTCTTGCTTCCTCTGATGGTCACTTCATAAAGTCCAGAGTCTGTGATTCTGGTGTTCATGATGGTCAGAGATCCAGTTTGATTATCCAGCTTCAGTCTGTCTCTGAATCTCCCATCAGTGCCGTTAGATATGAAGATCTCATCAAGCTCTCTATTGATTTGAGCTATTAGAGGCCCGTTAGTTCCAAACCTCCAGTCAATCACATCATCATCCTTTAGTTCAGTATCAGAGTTTAGAGTGACTGAATCTCCCTCCATCACTGACACTGACTTCACTGCATCTGTGTCAGCACACACTCCTGAAGAACACACAGAAACAGTCTCTCAGTCACACATTCAACTTTAAGTTGTTTTAAAGGCACACTATGCAAGATTTGTACCTTAATATAACAGCTTCGAATCATTTCGATGGTAAACAAACTCGTAGTAGAGCGAATTATCCCGATAGCAAAGCGGGGGGACGCCGCTGGCAAAACCAGCAATGCAGGTTTGAGAGGTGGCACCCCGCCAAATCTCGGGAGAATCACGACTTGCTTTATGGCACGACGTCACATACATCAACATATGAAGCAGCCTCTATGGAAGACACTAGCACGCATTTCAGACGTGAATCATGGCAGAGTCGACGAAGAAAACGAAGAAAGCGCGGTCGGAAGAGTGCAGAGACGGCTCTGCGTGAGTGGTATTTACGACAGTTAAAAACAAGTACTCCACAGCAACTCTAGGGGTCGCTGTTTGAGAAAAACTGAAACTGCATAGTGTGCCTTTAATGAAGCTTTAACTGAAATTATTATTATTTTTTTTAATTATTAAAAAATGTGAGAAGGTATAAAGATAGAAATGAAAAAAGATGGAAACAGTGGAGAACAGTTATCTGAACCTCTTCTTATATTTTACATTGTATTATTTTAGTGTTAAGAGTTAAACAAGTAAATTCAACAGTGAGGTGGAACTGAAGTTCATCAGAGCTCCACATAAACAATATGCAACTGTAAAAAATTATAAACTTGTCTAACTTACCAACCAGACAGCAACAGCACAGACAGCAAAAAGCAAATGTGTGAAACATTTTCAACAGTTCAGTGGTCTGAAATAGTTCCAGTCAGTCTAAACCTGTGAGTGTCTGCAGTGAAGATGTGTAGAGAACAAGTGTTGACAATCTTAACTATTCGCTAACTTCCTCCAGACTGAATTAGGCCACGCCCCTGCCTCCAAACACACGCCCTCTCTCCGAAACCCCGCCCCCAAATGTTGTGTTGTGTATGTCTGTACATCATTAGGTGATGTTGGTTTTGTCAGATCTTTTAAAGATTAATCTCAGCAGTTGCTTCACTAAGAAAGTTTCATCTACAAGCATTTATGACTGTGAAATAACTAAGATTAATACTAAAATAAAATATTCATATTCATGCTAAGAATAGTTTAAAATCAACTAATTGACTTATTTCATATTGTAGCTTTTTATAAATTTAACAAATGTTTCCATTTGTCACACTTATGACTTTCTGAATTGTTTTCATTAATTATTAATTATTAATTATTATTAATTATTTTCTGAAATATACAAGGTCTAAGATCCCAAGCTAATTGGACACTAATCACCATTATGGTGACTTCAAAACAAATACAGTGGTAAACAATTATATTTCTTACATATAGACACACACTAAAAAAAAAAACCCATGCCAGCACAGGGTGCCAAACGTTTACCATTAATGAAAAAAAAAAAAAAACATCAGCCGAAGTAACATGTTTAGACTGAAACAGTAAAAAAGGAATATTGACTATCTATACAACAGTGCAATTAGATGTGTAATTAATCAGATAATATGAAGTATTTCAATAACACATTGTGCACACACAGTCATCGAGGATCAGCGGATGAATTCATGGTTCATCTTGGAACTGGTTTAGAACTGGTTTAGAAAGTCCTTATGGAGAAAATGAATGGAGAAAATTGCTCTGTCACTGTTTCACTCTTTTCCCTCAATGAACGTTTGTGTGATATGACCATTCTTTACACTGTCTGTGTGCAAATAAACTGTTTAAATGCTATTAATGGTCATTATTTGAGCAAATTATACCCTATCATACCCCCAGAACACTTGTGATATAAAGCATGTGTCACATGGGATTATTCTGTGATACTTGTGCATCTTTAAAAAAAAAAAGCTTGATACTGATCACTATTCACTGCCATCATAGACGAGTGATGTTAAAAAATGTATAAATTACTCCTTTTTTTTTACGAAAGACAAAGCTGTGTGCGTGCGGCGCAGTCTCTTTTTTTCTTTCTATCCCTTTTCCGCAGAGTGGTGCGTGTGCCGGCTCGCGGTGTGAAGCGCGTGTCCGCGCTATTCTCCGACACTCTTATCACTGCTGATAGACGGCCTTTTGGACAGTCGGGCTGTAACGGGTTCGGGCTTTTAAAAAGCTGTCAATCAAAATGTACTTGTCGGGCTCGGGCCAAACTCTGTCGGGCTCGGGCCTTTTCGGGCCGAACTTTTAAGGCCCGATTACAGCTCTACTGTGGTGTGCACAGTTTGTTTAAAGAAGAAAGAGTTCATCTGGTTAACATAACATTACAAATTAACCTTTTGTCTTTAATGGCTCTTGGAGCCCGAGCCCCAGCCGTTGAATAGTTAGACTGATTGGATTAGCCTCTATGCGTTTGAATAGTTATGATGATTGGATTAGGATTGGTAACACTCTGGAGTCTAGGGCGGGTTCCTAAACCTGTATACTTCATTTACATGCTTTGTTCAACCTCAATGTAAATCCCTCCCCCTTGGAATGTATATAAACTACAATGTATACTGTTTGAGTTAGACTGTTGGACAACCTGCAGCTACGCACAGAGAGTTCTCAATAAAAGAATAACTTCTGTTTGAACGCGATCCCAACGTCTCCTGGTCTCTGCTTTGACGAAGGAAAAGTTTTCTCCACCCCGTAGACACAGTTTTTGTAAAAATAGGCTAACGATTGCGTCGAAGGAGTTTCTCCTGCTCCTAGCTCACTGACAGCCCTACTCACACTCTCCGTCTCTGCAAGTTTCGGAAGGGAATGATTCAGATTTCTCTTGGCACAGCTACTAGAAGACAGACGGGTTGCTCACGTCACATCTACGTCGTCAAGCTCAGTTTGAGTCTGCGCAGTACGCTCAGCCATCAGGAAGTGAGTGCTTCTAATTGACTTCACTTTTCTCCGTTGTAATAGCAAATTTCAATTTTCAATGAGAAACATAGCATCAACAGGCGTAAGAAGCATTAAGAGGCAAAATTGTAATAATGAGAAAAGGGTTTATTCTTCTGAGGATTCTTTTGACAATTGCAGCCACCCAATTGTGAAACAGAAATGCCTCCTGGACTCAATAAACATAGACATTTTATACAGGTTTCTGACATTCTTGACTCCTCCTTTCCCAGTTTCTGTAAATTTCCTTAAAGACATCTTATATCTCAAGTTAGTATGGACTGGTTTCTACCCCCCCTGGGCAGGTCATGCTGTTCTTTGTCCCTGAGAAGCCAAAAGGCCTTCATTTACAGTCTAAATGACCTCCTGCTTCCCTCAGGAGGGGGCCTGGGACCCTACTATACGACACCCTGTATTCTTTGACTAAAACTCTTTCTCGTGCCCCAGGTGTCTGTTTGTTCTTTCATGTTCTTTCATGTTCTTTCATGTGTTAGAAACCCCAAACACATGACTAAATGAAATTAACAATTTGGAAAACAAAATACATATAAGAAATAATGAATTTCCATCACACCATTGAAGTCTATGGGGTCGCTGTGTCCATTTCTTTTACTGTCTATGGTGAGCACGCGATAGTTTTCTCGTACTCACGCAAAAGTTTCTCGTGAGCACGTATATTTTTTATTTTTGCCAAGGTCCCTTCAGGGATTTTGTAAGTATGCAAGTATTTAAGTATGCCATTTAAAGGTAAAAAAAAAAAAAAAGTACCGGAATTCATATACATGCTATGAAAATCTGAAAATATTAACTATAATACTAATTTATTTAAAAACATAATCAAAATAAAATATTTTTGTATATTGAATCTTCTCTACTTATTAAATAAGTAAGCCATTAAATATTTCAGGTTTTCATTTTAACACCGGAAATTATATGTGTTATATGTGTTCTTTTTTTTTTAACAATAAATAAAAATAAATAACACAAATGACTTAAAAGTAACAAAACCAAAGACATTACTTTCTTTCTGCAATAATAATAATAAATAGCAAAATATAGTAATATAATGGCATTTTAGGCTCTTATGTTTCAAGAAACACGCCAAGTGTGGTAGAGCAACAGGATTTGTTTTCTTTGCCCATCATAATTTATGATCAAAACCTTTTCTAATTTTGACAAAAGACATATTGTAATGTCTGTATATATCCTTTACAGGCATCTATTAATACTTTAAAGACAAAGACTCGTGAGTTCTCTCTGTGTTCAGTTTATTAGCTTCACAGCATGAACAACAACTTCAAAAACATCCGGTCTATCTCTTCTTCGGCTCCTCATGCCCCGGGCTAGAACAACGACACCTCGGTCACTACCTGTCATTACACATATTGTCAGAAAGGTCTGAGTCTCAAGGTTCCATATTTTGTGACAGAAATGTATTAATTTGTTATAGCAGAATGCATACAATTCAATGGAATTTATGTCACCCGGATGGCTATTTTTGGTAAACAAAATCTCATGGGAACTTCAATTTGTGATATCAACTTCAAATTTTTAACACAACTTGGTTAGATATATGGCTTTGATTTTATAGTAATTTTATAGTAAAAAATATTTTGTAAAATATATATTTTATATAAAAGAAATATTAAGTACAGTTTATGTCACAATAACGAGTTCCAGATCCAAATGCAAGTAGCTCAAGTTTATTAGACAAAGTACTCCGATCAGACAAGATGCAGGAGACTGATGAAACTTGACAGACGATACCATAATAGGAATACTCAGGGTGCAATGCAGGAACTCAAAATGGAATCACAGACAAGGAAGAAACTCAAGCTGTGTCCCAATGTGAAGACTGCATCCTTCGAAGGCTGCGGACTTCAAACGATGCAGCCTATGCGTCCTCCGAACGACACACCATGCAGCCTTCGTAGGATTTCCTAATTGCGCAGCCAGGTGTTCCCGATTACCGCTCCAGGCGCCAAGCAACGGTGCGAGAGTAGCCTATGCTGCCATCCTGACAATTCATTTGATAAAATTAAGTAAACAGCTATGGAGCCAGAATTGTCATTTTTTATATTTTACTGGAGGACATGGTATTAAGGATGTTTCAGGTCATGTACTTTCGGCTTAGCCGAAGATTCAAATGTTCATTTAGGCTATATCTTACCTTGATGCGATTTTGTAGGCTAGTGTATTCTTTTTTTATTATGCACATAAATGGACCTTGGTAAATATATTTACACAGGTTTTCAACCCTATTTGAATATAAAAACCCAGTTGAATAAAGTCCAGTGCGAATGTAACTCCCGCTCGTGATCGGCAGCTGTCAGTCACTACTGTTGCTAGGCGACAAGAACAATCCTCCGTAGGCTAGACCGGTCCGGTAGGCTACTCGAAGTGATTTTCCCACACAGGACTACAAAATTATGTTATTTTACAATATGATGCATTGTTTTACAATAAACTACACAAAAGTACATAAATGTATCAACCTTAAAAATATTCCGAAGTAAAATGCAACATATGCAGTAATGTAAAAGCAGAACCATCATAAAAACCCTGACAAGTTTTTTTCCCCTCCAGAATTCCTTTACTTTTACTCTTGATACCTTAAGTACATTAGAGTATGCAAGATAATTTTGCTTAACTAGGGTTAGAAATATATGACTAGTAGTTTTTCGCCAAAGCGGTATTAGTGGTTATTAAAAGTACTTCAGTGTAATAAAGTATCTCAATATTTATTCCATGAGTCAGCCCTGCAAACCTGTTGGTAGACAACTTAGTGGATAGTGAAAATATGCAGTCAAACACTGGAGAGCATCCCAGATGATGTCCCACCAGCAGGAGGCCTTACCAGGGCCTTTATTGTGGAGCCCATCCCGGTCCAGCAGCACACCAGTGTCTCCAACTCAGCTGAATAAGTCTACATCATTTTTCTTATTTTATGTACTGTACAATTTAAATGTTTATGTTGATTTTGAGATGTTTAACGTTTGTTGTAAATAGTTGGGGGAAAAACGTTATAGAAGAATTTGTTTCATGTAGAAATTATGACTGTCATTACAAAAATAAACAATGTCCAGAGCAATGAATCCTCTTTTATTTACACATTTAAAGTTGCATAATTTTTTTCCTTTTAAAAAAATATAAGTGAAAAAAGTTAAAGAATATAATATATATACATATTTTTCAATCATTCTTTCAAGAAGAGAAAACAGCCTGTCCATTCTCTCTTGTGCTCTCCTCGCCTCTGCAGTCCCATGTCTTCTCTCAAGTCCAAAAACTCGTCCTCTCTGTCTCGCCTTCTTCGTGGTGCTGGTGCTGCTACCCCTGGCTCCTCTTCTTGGTCACACACTGCTGAACTCAGCCCTGGTGTGTCCTCAGGGATTGAGGCAATGAGGGTGCAATGCCTCTGTCCCAACATCTCATCCATGAGGACAAACCAGGGCCAAGTTTCAGCCGAGGGTTTCCCACTCACACCATCACCTGTCCCAGGACACGTGCAATCCTAAGGCAGAGCAAATTAACCATGGCTTGTTAACAACAACAGCACAATACATTTCAGCAAAGATGTGATCTCAACTTTCTTACTTTGTATTTTTAAAATCATTCATATTCAGAAATCATATTCATGAATACTCAAATTTGGTTAAAACCTTTGTAGACATGGCTTGCATGACAGCACTACAAAAACACATACAAGTGAAACCCCATTGCCTCATCTATGGTACTGCTTTTCCTATTGTTGTGGGCTTTATAGGGTGAGTGATATTTCTTATTTACACAAGTTTGACAGACTAGTGCAAATATTACAATAAAATGTCATTTAATTTATTTAGTTTTTTTTTTTTTTTAATTGCAGTTTAATAAATTGAGCTGTCTGCTCCTTGCTCCCTGAAACAATTATTAAACTATTAGCACAAGTTTTGCCTCAGACCACCTGACAAATGAAGCCACGCAATGGTGATGGAGTTAAGGTGAAGTTTATAAGAAAGAAAAACTTGTGGCTTTTAACTCAGGTTTCACTAGCTAAGTTATTTGAGTAAATGAAAACATAATACTTACATTTAAATGTGAATTTGCCGTCCACCAGCGAACTCTCGGCCGTCTTTTTTTTATTTTATTTTTTTATAAAAATGTTGTCGTCACCGCCGCGCGATGAATTATGGGGTAGGATAGTCCGCAAAGTGTCCATTTATGCATCCTTCCTTTCACGGGGAAACGAAGGGTGCATTTGGCGTCGCTTTAGCCTTCGTCGCGCCGCGATGACGCAACCGGCCTTCGAATACGGACTTCGGAGGATGCAGAATTGAATTGGGACAGCCTTCATAGCGCCGCGGTGACGCAATCGGCCTTCAAATGCGACCTCCGAAGTGTGCAGCCTTTGAATTGGGACATCCTTCGTCGCTCCGCTGTGACGTTTCGACGCGCCGCTGTGACGCAATCGGCCTTCAAATACGGACTTCGGAGGATGCAGACTTCACATTGGGACACAGCTTCAGGGTGCACTACAAGAGACTGGTCGATGTAAATTCCCAGACCGAACCAGCCCCACACAGGACTCAGAGGAGAATGCGGGGATCAAACACAGCAAGCAGTTCTGACGAGGTAACTGGCAACGAGAACAAGACATGAGTAACGAACCGACACCCAGCTTAACTCACTCCAGCTAGATATAGGCAGTTAATGGCGCTAATGACAGTATTTATATTGTTGTTATTTCTTGAAAACAGCACACGTCCAAATGATCTGACGGCGCGGGCGGGTATAGATATATAAATAGATGTCGCCTTGGCTACGGTTTCGTTCCAATGAACTGCAGTAGCGAAGGTGACATCTAGTGTATACATCTATACCCGCCAGCGGGCAGGTATAGATATATACACTAGATGTCGCTTGGCTACGGTTTCGTTCCAATGAACTGCAGTAGCCAAGGCGACATCTATGTATATATCTATACCCGCCCGCGCCGTCAGATCATTTGGACGTGTGCTGTTTTCAAGAGACAACGATATAAATACTGTTCGTTTTCTCACACAAACCGCTCGTTTCGTGTCTTAGGCCATCAATGTGTACTTATGATGGGGAATTGTTTCATTTGGACGATGGCCCAGCAAACACATTTACGTTGTGGCAACGTCTCTGGCACGTTAACATTTCTGCTATGGCAACGTCGCTGTATACGTGCTCGCAACATTGTAACAACGTAGAATTGTAAGACGTGACAGGGCTGTAGCAACGTTGTTGCGCGACATTCAGCAACTGAGAGACGACGTTCTGACAATATTTTTATATGTTGTATTTTGTTAGATAATTATATACTTTTTATCATTTATTGTTTATCTATATTATTTAATGGGGCTATCAACACCTGCAAGTGTAGCCTACACTTTAAAGAGTAAAAATGACAGAAGGTTTCGTTAATTCAACTTTATTAAAATTGCATATAATCAAATTGCACTTCCAAAAGTCATACATTTGTGATATATAAAAAAAAAAAAAAAATCAACGAATACACATTTATTTTAAGTATAATAAATAAAACATGAAAAACAAAGGCAGATCAGAACATTTAATGAACAAAACCGGGTCTGTATGGCAGACAGTAGCCGAGCAGGTGTCACCGGGGAAACATATCCACAAATCCAGAGGAGCAAAGAAACGAATGAGACTAAATAGCGGAAAAATCTAACGAAAGACTAAACAGTGCGAGCGGAGCGATGCTTCATTAATCACATTAGAAATTAAAGCTGTAGGTTGTGTTTGATAGCTGAGGTAACTGTTAGGCTAAACGCAATAGGCTACTCACGTATCCTTGCTCGATGATGAATGAGAACACATGAGCCCAACAACAGGTGGTTGGAATTTAAAAGGCTGATTTTCCCGCTTCAGGGCAGTGACTAGTGATGTTACGTCTGACACCGACGCTCCGAAGCTTGCTTCAAACTCGAACGGTCCTTGCAATGAACCACTGCTTCGGAGCTTGTATCATTACGTCACTAGTCACGTGAAAATGACTTCTGAAGCAAACACACTAGGCTTGTTCGACTTGAACCGGCGCTGCACAGAACGATCGGTGAATGACATCAAAGTACCGCGAGAGCGAATAGAAAGTAGACGGCTCCTATATGCTTTTGAATTGCTCTCGCGGTACTTTGATGTCATAAACCGATCGGTCTGTGCAGCGCCGGTTCAAGTCGAACAAGCCTATTGGTTCACTCCTGTAGTAAACCACCTGACTGCTTTGACAGCCCAATCCAGTGTTGACAGGTTTGAAACCTGGCGGCTGTATTTCTTATAAAAGTGAAGGTAAAAAAAAACTATAGAAACCATTACAGAAATTCTATTGGATTTAATGGTTTTCATGGGAATTTTATTGGTTGTAATGGGAATTATAGTGGTCTCTGTGGGTCTACTGATATGTGTAATTGGGTTGTATTGGTGGGGGCATTAAATCCTAATGGAATATGTCCCTAACACACTACAAAAAAGAATAATGTAGTGGTTTAAATGGTAAAAGCCAATGGTTCCTATTTTAATATAAACCATTAGAATTTCTGTGATGGTTTCCAACTTTTTTTTAAGCTGGTCTGATCTTCTGTCCTTGTCTAAAGAAATAATTACACACACACATCATGTTTTATTATCAAGGTGAACACATGAAATTCATCAGTATCTGTAAAATTCACCTACATAACTGAGTTTCACAGCACTAACACTGTTTCAGCTTTGATCGCCTCGGTAAAAACACGTAATAAACGGGGCGTTACTTGCATTTTATGGTTGTCAGCTTTGTTGCATTACATTTACTTCACCAGGAGATGGTGCTGCAATTTCTATCTGAATGAAGCTTCGAGTAATGAACCATTTTCGACACAATTGTATCAGAAAGCAATAATGCTTCGAAACGCTTAATTTGGCCATCACTAGCAGTGACGAGTACATTATGTAGTCCAGTGGTTGTCAAGACACCCTAGGCACAACCTTAAGCAATGGCCCTGAACGATGGTTTAATGTCAACATTGTGACAACGCTGTAACAACTTCACCACACAACGTAGTTATAGCAACCTTTTGGCCATGTTGTTAAAACGTTGTTAGAAGGTTGGCTACGTTGTGCCAACGTTCTGTGTTTGCTGGGGGGGAATTGTTTTAATTTGGACTCTGTGCTTGTGTTTTGAGCCAGTGACCATAGACCTGCATTATATGACTGACAGACAAGAACGGTTTGACCTAAAAATATCAAAATTGAAACTACTGTGGAAACAAAGACACCTACATCTTGGATGCCCTTGAGGTAAGCTAAAACATATCAAAAATTAATTTCAAAGTGAACTATCCCTTTAAATTGTCTATTTTGCATCTTATTCAATCCAGGCAATTGTTTGATGAAAAAATTATTAAAATTAAGATACAATTTATATAACACGAAATTCACTTTAAAGAAAGGTTTTCTACAAAACAAAACTTAATGAAGTGGTCAAAATTATGTCTGACTCGCTCCATGTCTCTCTACTCGTGCTGTTCACTTTTCATAATCAACATAGGCAGATGGAAAAAAATAACATAACATTAACATTAAATGCGCTTTTTTAATGGCAGTAGTTTAAAACAGTAGGCTACATTAGGCCTAGACTCTCTATTTGTAAAGATTGCTGCACATTCATTTAATTCTGAATTTTGCACACACAAGTTGAAAGGCATTTGTTCAAATCAAGTTCACGGATAATTGTGCGTGCATTTATTAATCATTATGATACTAAAATCATAAAGTAGGCTATGCTATGTACAAAAAATCAGATGAGCCCAGAATATGAACGCAACGTTTAATTACACGTTAAGAATTTTCCTTCCATATAGTAAACCATTATAAGAACGTTTAATTTAATTTAAAAACATCCACATGCCGAGAATCAAGAGCACCATCCCCTGTGTTGTGCGTTTGAAATGTGGCGCGTTTACGATGATGTCATGGCAGTAGAGGCGGCAACTATAACGATCAGTCCCACCCAGTTTGAAGCGGTACTAACTGCAATGGAAAAGCAACCGAGCTAAAGCGAACCGAACCGTGCCGTACCGAGTCGAGTCGTACCACGCAGTGGAAAAGCGAAGCGAGCCGAACCGTTCCGCGCCGAGTCGAACCGTACCGAGCCGAACCGTGCCGTACCATGCAGTGGAAAAGCGCCATAGCTGCAGCTGAAGTGACTGATTGGAGTGAGGAGCTGGTCACTATAGGCAACAAACAAGCAACACACATAGACCCAACACCTACAACACACCAACAGATCCACAAAATGAACACAAAGATTTGTGAACCGTGACAGATTTACTGTAAATTTACACTTCCATTACTTTTTCATACTTTCATTTTTTGAAGTGCTTTCACTTCAGCAATAATCTGCTAAGTGTGTTCTTTAAAACAAGACCAAACTGAGGTCTATATCCAAAGCATTCTTTAATTAGAACCTAATTTTAATAGTGCATTTTAATGTTCTCAAAAAGGGGGGTCACAGTTAACCATTATGTGTTTTGGAAAACTTATTTTCATTTTTTCATGGCACCAAGTAACATACTTTTATAAAGTTAGGGCTTTTACAGTGTAATATGTAAAAAAAAAAGTTACAAAAAAATGTTTACCTTGCAAAATTTCACCAAAAACAGTGATTTTTTTTTTTTTTTTTATCAAAGCAAAGAATGCAAAAGAAGTGCTGCTTCAGGGTGTAAAATCTCGGTGCTCTTTGGTTGTATGGGATACTTAGAATAAGAACTTAGAAATAGTGATGGGACATTTGAACCGAGGCGTCGGAGCGTGTGTCGAGAAAAAGTGGGCGTGCCAGATGAAGCCGCGATTCGAGGCTTGTGTTGTTAACGTGAAAATCACGTGACTAATGACAAACGAGGCCTCGGTTTGTGTGGATACGTCATCGGTTCGGTCTGAGTGTCGCTTCCGGATAAAAGGCGGTTCGAAACTCGCGCCTCCTTGTGGGTGTTGTCAGGAGTAGTAGAAGAAGTTCTAGTAGTGTCAGAGAGTCAGAGTTAGATGATAACTGTTGTGTCATATGTGAGGGCTGTATATTATTACATTATCAGGTTAGAATAGTTATAGTATATTATTATTATAGTAGGCCTAGCTATATTATAGTCTTGTTATATTAATTAGATAAGATTATTTGGATTGCTCTGGATTTTTGCATCTGGACTGGACTGCTTTTTGATTTGGATTGCCTTTTTGGATGTGTTTGCTTTTTGTGACTCTTCTTTTTCCTGGTAATGGAGCCAGCAAGAAAGAGGGAATCCTCCCCTGTCTGGGCTCAACAGAAGCATCAGTGTCCTCATTTGTACCACTGCCATTTTTACGTTCCCCTGCATCCTCTGTTCCTTGTGAAAGGATATTTTCCAAGGCTAGAGAGATTTTGTCCAAGAAGAGGAATCGTCTAAACCCCAACACACTTGAAATAATTCTGTTTCTCAATAAAAAATCTATTGTAATCCTTCCTTCCGGACTATTCTGTTGCAGTTTACTTTAATCTGTTATCTATAATCTGCTAAATGAATAAATTTACTTTATTACACTCCCTCTAACATAAGCACTGCACTCAACAGTGTCACTGTTGTTGTTCATACTGTCACTATCCAAAAAATGTATGAATAATTAATAAACTGTGTGTGTGACTCTGCACAAGTAAATTCAGACAGAGAAAGATACATATTTTATATTATACACAGTAATGGACAAATGTCTGATCATGTCTTTTTATTATTGCAAATGAAAGGTTACAGACATCAACAGTGAGTAGCCTACAAAATAAATAAATATATTTGTATTTATAAAAATATTTTTATAAAATATACATTTAAATAAAAATATACAAATAAATATAAATATTTATTTGTATATTTACATTACAAATAAATATTTTTATTTCTAAAAGTATTTTATAAAATATACATTTTTTTATTAAAAAAAATATTTTTTTAAATAAAATTAGGGGGGGGGGGGGGGGGCGTGGCTCTGAACACTGGTTCAGAATGAATGAATTTGTCTGCTATTTCTTTGCACAGTAGCTAGGTGTCACTAGTGAGCAATGCTGAATGAAGCTTCGAGTAATGAACCTGGCTGAAGCAATGGACTGCGAGGTCTCAGTGGTTCAGGAAGCCTCATTTTGCCATCACTACTTAGGCACTCGGAATAAGTAGAGAAAAGTTAAAAAGCCTTTATTTTCTTCATGGCTTAAACATTTAAAATTGGTGACAGATCCACCTACGCGTTGCGGCTATTACATGCCTTCGTCAGGGTGTGTGTAACAAACAGCATCTCAAGTTAATTTAACAGCAGTTAATTAATCTAATTGCAGACACCTGGTCACTCTGTATATAGAGACAATTAAGAAAATTGACCAAAAAAACACACCACTAAACCTATGCCAATATCATAAATATCGATAAAGTATGCAGGTCAAAATGTACATAACACAATTGTATACATAACTTCCTTTTTGTAAATCAAGTTACATAAATCAAATAAAAAAATCAAACAATGTAGGCCTACAAATCATACAATGCACAGCGCAACCCACCATGAAAAAAACAAAAACAAAAAAAAAAACCCTATACCAATATCATAAATACCAATAAAGTATACAAGTCAAAGTAGGCTACACCAAAACACTATTGTAAACATACCATAACTTATTTTTTATAAATCAAAATTCAAAATTCAAACAATGTATAAAACATACAATGCATATATCAATATCATAAATACCAATAAAGTACGCAAGTCATTATTACATTATTATTCTAATGTAAAGACAACAAACACAATTTAGTGTATTAAAACTTTTTAAAAAAATCACAGGACAGGTTTCACTTTGGGAGGCTGGCTCCATTTATTATCAAAACAAAAATAAATGACAGATTAGGTGGGTGCGGGCGAGGGTGAACCTCGCGCCGGGCTGTAGAGCGCGGGCTCGACAGGCATAGACCACTCGAGGCCGAGGCCTTATACGGCCTACGCTGTCCTCGTCCTCACCGTTAGGTCCACCAAACCTAGCTCCTGTAGCAAATTGTGAAACTCCTGAAACCCTACGGAGGGTCTGGTGGACCCGAGTACAGCGACGATGTCCCCTACGCAGCTGTTTCTGCTATCCAGAGCATATACGAGCGGTGACTCTCTCGATTAATGCTAATGCTCGATAAACATCTAAAAAAAATGGCCGCAAACGGGTTTCGAAACTTTCGCCTCCGGATTTCGCCTCTGACGCGCGAATTGACACAAAGTGGTCAAGCGTATAACTAGACGCGGCAGGCGCGAATTTGACGCGCTATTCGCGTTTGGTGTGAACGCAGCATTCTGGCCTAATTATTTTATTAAAACATATATATATTTTAATTATAAAAAAATTACGAGGACAGCGTAGGCCGTATAAGGCCTCGTCCTCGAGTGGTCGCTCCAAAAGTGAAACCTGTCCTGTGATTTTTGTTTTGTTTTTATACACTAAATTGTGTTTGTTGTCTTTACATTAGATTAATGTTTCATATAATCTAGAATAGATATGGAATAAATAGCATTCAAATACAAAATGAGTATCTCTCATATGTTGAAATCGAGTTTTTATGTGAAAGATTTGCTTTGTTGTGCATTTTAGTCATATTACAAAATAATTTATTGAGGCCACACACAAAATAACATTATAAACTGTCACTTCACCACGTGACAGCAGCAAGCAGGCTCCTGATTGGTTAACGCGGCGCGAATTGACGCAGAAGTTCAGATTTTTCAACTCGGGCGGCAGACGCGAATTCGCGTCAAACGCGTGAATGCACAAATAGCACTAATAAAATCATTCGCGCGGCGAACTTGACGCGCGAATGAGGCGAATTCGCGTCTACCGCGCCGCGCTAAACGCCTCATTCGCGCCGCAGGAATTTTTTACGCTTAACGCTGAATTATGCTGCGTTCACACCAAACGCGAATATGCGGCAAAATTCGCGCCTGCCGCGTCTAGTTATACGCGTGACCACTTTGTGTGCATTCGCGCGTCAGAGCGAAATTGACGCGCGTAAAATCAAAAGTTTGAAGCAAAATTTACGCGCGTCAAAGGCGAATTCCGGGGGCGAGAGTTTCGAAACCTGTTGGCGGCCATCTTTTTTAGATGTTTATCGAGCATTAGCAATAGCATTAATCGAGAGAGTCACCGCTCGTATATGCTCTGGAGAGCAGAAACAGCTGCGTAGGGGACATCGTGGCTGTACTCGGGTCCACCAAACCCTCCGGAGGGTTTCAGGAGTTTCACAATTTGCTTCAGGAGGTAGGTTTGGTGGACCTAACGGTGAGGACGCTGACGAGGACAGCGTAGGCCGTATAAAGCCTCGGCCTTGAGTGGTCTCTGCATGACGAGCCCGCGCTGTACAGCCCGGCGCGAGGTTCACCCTCTCCCGCACCTAATCTGTCATTTATTTTTGTTTTGATAATAAATGGAGCCAGCCTCCAAAAGTAACCTGTCCTGTGATTTTTTTGAAAAGTTTTTATATTGTGTTTGTTGTCTTTACATTAGATTAATAAAGTTTCATATAATCTAGAATAGATATGAAATAAATAGCATTCATTACAAAATGAGTATGACTCATTGAAATCGAGTTTTTATGTGAAAGATTATTTGCTTTGTTGTGCATTTTAGTCATATTACAAAATAATTTATTGAGGCCAAACATAAAATAACATTATAAACTGTCAGTTCACCACGTGACAGCAGCAATCAGGCTCCTGATTGGTTAACGCGGCGCGAATTGACGCAGAAGTTTAGATTTTTCAACTCGGGCGGCAGACGCGAATTCGCGTCAAACGCGTGAATGCACAAATAGCACTAATAAATTTTGCGCGTAACCAAACGCTCAATTCGCACGAATGAGGCGAATTCGCGTCTACCGCGCCGCGCTAAACGCCTCATTCGCGCCGCAAGACCTCCAGACGCGCGTAAACGCGTCTTACCATTGACTTAACATTGAAATCACTCGCGCCAGACGCATATTCGCGTTTGGTGTGAACGCACCATAATGGTGCGTTCACACCAAACGCGAACAGAGCGTCAGATTCGCATCTATCGCGTCTAGTTAGTCGCTTGAACATTTTGAATCCATTCGCGCGTCCACGTCACTCGTGAATAAAAACATGTCTGAAATAAAGGATATTGCTGCTTTGTACTTGTTGTGGAAGTCCCAAATACGGAAAAAAAGCCGAACGCCGACGTATGGGTTCACAGCACCATCAAGAGGCGCACTCAACTCGGTGAATTTCACCGTCTTCATGCGAATTTTCCGCTCGAGTTCAATTTTTTCTACTTGCGCGGAAGACGCGATTCAGGAAACGCGTCGCTCAATTCGCGTCATTCGCACCGCCCGGCAACAATTCGCGCCGATTCGCGTCTTTGCATTGACTTTGTATGTAATCTACTCGCGCCAATAATGAAATTCGCGTTTGGTGTGAACACACCATTACAGTGCACTGAAACATTTGCTCCCTAAAAACTCACTATGTTATCGTAAATTCTGAAGCTCAAAACTTTAATCACACAAGACAGTTCGCTACAAAATTACATGTGATGGGCACTAGCGGCACCAGGATTTTGATTGTAGGCGCTTTTCTGCGGCACTGAGGACAGCGACTCAGTAGCCTACCTGAATTTAATGCATAATTAAGCATCAAAAAAAAAAAAAACTGTAGGATTTTTTTTTCTTTCTTTTTAATACAATTACAATGTAATATTTTCAATTGTTTAATAAAATTATAGGCCTATTATTTTTAGTTCATTAACAGTAGGGATGCACCGATCCGATACTCAGTATCAATATCGGCTCCAATACTGCCATTTTTGGCGGATCGGGTATCGGTCAGACGAGGCCGATCCAAATCCGATATTGTGTGTATACTATTCTGTGTTATTGTTAAGCCACACAAAAATTATAAAGCACCATAAAATTTTGTGCACAATATTATAAGTGTTCTGAAGCCATTATATAGTATAATGTGAGATATAAATGAATATTTAAGTCGTTAAATTCAAGATCATGTAAATGTTTCTCTCAGCTGCGGCTGTCAATCATTCTTCATTCAGCATTCCATCAGCGCGTCACGTTCGGTTACGACAGTTAAAACGATGAAACTCTCTCCAAGATGATTCAATGTTACTATTATTATACTTGATCTGTAGATAAAGGTCTATGGTTTCGCATAAAACAACTCTTATCTTGCTGGATTTTATTGCTGTACCTTAATCATGTTACTTTCTACCGGGTGTCTGTTAGAACACAACACTGGAGAAAAGTCAGAGCACTATTTGTTCTTCACACGCACAGTAACCAGTGGTGGACGAAGTACACATACCATGTACTTGAGTAAAAGTAAAGATACTCAAGGTAAAATATTACTCAAGTAAAAGTAGAAGTGCTGCCTTTAAACATTCACTTGAGTAAAAGTACAAAAGTATTTGCCTTCAAATGTACTTAAGTGTCACGTAAATTACAGAAAACAAAGGGAGGACTCAAATGCAAAAGGAAAGGTATTTATTACAAAAGAAACACTAAACACAAAACAAAACCCACGGGGGGGAAAACATAACTAAATACAAAACAACAACTTCAAAAACGAACATACCAAAAGGGGTCACGGGAGAACAGGAGACGTGTACAAGACAACGATCCGACACAGACTGCAAACACAAAGGAACTTATAAAATGGACAAATCAGGCAGGTAATGAGGAACAACAGGTGGGGCAAATGAAACCAATAATAAGATAACAAGGAGGGTGGGGTCAAAACAATGACAGGAACACAAACACCACATGTGCTACACAAGACAGGACAGGCATGTGACATTACCCCCTCCTAAAGGAGCGGCTACCAGACGGGACGGGAGGGACAGACCAGGGCGGGACGGGAGGGACAGACCAGGGCGGGACGGGAGGGACAGACCAGGGCGGGACGGGAGGGACAGACCAGGGCGGGACGGGAGGGACAGACCAGGGTGGGACAGGGGGAACAGGAAAGTCAGACCAGGGTGGGACGGGAGGGACAGACCAGGGTGGGACGGGAGGGACAGACCAGGGTGGGACTGGAGGGACAGACCAGGGTGGGACGGGAGGGACAGACCAGGGTGGGACGGGAGGGACAGACCAGGGTGGGACAGGGGGAACAGGAAAGACAGACCAGGGTGGGACAGGGGGAACAAGAGAGACAGACCAGGGTGGGGCAGGGAAAATGGACAGTTCTGGAGGCCAGGGCAGAACAGAGAGTCCATCGGGTGGCCATGGCGGAGCAGACTCTCCCTCGGGCGGCCAGGGCGGAGAATTTCCCTCGGGCGGCCAGGGCGGAGACCTTCCCTCGGGCGGCCAGGGCGGAGACCTTCCCTCGGGCGGCCAGGGCGGAGACCTTCCCTCGGGCGGCCAGGGCGGAGACTCTCCCTCGGGCGGCCAGGGCGGAGACTCTCCCTTGGGCGGCCAGGGCGGAGACTTTCCCTCGGGCGGCCAGGGAACAGGCACCGGCTCAGGAACAGACATCACCGGCTCGGGCACTGGAACTGGCACCACCGGCTCGGGCACTGGAACTGGCACCACCGGCTCGGGCACTGGAACTCGCACCACCTGCTCGGGCACTGGAACTGGCACCACCGGCTCGGGCACTGGAACTGGCTCGGGCACTGGAACTGGCACCACCGGCTCAGGCACTGGAACAGATACCACCGGCTCGGGCACTGGAACTGGCACCACCGGCTCGGGAACTGGTACCATGGGTGCAGCAGGCGTAATGATATGACGCAGCGCCTGAAAATAGGTCTAATAGGTTAGACAAACTTAGTCCCGGTCACGTTGGAAGAAGTTACCAAGCTGGGGACTATTTTCAGGCGCTGCGTCATATCATTACGCCTGCTGCACCCATGGTACAGCCGCACAGTTCCTTGATTATTACGCCGGAATGAGAGTAGTTCCTAGCCATATAGGCTTAAAAAATCGCAACTTTTCATTTTCCGTCAATCTTAGTACACGGTTTAACTACAGAAGAGTCGAGTTTTAAATAGGAAAAATATTGAAACTCTTTGGTCATTTTGAAAGAAATGCTACTGGACTCATCAGAATCAATGATCTGTGCTAAGCTATGCTAAAAGTGGTACCGTCAGACCCGGAGTTCGGCTGAATGGATTCTAAAACGGTAAAACTCAACTGTTTAACTCTGGGGGAGATGTAAAATGAGCTTATTTCCGAAAAAAGTGGAGTATCCCTTTAAGCTTGTTTGTCTCTGTGTATTTATAGCCCTTGTGTTTCACTTGTTACCTTGTCAGTTGTTGTACATGTATGGGTGCTTCTAGTTCGGTCCTTCTCGTGGTTTTGTTTCTTTGTCCTTCGTGTTCTTTATTATTTGTACTACGTGTTTCTCCACTAAAACCTTGCATATAGATCCTCGCTTCCGCCTGCTTTCTCTGGCACATTACACATTTATAATGATTCTTCATATAGCTACTATTAAAATTCACGGTACCTTTATCTTTGTTTCAAATAAGTATTTACACTAGGAATGGCGAAATGAAGCCTCATGAATCACTGAGGCTTTCCCCTGACTGTTCCGGGAAAAGATTCAAAGCTTCGAGAGTGTCGAGAACAGCGCCATCTGGTGCTTATTTAAAATAAAGCAGCCAGAAGCCTGTGTTAGAAGCTCTGGCAGATGAAGCAACCACAACACACTCCATAGTTTCAATGTTGTGTACAAATAAAAGCCTTACATGTGTTTGATTTGTTCATTAAATACATTTTTCCATTAAAGTGTGACAATAAAATATAATAGCTTATAAGCTTATATGATTCAACAAGATTTAAAGGGGTCATATAATGGTACATGCACTTTTACAAGTTGATTGCACTGAAATGTCTGTTGGCAGTGCCTGTACACAACCATCCTATCATGATAAAAATCCATCCAGTGGTTTTGTTTTAATCTCCTTATATGTTTGACCATCTCTGAAATCAAGCCGTTCGATATTGTGACGTCATAAGATCGTACGCCCCTCCCGCTATTGTGATTGACAGCCGTGTTTCAACACAAGACCCGCCCTGAGCAAGCTGTGACAGCCGTCGTCATAGTAGTCCGCCATTGTTGATATGCTGGAGTAGAATGGCGTCTAAGCGATTGTGGTGTTCTGTTCTTAGATGTAATAAGGAACACAGCAGTCATTTGGATGTTCCTAAATCCGAGCCGTTGAAGAAGCAGTGGCTGAGTTTTGTTTTTGAAGCATATGCCCAAAGGATTGACGCGGGGATTCCCTCACGGGGATTCCCCACGATCTTCTGTGCTTTCATGTTTGCGCAAATCATTTCACACCAGACAGCTTCACAAACGAGAAAAAACGGATCGGTACCAACGTGTTCCTGCTGAACCTCCAGAAGATGTGAGTGTAATGTTTTATTAACCTTTATATTAGTATTTATATTAATCTTTGCGAAATTTGCAAACCTTGCTGCAGGCTTCATGATGAATGCGTCTAAGGTTTACACTCAGGGTACATTACGGCATGTTTTCTATGTACGACGTTCTCAATATAATTCATAATCCCACGTTTATAACGAATAACACGTGGTTATTGTGTTAGATACGGTCAGAGAATGTCTAATACGGTGTACCCACAGAACAGAGGTGCGGGGTGAGCAAAGCTAATTATCATTTAAAGACACATGCACTGAAACGGCGTGCTGAAAACAGAGCTGTTTTTGACCAGGTAAAATTAGTGTTTTCTTACAATACTAATGAGAATTTTTTATTAAAGTGTATTACAAACTTTTAATTTAGACCCTAAAGAATCATATTAGCTTGTACAAAAATGGCATTATATGACCCCTTTAATGTAGGCCTACTCTCTCTCTCTCTCTCTCTCTCTCTCTCTCTCTCTCTCTCTCTTTCTACACACACACACACACACACACACACACAATGAATAAGGACATTGTCTGATAGGATCATCTGTTATTAAATGTCAATATCAATAATTGTAAATATCAACCACAGACTGAGGCAACAATGACTCGTTAAATACGATCTGAAGTTCGAGCCTTCTAACACCCAAGAGAAGCACCTGGCTGCAGCCTGCAGATTTGGGCGGGGGTGCACCTGGGGCGGGGCTGCACGTGCAGCCCCGCCCACAATGTTTCTCATTGGTTAGTGGCAAGTGATGACGTCGATCGAGGCGGGGCCGCACCTGGGGCGGGGCTGCACGTCTCTTCCCGCCAACATCTCTTCTCATTGGTTAGTGGCGTAAAGTCATGACGTGATTCTAACATGTTTTCATTTCCGATGTTCATCGCTGCATGGTGAGTAAATTACAGGCAAGCTACTATTTTATTTTACAATTTTTAATTCTGAAGTGGCGTTTAGTGTGATGTTAATTGGTGTAAAAATGAGATCGTGTAGTGCTAACTTTACTCATCATATCACACAAATAACTAGGACAGCGTAGGTCTGTGTGTGTGTGTGTGTGTGTGTGTGTGTGTGTGTGTGTGCGTGCGTGCGTGCCTGCGTGGTGTGTGTGTGTGTGTACTTGTTTTCATGACAACTGAGGACATTTTTATGATAACACACCTGCAAATGAGGACACTCAGGAAAATACGTGATTTATGAGGACATTTTGGGTGTCCTCATTTTTCAAATGGCTTTAAAAACATACTAAGCAGTGTTTTTTTAAAAATGTAAAAATGCAGAATGTTTCCTGTGATGGGTAGGTTTGGGGCAGTGTAAGGGGATAGAATATACAGTTTGTACAGTATAAAAACCATTACGCCTATGGAATGTCCTCACAAATTACATAAACATGGCTGCGTGTGTGTGTGTGTGGTATGTGTGTGTGTTTGCGTGGTGTCTGTGGTTTTGGTGGGATTAGGATATAGTGTTAAAACCATAGGTTAAAACAGAGGCCCTTAAAAAGAAATACAGTGGCAAAACTAAACCAGGAGAAGAAATATAGGATTTAAGAGTTAATAGTAATATACAAAGATATATTGTAGGATATTTTTTTCTATGAATACATTGATTAAATGTATTTTGATATTATTGTTATTAATATATATAAATATAAGCTATGAAAACCTTCAAGCTTTAAAACTATTTCAAACTTTTACGATAGGCTTTCTCAAGCCAAATTAAAGTTTGTGTTGACAAACTTTTTTAACAAGTTTGTTGTTCATAAACCAAGTAAGTCTCTTAGGTATTTTACAGACAAAGCCAATAACACTCAAGCATATCTTGTCTAACATTTTCCTATAATATGTTTAAAATATATAACAAATACATTTCTTGTATGACTCTGTACTATGTTAATGCCTCTCTTTAAAATGATTCCATATTGTTTGTTCTGTATTTTATCTAAATTAGGTGTTGTGAACTGGAGTGCATTTTCCAGAAAATATAGGCAAGAGTTCCGGGTGCCCTACTCGCTGACCCTGTGCTTGCACTGCACTGAAGTATACAAGCACTGCCCACCTGGGTCTGTGGGTGATGGCCGAACGGGAGTCCTGCGGGGACTTTATTCTGAGAAGGAGGCTGAGGGCTATTGCTCGGTTGACTGTTTTTTTTTTTCAGGCTGAGTAGAGTGTGTGTGAGTGTGTGTGAGTGTACGTACGTGTGTGAGTGTGCGTACGTGTTTGAGTGTGCGTACGTGTGTGAGTGTGCGTACGTGTGTGAGTGTATTACAAGATGGCCGCCACGGACCAGGCACAACAGCAGAGGTGTCTGCAGTTTAAACAGTCTATGAGGTTTATAATATCACCTACATCTACTCAGTTGAATAATACATGGATGGTTCATGCTGTAATTATTGCATGTTTGATAATTGTTCAAACACGGCATACAATCCTATCTTCGGGGGCTGAGGAGTGTTTGTTTACACCTGCAGCAAGAAGCCAACACGTACTATACTCAA
Organism: Rutilus rutilus; assembly: GCF_951802725.1. Taxonomy (NCBI): domain Eukaryota; kingdom Metazoa; phylum Chordata; class Actinopteri; order Cypriniformes; family Leuciscidae; genus Rutilus; species Rutilus rutilus. The sequence continues at coordinate 8,929,912 of NC_140222.1, read as the reverse complement.
AGTTCCTGATAAAGGGCTATGCCAGCGCCCCATCCTCGTTGGACAAAGGCAAGAGACACTCAACTAACCAGGGTCTCGCCCAGATTGCAGTGATGCTGCTGTTGGCGGGGGATATCGAGCTGAACCCGGGACCACATCCCAGGCTGTCTACTAACATGGATCCTATTGTTAGCCACACAGCACAACATCTCCAGTTAGCTCCACCTGTCAGTGGATCTACCAGTGAACTAACAAACTTAGCCTCCCAGCTGATTAATCCAGGGTTGAGGTTTGGGTTTGGGTCTGTGGCCTCGTTGTCCACGTTTTCCGGGGCTCCTCAATGTGGCAGAGACGGTGCTTCGGATGACACGTCGTTCCGGAAATGCGACGTCGGCCCGGTCGTCAATGGGGACGTAACAGAGGCCACTGGCAGTCCAGCAGCTCGTGGATCGGGAGCTTACAACGTTGCTGTTTTGTCATCTCCTATCTCCGATGCCCACCATCATAATGGTACTGAGAATATGCCCCGGAGTAGTGAAGACCATGACAATAAGCACATGACAGCATCTTCGAACAGCAAAGCAGTGGATGGCCTGATGTCGGAGGATAAGTGCACAGACTTTAAATCAACTTTTAGTAAGAAAGGTTTACATTTCTTACATCTTAATGTTAGAAGTCTACTACCAAAAATTGAGGAAATAAGACAATTGGTGAAACAATTAAAGATCGGGGTTATCTGTTTAACGGAAAGCTGGTTAGATGAAACTATAAGTGATGAGGAAATTGCCATTAATAATTACTGTATAGTTAGGAAGGATCGGAATAGAAAGGGGGGTGGGGTCTGTGTATATGTGCGTTCAGATGTGGCTTTTAACTGTAGAGATGACATTGCTAGTGATTTAGAGATTGTTTGGATGGACATATGTTTACCAAAAACTAATCCTATTTTATTGGGGGCTTGCTATAGACCGCCAGGCCATTCTACTTTTTATGATAAGTTAGAACAAGTTCTCTTGAGACTATCAAATAAAGAGAGCTCTGAGATGATTTTAATTGGGGATATGAACACAAATGTGTCAGGCTGTGCCCATCCTTACGGCAAAATACTGGAGGAACTGTGTCACTGTTTTGGTCTTGAACAGCTGGTAAAACAATCCACGAGAATAAGTAAGACTTGTGAGAGTATTATAGATCTGATCTTAGTATCAGACAAAACTAAAATATCTCAAAGTGGTACTATTACTTATGGTATAAGTGACCATAATATAATTTTTTGCACAAGAAAAATTGTTAAAAAAAACTTTTACTCTCACAAGACTGTACTATCCAGATCATTTAAACATTACTCCCAGGAAACTTTCAGGATGCTGGTTAATGAGGTGGATTGGTCCCCTGTTGTAAATTGTTCATGTGTTAACATAGCATGGTCACAATTTAAAGATATATTTTTAAAAACCATCAACAAAGTGACCCCTTTTAGACAGATCAGAGTCAAACAGCGTTCTAGTGCATGGTTTGACAAAGGTATACATGATGCTATTAAAACCAGGGAAAAAGCACTTAAAATTTTTCATAGAACTAAAAATCATGCTGATTTTATTTTATATAAACAAGCAAGAAATAAGACTCAGGAACTTATTAGAGATGTAAAATCAACCCACTATAAGAATGATATATCAAATAATAAAGATAACCCAAAAAATTTATGGAAGACTTTAAAGGAATTGGGGGCGACTAAGACAAATACTATGAAACCAAGAAGCATAGGACTAACAATTAAGGGTGTCCTAAATTTCAATAAGAAAGAGGTTGCTAATTATTTTAACATTTATTTCACTTCTATAGCAGAACAGCTGGTCTCAAATCTTAAACCTTCCTATGGTTTTTTTAATATTGATAGAGTGAAATCATTCTACAATAAACTTGGAGCATTGCCAAACTCATTTTCCTTACGGAAGGTTGAGGTAGGGGAGATGGAAAAAAAGCTATTACAGTTAGACTGTTCTAAGGGACCTGGGTTAGATGGGTTATCTCCTCGGTTTTTACGAGATACCGCTGCCCAAATAGCCCCATACATCTCACATATTTTTAACCTGTCTGTTGAAACTGGTGTTTTTCCTAATGACCTCAAGAGGGCCAAGGTAGTCCCCCTTTTTAAAAAGGGAAACAGCCACGATCCCGGTAACTACAGACCAGTCTCTATTTTATGCACGGTATCAAAAATATTTGAAAGGTTGGTCAATGAGCAATTTAATGAATACATGAATAAAAACAACTTCATGTTTAAATTCCAATCCGGATTCAGGAAGTCACATTCTACCGAATCATGCCTACTCTATTTATCTGACATCATACACAGGGAAATAGATAATGGAAATCTCTGTGGAATGGTGTTATTGGATCTTCAAAAGGCATTTGATACGGTGAACCATGACAGACTGATTGCCAAACTTGAGGCCTTAGGGGCAGATAGCTCCACCTGTAGATGGTTTAGATCTTACCTATCAGGGAGGGAACAATTGGTGGTCTTAGGGGGAGTACTGTCAGACCCTTGTATAGTTGAATGTGGAGTTCCACAAGGAAGTATTCTCGGACCGTCCTTATTTTTAACATATATTAATGATATGGCAGACTCCTGTTCATGTGAACTATTTCTTTACGCGGATGACTCTGCACTTTTAATGTCTCATAAACAACAATCCACTCTAGAGAGTAACCTGAGCTCTGAGCTATCTTCTGTAAACAACTGGCTGATTGACAATATGCTGTCTCTACATTTTGAAAAGACAGAGGCCATTTTGTTTGGCTCAAAATATAAATTAAATAGATGCTCTAAATTTAGGGTTATTTTGAATAATGTTGAGGTCATTACAAAAACGTCAGTAAAATACCTGGGTTGCATCCTAGAAAACAACTTGGATGGCAGGAAGATGGCCAATAAGGTTCTGAGTAAAGTCACTGGGCTTACAAAGTTTTTAGCCAGAAATTCTACATTTTTAGATAGGTCAACAATGATCATTTTAGCTAACGCCTTAATTTTAAACCAGTTTGAATATGCATGCACTACCTGGTTTGAAGGCCTAACAAAACGACTTAAAGGGAGGCTGCAAGCAGCACAAAATAAATTAATAAGAGTAATTCTAAACATGGGCCATAGGTCTCATATAGGTAGGTCACAATTTGTTGAGCTTAACTGGCTTCCTGTTGAGTCGCGTGTTATTATGTCAAGACTGACCATGACCCATAAAATATTGTATGGTAATGTCCCAAATTATTTGTTGTGTCTTATTACTAAGGTGAAGGACACACACACTTTTTATACTCGTGGCAGTATATCAGACCTCTGTCCTTATGCATTCAAGACAATGTTAGGGAAAGAAACATTTGCCTATATAGGGGCAGTTCAGTGGAACAAGTTAGACCGGCAAATAAAAGTGATTTCAAGCATGAACTCTTTTAAAAAGAGGACCAAGGTCTGGTTATTAGAGAGGGTAGCGGAATAGGACCAGGGGCCAGTTAATGTCTATATTTTTGCTTATTTAAGGAAAATGTTTGTACAGTATGTTATGTCATTGATTATTGTGTAAGTGTCTTGATCTGATGTTATGTGTTGAGGACCACAATGGAAATAAGTCCTGGACTTTATTGTGTTTTTATCCTCGATTGTATCTGATGCCTTTTTGTTTTATGTTTAAGGCTTCTTGATATAATTAAATAAATCAAATCAAATCAAAAAAAATGTACGTATGTGTTTGAGTGTGCGTACGTGTGTGAGTGCGAGTGTACGTACGTGTGTGAGTGTACGTACGTGTGTGAGTGTACGTACGTGTGTGTTCGTACGTGTGTGTGAGTGTACGTACGTGTGTGTGAGTGTACGTACATGTGAGTGTACGTATGTGAGTGTACGTACGTGTGTGTGTACGTGTGTGTGTGTGAGTGAGTGAGTGTACGTACGTGTGTGTAGTCTGTGTACGTGTGTGTACGTGTGTGTACGTGTGTGTGTGTACATGCGCATGTGTGTGTACGCACATACGTGTGTGCGTACGCGTGTGTGTGTACGTACGCATGTGTGTGTGTGTGTACGTACACGTCTGTCTGTGTATACGTATGCGCGTGTAGGTACACGCGTGCGCGTGTGTAGGTACACGCGTGCGTGTGTGTAGGTACACGCGTGCGTGTGTGTGTAGGTACATGTGTGTGTGTGTGTGTGTGTGTACGTATGCGTGTGTGTACGGTTGATGTATGTGATTATCTGTATGTGTGCATATCTCTTTTACACAATTATTTTTGTTTTGAAATAAAAGTTATCACTGGTTTGAGTTTTGTTTTTTTGAGTTGGCATGCATAATATGGGATACAGACAGAGATTGACAATGTGGTATATTTAGTTAGTTTAACTTAAAACTACTTTATTGGCATAAATGTTTTATAATAACCTAATGCACAAAATAAACAAGAACTATTACAGAGGAATGATTAAAATAAAAAATATATAAGGTGCCATTAATGTTTACAGTAATTTTGTAATTTACACAGTGAAGTGCAACAGATTGTAAAAAAAAAAAAAAACTCTGTAATTCCTTATGTTTACCTTAGATCAGACATAGTTAAAACTATGGATATATGCTCAACTACTTTTTGCTGCTTTCATTATTACTTTAGAATTGTTTTAATACTTTATCATTTTATTAAAGTATTATGTCAAATTTGCGCAAGCGTTTTTAAGATGCGTGATGTCACCACTTAACGCAAATACAACACCTGCGCTGTCAGCGCGACATGGCATGAGTTTTCAAGGTTTTCAACCGCATTTCCTGTTTACCGTGGCGTCGACGTCATTACTGTGCCACTAACCAATGAGAACCAGGTGCGGCCCCGCCTCGATCGACGTCATCACTTTGCCCCTAACCAATGAGAAGCGTTATGGGCGGGGCTGCACGTGCAGCCCCGCCCCAGGTGCAGCCCCGCCCCGATCTGCAGGCTGCAGCCAGGTGTACTTGACACCCAAAGCGAAACGCGCACGTGACTGGACAGAAAGTGAGGCTTCGTTTGTCATCGATCACGTGACTCTAGTAAACCAATACACGCCTCGATACGGGGCTTCACTACAAATTGTGTCGCTTATGTGATACGCGCATCGAAGCTTCAGTGTCATATGTAACATCACTAATTTACACTCCTTTATTGGAACTTAAAATAATTAATTAGCTGAATTATCAGCTAATAAGGGTAAATCTCCATACTCTGGTGCACTGGAGGGAGCATCTGAGTGGTTTCCACAGTTGTACCTTGACAGGCTGTAGATGTAGATGGAATTCTGATGGAATCACGTCCTCATGTTCTGATATCAAAGATACGCGAAGTGCAACTTGTATGAAGTTGTATGAAGCCTTTGCAATATTTCGCATTTATATTTTTTGTATATATTTTATAGTTTTCACATGATTTGATATAATTGTATTAATTAGTTTGTTAAATTCACATACTTTATCTGTTTGATTATTGTCTTATTTAATACAGTATATCTTCAGTTTAAACCATAACCGCATGCTGTCCACTCAAGTGGACATCTGAAGATCTCTTTGAAAAATTTGTAAAAAAAAAAAAAAATCAATTCTTGTTTTTCTAAGAGCAATAAAAACACATAGAAAAAAAAATCCTGACTGAGGTTATCATAATTTATGCATGAAAGGGTTAAAGACCCATACTAAACAAAAACAAAACTTAAACAACAATAATCTGAACAGCTAGCCTGGAAATCCAGACCTAAATCTGAAAGATTAGGCTAATAAACTCGCTGAGCAAATTAAACTTGTGCTCTCGCGAGAACTCTAGATGTAGCCTACAGGGAAACAAACAGCAGCAATTACAGCTAAATAAAGTGCAAATATGTCACTAGCTGGAAGGTGCGTGTGTATGTGCGCGCGCGCGTGCGTGCAGGGGGAGTAATGGAGTATGGAGGCAGATTAGTCTCAAATATAATTCACGCAAAAAACATGATTCACAAATGCGTAGACAATTTCACATGCATGAAACCTAATTCACGTACACACAAAAAAAATCCACGTGCGTGAAAAAAAAAATATTCACAAAAAGCAATTCACATGGGCAAAATATAATTATATATACTCATAAAATACATTTCACAAATGCAAAACACAATTCTTAGATATACAACTGTGCACAAAAACCTTTGAATGTTTAAAATGTACGAGTGTATCCTTGCATTTGAATGTGCAAATCGTCATTCACGTACGAATCGCCTTAGATATGTGTGTGTGTGTTTTTGAGACTTTCCTGGCAGCATAACACTCATAACACAGAGCAGTCGTACTCTTTAGCCAATCAGATTTAAGCTTATCAATCGACCAATCAGTATCACGTGAGGGCGGGCCTACCTACATGTTACGTCATCAGCTTTCGACCAGTTCATGGCTGAGCAGAGGTAAGTGCAGTTAACCGTTCATTTCTGTGTTAACTTAAGTTAAAGAAGTTTGAGATCAGTTGAAGCAATAGTTTATTAACTGCTGTTTAGTCCACATGTGAATATAAACATTTATTTTTAGTATTGATGGATTTCCATGTCCTGTCCACCACACATTCAACCTATGATAATGTATGTAATGACGTGCATATATAGGAGACATGTTTTGATCTGCATATATTATGTAGTTTTATTGTTTCAGATTTCCAAGACAGATGATGTATGAAGTTGCAGACAACCAGTACTGTGATCTTACCATTTCTACTGTAATTCTTTTAAAACAGTCATGTTGCAAGCCATCCATTTTGACAGTTGTTTCAACAAGAGGTTGAAAGTGATGCATTGTTACTGTATTCATTTGTCTCCTGCGGACTATATGTACACACTTTAGGAATAAAGCCTTGCTATGCATGCATTATTAAATGTTCTTGTAAGAATTAAAAGATTCAGACATAGTTCAATTTGATGTACACGTTTTATTCATTTGAAAGTTTCTGAATCCTTTGGGAATAAAATATATAAAATGACTTGATCATGATTAATGTTCCTGTTACATATGAAGATCATGAACTGACAGTCTAAACTGTGAAGCACAATATTTAGTACAGAGAAATATACGTCTCTTCAGGAGTTGTGAGATCCAGTCAGAGTGTACTTTGCTTTTAGAGTATATAAATATAAGTGCAATACATCATGTGAAAAGTTAACAAATGAATTGTGTTCAGTCCGGTCATCAGTAGACCTCTCTGTTAGGACATATAAGATTTTGTCCTGATATTTAAAGTACTAAAACCCTTTAGTACAAGAGGTGCAGACAGAGGACGTGGGAAATTAAGTGATGGTATTTGAATAGAGTTTACTGAGTAATCTTAGTCGCATAATCTTAATTGCCTCTCTATGATAAGTACCTTTGTCTTATCAGCATAAAATCAGATTTGCCTATTTTACTAGGCAAAGCAAAATTAATGCTTCACAATATTGTCCTTAGACCTTAAGATGACAATAAAAAACCTTATTTAAAAACCTTGCGATGACAATACAGCACAAAACATAAGGTAATGCATGTTGAATATATTGCTAACACTCTACAATAAGGTACAATAACTTAGTTAACATTAGTTCATGTATTAAATAACCATGAGCAATACATTTGTTGCTGTGTTTGTTAATCTTTATTAACGTTAGTTAAAAAATACAGCTGTTCATTGTTAGTTTACAGTGCATTTACTAATGTTAACAAGATTTTAATGAAGTATTAGTAAATGTTAACATTAACAAAAAATAATAAAGGCTGTTCACGTGCAGTTTATTATTAGTTCATGTTAACTAATGAAACGTTTTAATAAAGTGTTACCAATTAAGACATAAATACAAAAAAAAAGTATAAAAGAGAATTAAGAAACAACATGAATTAAGATGTTCGTGACTGCTATCCAGATGTCACACCAAAGGTGAGTAATCCTGATAAAATGCAGGGAAACAAGTGTTAATAATAATTTAACATCATACACAAATGGCAAAAAACACTGGGTGCTCATTAAAATAGGTCTATTCACTATTTAAAGAACAATCTCGATGGGTATTGACCACAGATGATTGTTTTGCAATCATTAGCGTGATTGTAGCTGTGAGAGCTGTCTGTACCTTCAGCTAAAATACAACAAAACAAGCATCATTCTTCTTCATTTTTGACACGATATGGGACATCTGATTACAACAGCACTTGCTTACATCAGTTAATAGTTCTTAAAGTATTGCTTCAACTGATCTCAAACTTCTTTAACTTAAGTTAACACAGAAATGAACGGTTAACTGCACTTACCTCTGCTCAGCCATGAACTGGTCGAAAGCTGATGACGTAACATGTAGGTAGGCCCGCCCTCACGTGATACTGATTGGTCGATTGATAAGCTTAAATCTGATTGGCTAAAGAGTACGACTGCTCTGTGTTATGAGTGTTATGCTGCCAGGAAAGTCTAAAAAAAACACACACACATATCTAAGGCGATTCGTACGTGAATGACGATTTGCACATTCAAATGCAAGGATACACTCGTACATTTTAAACATTCAAAGGTTTTTGTGCACAGTTGTATATCTAAGAATTGTGTTTTGCATTTGTGAAATGTATTTTTTGAGTATATAATTTTATTTTGCGCATGTGAATTGCTTTTTGTGAATATATATTTTTTTTTTTTCACGCACGTGAATTAGGTTTCATGCATGTGAAATTGTCTACGCATTTGTGAATCATGTTTTTTGCGTGAATTATATTTGAGACTAATCTGCTTCCATAATGGAGGTCATATAGCTCTCTGAGAGAAGCAGTTTCTCAGTGTGTGTGTTTTCATAGCCCTCTACATTACGTTTCCCTGGGCATGCACCAGGGTCCAATGAAGAGGCTGATGTGCAACTTTGCCATAAAAACCCGTGCAAATTAAAGAAAATGCTTTTTTAATAGCTGTCCACAGTAGTGACCACTGCGTGAAAGGGTTAAACTTCAGACAAGCGCACCCCCCCTCCCGGTCAACGAAGCAAAGCGATAGCGAAGAGTTTGGTATTAATAGGGGATTGTGACGTGTTTCCGACTACACTCTCTACTAGGCTAACAGTTTCCGGTTCCGTATTTACGTCTGACGGTTAGCGCGATACTTACCAGCGACAAACATTTCTGGTTGTTCTTATCTAGTTTTTGGTAGTGATGGCCAGATCGAGGCTTCGTGAACCAATGAAACTATTGAACCAAATGTGCCATATTGTTTCGAGGCTTCGAATCAATCCGACACCCGTCTCAACGGTGACACCTAGTGGTCACTTGCAGGTGTTGATCTGAAACAACCTTGACAAGCCATTAAATTTTTTTTTTTTTTTTTTTTTTCTAATATGTGAAACTTGTAACCTATAGGCTCCTCACTGTGCATAATGTTATTTTGGTCCTGCAAAATGAATATTAATAAAAGAAATCAAGCCACAATGTCTCACTTTTTTAGAAATTTTTATTCAAAAGTATTAATTTCTCTGCCTTGGAAGGACTTAGCCTACTTCTTTTACAGATAATTTCTCCAGCCTTTGAAAAAATCCTCTCACAAGGGACACTTGTTGCTGGCATGCAAAGATATTTTTCAGCTAGGACATACAAATGAGGAAAGATTACTGCTTTCTCTTTCCAGTAAGTTAGTGGATCATGAGTTCTGGGCAAAACAACAAACAAAGTTAGGTTATGAACGTTTATGCTCAGAGTGCAGAGAAAAATGTAATGGAATGTATACCTACAACAAATATGAAAAGCAAAATGATATCATCACTGGCAGTATATTGGGTACTCAGACCATAAAATGTATATTCACACAATATTATATTATATTCACATTGAAGCTATTTTTAACATGATTGGCAGTTGTGATTGGGACATTAGGTTGTAGGGCACAGGGCTATGGACTTTCTAAACAGTGTCCCAAAAGTTTGTAATCTATACTCTGTCTGTCTCTAGCCTATCAGTCAATGTGTTGTGTAAATTTAAATATAAGCCTAAATAGCCTATAACTAATCAAATCGCACTATGTTACTATATTAAGAAAAATCGCTATCTCAAAATCAAACTCCTCTCACAAAAACCCACGAGGTCAATATGCGTTGATTTCACTTTTATACAGATGTGCGATTTTGTGGTCTGTTCCCGACCGTGTCAATCAAACGCGGATTCGGCGGACCACACCTGATGAAACACTTTAGAGGCTTCGTTTGGCCATAGTCACGTGACATGGGTGTTTTGAATCACGCTTCGGATCAGTGTTTCGAAACATCTGCGCTTCGGGATCTCGCAAAGCTTCGGAACGACTGTTTCGCGTCAGCCATCCTTAGTTTTTGGCAGCTTAACCATGGAGAAAAAGGTTTTCCGATACCAAAAACTAATGCGACCTAGATCGGAACATTGTTGTGTGCCGTTGTGCGTTGTGTCGGCAAGATACAACTCGACTGTGAGTTTCCATTCATTTCCAGTGGAAGAGGGTCTCAGAAAAAAGTGGATCGCGCAGATCAGGAGAGATGACTTCCTAGTCAACAAAAACACAAAGGTGTGTAGCGTTCATTTCAGACATGATGACTTTATGGAAGGGGCTCGTCTGAAACGTCTGAAAAAAGGTGTTTTCCCTACACTGTTTGAGTGGAACCGTCAGGAGCAGCCGCCGAGGTTGAGTGTTTGGGAACGTCGAGAGAGACCGCTGACCCCTGATCCTGACTCGGACGTAGACCAAGAAGATATGGACTTTGATGTGGAGAGGACTGGACATGATTATTGTTCAGTTCCCGAAGCTGCAGCTGTGGACATGGTTCTACATGAAAACGAGGAGTTAAAAAGGGAGATAGAAGATGTACGGAAGCAGTTGGAGCAAACAAAGATCACACACCGCTTTGGTCTCAGGAGATTTGCTGGGTCCGATGAGGACATACGCTTTTATACAAGGTAAGATTATATTGCCTGTGGTAAGCATTTGTAATAGCGTTGCCACTGTCCTGAAAACACTAGTCCACGTTTCTGATAAATATGATTGGAGTTATATACGCTAGTTACACGTAGCCTAGGCAGCCTAAAAGTAGGCTACACTGACCAAAATAATAACAACAACAACGTAGACTAACATAATTATAAGTATGAACACCAGCTGGTTAAACGATTAATCGTGATTAATCACATCAAAAAAAAGTTTGTGTGTACATACACATGCATGTATATATTTAAGAAATAATTAATTAAATATACTGTGTGTATATATGAAGAGTTCAGATGCAAAAGCCTATAAGTGCCATCTGAAATTTTCTTCTCGAATGATAATTTTTTACAAAGCTCGTATATTTAAGTTCAATAATTTCACTTAAATGGCAATGCAAATTACCTATTATTTGTCATTTAAGTGAAATTACTTAACTTAAATATGCAAGCTTTATAAAAAATTATCATTCTAGAAGTAAATTTCAGATGGCACTTATAGGCTTTTGCATCTGAACTCTTCATATATATATATATATAAATATATATAAAATTTGAATTATATATAAATATTTAATATATAAATAACACATTTTTCTTAAAAATATACATACGTGTGTGTGTTTTTATATATACTAAATAATTATACACAGTACACACACATATATTATGTGTACAGTGTACACAAACATTTATTTTGGATGCGATTAATCGTTTCACAGCCCTAAACAGCAACCAGAGTTAGTTTAATCATACATACCAAATTCCATAATTGTCATGACTCAATATTGCAAGATTGTAGTTCAGCATTCCTATTTTCTAAACTTACTACAAAGCTATGTATAAGTATTTTATGCCATGTGAGAACCAATGCACGTTTCTTTCTTGACAGATTTGCAACATACAACCACCTGATGGCCTTCTGGGAACTGATTGAACCGGCAACTCACAGGATGATTCGTGTCACCAATTCCAAAGTCTTCAAGGAGCCTGGAAACACTCGGGCACTTCCTGCAATAGATGAGTTCTTCCTGTTCTTGATGCATCTTGCTTTGGGCCTCAAGCAAAGGGACCTTGGTCATCGGGTTCAAGTACACCAGACCACTGTAAGCCGCATCATAACAACCTGGGCCAACTTCCTGTATTTTGTCCTGGGGTCAGTGTGCATTTGGATGCCAAAAGAGAAAGTACGAGCCCATCTGCCAGAAGAATTCCATCAATTTCGAGACACACAGGTTATCCTGGATTGTACAGAGATCCGCTGCCAAACACCTTCCTCTTTGCTACTACAAAGTGAGGTCTTTTCAAATTACAAGTCTCACTGCACCTTCAAAGCTTTAGTAGGAATGGCACCTCATGGTGCAATAACATTTGTTTCTGCACTGTATGCAGGGTCTATTAGTGACCTGGGAGCTGTTCAAACAGTCAGGGATCATTAACCTTCTTACCCCTGACATGGCCATCATGGTGGATAAGGGCTTCTTAATTGATAGCCTAGTGCCATGTAAAATCCACCGGCCTGTTTTCCTGACCAATGGAAAACAAATGTCAGCTGATGAAGTGACACACACTCAGTCTGTGGCTAGGCTCAGGGTACATGTTGAACGTCTTATCCGTCGTGTTAAAGAGCATAAGTTGTTTGACACCGTCATCCCCTTGTCCATTTCTGGTAGCATAAACCAACTGTTCACAGTGGCATGTTTGCTTGTGAACTACCAATGTGGACCACTTGTCAAGGCATGGAGCCATTGAGTCTAAAAACTCTCATCCTTGGTGATATGCTAAGGTTTGTATAAATATTGTACATATACTTTTGTAAATACTATGGATTTCACACTGTTCTGTATTCATACCTCTGATCAACAGACAAAACTAAGACAGTGTTTCCTTATACATATTTTATTATAATTTCATAATACAGAACACAAAAATAACCATAAGAATCGAGAGATATATGTATATACATGTGTAATGTAATATAATAGATATATTGATATATTAAATATATATTGTATAAAAATAATAATAATATATATATAATGCTGTACAAAGATAATGTGTATATATACTGTAATATAATAGATAGGTATATTATATTGTGTACAGTGTATAAATATAGTGTGTGTATGTATGTAAATATTGTTTAGTGTAAATAACTATGAATAATACAATAAATATAATGCTGTATAAAGATGTATATATACATGTGTATTGTAATAGAATAAATATAGATTGTTATATGTATTGTATAAATATATGTACATGAGTGTATATATGTAAATCATTTTAATAAGAATAATACAATAAATATAGAATACCATAAATATAATACTGTACAATAATTTCAGAGTAATTGAATGGACCACCAGTGGTATGTGGCCACACTCACACTTAACACAGTCATTAAATGAAGCAACATCTGAAATCTGAAATGACTTAAACACGCAAACACTTCAGTAGGTAGTGGTAAAAAAAAAAAAGATCTCCTCGGTCTCTAATGGTACGCATTACATCTACATTTTTGTGTATGCGTTCAACAAGCATGTCCTCCTGTGCACATACCACGAAATCGCACCACTCCAAACCTGTTAGGAGGATCTGACCTTGTACTTGCCAATAGTACTTGTGCTGCCTCCTAAGCTACAGAGAGCCACCAGACATTTTCAGGTAGGGACAGTCAACGTAACTCTTGATGTTGGGGCACTTAATTTCCAGCAGGCCGAATGGTGGGTTTTCAGAAGGATCAAACACGACTTCATCGGGGGAGCACCCCAGCCATGGAGCATCAGGGTGTATAATGAACCCGCAGGGTGAATAGTTGACATTTTTTAAACTGCAGTACTCTGTCACGGCAACTGGCTCCATATCGATTCCTCTCCTCATGTCCTTCGTCATGACAGTCCCCCTCAGAATTCTGTGTGCCAGATTTTCAGCTGATGTATGACAGCGAACATGGCATGCCTCGTGAAAGCGTGTAGATGTAACTCGCATCTTTCTCAGTCGATGCCATTCCTGGCATGAGCTCTGCTCCCGTGTTGCAACTTCAATCCTGTGGGCCATGTGGAATGACACCTGTAGCGATCTTATATATACATGTTCCTCCTCTGATAACACATGGGCGCATGTGGTTGGCTCAAGCCTATAGCCTTGGATGGGAAGGGAAGGTTGGGCAGGGGCATCTGGGATGTTGATGATTTCCCGCATTTCTGGTGGTTTTTGCTGAAATGACAGCACACTCCCGGCCTGGACAGCCTCAAAAGCTGACTGAACTAATGGGACTTCCGCTGACATGCCCATGGTGGTCACCAGAGGTGCAAGCAAAGGGAGAAAGTCCCTATATACTTCTGCCACTCTCAATGTGGCAAGATCTGGCATTTCCCCATCCAGTGCTTTGTAGAGAGAACTTCTGAAAATGTTGAAGTGAAAAGATGTAAAAAAATAAATAAAAAAACTGCAGCATATTAACTGCATACATATTAACCACATCAACACATCTTAAACTAAAGGTAATATAGTCTCACCTCACACAAACAGAGGTAGAATTTTGGGGTTTGCGGACCTCCATGTCTCCCACCGGACCTGGCCTAACACCCTGACAGCAATGACACATTTTGACATGGCATCACAATAGTTACATGGTACAATTCACATGACAGACAGATGACTTACCAAGGTCCTTGGCTTATGCCAGGTCTGCTCAGTTTCTGTGCAACTGTGCACTGGGGGTACAGCAGGGAGGCCTAATTGTGAAAAGTGTGCTGTTTGATATAGTAGTGCAACCAAATGGTTGCATAAGGCACACCCCGCCACACAGGAGCAGTGGGTGCTCACTGCTCACCAAAATGACAGGTTTCAAGTCTTTTAACACCATCTAGGGAGAAATAGAAGCTTAGATGAGAAATACCTCTTAAGAGATAAACTGTTAACAAGAAAAATATAACTAATAAAAGCATACGGTTGTATTGACTTGGTAAAGTTGTTTTTATATTCGCACATTCACGCTTAAAATGTTTTCCCTGCTTGGCAATTTTTTACTTTTTAGGAAAACTTGACTATGTGACATGGCGCTGTCCATGTATGTGGTACTGAAGGTGCTACCTGTAATGATCCTCCGAATGTACAAAATACATTGATCTCTATATGCGCAGGCGGCTGAGAGACGGATCCGAAGGGACCAATCAGTAAATCAAAAATACACACTATAGCAGGGGTGGGCAACTTCGGTCCTGGAGGGCCACTGTCCTACAGAGTTTAGCTCCAACCCTGAAAAAATCACCTGCCTGTAATTTTCTAGTAATCCTGAGGACCTTGATTAGCTTGTTCAGGTGTGTTTGATTAGGGTTGAAGCTAAACTCTGTAGGACAGTGGCCCTCCAGGACCGAAGTTGCCCACCCCTGCACTATAGTGTCACTAAATTCAGTTCACACATCACTACTGTCCTGATGATTATACTACAACACTTATTTTGGGTAAAAAAAAAAATTTGCATTATTTTTATGATTTGTTATTATGAAAAATATTCAAAAACTTCACTGTAATTATCTGTATTGTTGCCAAATTCAGATCACACATTGTAATGCAATTATACAATTGTATTGCATTTATCCAAAACAAAGTCTTGTTATATAACCAGCAGGACAGCAGTGATGTGTCATGTGTGATCTGAATTTGGCAACAATACAGAATTACAGTGAAGTTTTTGAATATTGTGTAGTAACACTTTTCGGGGTTTGCACTTTGCAGACGGTCCCTTCTCAGCAGCTTGCGCATAGAGATCAATGTATTTTTTCCACTGCGAAGGAAAGCTCGTTTTTAGGAAAATTAGGCTCTGCACTTTCGCTTTGCACTTTCGGTTGTCTGCAGGTGTTATATGTATAGTTATGTGTTAGGTGTTATTTGTGTAGTAACAACTTTTAGTTCACGAGTTACTGAACGCGAAAGTCCGCGAATATGCGACTGTACGAATATAAAACGAACTTTACCTATGTTGTATTGTAGATGAGAGCTACATAGGCCTACTCATTCACATCCATAAACAGTAGACTGAGCCATGTACATTTAGATAATGTTACTTATCAGCTGGGCAAATTATCAGCCTAACCATTACCCTAACATTGACCCTAATCACCCTACTTTCAATTCGTGTGGCTTTTCATTTTTCCTCATGGATCTATGACAGACTGCCCTCACGCTGACCTCTCCTGTCACCTTGTTTTTCATTGACACTGTTACGGAAAAAGATGAACATACATTTCGAAACTGGATTACACGTTCTTACACTGTGCTAGTTTGTCTGTTTTAATATAGTAGAGTAGTGTGAAACAAAATAGCTAACGTTAACAAGTTCAGTCACGTCAGTCTCTTGATTACAATATAACTGTTAGCATGATAACGTTAGCTTACTTACCCTCATAGTTGTCGATATAGCTGCCGATATACATTTTAAATCCCTTTTCCCGCTTGCTGTTGGGAGCAGCACATGATGTTGTTACGAGTCGATCTATGTCATTTACCGTGAGACGAGGTAAATCCTGAAGACAGCGACTATAAAAGATAGCCATATCTGTCCGTGTATAAACAGGAAGTTGAACAGGAAGTTGATAGCCTAGTACATAGATATCATATAAAGGCTAGATGTCTTAAGGCGGAGTCACTTCCGGCATCACCGGCGGCCATCTTAGGACAGGACTCTGTGAATTAAGGTGAGTGAGCAGCACGCACACAAATCCTTTTCTTACAAACGTTATTAACGTGGCTATAATTCTGAATGCTTAAACATTTTGAACATAATTATTCATATGTATGCAGTATAATAGCTACATCTCTGACGTTTATAACAAACCAAACCGTTTGAAAATCGGTATAAAATTGAGCAAGTTATGGTTATTTAAAAGTACATGCACCATGTTATGAGTGAACGAGCATCCTGTCTTAAGATGGCCGCCGTGTGCGGATGTCGAGCTCCATTGGCCAGCAGCGCGGACGAGACATCTAGCCTTTATATGATATCTATGGCCAGAGAATGTCTAATATGGCGAGAAGTTTCACTCTCACTACACTTCCGGCTTCTGAACTGGTTGCAGTTCCACTCTGATTCCATATGAGGGCGCTCACAGGACGAGTGCAGAATGAATGGAGGTCAATGGCGGTATACCCCTCAAAATCCACTTTTCTCAGGATATAATTTTTTGTCTAGTAATTTGAATGTTGTATTCGAAAGGAGATGCAAAGAAATTACACATTGCTGGGTGTTAGATTTTTTAGAGTCACTTATTTGCTTTAAAAAAGTCTTTCAACATGTCAATGACGTCAGAATGCTGACGTCATTAGCAGAATGCTAGCGTGTTATGGGCAACAACAACTCAACCTGTAAGAAATCAAAACGACATAAGTACTCGTTCATTCAACTTTCGACCTAAAACCCATGTTGAACTTGCAAAATCTACAATCACATCTGAGATTTCTCAACGGCAATCGGGTGAAAGAGACACATTTAGCCGTCTAGCCCCATTGACTCCCATTCATTCTGCACTCATGGCGATCGCCCCCAGTGGAACTCTGGTGGTACTACAACCAAAATTCGGTACAATAGGGCTTAATAGGGAGTGGACAGGCTCTCCGTAGACGGGCTCTGCTATGGCCTAGTACACGCGAACCCGGAACTGTTACGTGCATAGAGCCTTATTCACCTTATTTTTGAACGCGGAAGTAAATATGGGTCCAGTATCCGGTTTTTGTGCGGCACTTCCGTTTCCTCGCTTCCCTGGGCTAACTAACGATATCAATCGCAAAGGATTATGCAGAATTGACAGAAAAATGTTACACATAACGTAGCAGATGAATACAACAAATAACTAAAGCCCCGCCTCACCCAGTTCGGGTACCGGACCTGGTTGAAAACACTCATGTATCTAGCTGGCAGAGTGCTAAAACTTCGCCGGCGCCTTCAGCACCGCCCTAAACACGGTCGAGCCAGCGCTGGATTAATATATCGTCGCTGCCCGATGAAACTCACGTATGTCCAAAACGGTTACTTTTCAGGAAGTGAAAAAAACACCATAATTTCAAAAGCAGTTGAACGTAGCGTTGTCATACTTGGTACTGCATCTTTAAATGTAACCATATTCTTGCCAGTGTAATGATATAGTCCACATTTGACCAAAATCGAGTTTAAATGGACATACGTGCATATTTTACAGTAACGGTGGTCGATACGCGTTCTTCCGATCATTAGAATGGCCAAGTCGCGTTTCATATTGACAGATGAATAGGCTACGCTCAGTTTATTAAATACGTCTCAGTTTAAATGTCTCTTGCAAACTTCATATATGAAGGGACAATGAATAAATACACTCATTGCTGACCAGCCTATAGGCGAACTAGGCAATTGCCTAGAGCGGCACTTTTGTAAGGGCAGCAAAATGTGTGCCAATGCCAACCGGGAATGAACAATTCACAAAATAGGCTAGGCTATGATAATCATACATAATCAGAGAGTAGCCTTTTTCTTTTCGTTTTGAATTATTTCGTTTAAAGAATTTTCAAGCTTTGTGTATTGGATGTCATTCTCATGTTTGTGTGAGGCATACACTGAGTTTCGTTAAGTTAGGATGAGATGCGCTTAACGTGCAATGCAAGTGACCGCGCGGGCGCCTCCATGATTATATTGTCTGCTATATATTTGCTGCTTATATATTAAATTCACTACAGGCAATTGGCTGATGAAAAATTTATTAAAAATAAGATACAATTTATACAAAACGAAATTCACTTTCAAAATTCACAAAACAAAACTTGATGAAGTGGTCAAAATCATGTCTGACCCGTCTCAAATGTGGCATCCTATTACTCGTGCTGTTCACTTTTCATACTTTCAACAGTATAGTAGTAGACCTACAGACTCTATTTGTACAAATTGCTGCACATTCATTTAATTCTGAATTTTGCACAAACAAGTTGAAAGGCTTCAAATCAAGTTCACGGATAATTGTGCGTGCATTTATTAATCATGATACTAAAATCATAACAAAGTAGGCTATGCTATGTACAAAAAAAACAGCCATTTCTGTTTTGTTTTTCTTTTAAACGAAAAAAAAAAAAAAAAAGCTGCACCCTTTTTTTTTTACATTTCATCTTTCATTCCGAAATAGAATAATGAATGAACGAAAAAGTACACGGACCCAACATGGCTATAGCCTATTTAGCCGTTATCAATCTAAATTAATCTCGTTTTTAATTTAATTTAATTTTTCTTTATTTAAATTTCGTTTTTCTTTATTTAAATTTCGGGTTTTTCTTTATTTAATTTTCGTTTTTTCTTTATTTAAATGTCATTTTTATTTATTTAAATTTCGTTTTTTCTTTATTAGGCTAAATTTCATTTTTTCTTTTTTTAAATTTAGTTTTTTTCTTTATTTAAATTATGTTTTTCTTTATTTAAAATTCGTTATTCTTTATTTAAATCTACCCTTTACTGTGTCAGTAATTTATTAGTCAGAAAAATATTAGACTATAGTATTGCTTAAGTTAACAGACCCGTGCGTTAACATCTCCACAATAAACAGTGACAATTACTTCGTCTAGACCATTTACCGGTAAATAACAGTTGTGAATATATTGCGAATATATAATGAACTTGAACAGTTGTCAAAAACAAACGTGTGCTGATACTTTACCTCACAGAATTATTCGGCTATCCAATGCGGAGCTTCCAGAGACGCTTAGACCGGCGAGATGCCTCCACAGAGCGGGAGATACGCGGCGTGATTGACAGCTTTGACACCAAATGGATATACGTGGAAATCAGATGACATGATTTCACAACTTTTCATTGGTCATTTAGATATGTGAAGCATACTGTATATGGAAATGAACCTGGACATTCTATCCGTCGAAAAATCTCAAAATCGGCAAAATGGACATACGCGGTTTTCATCGGACAGCGACGATATATAAGGAGGTATTTTGTGATGTTAAATGTATTAATAATGCCATCAGAATGCAACCAAAGCACAGGATAGCAATAAGATGGATATAAATAATTGTAAATCAGACAAAATAAACGCCATGATCATGCCATTATGACTAGATTATTCTACTGTATACAGGGGTTACTATAATGATTTTGTTTCTCCTCAGAGTTTTTATTGAAACTTTTAGCCCAGCCACTTTTCTGGTTTCGGGTGGTCTTCTGTAGGTCTTGTGTTCACGAAATGAAAAGAACAAACATACGGTCGTTTCGGTGGTTTCTTCAAATGTAAAGCTTTTAACCACAGGCGAAGGGATTCCTCAGGCCGGCGACACACTGGCTGCGTGGCGTGTCCGTTTTTATTTCGGCTCACATGTTAACAGGTTAGAGCTTGCACACTGCCTGCGTGACGCGCGTCTCAGGCTTGTGCCGCGCGGAAAACTCGTGCATGCTAGAAATAGAATCGACGCCTATTTTTCACGCGACACGCAAGCGTTTTGGAAGCGTTTCCAGGCAAAATAGAATAGGAAAATATATTTGTATGTCATTGTGAGATGAATACATATTAATAAATGACATTTTGATGTTTGAAAGTTTAGGTTTTGACAAATGCAGATATAAATGCAATTATAAAAAAAAAATATTATTTTGATTTTCTAATATTGCACCTGTCAATACAGAGCAAATATTCTTTAGCCTATTTTGCCATCAATACTGCCGACGTTGTCTTTGCTGCTATATATTTATGTTTAACATATAAGCCTTCCACAACTCTCTCCCCATATGTCGAATATATCACCAATGCAATGAGGCTTATCATAATGTCACCTAGCAGCAGAAGCGCCGCGTCAGACAAGTTTCTGGTGTGCAAAGACATAGAAAACACCACGCAGCCAGTGTGTCGCCAGTTGTAGGGCGTCTGATGATTAAATCACTCATGCTCCAAGTAAATCTTTCTTTTGTAGCAGTTATATGACAACCTCTAACTGCACAAACAATCCCGGTCTTCCTCGAAGCCATAACGATGAGTTAGTTGTTATGAATATTTGTTTGATAAATGCTACGGTGAAAAGTGAGTTAGCTCGCCAGTGACCGGAAGTGCCTTACCGGAAGTCTCGCACAAAATACCGTCAACTGGCTGCGTCCGTATTTCCGTTAAAAATAAGGTGGATAGCAGAGCCCGTCTACGGAGAGCCTGTCCACTCCCTATTAAGCCCTATTGTACCGAATTTTGGTTGTAGTACCACCAGAGTTCCACTGGGGGGCGCTCGCCATGAGTGCAAAATGAATGGGAGTCAATGGGGCTAGACGGCTAAATGTGTCTCTTTCACCCGATTGCCGTTGAGAAATCTCAGATTTGATTGTAGGTTTTGCAAGTTCAACATGGGTTTTAGGTCGAAAGTTGAATGAACGAGCCCTGCAAACAAGCCAGCACGGGCCCTTTACGGGCCCACTTAGGGCTAGCCTAAGGGCCCCCAGCGGGCTGCCCGCGCAGGGCCCATGAGAATTTGCTCATTGGCAAAACGTTGGCCCCTTAGCGCTGGCCCTGCACGGGCAGCCCTCACTTAGCCCCCAGGAAGCCCTCACTAAGCCCACACAGGGCCCGCACTATTTATCTACAACAATAAATCTGTTTCACTATAAATACTTTTCAGCTACTATAACTTATTCTATACATCTGAAATGGATGCAGTCACCACATAACTAATGTCTGTATTGTCAAAAAATGTACAGTAGTCAAAGGGATTTCAAATCAATGTATTTATTAATTACAAAATATAAAACATTCAATTCAGGTTAATACAGGTTAATAAAGCTAATTTAACACTCTGAAAGGGACTAAAAATTCTCTATACAAATATAAAATAATTCAAATAAACATTAAAAAAAATACTGGTAACACTTTATAATAACATTCGATGAACTAATCATTTACAAAACATTCATAAATGATTAGCAAGTGATATACTAACATTTTATGTATGTTTTGTAAATTCCATTTACAAGTGAATAGCAAATGATTAACTAATTATTAACGAAACATGACTATGCGTTCATAAATGATTAAAAAGTGATATGTTAATTATTGTATGTATGTTTTGTAGATTCAGTTATAAGTCATTTACATTTGATTAGTTAATGATTGACAAAACATGAATATGCGTTTCATAAATGTTTAATAAATTGTTTTTTTTTTGTATGTATGTAGCAATTAGAGGGTGCAGAAGCATAAGATCAACGAATCTTATCTACGAATGATGTGTAACACATTTTCCAAGTGATGAATAGTGTACACTTTAGATGTGTTGTAAACGATTTATTCATGCGTTTACACATCATCTATAACAGGTGTTGAACACTGTAGTGTGTACTCACTGCAGTGTAAGTGCTGACTGGTGAGGGTATAGACAGCTTTCTTCTGTAGTGTGTAGTGTAGTGTGCACTGCAGTATATTCTCTGACACACATGGAGTCTTTAACCACTGTGCACCTGATGTGAGCAAAACATACAAAAAAAGTAACAATTTATTAATTGAGGGTGGCTCGCTGGAGGAGGGTGGCTCTATGGTAGAGGGTGGCTCGCTGGTGGAGGGTGGCTCGGGGTGGCTCGCTGGTGGAGGGTGGCTCGCTGGTGGAGAGTGGCTCGCTGGTGGAGGGTGGCTCAGAGGGTGGCTCGCTGATGGAGGGTGGCTCACTGGTGGAGGGTGGCTCGCTGGTGGAGGGTGGCTCGCTGGTGGAGGGTGGCTCGCTGGTGGAGGGTGGCTCGCTGGTGGAGGGTGGCTCGCTGGTGGAGGGTGGCTCGCTGGTGGAGGGGGGCTCGCTGGTGGAGGGTGGCTCGCTGGTGGAGGGTTGCTCGCTGGTGGAGGGTTGCTCGCTGGTGGAGGGTGGCTCGCTGGTGGAGGGTTGCTCGCTGGTGGAGGGTGGCTCACTGGTGGAGGGTACAAAATTAAATTAACAAATATAACAATAAAACACTAGACTTCACTGTATAAATTATACATAGATTCTTAATAAAGCTACTGTGTTAAAGTTCTTATAGTTTTGTTATATTAGGGATAGTTAACTGTTACCCCAAAAAATCTGTTATCATTTACTCTCTCAAATTGTTTTAAACCCTAATGATTTTCTTCTGTTGAAAAAAGTTATTTTGAAGAATGTGGGTAACCAGACAGGTGCTGGTCCACAGTGACTAGTATATGTTTTTTCTACATTGGAAGGACCAGCAACTGTTTGGTTACCCACATTCTTCAAAATATCTTATTTTGTGTTCTGCACAATAAAGAAATTAAGTTTGAAACAACATTACAGTGAATAAATAATGACATTTGACATTTTTGGGTGAACTATCCCTTTAAGGACAAGCGGCAGCATGTTTAATATTGGGATGCTGTCATTTTAAGACCAGTATGCTGCTCTATACAGCCACGCATCCAGTTTCCTCTCAAATGTTTTCTGCTAAAATGGCGTTTTTCGGGGACTAAAATAGGCCAAGGCCGCGCCCCCTTGGCGGGCTCTGACGTGTAATGGCGTGATGCTAGCTCATTGGCGCACACGTCAGAGGCGCCCGCGCCATTGTGCGCAGCAAAATCAAGGAAAAGGAGTTTCCCCACTGTGTATGGGGAACTGAGGTTACGATAGTAACCAAGTAGTTTTCTCTCAAATGTTTACTTTCACTACATATCCCATAACCAACTGAATGCACTGATACTAACGTTACCATCTTCAAAAGCAGATCGGAGCCATTTTACTCGTCCACGTTCAAAATTCGAGCACAGCCGTTAGACGAACGTAGTTATAGCTTAACTTTTTTTCCTTAGACTTTAGCAGTTTACTGTGACAATCTGACGTGGTAACATACAGAATATGGTAAACGAGGTGAAAAGGACCATATTTAGCCTATATAAGCTAACTAACGTTAGTTTATTGACAACCTAGCTGCTAACGTTACTCCGTTGTTGTTCGACAAAAATTGGATTAACAAAAAAAAAACAATAGGTACTGAAAATACAATAATAGCAGAACACACACACTATAGCAAATATTTACTGTTAAAGATATTACTCAATTTACAATTAAAACTCACCTCAGAGTCAGGAGAATTCCACTGTGAAGGCAGAAACAACCGTTAGGAAGGCGGAAAGTGACGACTGCAGCCTGTAGCGCGATGATTAATCAAATACGTAGTTGATGTTCGACGCATGCGCGGAATTGGATACTTTTAACACGCATTTATTAATCTTTTATTTAATGTAATTTAAACTGTAATGCCGAGTTAAGGATAGAAAAATAGATACTTAAATATATATTTCATTAGATTAATTATATTAATTATTATTAATTATTAAATGCAGGAAGGTTTCTTCAAGCATCTCGGAGACCTTCCCAGTTTTTTCTGTTTCTTATCAGACTCGATGATGGTGAGATCAGATCATACCGGCTGTTGTCAGATTCCTTGTGCATACACAAATCTCACTGGTTATTACAATTAATGGCAAAAAGAATGTTTGGAAATTAAACTGATAAACTGATATTTCCTACTGACACACTACAGCAAAATAACCGACTTAAAACCTTTTTTTTTTTTTATGTAAACATTAATGTATATATTTAATACTATATATATATATATATAGCATTGAATGCTCTACAAATAATTCTTATAAGTTAATAACAAAAAAGATAGGCTATAAATTACATGAAAAATAGCACTCCAAAGAGCGCTCAATCTCTATCTCGGCAGACATTTTCCTTCTAAATATTTAAAAATTGAGTGTATAGCCTAAAGTTAAACTTATGATCTCCAATGTTGTTTTGAGTGTTGTAGACAATGGTGTGAAAAGCAACTATAATGAATAAACATTTATTTGACTTGACTGAGGTGTTATTAGTCATGTGAACTTGTCTTTTCTTTCAATTTAATCTAATTTTTATTGTTGAAAATGTTTAGCTATATTAGAATGATATAAATGGCATTAGGCCTATACGTCTATGGGAAATGGTATAAAAACAGACAAAAAGAAGAGAGAAGTTTAATTTAAACTTTAAAATTAAAATTTAATTTAAACTCAGCGAACTCTGCCAGAGTGATGGATATCATATTAACTAGTAATAACTTCTTCATATCTCTGGACCATCAATAACTTTACATGTTAACCTTCTCAAATAAATTAAAAGCCTATTGTTTTATTCCTGATATGCAGGATTCAAAATTAACTAGGTTGGTAGATTTTTTTAAATTACGCGGCAGCCAGATTTTTACCACCAATTGCATGGTACACTGTTAATTTTGGATTACATTACAAACATCATATCCAGTAAAAATAATAGGCTTTTTAAAGTAAGATTTGTTCTTAGAGTTTTTAAGGGATCATGTGTTGTCTTGTAGACACAATCCAGTGCAAATAATGGATTTTTTCTTTTTCTTCCTGCTGAGCAGAGTTATAAATGGAAGGTCTTATTGAATTTCACATTCAATTTTAAAAAGCAGCCAAAACGTAATGAAAGTGGGCTACCTAAACAAAACTTGCATGGGCCCAAAGGTACAAAAGCTGCTCTGGGCCCGAACGGGCTGGCCCACAATGGGCCACCATGGGCTTAATGTGGGCAGCCCGCTAGTGTGGGCTGCTCACAGTTAGCCCGCGGTGAGCCCAAAGCTGTGGGCCTCGCCTGGGCAAGCCCACACTGGGCCTGTTTAGGTTTGGTGTGGGCTGGCCCTAGCCCACTGTGCCCGCAAAAAGCCAGCATGGGCCCCGCAGGGGCATGTTTGCAGGGAGTACTTATGTCGTTTTGATTTCTTACAGGTTGAGTTGTTGTTGCCCATAACACGCTAGCATTCTGCTAATGACGTCAGCATTCTGACGTCATTGACATTTTGAAAGACTTTTTTAAAGCAAATAAGTGACTCTAAAAAATCTAACACCCAGCAATGTGTAATTTCTTTGCATCTCCTTTCGAATACAACATTCAAATTACTAGACAAAAAATTATATCCTGAGAAAAGTGGATTTTGACCTCCATTCATTCTGCACTCGTCCTGTGAGCGTCCTCATATGGAATCAGAGTGGAACTGCAACCAGTTCAGAAGCCGGAAGTGTAGTGAGAGTGAAACTTCTCGCCATATTAGACATTCTCTGCTTATAGGCTAGTGAAACGTCTAGCTAGAGGCACAAAGTGGTATACATTTTTCTCCGTTCCAGATGCGTGTTTATTAAAGGTTATAGGAAAGCGACAATTTCAGTAAATGATGTTCAGACTTCTCACTATCATTTTAATATCAATTAGGAATTATTTCCATGCTTTTTCCTCTCTCTCTCTCTGTAATTCTGTCCTGTCAGTCATCTGATCACTGCATTGACCAAAGACTTTAGCCTACATTAGTTCATAAACTATAATATTTGCTCAGACTTCAGAAGAATCATGTGAACTTTATATTATCTCTTTTAAGTCTCATTTTCATAACTAAATACCGTTATCGCTAGCTATTAATAGTTTGACTTTGGTGGCCAACTGTCAACATAATGTTAGCCTACAATGAACAAGTACACCAAAAAACAACTGTTCAGTCTTACTGTGAAAGGTAATTCCCCAAAATCTGGTTTAAATCGTACGACGGTTTGTAAAACTAAAAAATATTCAGGCAGCTTTTCTTTAGTCCACTTATGAGAGTTACGGCAAGCTGCCCGGAGAAATATGGCGGCGCCGTGACGTACGATCCAACGGCCAATGGGGCGTCTGTATGGTGTTTGAGCATGTAGCCTTCGTTGACAGGTGGCGCTGTGCGCATGTGTTTGATTCAAACAAACGGAAGATGCAGCCATTTTAGATACATGACTACGCTTTTGTGGTTATTGAAAGCAATAACCAGTCAACACATGGCTCTTTAAGGATCATAGAAATAACACCCCTGTAAATCTTTAAAAGTATAAATGTTTCTATGTAAGTCGGGTTTTGTCTCTGTTCGTCGTCTCATATAATGATATCTCTGTTTCAGGGTGCGGCTCAGAAGCGGAGCGCTGAAGAACACTCCGAGAAGGAGGACATTAATAACTCTACACATCATCAACAACCACTCAACTGTACATCAATATGAAGAGCGCATTCACACTCTTTCTTTTCCCGTTATTCTTGACCGGTAAGTGCTTTTGTGTGTGTGTATTTTATTTATTTTTACATAAGTTAGTTGCACTTTCAGTTTCGCTCTTCCAAAACCGAAAATTCGCGTTTTCATTTGAATTATTAATCATTTTTTTATTATTACTCAGAGTTTAGTGTTCATGCGAATGATAGGGGAGAGCGTGACAAAACCTAACACTTTTTGACATTCTTAGTTTGTCTAAATCCACTTGGGATTCAAAGTATAAATACTTTGTTAATAAATAAATGTAAATAAATAATACATTTATCTAGTTTTATTTCATTAATACAATGTATACTTTTTTCTGGATTTACCCCAAATGAGTGGAAGTGAAATGTGACAACATGCCCATAGGCTATAGGTGGGGTACATTGTAACATGAAGACAGCTTAAAATGTTAAAAATTTTTTTTTTTTTTTTTTCAAGACAAACTAAAATATTGTGGCAAGTTTATTTATATAGCACATTTCATACCCAATGGTAATTCAAAGTGCTCTACATAGAATAAATTAAAATAATCAAAAGAAATAAGAATAATTAAAACAGTTTAGAATAAAAATAAAATAAAATACAGTACAGTACAAACAGTCGAACGAACAGTGGCACAGTGCTCATTCATTAAATGCATAGCTAAACAGGAGTGTTTTGAGTCTGGATTTGAAAGTAATTACTCTAGGAGCACATCTGATCTCCTCTGGAAGCTGGTTCCAGCATAATGGCTTAAAGCGGACTCGCCATGCTTAGAGTGAACCCTGGGTATTTCTAGCTGATATGATCCTAATGATCTGAGTGATCTGTTGGGTTTATATTCAGTGAGCAACTGAGCATATCTGCAATGTATTGAGGTCCTAGGCCATTTAATGATTTATATACCAGTAATAAGTTTTGCAAATGGGCATGTTGTCACACTGTCAGTAAAATACAATTAGTAACGTTTTCATATAAAATAATGTATAATAAAGAAATAAAGTAATTTTACAATAGAGTATTTGTTTAACAAGTTTGACAAAAAAACACTGCTATACAGCGTAGTTCAAAATGTAATAATTATTAATAATTTCTGAACATTGACGTCTTTTTTCATGTTTTCTCAATGTAATTCATAAAAGTATATAATATAATAGCATAGTTCTAATAGGGGCTTATTGTAACGCAGTGTGACAACATGCCCCATCTGCACAACTGGGATTTAAACCCTGCTAGTGTCTTCTACTGTTTAGTTCAGCGTTAAAATAACTCTCTCAACTGTTGAATAACAGATAGCCTTTAAGATTAAAACTGTTTAAAAAAATCATATATGTCTAATTTTAAATAAACAAAAAAGAGATGAAAAATTACTTAAGAAATGTACATTTGCTATGGTTAAATACATTTTCAGTGATATCTTAAAGAGAATTTTTTATTTTATTTTATTTCGACATTTGGCACAATTCTTTTTCTCTATATAGTGTTGATATGGCAACAAGTACACTAAGTTTCATAATGCTGGCATGTGTGGGAAGTTTTAAACCATGAGTGTTACAACTAGCCCCGCGTTAGGTTGTGCCCTGTTTACCCCTAGATTGTGCCACCAACACATAATGTACATTATGAGAAAATGAAACAGTTTTTTTACCTTTGATGCATGTAAACCTGTTATAGGAGACTCCAAAACAACATTAGGGAACTTTAAAATAGCATAATAAGGGCACTTTAATGTAGACTCCAATTTAATGTGGACTGCAGCAAGTATGAGATTTATTAGGCAAGACTGAACAATCTTAAGTTTCATCTCTGAATATTTCTGTTTGTTTTTCAGGTGTGTTTGGTGATGATGTGGAGTCAGTATCTGTGATGGAGGGCGATTCAGTCACTCTAAACACTGATACAATAATACAGAGCAATGAAGGGATTGAATGGAAGTTCAGAGATGCTTCCATTGCTAGAATCAATAGAGGGTCCAGTAAGATCTCAGTAAAGGTTCCAACTGATGGAGCGTTCAAAGACAGACTGCAACTGGACAAACAGACTGGAGATCTCAAAATCATGAATATCAGAATCACTGACTCTGGACCCTTTAAACTTGAGATCAGGAGGACTGAGGGTTCATCAACAAGGATATTAAATCTCAGTAAGTATTTTTTTTTTTTCTTAATAATTTTATTACATAATTATTTATATTCAACATAACTGAAATTATAATTGTTAGAGATTCACAATTTTACTGGCAATTTGCCATTTATTATTTTTAAGCATTCCATTTCAAAATGAAAGCTGTTATTAGGAAAAACAAAAGATTACAGATTATTTAAATTCGGTGGTTAATTGATTACATTTGTTCAGTCGCTAGTTGAAAGTGAAAGATTATGTGTATTTTCATTCATCTTTAGTCAGATGGATTTACATTGTTACTGCCTCAGATGCAATCAACTCAGTCTGTCTGTGAAGGTGTGAACCAAATAGAAAGTGATGGGTGTGAATGACAAAGAAACAACATTGCTAGGAGTAGATTGCAGTGCAGATCAATCTCCTGTGGGAGGTCCTAACAGTTTTCCTTTGTATGTAGCCCTTTTGTTTTCATGTATAAAGTTTTGTCACACAGACAGAACTTTGGGTTATGATTATTGAAGGACGAAATGCTAAAATCACTGCTGAAGGACTGATACACCACAAACCTTCAACAAATTATTCTCCCCACACAAACTCTGGTCAAACGTACTTTTATGAATTAAAAAAATCGAATACATTGGCGAGTCACACAAATGACTGCTCGGCCAAATACAGCAAAATCTAGCAAAATGCTTCTTTAAAACACGACTCCCAAGTTGCTCTTTGTAGAAATGAAGTTTTATTCACATCCGGGAGATCACTGGCCACAACAACCAAGTGAGTCTCCAGAATAGAAAGATACATGTACATTTATATCTTACAGTTGAGTAAAAATCAATGTCACTCAAGTCTTCTTCACTGTGATTTGTTCTGGTGATTGGTTTGTAATGATCTGAGCTAGTCATATGACTTGGTTCTACTTTAAGGTTACTTTTTGGTTAAGTATATATGACCTTTGACCTGAGCATCCTTAGTCTGCATTTCTCTGTACATTTAAAGGGTTACTTCAGGATTTAGCATTAAGCTTTGTATTAGTAGAAAACCTGTAGTATTTTCGAATTACCATGCTTTCCACCCTCATATCCCCCTGAGAGGAGAGATTTATGTATTTTTTGTCTGGAAAAAATCCTCCGATGACGCAAAAATCGTCATTTTGCATCATCGGAGGATTTTCTGGCCAGAGGCTAAAGACTACAGCCAGTAGATGGCGTTGTTCCGCATGTTTTCAGCCCGCCCATACAGGGTGGGATCTCACTCAGTCAGAATGTACACAGTGTCAGCCGTCTTTCTTTGGAAGCTAAGCTAGCAGGCTCTTGTTCTGTGGAGAAAGCTGAATAGTAGGAGAAAGCTGAGTAAGTATGGGTAACCATCCTCCTTTTCCCGGACATGTCCGGCGGGCGAGGATCGTTCAAAATGTCCGTGATTCGGCTTTTGCTTTCTGCGGTCGCCATTCATTGTTTACATGCACCACCTCATGTTTCAATCTAACTGAATTCATTCCGATCGGTGAATCTGAATGTAGTGTTTACATGAACGCTAAACAAGTGATCGGTTGATGTGCGTTTACTTTTAACATTGCTAAGAAAATTCCCGCACCTCCGTTGCGAGACCGGCGCGTCTCAGTAATGACGCCACCGGCCTCGCGCCGTTCTCCCGCGGCCGTCAGCCTCGTCCTGCTCGCCACAGTAAACATGATGAATGGCGACTGTAGAACGCAAAAGCCGAATCCCGGACATTTTGGGCGATCCCGAAATCCCATGCAGACTCGTCACGGAGACTCACTGGTAGCCTAACCTTGTTTTCAACTGCGCTGTCTTACCGGTAGGCGTGGCCTCCTAGGGCAGCGAAGCAAGTGCATTCTGGGAGTTGTTGTCTTTCATCCACATAAGCCAAAAATACATTTTCTGGCTTTTCTCAGTCTAGAAAGCTCCAAATTAAAAAATGTCTTCACATTTCTTCTACATAAATGACCTATTTTAAATACACATTCATCTTCCCAGAGGTGAAGTATCCCTTTAATGTTAAAAATACCCATTACATAAAACATTTCTATCACACGTTTCTGATTTAGTGCAGTTACTTAACTACTTTATATTAGGTGTCTTCTACATACTTGGCATTAAAAAAAATGTTAGCCATAATGTTATTGTGTTGATGGTATATTGCAAAACATAACAACGTATATTGTGCTGCTGTTGTCAAGGTGTATAATGGGTAAGATTAGGGATTAAGGCTGGCTCATTATGTAAAGGAATGATCAATGGTGTAGTTATAGATGTAATTACATGTAGCCTAGGTATTTTTTAAGTATAAGTACTTTGTAAAAACATTGTATCAAATGATTAATTTAAATGTTAGGACATAGTTTAATACACTTAATATAATGTCGGACAAATATTCTTTAACAAAATGCAATCGCCACAACAGCCATACACCATATTGCACACAAGCAGACGTGAAAAAAAACCCTCATCCTTTAAAACACAAACTACAGTAATGGGGACAACCAAAAATAATGCTAAGTGTAAGATAAGCTTTCAATCACCAAATTACAAATAACTTCTATCTCCAAGTGATATAAAATACAGCAACAGTAGAAATAGAAGTAATTTATTCATGTTGTGGAGCATCGCTGATTTATCGGATACCAAATTGTTATCCACAATTTCCCAACCTTCACCAAAATTGATCAAGTAAATGCACAAAATAGGTCACATAAAGGATTGCTTTGTTGCTATTTGAGATGCTTTCTGTGTTTCAAGTATGTTTGGATGGCAGAAACATCACTTCGACACAAAAAGTCAAAGCAAATCTGTGCATTAACCAACTAACACGTCACTAAAGATCTGCTCTATAAGAGTTCATTACTTATACAATTTATATTATACTGCATCTTTGGCACTATTTACAGTATTTGAAATTATTGATAAATTAATAGTTGGGTAAGATAATGATCACGATGCAAAAGGTTAGAGGGAATGCATTGACGTCACTTTCCCGCCGGAACACACTCCCTCAGCCGGACTGAGTGGCAGAAGAACCTGCTGCATGACTGGGTTTAATAGGGGAAACTGTAAAAAAAACAAGAGTAAATCAAACTATTATCGGTTTAAACTAAAGGTTGGATTTGATAGTGTTCCTTACAACTTACCAAAGATCCAGTGATCCATAAATACTGACATGCAGACAGGTATCGTGTTTCCTGACATTTGTGCCTGATTTTGACGCTGGGTAAATACATTCAGCAAATTTGCCTGTGAACGCTTTACTACAATATATGTCTAAATCCGGGTGATCACTTATATCAATGCAATATATAGCTCCATATCGTCCAGCCCTAAAACTTGTATAGTTTTTTGTCATTATTTAAAAAATCGAATTAGATAAGCTGACACCGCATGCGATCATGTAAATGCAGAAACACGTTTTCTTTTATTGGAGTAAGGTCATAAACGGCTTAAGCATAAACCGGTCGACACAAGGTAGTTTTTTTACTCTAAAGGTCCTTGCACACTGAGTCAGAAATGTTCATATGCATTTCGAACCCGATCCTAATGTTTTTATGACGGAGAAAGTATCGGAGTGCAAACGTGATTGACACAGCATGAGGTATATTAATATTTATTTTTTAAGGTGTGAAAATTTTGGACGAGAATTTCGGACTGTGTGCAAGGACCTTTACTCCATCTGTGCCAAGACCAAAGATGCGGTCCTGAGGAATTTCTTTTTTTATTATGACCTGCTTCACAGCTTCTGCAATAGTTCTGGCCATGCCATCTGGAATGGATACAAGATCCAGGAATTGACAGAACAGCTGTCCTTCCTTGTCTGTATACCTGAAATATTTACGAAAAAAATAGTCTAATCCTGGTTTTGTTACACTTACAGGATGTCATCATGACCCATTTAAAAATGAATAAGAAGGTGACTGCTACTGTACCTGACATGTTTATCTAATTGTTTTGTCACAGAGATGTCTGTGGACTTATCAATTTCCAAGCCAATAGCCTTTGATGTTCTAATGGCTTCCAAAAGCATTGCAGGCCTGTGAACAGCAATTTGCAACCAAAAGCAACAGAGCAACTGCAAAACAGATTCATTGCGTAAAATCAAACTTTGTAAAAAAATAAACTGTTGCAAATGTCTATATGACTTGTGTACATGAGGCAAAAAAGTTCCCGAATTAACCCGATTTGTACAGTTGCGTCTTTCCTTTACCTGCCCTTCCAGTTTTGGCACGGTTCTCTCACTCATTGAGTTTTGCAAGCGCGAAGAGGAGGGCGGGTCCACCTTCTTCATGTAGCCAATCAGATGAGCTTCTCGCTGACTCTGTTTACTCTTATCTGATTGGTTCAATAAACACGCCAGTCACCAGAACACATCTTTATCTTCATTTGGCTCAGAAACGTTCTCGTTGCCGAAATGGTACATTTAATGCACACATACATGTTAAATAAATAGATAAACAAATAAACAAACAAACAAATAAATAAACAAATAAATCATGATTGCTTAATAAACTGTGCACCATTAGGCTGATTAAGGCTGACTAACATTCATACTGAATTTCAAGCTGGTGTTAACGTTACGGGATTGAAATTTGATATATTATATAATCTGTTACACCACTGAGCAGATGTTAAACTTTACAATCAAAACATTTAATACCCATTCTTTATGTAATAATACCATTCCGATGCAGTGTTTTTCACATCATGTCTCTGTTTGTGGTATTTAACACTCAATTATATATTTTAAATATTGTCTTGGTAGCACTGTCAATATTGATTCTGATTAGTGATTACTTTCGTGTGACTGATCAAGCTATTTTATGTAGCTAGTATGAATAACAAAATACTTTCTCTGTGTCCAGATTTGACTGTAATGAAAAACTGATACTAAATCAACACAAACTCAACTTTGACAAAAAGTAACTAATTATGTCTGAATAAAAACCCAGCAACCAGGGAATATACAGCATCTTGATACTTTCATATATAGGGCTATACAGCCATCTAGTGGTTACACGATGGCATTGCAGGTGATAAATGGTGCATAATTTAGAGATGCTCTTAAAATACATGTTAAAGGGAAAAAATATTATTGTAACTCATTTTAGTAAAATAATAATAGTGGAATCCGCCCAATCAGTTGACAGGTGAAATTATGCATGCAGTAGTTCAGATACTAAATTTTCTTTCTTAACATACCAGCTCGAAATTCAGTATGGACTCATATAGTCAGCCTAATGATGCACAGGCTATTAAAGCAGCACTCAGTAGCTTCGGGATTTCTTCGCTGTATTCTCGCTTTTTGCTCGCAGGTTTCTCTCTAGAGCTCCCCCCACAGCTTCGGAACAGATATTTGACAACACTGTTGTAAAAACTCGTTGGTGATTCTCAGACACCAGAGGCTAGTAGATCAACGACATCAAAGCAGATGGGACATTCTTTAAAACGTCTTCTTCCTTCAGGTTCGGACAGCGTGAGGGAGCGCAATAATGACAGTATTTGAGCAGATTTCTTTTGGCCGTAAAGCAGTTGTTTACATCGTGAGACCTGATATCACGCGATACTTCCTGATGCAGCGGCCGGCGGCCCGCCGCCCCAAAGTTGCAAGTGCGTATTTTCCGCTCACGGGCACCAGGGGGGTGCGAAACGACCACCATTCAACCCGAAATAAGTAATATAACTATTCCAATGACTCCGAAGCTGTTCAGTTAAGGTAAAAAAGTTACTTAGTTCACCTTTAAGCAATCATGATCTATTTGTTTATTTATTTAACATGTGTGCATTAAAAGTACCATTTCGGCAACCAGAACGTTTCTGAGGCAAATGAAGATAAAGATGTGTTACGGTGACTGGCGTGTTTATTGAACCAATCAGATAAGAGTAAACCTAGAGTCAGCGAGAAGCTCATCTGATTGGCTACATGAAGAAGGTGGACCCGCCCTCCTCTTCACGCTTGCAAAACTCAATGAGTGAACCGTGCCAAAACTGGAAGTGCAGGTAAAAGAAAGACGCAACTGTACAAATCTCGGGAACTTTTTTGCCTCATGTACACAGGTCGTCATATAGACATTTGCAACAGTTTATTTTTTTACACAAAGTTTGATTTTACGCAATTAATCTGTTTTGCAGTTCCTGACTCTGTTGTTTTCGGTTGCAAATTGCTGTTCACAGGCCTGCAATGCTTTTTGGCCGTATTTGTGCGCAAAAACCGTGCCAAAAGTGTAAGCGCAGAAAAATGGAAGTCAGAAGAATACAGATCCTATTCATTTTGCGTTAGCATGAAGTTGCAGCTTCACAATACATGAATTACACTTAGGCCTCGTTTACACTGCCAGCGAAATGTGACCCAATTCCGATTTTTTGCTCACACGTGACACAGATCGGATATGTTCTATGACAGTGTAAACAGGAAAAAAACGCATGCATTCGGATATTTCCAGATCGGTTTCAGGCCTCATTCATATGTGGAAATAAATCGGATATGTGCCAATGCGACTGTCATGTAAACAGGCAGATCGGATTTTCTGAGGCATTAGGTAACGTATCCGCGGTTTAATGACGAGAGAATCCCCGACGCACATCTGCAAAGGGACGGATGGCCCGACGAAACGTTGTGTCATCGTAGAGAGGGGCACGGGAAGTGTTTTCACATGATTGTAAATTAACGAAATTTTTTGTTAATTTAGGCCTACATTTATTCATTTTAAGCAATTAGTAATTTATTTGTAATAAACACTTTAAGTGGGCTATTTAAATTTAAAAAGTGCTAGGACTATTTACATGTTCAATTATATTTTTAAAACGTACGCGCAGAGTGTGATGTAGGCCTAATATTGTGTGTGCATAGAAAGAATTCGTCCGCAGCCGCTCAAAAAAGAAAAAGAAAATTATCCACAGCTGCTCTACTCCTGAGCGCAACTCCACTGTCAGTGTAAGTACAGGCTCTAGGCAGTCGTTTTGTGTTAATTTCTATTTCTTGTCGCTGTGCAGGCTCTTTATTGTATAACAGTGAACAGCCCTTAATTTCTGTGCCGTAGATCGGTCCATTGCATTACGAATGAAAGCAGTATCAGTAATCTCAAATATGTGATGTGCAGTCAAGTTCGGGTGTGTGTATGTTGTTTTAACGAGTGTTCTCACCGATACGTTTGTGATTCGTGGAGTTTTAACGAGTTTTATAGACATTGTTTCTTATTCAAAAGTGGTGTTTGGTAACTTTGCATATCGCAGAGCATGAAACATATTTTGTGTTCGTCCATTTGTGCAAGAGAATTTAACCCTTTAAGCATGCGCGATATGTTTCAGATAGTAGCCTATGGCAAGTGTAAACACATGAATCGGATATGGGTCACAATTTAAAGAACGTGTAAACAGACAGTCAAAAAAATCGGATATAGGCAACAAATCAGAATTGGGCATCAAGACCTGCAGTGTAAACGAGGCCTTATGAATAACAGTTAAATGCTGCAAATATTTGTTTCTTACACTTGAAAGGCGATTTACACCTTTACAAATCTTCTCTTGCGCATGCAAATTTAAATTGCGCTTGCAATCTTATGTACACTTTCATAAATCTTACCCTGTGCATGCAATCCTTTATGGCATCATATTACCTTCATACTCCTCAATCACTTCTCCCAGAATCTGTAGCATTTCGTCCACAATCCTGTGGGACCTGTAGTTGGTCCTTTGATCAATCTAGGAAAATATATTCTTAAATTATAGCTCATTTTATTACAAATCCATGACAGAAAATGTACACTGTAATGAAATAAAATTCTTACCTTCAATTTGGCAAAATATTGGCAGCATAGTAGGTCTGCCAGATCCAGCAATGCCGGGTAATTTGTATGGTATGCGATTTCATGCTTTACCAGCCAGTAAAGACATTTAAAGCCGCCAATTATGGCATCATACTCCACATTCAAAAAGGGCTGAAATGCCTCACTGATGGGAAGACCTATTAAACAAACATTCAATAAACTGTTACTGTTAGTTTCAATTTAATAATTAAATCACACTAGTTTGTTATTCCTGAACAACTCAGAAACACTTACTTTGGCTTGATTGGGCTGCAATGCCCACACAATGAACGTGATTGGTTGAGCTCAAGTGTGAGTCCAAGGCTATACTTTATATTTGAACATTTAATATAAAATAAATACTTGTTGTGGCAAAAACAATAATTAAACAATCATCGTCACTGCATAAGAGACACCAAGAATCAAATTGCATTTTAAAAGATATTTATTCTCTTGCAAGAGAAGGTCAGACAGTCATACAGACATTCAGAGCCTGCCTGCCTGTAGAGTGTAAGACACGGAGGAGGAGCTGTGCGACACCTTTTATATTCTTTACCATGGTCTCCTTCAGCTGTTGCTTTTCCTAGTAGTTTTTCACTCACATGCTCCTATTCATCACTGCTTCTGACACTGGGACCGAGAAATTTTAGATGCATCCTGACCTCTTGAGTTCAGAAGGTCCCTCTTCAGCTATCCCCATCCTGTCTCACTCTGCACGAAGACATATGTACAAACATACATATCCTGTTCACATTCCACAATATAGACATGTGACACATTACTTTGCAATATATGTTGACGATCAATGGAAATCTAAATTTTCCATTACATACTCTACTCACCCTGTTCTGTGTGGTACAGCCACCCTGCATATTGTTGGAAACTTTTTCCTTCGTCAAAGCAGAGACCAGGAGACGTTTGGATATCGTTCAAGCAGAAGTTATTATTTATTGAGGACTTCGCTGTGCGTTGCTGTAGTCATCCAACTAGTCTAACTAACATAACTTTACATGGTATCTTATAGGCATCTAAAGACAATAGAGGCAATTACCCCCAACTGGAGATAATGGTACCCCCCAAATTGTATAAACAACACATGGTCACGAGAACTAAGACTATGTAACATTCACACATAGTTCAACTCTCAGTAGGAAGATTAAAGACAAAAAAAAACCCTTCAATGGAAACTATTGAATAATCAGTAAATTGATGCCCTCATGTTCACCTTGAATGCCCAATACAGTGTAGTTCAACTTAGTTTTCTTATGTGATGTTATGTAAGGAAGTAGGATCAGCAGATCTAAAACATATTCTTAAATTTGTAATCCTAAAATATTTAGGGTCCATAGCCCACTCTCGTTGTTCAAAGTAGCCCGCAATTTTAAGCTGGGTTTTTCTATCCATTTTGCTGTGTACAATGCGAGAGAAAATCACGTGCAATCGTCAAACTTATAGCTATAAGACAACCAATTTGTAAATGCAACTAGCCTTGATAAGAATACATTACGCAAAATAATTTCAGATACTTCAAGCGAACAGTTGATAGGTTTGTTGTAAAGTTTTTCTTTCTTCAAAGCAGACCAGGAGACTTTGGGATCACGTTCAAACAGTTTCTTTATTTGAGCGCGGCTGCGGTTTCGTCCAACATAATCTGACTGAGGGCACTTTACATGGTATCTTATAGGCAATTCAGTGGGCTGTCCTTAAAGGTGCTGACTTTACACACAGACTTAGGGCTGACCACTACATCTAATCATCTAAAGACAATAGAGGCAATTACCCCCAACTGAGCTCCCCAAATGGTATAAACACAAATGGTCACGAGAACTAAGACTTTGTAACATTCACACACAGTTCAACTCTTAGTTGGAAGATCAAAGACTAATCAAACCCCTGACTATTACAATGTTTAGACAGCTGACTTACAGCTGACTTCTAATCAGTAAATTGATGCCATCATGTTCACCTTGAATGCCCAATACAGTGTAGTTCACCTTAGTGTTTCATGTGATATTATAAAGCATGTAGGATCAGCAGATCTTAAACATATTCTTAAATTTGAATCCTTCAGGTTGTTCTAGTATTTATAGAATTTAGATTATTATAGTATTTATAGTATTTAGATCATTTAGAATAATTATCTTACCTCGATGCGACAGATTGATTGGCGGCAATCAAAATGCCAGATGAACGTGTTTTGTTTTTTTGTTTTTTGGGATAAATAATGTTGTAGAATGATGACATTCAACCACCAGATGCTGCTGTTCGGACGCATCACACGATTCGGAGGCTTATCACATATTTAAAGATTGTAAGGGAGAAAACAGGACAGAGTAACACGGCGGATATTGCTCATATACATTTTTTTGATGACGTAAGGCGGCAGGCGTGTGTTGCTTAGGCGGCCGCCTTAGTTCCAAAGTCCCCATTTTAGATGTGTTTTGTGTGTTTTTTGCGGCATTCACACTGAAAATCAATGCTGCCACTGAGTCTTTTTGCCACTCAGTGGCAGGGAACTACACTAACCTTTTCCACTGGTGGCACTTGCGCTACTAACTTTTTCAGTTACTGGCGCAAAACATGATTTGGTTGCACAAATTGTTTATAGTAAGCCGCTCTGGATAATAATGAACAATAATGAAACTGTATTGCATACAGATGTGCTTTTTATTTTACTTGCCATCTTTTAAACCACATGCCTTCTTGTTTTTGTTTTCTTTAACATTAGTTGGGATAGATTTACTGCAATAGAAAATACAATAAAGTGCAAAATGGATTTCAACATGCTATGGTTGGCACAGATGGGCAGACTCCTGAACTCTTAAGTAGTGATGCACCGATGTGAAAATTGTGGCCGATACCGATAATAACCGATATTAATATTGCTGTTATGGCCGATATCGATATCTCTGTATAGAAAACAAATTTACTGATAATCAAATAAAGAGATGGTTTCCAAAACGTTTTTTTTTTTTTTTTTTTTACTTTAGAAATGACTTATGTTGGGCACCTTTACCTGTGTGCAAAATATGTCACACATAGGACACACATGCATTATATTGCATTGCATTGCATATAATGTGTGCTGGTCAACTTGTCTAAAATTAAGAAACCCCTAGAAAACAGTAAAAAAAAAAAAACAGGTGTACAGTAAAGATAGGCTACTAAATTTATTATTCCAATATCCAAATATGATACTAAATAGCACAGGGAAAAGCGCTTCTATTTGTGACGTGCTGTCTTTGCATTTGAACATTGCACATTTTAAACAGGACAGGCATAGCTGCATAAATGTTAGCCAATACAAACATATTTATAAGAACAGTTGACAATGAATAGACAGGAGTCCAATAATAGCATAACGAATCACTTATTCTAAAAATAATATCAAGTAGGCTAAGTTTGACGAATCCGACATATAACGAGGGCTGTGTTGTAAAACGTCCGTCATTTAACGAATTTTAAAAACACGGATGGATAATACAATATGCTTTCCGACATTTTGACAGAAAAAAAAAAACAAGCAAGAACAAAATTTAAACTATAGCCCGTCAATTTTCATTTTACAATTATCTTCTCTCTCTGTGTGCGCGCGCGCGTCCGTATTTGTGAGAGAGAGAGAGCTCGCGAGTCACACAGATACAATGGTACGTTCTAATCTAAGTAACGGTCGCGGGGCTGAAGCCAACTTGATGTGTTGAATGCTCAGTCAGAGCACGTTATAAAACGTATTCTTAAAATACACATTTCTGTTTTAATAAATGCTCATAGTAAATCATAGCATATTGCCTAAAACATAGGTACAAAAATAATCAGTGATACATTTGCGACCCATTAAAAATTTTGGTCGCAATGGCATTTCAAAAGGTCGCATATGCGACCATTTTGGTCGCAGTGTAGTTCCCTGCTCAGTGGGCTTATATCCGCAGACACTACAGCTGACAGTGACATCACGCACATACCCTCTTTACCAGATGAAGAACTGAACGAAATGAGGAACTTAAATACACAATGATTAACTCAGACTAACAGGTGTGAAACTGGTGGGAACAGGAAACTTAAAGTCCAATATGGAAACAGAACCAAAACACAGGCAAAACATGACATTTTCTTTAATTTTTTTTTCACTTTTGCATAAGAACTATAATTGTCCATTAAAAGAACAGTAAAATACTACCAGTAGTGTACTGTTAATTTACAGCCCCCCTTCTTTATAGTATGTTACCGTAATAATACCATGGAAGTTAACTCATTTCAATTGAGGAAACCGATTGCTTCGAGCTATTCAATTTAAAAACTAATATTAATATGTTGTTAATACTGTGTGTATAGGAGCCAAAACACTGTACATATTATTTGGGATATGGAATAACCTTATATTTGATTTATAAGGGTTATATTACTACATTAACAGCTTATTGCTAATAGTAGTCAAACATAACTTTATTAAAAGATTATTATTTCTCAGTTATGTTTCTTAGTAATGTTAAGGAGGTTTACAGAAAACTATCATTGATATAATTTGAATTATAAATGCTGTTTTTGTGATTTGGAAACAATGAAAACCATTTTCTGTTTAGCTCAGGGTTTAGGTTGAATTTAGGGCTACCGCCCCTTTAAGAGAATTGTGCTGGGTTTCCCGCAATACCGTTGAAGCGTCATAACTGACTTTGGACGCTCGGAGCCAGCTGTGAACTAGTACCTGAGCGATATAGTTTTCTTACCGTAGCCTATGGACGTTACATTGTCTTAGAAATATCAGACAGCATTAGTTTTGGTTTAAGAAACATTTATTTTATTACTCCTGTAAGAAGATTTCACTGTGGGACCTAAATAAACGGTCATTTTTGTTATCCTTTGACATTGGAGTCCAGTGGAGCTTTTTTTTGCCCTGATACAACGTTCTACGGCACGAGTAATTAACTTATGCAAGGGATTGGACTGCTGGCCCTGACAGTGTGTTTATATCATTTATTTCAACTGCAAACACTACTCAAACACTTAAAGGTGCTCTAAACGATGTTGGGTGATGTCATGTCCTCATCCCATCCCCTCCCCCTCCCTTCCGTGCTTCCTGAAACAGTCATGAACCATTTAAAAAAAAAAAAACTGGATTTACCCTGTCCAGCAAGAACAGAGCCACCTGAATGTGGGATTGGAAGCCCTTCTGCCGGCGGAGTTCTCGCCACCTTTTGAACGCTTTTCCGATGTAAATTCGGGACATTGTGCGTTCCTTCTCCTTTTCCCTATTCTTTGTTATTTGTTCATCGGAACGTCGTCTCTTTGGTCGTGTGTCGGCCATATCAAAATTCTCAAGAATATACAATTTTAACGTTAGTCATTGTTAGGACATCTCTCCTCTCGCTTACTCCCCTCTTCATGCTTCTCTCTCCTCCACCCCCCACACCCCCCTTCATGTGCATGCGCACTAACCCCCCAACCCCAAATCATTCGCATGCGCACTAACCCCCCAACCCCAAATCATTCTGGTCGGTGATTGGCTGGAACACTGTTTGTTATGTTTCACTCAATTTTTTTGAGTGTAAAAATGTTTCACCAAAAAAATTGAGTAAATAATAGTTAAACTTTTTAGAGTGTATTGGAAACTGCCATTGGACCTACACTCTAAAAAGTTTAACTATTATTTACTCAATTTTTTTTGGTGAAACATTTTTGCACTAAAAAAAAATTGAGTAAATTTTAAAGCTGTGAAATCAATTAAATATACTGTATGAATTGAGTAAATGCAAGTAAAAAAACGGAAGTAAATCTAAGTAACTGCATCTGGTACATTAAAGGCAGGGTAGGTAGGATTTATTAAAAATTAAAGATCCAAATTTGTTAAAACTTTCTATATATATCAATACATAATTAAAATGTAAGAACTCTGAAAAAAAGAGTATAAAAATCAAGTGACTCTAGACCGTTTAATCTGTATTAAACACAGCTCATTATTTCGATTCGGGACGAATCAAAGGATTGGCTTAGGCGACTGTCACTCTCTCGCAACCATGGCAACCACCCTTTTGCCACACAGCACCTGCCCGCTTGCGCGCGACCGTTTGATTTGAGGAGTGCGAGAGGCACGGAACCTGATCACACCTCCGTCCAGTAGATGGCGGTAATGCACTATGTTTGCAAGCTGCCAATAAAATCTATCGAAGAAGAAGAAGAAGGCACTGAACCTAGGAATACCAAAACAATGGCAGAGAAAGAGCAATCTAAATTTACAGTACCGGCATATGCAGTTAGTGAAGGCAAACCAGGCAAAAAAATGCCCCTTCCCCTCCGCTTGTCTCAGGTAAATAATGCGTCCTCTAGCTCAGCGGTCGGAGTCGCGCGTTCATGTGTTTTGGGGGCGTGGCTTTGGAAGAAGCACAGAAATGAGGGGGTGGAGTGAATGGAAATAATGAGATGTCTTTAAAACAGTCGTGAGAGGTCTACAGACACTCGATTTTGATACTTTCTTTTTCAGAGTACTTACATTTTAATTATGTATTGATATGTACATAAAGTTTAAACAAATTTGAAAAATAAAATTTTTAGACCATTTCTACCTACCCTGCCTTTAACAAATTAAATTGAGT
The DNA here is from genome assembly GCF_951802725.1 of Rutilus rutilus. Lineage (NCBI taxonomy): Eukaryota > Metazoa > Chordata > Actinopteri > Cypriniformes > Leuciscidae > Rutilus > Rutilus rutilus. Next base: position 8,886,373 of record NC_140222.1, on the reverse strand, counting down.
AGAAATAATGTAACATTTAAACATTTAAAAAACAATATTTATGAGTAATTTTAATTGTTTTTATTTTTGAGTAATATTAACTTTTTTATTTCCTCTAAAGCTTTGTAAAATAGTATTCCATACAACCACAAGTATACATGACTTTGGCCTTTATTGTCATTGAGTACAGCAATACAGAATAGTTTACACTGTTTTAACATACAATATTGCCTACATTTAAACTCAGTTAACAAACATTTTAGAAGTAAAAATTAAACATTTACACATTCAGGTAGCCTAATTCAAGTGTAATCAACCAGTCTGTTATCCAATATCCACCGGATCAGCGCTGGTTCTCGTGCGGAGACGGACTCCTGCTCTGCGGGTGAACTTCGAACTTCACGCTGTCCTGCGTTTCACTCACAGCCGAAAGATACTGCGAGTCGCTCGCATTAAGACTCCATAACCTGCCAATAAACAAACAATGTACAGGTCTGAGGACATTTTATCATCCAAATTAATTATATTCATTATCATTAGGAATAAAGCCGTGTGTTTTATGCAAGGCGTTTCAATCACGCGAAAAGACCATAGACTGTAAAGACAGACGCGACTCTCGTTTAGGTGTCACATTACGCCTCTGTGTGATGTTTTGCATTAAATAAAATGATTTAAAGCACAGTAATGATTTTATAGATAAAATAAAACATTCACAAACCTGAATTGCACAGAGGAAATGCACCAATTCTGCAACGCTGAGAAGAGAGCTGTTGTTCTGGAGACTGAAGAGTTCAAAGAGCCCGCGCTCACTCAACCGTTGAGTTGTCGTCACGTCAGAGGGTGGGGGAGGGGTGAATTATTTTTAATTGAGTAAACTTACTCAATTTCTTAAGAGTGTTAAATATATTAATAATATTGATTTGAATTAAGTGATATTTTTGTTTCTTGAAACGGATCAGTTTAATTGAACATTCTCAAATATTTTGATAGAAATTTCACAAATACAGTAAGGAAAATAAGTATTTGAACACCCTGCTATTTTGCAAGTTCTCCCACTTAGAAATCATGGAGGGGTCTGAAATTGTCATCGTAGGTGCATGTCCACTGTGAGAGACATAATCTATAAAAAAAAATCCAGAAATCACAATGTATGATTTTTTAACTATTTATTTGTATGATACAGCTGCAAATAAGTATTTGAACACCTGAGAAAATCAATGTTAATATTTGGTACAGTAGCCTTTGTTTGCAATTACAGAGGTCAAACGTTTCCTGTAGTTTTTCACCAGGTTTGCACACACTGCAGGAGGGATTTTGGCCCACTCCTCCACACAGATCTTCTCTAGATCAGTCAGGTTTCTGGGCTGTCGCTGAGAAACACGGAGTTTGAGCTCCCTCCAAAGATTCTCTATTGGGTTTAGGTCTGGAGACTGGCTAGGCCACGCCAGAACCTTGATATGCTTCTTACAGAGCCACTCCTTGGTTATCCTGGCTGTGTGCTTCGGGTCATTGTCATGTTGGAAGACCCAGCCTCGACCCATCTTCAATGCTCTGACTGAGGGAAGGAGGTTGTTCCCCAAACTCTCGCAATACATGGCCCCGGTCTTACTCTCAAGTGTTCAAATACTTATTTGCAGCTGTATCATACAAATAAATTGTTGTAAAAAATCATACATTGTGATTTCTGGATTTTTTTTTTAGATTATGTCTCTCACAGTGGACATGCACCTACGATGACAATTTCAGACCCCTCCATGATTTCTAAGTGGGAGAACTTGCAAAATAGCAGGGTGTTCAAATACTTATTTTCCTCACTGTATATTAAGTGTATTATACAGAATTAATTGGTTAGTCAAATACTAAATTATTTTAGTGAAAAAAGCTTAAATATGACTGTAAATTTTAGATAAAATTAACTGTTGGATTTTTACTCAATTATTTTGGTATGTTTAACTCAAACAATCAAGTAAACGATATTCAGAGATTTTATGAAGTTAATAAAGCTAAATATTTCTGTAACATTTACTAAGCCACAGAATTATTTTTTACAATGTAGGACTGGTGAAGGTTTCTGCACGTTACTTTCTTTCCTTTCACGCAACACAAGATTAAATGAAATACATTGTCTCATCTGTATTACTTCGTTATTTCATCTGACTCCATGGATGAAAACGGTTTTAATGATATCTTAGTATCATTAAATGTGGGTGAATGTTTGATTATTCTATTCAGCTGTTTACTTTATATTTTTCAAAGTCACCAGCTAGTCACCACCTCCTCACTACATTTCCCATCATCCTCCCTGGCCCTCACCTGCATGCACTTCCCAATCACAGAGATCACCGTCACCTGACACCAATCTTCACTGATCATCATCCAGCACTATAGAACTCTTCCCTCTGCAGTTCATCATAGTCTGGTCTTGTCATTCCCTCAAAGAACACTTACCTGACTCCTTACCTGCACGATACCAATATTTTACCTAGTCAGATTAGGAAACTATGTCGCTTTGAGGTCCTCACGCCGGCCGTTTAAGGCAGGTCTCGCGATCATAAACTCATCAGTTTTTGGTCACAGAGGTTGGCTAATATCTCAGACGGTCACATTCACGCTTTACACAATCAAAGATATTTTTAGATAGCCACCCTTGTTTGTATACACTTGAATTAAAGTAACGTTTTCTTTAGACAGAGGTCATGGCCACGACTACAAATATAAGCCGACCAGTATATTTCTCTGATAGTAGCTTTGGTTTGGTCATGCCATAGTTTCCCACGAACACTTGACTAGAGTAACATTACATTAAACAGAGGTAAGACTCACCTTATTTAGGTTGGTCGATCAGCAGTTTGCTGTCCTAAATGGAAATTCCCTTTTAGTCTTTACAAACCAAGTACACTTGAATTAGTGCCAACTATTAGGCAGAACTCTAAAATCACAGTTGATGTGCCCTATGATCAACTCAAAACTGGACTTTTGTCTGTCACTAATCTGACGCAGATTACATTACATACTGAACATACAAATCCGTTTAATCTATTTGGGAAATTAATTTCAGAGTAAGTCAGAATAAATTCAGACGTAACAATTTATTGTCCAGGTAATTCAAAATCCAATTCATTAAATAAAATCATCGGTCAATCATATACAATAACAACAATTCAGAGATCGAGGAATTGTAGAAATATTTACCTGGCAATGAAAACTACACACAGTGATCGGGTGGGAAATCTACTTACAAACTCCTTGAACCTTTTGCCAATTTTCCTTTTATAACCAGATATTAGGCTTACCAAATGGTAGTGTCTGTCATTATAATTAGATTTTGGTCCCTTATTGAGGGGTTCACAACTGTGAGATCAGAATTTGTGATTGAATGGGTTCTTGATACCTGTAGAAGAATATACTTAATTACATACAGGAGGAAGTTTGAGTGGAGGATCTGAGGGAGGGAACATCTTTAAGAGGCACACCACATTTCTCATATTCTAGAACTTCTTTGAGCTTTGCATTATGGCTGGGAGAATACGACCATTTTACCAGGTGCACTGAGACACTTTAAATTATACCTAACATGTATAGTTACTGTAGTGGCTTTCATATAAGCCCAGGAAAGGTGGTAAGATGTTCTTCACGCATAATAAAAACAATGCACACAGCGATATCCGTTTGAACAGTGTTTTGTCCATTTAATGCAATGTCTGCTGGCTCAGAGTTTACAATACATCGGTTCCATGGTAAGAACCATATATTCCCGCCACCTGTCCACTGTGATTCAACCCAAAGTAGCTTAAATACCATGTGAAGGAACGGGTGAGGCGAGACTTCCGGAATGGCGGAGCAGCGCTCAGTCGCAACCACAGAGCGTCTTGCTTAATAACAGTCTTCTGGCCTCCCAACTTTGCTTTAAACAACGGTGGAACTACATTATTGTTGTGTGTAACTTTTTTTACACAATATTATGTCCGAACAAAAAAAGAATAGGAAACAGAAGCGTAAAGGCAGAGCTCAAGCGCTGACGCTAACGGACCACAACTACGGTGCTAGCCAAAAAGAAAACAACGGAGGGAAAATGGATGACGACTTCTCAACGGACTCGGAGGTTGTAACACCGGTTGGTAGCCCCTCTTCCAGCCCTGCCTCAAAAGTAAAAAGGAAAGAAAAGAGCGACTTGTCTCTAGAGGATCTTCAGGCTAACATTCTGGCTGCAGTTAACCAGAGAGCTGATAACCTGGAACTGATGGTAAGAGACAACAAGTCAGGCATTGAAGAGCTGAAAACCTCCCTTAATTTTGCCTTCGTCGAAATTGAAGCTTTGAAAAATGAAAACAAAAAGTTATCTGAGCTTTGCTACAGTCATGAAAAAACTATAAAAAGCATGGAAATTCGGCTCACTGAGACTGAAAGATACAGGCGGAGATGGGCTCTAAGGCTGTATGGGCTACCAGAGGAAAGGGATGAAAACATAAAAAGAAAGGTGATTGACATTTGTCAGCAAATAGCCCCTAACCAAAATATGAGTCAAGTCATCGATGTCGTGCACCGAATTGGAAGGAGGGATGGCGGCAACACACACCCTCGCTCCGTTATTATCCTCTTTGCCTTCCGCACAGCGAGGGATGACGTTTGGAAAAATGCGCGAAACCACACTTTCCTGAGGGAGAAGAGGCTCCGCTTCGGCGAGGATCTCACTCAGGCTGACAAGAAGACTTGAGAAAGGCTGTGGCCCCGCATCGAAGAAGCGAGGAAACAAGGAAAGCGAGCTTTTTTCAGAGGAACCCGAGCCTTCATAGAGGATGTGGAGATCCTTTAAGATATTTCCTACGGAGTCACTCTAGAACTTTGTTGTAAACTCTTGAGTTCGTGCCTTCTCTTTCTTTTGCTGCTTTAGAGGACAAGAAAATCTGTTCAGGTAACTGTTCTAATACCTATGTTGGCTATATCTGCTGATAAGGTTGAATTCCATCCTCTCTCAGGGTTTTATTATATATTAACAATAATTCATATTTGTATATTATACATTATATTAACCCAGTCAGTCATTCCTGAATAACACTAGCACTTTGTAATTACTTTAAAATGTTCCAAACTCACTTTAAAGAGGCAGAAGCTGTTATTGCTTAGGTTGTTTTTTTTCTCTCGTAAAGAGAATTGTTCTTTAGCGGTTGATGAAATTACTTTCTATAAATGCCAGAGGACTACGAAACATTGTTAAAAGAAAAGCCATCTTTATTTTTTGTAAGGACTACAATGCTGATGTTATTTTCATCCAAGAAACTCACTCATGTAAAGAAGATGAAAAGTTATGGAAGAGTCAATGGGGAGAGGACATTTGGATGACTCACGGATCCAACCACTCCGCAGGGGTTGCTATTCTTACTCATAAATTTAAAGGAAAGGTTCTTAATACTATAAGGGATACTGATGGTCACTGGATGGTTACTATTACCTGTTTGGAAGATGCATTTTTTATTTTAGTCAACATCTATGGGTACTGCTCACTCTCACAAAATTCAAAATTATTGGAAGAACTGGACTCTGTATTAAATGAGTTGATGTCTAAATATCCTTTAGCTAAAGTAATTTTGGGCGGTGACTTTAATATGGTAATGGATAACCAATTAGACAGGTGCCCACCAAAACTAACTCCAAATTCAAAAAAACTAATTGACTTCACGAAAAGGATGGACCTAATTGATATATGGAGAAAAAAAAAATACATTGTTGGAAATATATACTTGGAGCAATAAAAGCCACACGCTACAGTCCAGGATAGATTTCTGGTTGATTTCGGCTGATTTAGAGCCCTCCATTGAGTCATGCACTGTTTCTCCTGCTGTTCTGACAGACCATAAGGCCATCTCTTTAGCTATTCAGGTCAGCAGGGAACAAAGAGGCAGATTCTCTAGCGGTTACTGGAAATTAAATAATTCTCTACTATCTCATGAAGAGCTAAAAATGAAAATAGAACTCCTTATCTCAGAACAGTGGGAGGCTGCTAGAAAAGGGAATAATTTTGGGACATTGTGGGAACTTCTCAAATATAAAATTAGAGGCGTCTGCTCGGGTTATGGCAAGTTATTGGCGCACAAAAAGAAAAATTTAACTTACACGCTAATCAATAATATTAACAAACTTACTGAAAAAGAGCATTTGAGCCAAGAAGATAATAATGCCTTATTAGAATTACAAAGTCAACTAGATATTTTATATGAGAACAAAGCGAAAGGAGCTTTTATAAGGTCACGTAGGAATTGGATGGAACAGGGTGAGAAAAACAGTAGATATTTCTTTAACATGGAAAAAAGAAGAAATGAAATCAATACAATAAGAAAACTTGACATTGGGGAAAAGATTAGTGAGGACAGTAGAGAGATATCAAACTATATAAGTGCTTTTTATGAAAAACTTTACTCAAAAGATATTAATCTCAAAGATCCAGAGGAAATCTTTAGCTTGATTAACTCACCTAACTGTGTAGATGCAGAATATAATAAAATCTGCTGCCAGGACATAACTCTTGAGGAGATTATTTGGGGAATAACTCAATTAAAGAACAATAAATCACCTGGCTGTGATGGCCTGACCTCTGAGATGTATAAATGTTTCTCTGAGTCACTAGGTAAATTTCTTCTGGCTGTCTTCAAAGAATCTCTTGACAGAGGGGAGCTTCCTCCTTCTCTGAGGCAAGGTGTCATAACACTTATTCCAAAACCTCACAAAGACTCTCTATTAATTGAAAATTGGCGTCCCATTACATTGCTAAATAATGACTATAAGATTCTAGCTTCTATCTTAGCAAAACGTCTCAAATCTAAACTACACACTTTAATTGATGAATGCCAATCTGGTTTCATGAAAGATCGTCACATAGCCAATAACATTCGATTAGTTTTGGATCTAATTGAATACAAAGACTTTCTAGATGATGAACACCTTATTTTATTCTTAGACTTTCAAAAAGCCTTTGACACGATAAGCCACAAATTTATTTTTGACACTTTAAACTTTTTTCATTTTGGTAAGAATTTTATTAATGCTGTAAAAACTCTGTACATGGGAGGAAACAGTTGTGTTAAATTGGCTAATGGAACTTCACCCAGATTTTACATTAACAAAGGTATCCGCCAAGGCTGCCCCACCTCGCCTCTTCTATTTTTGACTGTGGCTCAAATTCTCTGTGATTTAATTCACAAGAGTTCATTCAAAGGAATTACATTAAATGAAAGAGAAATAAAAATCTCACAGCTGGCGGATGACACAACCCTGTTTCTAAAAAATGAATCCCAAATAGGAGTTGCACTAAATATTGTAAACCAATTTGCTGAAAGCTCAGGCTTGAATCTTCATCTTTCAAAATGTGAGCTGTTTTCTCTTAAAAATAAGCATTTGGGTCAAATATGTGGCATAAATATAAATAATGTAGTAACTTATCTTGGAATAAAAATCAGTCATAATCACAAGTTGATGACAGAGAGTAATATCTCATTACTGCATGACTCTATTAATAAAAAGTTTGACTCTTGGCTCGCAAGAGATATATCTACGTATGGCAGGGTTCTTCTTTCTAAAGCAGAAGGTCTCTCACGAGCAGCATATTTATTTACATCAATAGAAATACCTAAATTACAATGTGCCAATCTAGACAAACTATTATATAACTTTATATGGAGGAAGAAACCCCATAAAATCAGTAAACATCTTGACTAATAAAATTGAGGACGGGGGGTTATCTGTAATTGACTTCTCACTTTTTAATGAGATATTAAAAATCAACTGGATAAAAAGATTTCTAAAAAATCCAAACAGTTTGTGGAACATTGTGCCAAACTATATCTTTGAAAAACTTGGTAAAATCACATTCTTGCTTCAATGCCCATACTCCATCAACAGACTGCCAGTCAAACGGTCAAACTTCCATAAACAGGCTCTAACTTGTTGGACACTTTTGTACAAACACAATTTCTCCCCTCACAAATGTTTTATCTGGAACAACATGAACATAATATATAGAAACAAGACTCTCTTTATAGAAAACTGGTTTAAACATGATATTATACTGGTATCCCAATTATTAAATAACTCAAATCAAATTTTAACTTATGACGATTTCACACATAAATTTAATTTCCATCCTCCAAGAAAAGAATTTGATATTGTAACCAGAGCTATACCCCAGGGGATCATCACCCTACTTAGAGATGAGTCAGAGTTGGATCAAATTAATATATCTTTCTCCAGCAGTGTTTCAATAAATGGTTTACCTTTTCTAGACAGAAAAGTCAACAACAAAGTAATAAAAAACCTTTTATGTGCAAAATCTATCCCTGCTTCCAGATACAAATGGTCCCCCTTGTATGAAAATATTAATTGGAATAGAGCATGGAGGAACCCACATACATTTTTAATTACAAACAAAGTAAAAGAAATAACATTTAAAATTCTTCACCATTATTACCCCTGTAACAAGATTATTTCTAAATTTATCCCTACCGTAGACGAAAAATGTAGCTTCTGCTCTCTGGAAACAGAAACATTAGACCATTTATTCTATAGCTGTTCACATAGCTCTTCTCTGTGGAATGATATACAGTGTTTCATTATTGGACAACTTGGCTCAAACATTCACTTATCTAATTTTGACGTCTTCTTTTACTTTTCTGACTCAAACTCCTCTGTACAATATATAGTCAATTTATTAATTTTGCTTGGAAAATTCTTTATTCATAAATCGAAATTTATGAAGAACATACCTCTTTTCAATGTTTTTAACCTTGACTTAAAAAATTATATAGACTGTATCTCTGGATTAGATGGTAAATCAGCATCAAAATGTATGCAATACTTATCTAAGTTAACTTTATAATTAATTTAACTGATATTTACTGTCTGATACTCTGGCTGTATACTTTTATGTTATTTTGAATTTTTATACAGATTATTTGTTACTTGTATGATATTTGTCTCAATTTTCTATTGGCTGATGTGTGTTTGTTACTTTATTTATTTTTATTTTTTTATTCCTTTTGAAAACGTGAACTGTATCTAAATTAATTTTGTATTACAAGATTATTTAATTTTTTTGAAAATTGTATCAAATGTGTTATGCAATAAAAAAAAAATTAAAAAAAGGAACGGGTGCGGCTTTACCCACACCACTGAACCACATCGCCATCTAGTGGTGGAGTAATTAAATTACATTTGGCTTTAAATTACATTTGGCTTCAACAGTTACTTATTGTACATATTTAACATTGCATAGGTTTTTAGTGAGTTTTGGGTGAGGAGAAGAGTGGGAGCAGGGGAGATGAGACTGTAGATGATGTTGCTGTTACATATGCAAGAGAGAATTTAAATGTTAATTTTCAGGAGTGTCTTTTGTTTTCTCAAGGGGTAAACCAGACTTACTGGCACTGCCTTACAATAGTAACATTTAAAACATTTGACTGACTGAGTTTATTAAAATTAACCATTGGTCATCCATAGTAGCATGCATTTAGATAATGACATCTACAGTTAAAACCTTACATACACATGTTCAAATGCAACTATATGGTTTCTATGGTATTTGTATGAAATTATTTAGCCTAAATATATTTATTCTAAATGCACAAATGCTAGCTTACACAAAAAATACTGTAATTATATTCCATTACTTCTTTAATAGATTTAATGCATGTCTACATTAATAATATAATAAAATTTGATAAGTATACTCCACATTTATGCCCCAATCCCATGGTGCAGTTACTGTTACTACAGTACATCCATGGTAAATGATGGGTAAATTTGAGATTGAAAAGCTTTCTGACTGTATTATTGCGCAGTATTTCTCCTGTTTGTCCGCGGCGTTTCATCTGGCTTTAAACAACAAATAGTTTAAATCACAGAGATATTTGTGTTCTTCGCTGAATTCAAGCGCTTCTTACTGGATCTTACAGCGCTGTTTAGTGCTCGTGTGGCTGAGACTGATCAGAGTAAACGCGTCTGCTCTAGTAAGGTCAAGCGGATAAATGTCCATGTGGCGCGCTGTTTCCTTCTGCTTTTGGTGCATACACAACATTATATTGAACATTTATCGAACTCTTGATATCATTTATTGAGGAAAATTATACTGCGATTAATGATCGTTTTATTGCCTAGCCCTAACTGATGGAAAATCTTTTTCTCTTTCTTCTTCAGGTGTGTCTGATGTTGATGCAGTGAAGTCAGTGTCAGTGACAGTGGGAGATTCAGTCACTCTAAACTCTGGTACTATTATACAGAGAGATGATGTGATAGAGTGGAGGTTTGAAGATCAAAACTCTTCTATAGCTGAACACAATAGAAAGACTGGAAACTTCTCCACATCTGATGGTCCCAAAGGGAGATTCAGAGACAGACTGAAGCTGGATAATCAGACTGGATCTCTGACCATCACAAACACCACAACTGAACATGATGGATTTTATGAAGCTGGTATTAGGAAAAGCAGCAGCAATCACACCATACACAAGTCATACAGAGTGACTGTCAGTGGTGAGTTTATCAACTCTTTTATAGTAATAATGAATTTATTTAGATCAGCACCCTAGAATAGTTTAAATTAGCATTTATTTGCACAAAAATAAGGCTAAGAAACAACATGTGGAACTGTTAGTTTAGTTTTCCTCAAACACTTGATCATTATGCTGAAGTGATGTTCTGATTTGAGTGCTTAATATCAAACATCATTTGGTGAATTAAATGAGAAGTGGAGATTTGAATCATTCTGTTCATCAGTTTCAGTAAAAGCACAGGCGCAGTCAGGAGTGTGTCCTTATTTGTAAATCACTTTGGATTAAAGCGGTATGAATACTGTATGCTTGTGCAGCGGAGATGAAACACTAATTTTTGGTATTTCTCATTTTGTGCATAAATCAGACAGATTCAAGCCCTTTACAGACTAATTGAAATTAGCATTATTATACATTTGCATATTGACTGTTAAAAATCTTCAAGCATGAATCTAAAGCTATACCATGTAACTTTATTTTATTAAAAAATAATAAAATATTACAAATGAGAGAGAGCAAAAAATCCATCTTCCAAACCATGTCTTTACCAAAATACACTCTGATAAATATATAATAATGATTTATATTTTAGAGCAGTTGGTATGGATTTTCAGGAAATTGCATACGTCATTCACAGTGTAGCTTGAAGTAATGTCTGAGTAACTGTTACTTGATGATCTTCATGTGTGTGTTGTTACAGGTGAAATGAAGTCAGCACTATCAGTGATAAAGGGAGATCCAGTCACTCTAAACTCTGGTCTTACTGAGATACAGACAGTTGATTTTATGCAGTGGATGTTTAAAGAAACTGTCATAGCTGAAATCTATAAAACACAAAATCAATTCAACACATCTGATGTTCCTGATGGGAGATTCAGAGACAGACTGAAGCTGGATGATCAAACTGGATCTCTGACCATCACAAACACCACAACTGAAGATGCTGGACTCTATGAACTACAGATCAACATCATCAGATTCACCATCAACAAGAGAATCAATGTTACTGTCAATGTTACTGTCTCTGGTACTGCCTCTGTTACTGTCTCTGGTGAGTAGATCAAATCTGTCGATGTAAAAGTGTCTTATTAAATCCTAAAGTTAAAAGAACACGTTTAATCTTCATTTGAACACTTAAACATAAGATGTTAATCTTGGGACTGTCTTTAGACTGTTATAGTTTGTCTTTCAAAGAATTTTGGTGCAGAAGACTACAAGATATTAGTGAGAAATACTATTATTGTCATTACCATACTGTCTTAACATTTGGTAATTGACAGCCTCTTTTTTGTTAAACTTAATGTTTTAGTTTTATTTAACATTATGTAACATTGATTACATTTATATTGCCAAGGACCACACCAATTTTGCATATTTGTACTTTCTCTTTTTGGTTTGTTATTTTTTTAAATATAATTTTCTCAGTTGATTCCGAGTGAAGAGAGTAACATTAAGGTATTGAAGTAAGTTGGGAGACACTAATGCTAATTGACAGTAATTGCTGCATATTTCCAACTGATTTTAAATGGATTAATCTGCATTACTGTTTGTAATGTTCTTCTATAACTCAGTCGTGTGTTCACATCAAACACTCGCTGTAACTCAGTAATACAGAAGATGAACACAGTGAATGAGAATATCATAATAACTGAAATGACATTACTCTCATGCTCATTAATGACTTAATTTAAACAGAACCAGATTTATATTTACTGTTTTAGCTATACAGTGTGTGCAGAATTATTAGGCATGTTGATTTTCTGATCATATTTTTTTCAGGCACATTTTACCCATTCCAAACCACATTTATCTTAATAGCTACTATTAATTTTGTATTTAATCATTTATAAGTGATACATAATTGTTCATGAAGGCTGGAAATGAAAAACGTCTTATATTCAGGTGTGCAGAATTATTAAGTGATATAGTCAGATCATTCACTCACAATAATAACTATCATTACAGTACGAGATCTACACTCGGGTTTAACAGTGTTCACGTCCTGGTGCCGGTTGTGTCTGTGGGTTTAAATCATGTTTATGTTATTCAATTGTTTTACTTCAATGATGCATTAGATTTTTGCTAATTATTTGAATGAAAGATCAAAAGGATAAACAATGCATAGTTGCCTTTGCTCATATTTACCAAGGGTCCTAATAATTCTGTTGACTGCACTGTTATTATTACAATAACTAACAAGTTGTCAACATTTTATTCTTGAGACAAGCACTCTTTTTAAAATTAATATTTTAGTTATATTTAAATGATTGATAAAGAAGTTGCACAATATTTCAGAGTATTGCAAATGTACATTGCGATATGCATATGCGTATCATGCACTTCAAAACGTTCAATTGATTTTATGTATGATATGATATTGCTTTTAAAAGTGTAACATCAATTTAAATTATATTAAAAAAATTAACCTATTATATGTTTCACAATATTTCTGGGAAAAGAAAGCATCGTATCTAATATCACATTAACAATTTCTCACACATCACATTTTTCTTCAATATTGGGCAGCCCTAATTGATAACATTGATATGATTATTACAATAATGATCACATCAAAATTGCGTGTTTTTTTATGTATTTCTCTTATTTTTAACTCTTTCTCCACCATTTCACTGTTATACAGTAGGGGGCGCTATTACACATCTTCTGATAGAGTACCGAATCTCCTGATTAAAACACATGCGAGGCAGATGCAAAAACATACGGAGCTATATCATATAATCAGATGCATATGTAAAATAACGCAATCATCATTATTAAACCGCATATCAAAAATCAAAATGCATAATGTTACAGAATGAAATGTCGACCCAGGACGAGCTGCAGGACTGTGAAGCTTTAGGGGTGTTGATGGACTCGATCTACTCCATCTGTGTTCTGATCATCGTTCTGAATCTGATCTGGATGTAGTCAAAGACAAAAACATGATTTTAACTTTGTGCTCAAAATGTTGCTTTTTTTATGAAACTAACCCACGTTCAAGTGTTGAATAAATGAATAAAAAAGAATGCATGAAGCTAGAATAAAACAGAGGGTCTATTCTTTCTTTTGATATATATATTTCATGTTCAGATATTCGTACAACAAAATATTCTGGAGGTCATGAAACTTGTGAAAATTATCAAAAACACTGGCAGTGGCTGCCAACTTTTTTTTTTTTCACTGGCGGGGAAAGAGTTAATATACAATTTATAATTTCCTCAGACTCCTAACTAAGAAAGTAAAATGTAAGTAATATGGAAGACACTAATGCACTAATCATTTATGTTAGTTATGAACATGTCAGAGCTCCTCTGTATCTGCAGTAAATGCTTTAAGACTGTTGGCATGTTTCTAAAGGTTTTTAAACTGTTTAATCTGCATTAATGTTTGTAATATCTTTATTGAGATCAGTCGCGTGTTCACATCAAACTCCTGCTGTAACACAGTAATACAGAAGATGAACACAGTGAAAAGGAGAATCATGATATCTGAAATTACATTAGAGGCTCATTTATGATTCCCCTTCAACAGAATCAGATTCATATTTAAATAGATCAGACTGACAGATTCACTCACACTGATGACTCTCTCTTTATCATTACAGATCCAGCTCTGTCTCCAGGTGCTAAAGCAGGGATCGGTGTTGGTGTTCTGCTGGCGTTCGCAGCTGCTGCTGGTGTGATTTACCATCGCCGCGAGAACTCTAAACGAAAAGCACGTGAGTATTACAGTTGATAAAGCGAGAGAAATACTGAGCTTTATTATGCTACAGTAGAGATTAAGTGTAAAATGTTTGTTCATAATCATGTTTCAAACATTTTACATTTGTATGTGTGTGTTGTGTTGTAGTTTTGCTCATAAAAGCAGGGTTAGAAAGAAACATAATCAATACACAGATATTAAAGAGCACTGACCTGTGGTTTTGTTTAAGAATGAAGGCTCTGAATGTATTTTTATACAACTTTATAAAACTATTTTATTGTTGTGTGGAAATGACATTTATAGCTAGTCCACACTTTTTAAAATGCATGAAGTTTTCTGTTAGTGTTGGTGTCTGGGTTTGGGTTAAAATACAGTATTTATTACTAGCTTTAACAGTAGACTTGTGTGTAATGTCCACATTCAGAGCTGAGTAGACGTGTGTCTCAATCATAACTGATCTGCTCTCCTGACGGGTGTTTTACTGCTTTCACACAGATTCTGTGACTCTTCATCTGGTCAGGTTCAAAGGTCATCTTAAACCAGCACACCAGCTCAGAGTAGTTTATGATGCTTTTCATAGCAAAGAGATGGGAACATAGATTAATAGAAAAGTTATAGATTTATTTAAATGATAGGAAATACAGAGCAAAAACTTCAGGGTGTCACAGATGCTAAAATAATAAACACAACCATATCAAACAAATCCTGTGATTAAAATAAGAGGGGGGGAAAAAAGCCTTCTCTGACTATATGAAACACATTTACACATTTAGCAGATACTTTTATTTAAAAAAGAAGCATTAATGATGAACACAACAAACACAGGTAAAAAACACAGATTACGAATAATGTTGAAGTATATCAGATAATGTGTTTATATTGTGTTTTGCTGTGAGTGTGATTCAGTGTTTACAGGGTTATTGATCCATCATTGAGCAGCTGACAGTGATTTTATGTTGATTTTATTCCTTTATGCTTTTATTGCTGTTCTTCTCCAGCTAATGTCTGTTCTGTGTTTCTCTGTTTCTGTTTGCTGATGTGCAGGGATTGATACATTGAGGGTGTTTGAGAGAAAATCTTTCACTCTAAACCCTGATGAAGTACATAAAGATGGCAAATTACAGTGGATGTTTGGAGGCGCTTGTATTGCTGAATGGGAAAGTGCTGCTGGTAGATTCACTGTACATGATGATGTTCTTGATGGGAGATTCAGAGGCAGACTGGAGCTGGATCATCAGACTGGATCTCTGACCATCACAGACACCAGAACCACACACTCTGGAGTTTATGAACTACAGATCATCAGACCGGGAAATATCTCAGTAAAGAGATTCTTTGTTTCTGTCTTTTGTGAGTAACTCAAATCTTTACGTAATAATGATTTTATTTTAAATCAGCTGAATTGATTAAATTAAGGACTATGGGTTTATTTGGTGATATCTTCTTATATGCACAGTCTTCTGCACAACTATTGAAGCATAATGTCATCTATTACGCTGTATATAAAGGCACAGTTTAATTTCAAATCACTTTAAAATCAAACGAGTATTGATTAATGTTTTAATTATTTTGCACTAACTTGATCAATATGTTGTGTGTTTGTGAGCCACTGAAGACCTCCACAACTATCTGACAGAGAAACATTCAGTGACGGCACATTATTAATCATAAACACATTAGCTCAAGAAAATGATTGAATCAAATCGCATCAGTCTTTTGATAGAAAGTGAATTATCTGCAGTTTCTCAAACTCACCACTATAAATATATAAAGTGTAGAGTTAATCAGAATATACCATTATTACTGGAACAATAAGAAGAGAAAACAAAGAGGAACGTGACACAAACCACAATGAAACATGATATTCAATAAAAATGATATTGTTTCCTGGCATAAACACAATTAAACACTGATGTGATGATGCTGATGATCACACACGAATCAGAGAATATGATTGGTCCAAGACGCACATCACACACACATGAGAACTGAGGCCATTTGACTTGTTTATCTGGTGAGTAAATCACATATGTCAATAACAATCATATTTTAGATCAACCCTGTCAGACATTTAGATGAGAGACTGAGTTTGTATGATGACACTTTCTGATTTCTGTCAGAACAGACTCTGTCACTGTGTGTGTGTGTGTGTGTGTGTAACTGTAAATGATTGTGTTAATATTAAGAAATCTAAATGCAAATAATACAAGTCAACTCCTCCTTAGCTTTCTTTTAATATGATCTGTCTCGTGTGTTTTCTTTCAGTAAATATCCCAGAGGAGAATAACAGAAATAACCCAGAGGATGAGCCTTTGAACCGTGTTCCCTGACTCCGGACTGTGACATTATCACCATTCAAAATCAATCCAAATCAGATTTCTCCTCGTGTGAGTCTCTAAACCCCCGTATGAAGGCGATCTAGCTGTGTGTGTGTGTGTGTGTGTGTGTGTGTGTGTGTGTGTGTGTGTGTGTGTGTGTGTGTGTGTGTGTGTGTGTGTGTGTGTGTGTGTGTGTGTGTGTGTGTGTGTGTGTGTGTGTGTGTTTGTGTGTGTGTGTGTGTGTGTGAGATGTGCAGCAGTTAAACAACAGGATAACACACAGACACATTTAATTTACTATGTTCTTCACACTGATCTTTAGACTAACTCTCATCTTTATTTGATCCTCTAATGCAAATCTAATCAAAATCTCACATTTCATCTGTTACTCATGGCGTATAATACACACTGTATAAACCAGTTTCTGTTTCTGCATCTATTAGACAAAATATCTGATGAGAAATGTCATGTATAGACTATATAAGAAGAATGTGTGTGTGCTAAACCAGTATTTCTCTGACTAATGTGTGTTTTTATATAACAAGCATGTTTAATCCTGAGCTTTAGATACTTTAACAGTCTCTTCACTTCTAGAAGTTTCTAGAAACAGTTTAATTGAAGAAGCTTCAGTGTGACTTTGACTGTTCATCTCTGTGTGAAACTCTGTTATTGCAGGAATGATCTGCACATTTATATTACTCTAGTATTATTTTGCCTTACTCTATTTGCTTATATTATAATGTCTTTTTTATGATACATAATTGCACTTATATTTTTATCAGTCTATATTTGGTATTATGTGAAGTGAATCTGCCCATCTGTGTCTCTCAGATCAGATGTGAATGTGAAATTATAAACTCTGATCCTCTGTTGATGATTTTCACTGTTGTGTGAAATTATTGATTTCTGATTGTTTTTTTATTTCATTTTATCAGAGAAGCTTCAGCTTGAATATTTTGTATTTGCTGATTTGAGCCGGACGCACAGCGTTCACTTCATGCTTTACTGAATAAAACAATCAAAATAAACCAAAAATAAATAAATAAATAAATAAATAATAATAATAATCTTGAGGCTGTTGTCTGCTTTATGCTCATCCTGATCCTCCAGACTGGAAAACTGGAGAAACACCATTTTGGTTCTTCAGAAAGTCACACTTGTGTGTAAAGGAATAATAAAGTTGCTCAGAATAAACACTTTTGACTGGTACAATGTAAAAAAATAAAAATACACTGATAATAAAGAAAAACAGCAAAAAAAAAATACTAGTTTTATAAAATGCAATCATACATTACAAAGACCCGAGGAAAGGATCACAACAACGATCAGAAAACTTTTTTAAAAATGGTTTGTATTAGAATTACACAATCAACTTCCATTATTTAGTTTGAGGGAGAATATCTGTTATCTGTTATCTGTTAAATGAAAACTAAAAACTATTAAACATAGCACGTTTGCTCATTTCAAAGTTGGTTACAGTGACTGTTGTTGTTCGTGGTTTGGCCACAGCGAGGCGCCATTTAACAGACAGTCAATTCACAATTCAAAAGAAATATGCTTCAAAATATAATGGCAGGCACTGCGATATATGAAACTGGTGTTTGAAATGAAATGTTTATGAATTAAAATCTGTTTATACTTTTAGAAAATTCTGTCATCCTTTTCTCACCCTTAAGTTGTTCACACAATAAGATATTTTGAAGAATGTTGTTAGTAACCAAACATTTGCTGATCCCCATTGACTTCCATAGTGAGATAAAAAAAAAACCTATGTATGGAAGTCAATGGGGATCAGCAAATGTTTGGTTACTAACAACATTCTTCAAAATATCTTATTGTGTGTCCAGCAGAAGAAAGAAACTCAAATTCATAAAAAAATATAAAAAAAACAAACAAATCTTGCAATCTTTTGAATAATGAACATACAAGGGTAACATAACATCCCAATAACATAAAATTACATATAATAATAATAAACAAATGTAATAGAAAAGAAAAAAAAGAGAAAGCAGAGAGAAATATCAGATAACTACAAAGAGTTACAAATTATTCAAAGATTAGATTTAAGCTTTAAAATTATTTAGTTTTTTTTTTTTTTCGCTTTATTATTTATTGTTTCTTTTAACTTATACAAGTAGTGACATTTCTATTTTAAAATTAGTAAAATTATTATTTTTATTCCTCTCCATTTATATTTGTGGATAACGATTTTTAGTAAATTCACAATATAAAAATTGTATTCACCAGTATTATCATAAAAAAATAAGTTCAAGTTCAAACATGTTTGATATTTAGGATTTTAAATCGGGATGAGCAAGACTGTGATTACGTCAGTCCTGTCAAAATAGCCAATAAGAAACAAGCTTGGCTGTCGTGGTGAAGGAATTTCCCTTGAGGTGATTTTGAGCGACTCAACAGCGCGATATTCGGTATTATCTCCATTTATTTATTTATTGCTAAATAAACAAGTGTTACGCTGTGGTCAGCAGGCATGAAGACGAGTACATGTTCAGTAATGAAACCGAAACTAAAGAGTAAACAGAAGATACAATGTCAAAATAAGGGTCCACATAATATAATAACAGAACATAAACGGTAACCTGACAATAAGCTTGTTAGGCCACTGTTATATAACAGTTAGTTCCGATCCTCGAATCTCCCTTTATGAGAGACTTTCTGCTGATATTTCACCAGGATCGGCATTGCTCGTCTCTGCGTGTTATCGAGAGGCTGTCATCAGTGCAGTTACACTGTTACACCACAAGATGGCGCCAAGCGACTGTCTTTGAGTGAGTCATTAAACTGTACATTCAACGGAAATGTAAAAAAAAAAAAAAATCATTCATTCAAAGATAGATATAATGAAACAAGCTGTAAATTATTTTAATATTTAGTGCTCCACTTTACAAGACTTAGCTGAGTAGCAACACTGAAACTGATGCTTCACTTCATAGAGATCAATGGCATTGATTCATTGTATTGACCAGCGCTGACGCCATTCATTAGAAATATCCTTAAATGTTAAAAGGATGATTTTTGAAAGATTTCGCTTTCCTTGTTCACGGCAACCTTTTCACGAATATGACTATTATGAAGGACAGATATTTTGTTTACATCTGCTTTTCCGCTTCCGGTCTGCTGCGTGAGATCACGTGACGCGCTTCCTCTGACACGATCATCTTAACATTTTGTAGTGTGTGATTTATTTTAATTTTTTTATTGCTATAAAGAATTCAAGTACAAACCATTAAGGCATAAATCAACAATCATACATTTGTAATCGTGTTGATAGATCACTTAGAAGAAAGAACATAGAACAAACAAAAAATGAATAAAATAAATAAAATAAAATAAAATAAAATAAAATAAAATAAAATAAAATAAAATAAAATAAAAACACAGGGGTGAGGGTCTTAGTCCAATAACCTAAACAAATCCAAAACGGAAAGAAGTTTTAGGGCATTTCTATCCGTCATCCAATGAAGAGATTTAACAAATAGCTTCAAGTCATTCTTCCATCCATTGAAATGGGGTTTGATCTTTAAATATTTACACCCGTGGATGAAGTGCTTTCCTAAAACAATCAGATTGTTTATCATTAAAAACACTCCAACTGTAACTGATCTCACATTCAGCGGGTGAAGTGATATCTCTTTAGATTGTAACCAACTCTGAAATGTAATCCAAAATTCTTGTACAAATTCGCATTTAAAGAAAAAATGCTCTACCGTCTCAGTTTATTTCTCACAAAATCCACATGAATTGTTTTCCCAATTGAATCTTTCATGCAAAAAGCAATTAGATGGTTAAATGTCATTCAAGATTTTAAATGTCACTTCTTTGGCTTTAGGAAGGATTGGGTGAGATAAATACCACTTCCTTATTTTTTAGTCTCTTCATCAGTGAAATCTTTTACAACATATTTTCTTTTCAGTTTACCGGAGTAAAACTGTTTGGATAACACATTTCTAATAAACTTATCTGTAAACTGTTTACTATTTAAAATTAATTCCTTCGATACAAAGTGGTCTCATTCCTGATTGAGAGTTTGAGTTCATTACAAACGGTTTAATCCTCATTTTCAGGAGTGCTGGACGGCCTTTAACACTTTATTATACTCTCTAATTGGGCTGGAAACTGAATTTAAATCTCTGTAATTCAACAAATTACCAAAAATATCCATCAAATGCGTCAACGCCCATATTCCTTTTCCCATCCAAGTTCCTAAACACAAGGATTTTCCATTACTCAGGATATACCTGTTGTTCCACAGAGGTGTATTATGTGTGTAAAGTTGTGCTTAAACATGAGGTTCCAGTACAGAATAGCTTGCTGATGGAAATCAGATTATTTTAAATCATAGTCACACCGCAATACAAAATCAATTCCCCACATTTTATGGAAAATTGCGTTCGGGATGCTCAACCTAAAAGAGTCTTTATGACACACAAAGGAATTCAACCATTTTAGTTTTAGTTCACCATTCATCCCAGAACAATCTATGACACTCATGCCACCCTCTTCAATACTCTTAATCATGTCATTTGTCTGGATATAATGGCATTTATCCTTCCAAATAAAATTAAAATTGATCTTATTTATTAATGTAATCATGTTGTTTGAGATTTCTAGTGAAAAGGCCGGGTAAATGGCTCTTGATATACTCTCCATCTTGGATAGAAGAGTCCTGCCAAACATTGTTATATCCCTTTAGCCACGACTTCAATATTACTTTACATTTATCAATATTTTTTCATCTTTTTCCCTTGTTTCTTTATTTCTGATGCCCAAATATTTGACTTCTGATGTAACCTGTATATTATCAATAAAGCGAGCTGGTTGGTCATGTAAAGCTAGAATTTCACATTTATTAGAGTTCAATATAACACCTGATGCCTTTGAGAACTGACTGACTGAATCCAACGCTCTGGAAATTTGCCTTTTGTCTTTTAGAAATAAAGTCGCGTCGTCCGCAAACTGACCTATTATGATGTGCTTTCCTGATGTTGAAGCCGTCAGAATTGTTCATTCTAATCCTAATAGACAATAGTTCAGCGAGCATTATTAATAACAGAGGAGAAGTGTTGCAGGCTTGTCTAATGCTCCTCTTCACTGCGAATCGTGAGCATGTGCCGCTCCAGAGACACACAGCTGTTAATATCATAATCAAATTAGAGAATTTCTGTCCAAAACCCAAATGATTTAAAGTTTCGGTGTTCAACTGAATCAAAAGCTTTGTAGAAATCTAAAAATACAGTAAAACCCTGATCTACAAATGTAAGACTGTACTCGATTAAGTCTAGTAGTAATCGTATGTTATTATGAATAGATCTTCAGCAAGGAAGCCAGACTGTGTCTCATTTATGATCTGTGGAAGACACTTTTTCATCCTGCAATAATTCCCCATAACAACTTATAATCAATGTGAAGAAGTGTGATCGGTCTTAGATTATCTAACAATCTTTTATCTTTGCCATGTTTAGGAATAAGTATTATTAGGCCTTGCTTCATGCTTGTAGTTTAGTCGTTCTTCACTATGCATTCTTGAATTGCCTTAAATAATATATTTCTGATTTCTTTCCAAAAGAATCTATAAATCCGGCAGTGAGTCCATCGGTACCCGGAGATTTATTCAGTGACAATCTCAAGCTCACGTCATCCAGTTCTTCTATTCTTATATCAGACTCACAGAATTCTTTAAACGAAACATCAATCTTGGGGATGAAGTCTTTCATTTCATTTAAAACATTGAGGAATCTGGTTGGGAATATGCAGAGGTGTAAAGATTATTATAAACTGGTTTTATTGTATTTGCACTCTACTCCATTCATCAGTAAACTCGATATTGCCTTATTTTCCTGTCTTCTCTTCTCTAAACGACTGAAATATGAGTTGTTCTTCTCTCCTTCCTCCACTTCGCTCGTGATCTCACAAACGCACCTCGAGCTCTTTTGCTAAACATGTCGTCTAATTCGGCTTTCAATATCAATAATTTGCTTCTATCTTCACAGTTTAATTCTGTCTTATCACAATATTTACTAATTCCCTGAAACAGATTCACTTCTTCTCTTCTTTTTTCCCTGGCAATCTCCTTGCTGACCTTAATGGAACATTCTCCAATTCTATACTTTATAAATTCACATTTATTGCAAAAACTCTCTATAGTCTCATTATTTTCAGTTTCAAATATTATTTCTTTTATCTTTATGCAATAATCTTTATTTTTTAACAGACCAGAGTTAAATTTCCAGTAGCCTTTATTTTTCCTTAGTTTATCAACTGGATTTAATTTCATTTCTACAATACAATGATCCGTTAATGGAGCTTTGGAAATCAAGATGTCTGAGATGAGGAATGTCATGTATGGACTATATAGGAATGACATGTGACGCTTTAGTTTAACACTTTCTAAATGTTTCTAGAAACGTGTGTTTGTGCCACACTGACAGTTTTACTCTTTGATGTGACGCTTTTATTGCAGGAATAATCTCCACTTTTATTTCTATTTGCTTATAATATACACTGTGCCTTATTTTTCTGCTATACAACACTTAATTTCCCTTTAATTTCATCTCTGTTTTGTGTTATCTGAAGTAAATCTGCCCATCTTACTCTCTGATTGTGAATGCCAATGATCTGATACGGGTGATGATTTATCATAGTTGTGTGAGCTTATTGATTACATTTTTTAATTTGATGGGTATTTTTCTTTTTCTTTTTTAAACGATTTTATTAGAGAATGTTCAGCTCTGGGTTTTTTGTATTGCTGCTTGATGAGACGACCAGAGCAGAGACGGCCAACAGCTTCAGTAATATGAGGTAATGGATGTGGACTTCTGACAAACAGATCAATGTCCAACGCCCTGCTAGATTCAACTCTTGCTCTAGAGACACATTTACTAAACACGACAGATTTACATGAGAGATCAGTCCCATTAAAGCGCTGATGGAAGTGGAAAGTTCTATTAATGCGAAGATTAAAGGATTCTGCTAATTTTCCATAATGACCAACACATTTACCAAGAGTTGAGATGCTGTTAATTAAACATGTTAGTAGGTGTTGAGCTCACACTATAATGCAGTTTTAGCGGCTGTTTTAAAAATAAAATAAAAATCCACCAGATGGCGTCATTTATCAGTTAAATCAATATCATACCACTGATGATCAAAACAGAAAGATGTAAATATCAGTACATCAGTAAAATCAATGTCAGTTTGTCTCTAGTATTAACCCCATGTGTATAGTATTTTGTGTAGGCCTAACTGTTTCATCAATCCTGTTCATTTCTCTTTTACCTTCTGTGAATCAGTGTCTCCGTACATTCAACTATCAACATTGATTCACTTTCACCTTTAACATGTTATTCAACATTTGAGCTTTACTAGCGGTTAAACTCAATCCTGAACACCGTGTCTAATCTACTGTAATTTAAAAGCTTTCTGTTTCCTGTAGGTCTATTTATATTAGACAGTGAAGCTGATATTGAAAAGGTGAATTTCAGGTTAATAACACTAGATAGCGCTCTAGTGCAGTATAAGCCGGCAATTAATTAATGTTCGTCTCTTCACTTTATTTGTACATTTCTTTACATATTATAAGCTTTTCCAACTCAATATTCATGTCAAGCCATTTCAAACAAGGGCTGTTCGTCCGTAGGGCAATTTACAATGGGAAATGCATTATTATAGTGATTTTTTACTTCTGTAAAAGTATGGTATTTTTTTATCAGACATAAAGTTTCTGAACCGTCTAACATAGAAGAGGTCATATCAAAACTATGAATACCATAGTACATTATTATTTTTTATGCTAATTTACTTTTAAAATGTGGTGTAGGCTACTTTAATATGACGAAATGGTCATTCTTCCCTGTGTAAATAGCACATTACAGGCGTCGTTCCAGCTTTGATATTTCCAACATTTGGATTGATATTGCAAAGCAAGGGTGATGAGTTCTGTATACAATTGTATGTCTAGCTAAATTTTTCATTCACAAATGTAGAATTGTGAAATCATCTCCCAAATTTGTTGTTTTTTCAAATGAATTTAAACTGTATATAAAATCCTTAAAAACTCTGAAAGGTCCTAAAGCACAAAAAAAAATATATATATATATATATATGATAGCCTAGGAAGACCCGAGGAAAGGATCACAACATAAAAAAAAAAAAAAAAAAAAAAACAACTATTTATAACAATAAACACTGTTCTTTTGAACTTTCTATTCATCAAAGAATTCTGAAAAAGAATTGTACACAATTGTTTTCCACATTGATAATAATAATGATCATCATTATTAATAAGCATCAAATCATCGTATTAGAATGATATCTGAATGATCATGTGACACTGAAGACTGGAGTAATGATGCTGAAAATTCAGGCTTTGATCACAGGAATAAATTACAGTTGACTATATATTCATATAGAACATAGTTATTTTAAATTGTCATAATATTTAACTTTTTTTTATCAAATAAATGCAGCCTTGGTGAGCAGAAGATATGACTTATTTTAAAAACATAAAAAATCTTACTGATCCAAAACTTTTGGCTGGTAAAGTATGCATGTATGTATGTATTATATACAAATATATACACGTGTGTGTTGTGTTTATGTACTTGTCAGGAGATGGCGCTGTACTACCGTGCAAAGGCAAAAGAAGACCGTAACTTCGTTTTTGGTCGAAAATGAGTTATTTATATTTTTGGCACATTCAAGACCTCCTTTATCATGTGGATAAGTATCTTAAATCAATTCCGTTGTTTTTTCGAGAAAATAATGAATTGTCTTAACAGTAACTTCCAAAAGCCCATGAGAAACAAAGGCAGAGCACCGTAACATCAGTTACCGCTCTTTGGCTTTGTTTTGGAACGCTCGAAATGGAGTTACGGTGCTCTGCCTTTGTTTAGCCGCGCGTCAATATGAAGTTACTGTGCCGGTGTTCTATCAAATAATGCTACCTACCAGATTGTACTGTTATCTGCCTTTGTTTTAATGTTAAAATTACGGTGTAGCCTGTGTACTTTGTACAGCTGCCATCAGTCCCTCTAACTTCTAATGTCCTCAGAGCTTTCTCCTGCACAACTGCGGTCAGAACATTTAGTATGGTCTGAACCCGCCGTCGACAAACGTGCGATATCGATCGCGAAGGATTATGCAGAGTTGACAGAAAAACGTTACGCATTGCCGTATCAGATGAATACAACCAAGAATTAAAGCCCCGCCTCACTCAGTTCGGGTACAGGACCTGGTTGAAACACTCATGCATCTAGCTGGCAGAGTGCCAAAACTTCGCCGGCGACTTCAGCCCCGCCCTAAACGCGGTCGAGCCAATGCTGGACTAATATATCTATAGAGGTATTCTGTCATGTCAAATGTATTAATAATGCCATCAGAATGCAACCAAAGCACAGGATAGCAATAAGTAGATGGCTATAAATAATTGTAAATCATACAAAATAAATGCCATGATCACTAGATTTTATACAGGTGTTACTATAATGATTTTGTTAATGATGATCAGCAACCAAATATTGATAATGTGGAAGTTACTGCCTTTTGCCTTGGCATGACTTCTCACTTTTTGCTGACAATACAAAGGCAGAGTACAGTAACTTTAAAATAGTGGTCAAAAGTCAAGTTTGAGCTCAACACTTTTTTATGTATATAATTTCCATTACTAAAACAACTATTTGCCAGATTTCCAGTGTCCTACCTATAATTAATTTGACGGGACAACTAAAAATCTTTAAAGTCATTTTTCTCAGTTCCACACTCTAGCAACTTAAGGTCTTTTGCCTTTGTAGGGCAGTGTAGTCCACATGTTGTTACCTATAGAAGGTGTAGAGTAAGAATGGAAGTTATTGCACCTGCTGCCTAATCATGTAAACGCCTGGCACTGTTGTATTGCTTGTGGGTTTGAAATAAACCTTGAAGAAGTAAGAAACTTTCTTGTCTTCATGATTACCAGGACTTAGACATACCAGTGTGTGTGTAACTGGAGAGATGGTTACTCAGTGAAATAACTATGTTCCTAAATATGATCCATATCATTAACGTTACTGTTAAAGGATTCATTTTAGTATGGCTAATGCAACACTACATCCTTTCAAACCATTCATCAGAACACACACAAATGCATATGATGTACAGTATGTGTACATAGTTATTCCACTAACCATATCTCCAGTTGCATTTAAACTGACCACACTGTTAACTTTAATGCCCTCTCTCCATCATGTATTTACAGAAATCTGCTGCAAATGCTTGTTGCTGTAAATGTATTCTATGTTATGGGAGCAATTTCCCTCCAAAATTAAACAAAAACTTATTAATGCTATGTTTCTGCTACTCCCTAGAATTTTATTATTATATGCAAGTTATTTAAGTGTCATCATAATAATCAATGTACATTATGCGTCAATATTTACCGAAAATTGCTGCAAATATAGCTGCTGCTGCTGATCATTGGCAACACAGATTTGTTTGGAACTCTGAGAGCTACATGAACCACGTGACCGCTGGGCTCGGAGTCCTGATCAGCCTGTCGGGGTTGTATTCGCTATAACAACTGCCTCGCTCTACATTATCCCTTACGTATTTATCAGCTGTTTGTTTCTGCTTTTCTCCACAGTGTCTTTCAGCGCAGTTTTCACAGGTTCAGTTCCTTAGATTTAGTTTGATAAAGAACACAATGGAGATATTTCATGGATCAATCCTTGCAGGATTTGAACCTAATAACCTGAAATCTATCTCACAAATCGACCTGCATGTTGTTTGATTGACAGCTTCTCTAAAAGAGCATTTTCTTGTTAAAAATGTAATGTAAAAAAGGTACTCCTCCATGCAGTTGTCAAGGTATGACCACCAGTGACCAGACCTTCAGACTGTTCTGACTGTGTGTTGTTACCTATATTCTAACCCAGTGGTTCCCAATTCCAGTCCTCGTGACCCCTTGCTCTGCACATTTTGTAGGTCTCTCTTATCTGACACACTCAGTTCAGTTCATGGAGTCTCTCCTAATGAGCTGATGATCTGGTTCAGGTGTGTTAAATAAGGGAGACATACAAAATGTGCAGAGCAGTGGGTCACGAGGACTGGAATTGTACGGGATTCCGGATTCAAAATTAGTGCAGACACTGGACAAAAGTAGAACATATTAGAGCGCATGTGTCGAGCGGCGCTCATTTTCGCTATCAAATGGAGCACATACTTTGAAAGGCTACCGCATGTTAGACTGTACGCAGCGAGAAACAAAACAGAGTTTCCAGAACGCAACAGAAAAGCAAGCACTTTATGCAGGATTTGGCATGACAGAAAGAGCACTCCATTTATAATCACCTAAAAGCTGTCACTCATCTTAGTTCATCACAATCTCACAAAGTTTCATTATGATAAATGAAGCCGGCTGCACAATGAATATCATATCATAATTGTTATAGTGAGAGGATTTGCGAGCGTGCAGAACTCAGAGTCCACTCACCGCTCAAAACGCCGGAGTTTTTGTTTAGTGCCAACTTAAGCACCTCTGATTGGCCATTGCGTTCAAGAAATCAACAGATATGTTTGTGATTGGCTACTATGCTCAGCTCTGCAAAAACACATTGTAAATAGCAACCTTTGATGTTCTACAGAGCGCAAATACAGATACACACTAAATTGTGTGCGTATTGTTACGGAGAAAAATAATCCTACACCCAGTGGCGGTTCTGCCATTTTTGGTGCCTTAGGCATTTTTTATTTTAATGACAAATGTCAAGAGCGCATCCAAGTAATATGGGAAAGTGCAGAACTCTCCACTCACAGGCGAATTCCTTTCACTCTTGCATGAAGAGAAGAAAGCTGATCGTGTCTGAAAGCTGTGTGTGTGTGTGTGTCATAGCCTACGCAGGCGGCGCCCCATGACACACATTGGTGCACTATATTGTGCCTATGCCAGGATCCGCCACTGCTAAGACCAGCAGTTTTGAGCAGCTTTTCCCTCAAACAGCTGCTGCAGATTGTTTATGTGATAAAATGCCATGACTGTAACCGCTTTTCATTTCTCTCTCTGTAATCTTCTGTGATTCAGAGTTTCCTTATGAACGCCTCTGATAGAGACTCATTGTGATGGAACCACTAAGTGTTGTTATTCACTGTAGTTACTTCATTATGTATTCAATTCAGCAATAACCTACTTATTATCTTGATAAATCCATAGAACAAATGTTTTGTGATATTTAGGAAGATTGAAACACTCAATTCAGCATTTAACACCCAATTTGCACTGTTACAACTTAAACCTTTAAGAGAAACAATTTAGTGTAAATTAGTGTGCCATAGCAACAACATTTCATTAAATAGAAAGATGAACGGATATTTCATTAAAAAATGCACTTAAAAATGGATTGATCATGTTGTATAGGTGTGTGTTTCTGTGCATTGGTGTCTTTTGTGTGCATGTATGTGTGTATGCTTGTCAAATATTTTGTTAAAGATAAGAAAATCAGTGTCTTGCTCAGGAGTGAAAACATGGAGTAGGCCCTCTGCATATCCTCCTGGGATGTGATGATTACTTCTTCATACACCAAATCCTCACTGACAGTGTCACGATAAATCAAGATCGCTGTATCCTCTACCACGGCAAGTTCTGTTCCTGTGTGTAATACAGGCCTCTCTGTTGTGATGCTTGGTGCGTATACATCATCAAGGATTGTGTTCTTGTTAACAGGACATCCCAGGTTAACATCCCTGAGCTCCTGAATCCGGCCTGGGCGTTTGCAACTGTCTCAGTCTCTGCCAGGCCTGGTGAAACAGAGAGAAGAACTGTGTTTTGGGGAGCTGTGATATGATTTGCGTGAACGGCGTGAACATCTGCGCAAATATGACTGAAGCACGGTATATTTATAATATCACTGATGTGAGCGCAGTAACCTTACCTAAGGATTCAACCCCAATCCCAATGAAGACGAAAACATTAATTTTCCGGTTGTCATACTATCATTGAGTTACAATTAAAGTTATTGAGTCAATGCTAACAAGACTAAATAGCTAACTGTTCTCACGCCATTTACAGTGTAGGTTAAAAATACCCGATGACTTAAAGGAACACTCCACCGTTTCTTGAAATAGGGCTTATTCACCATCTTTCCTACATTTAGATAGGTGGGCAAACACATTTTTGTCTCAGTGCATGCATTATTTTAGTTTGGCAGCGCCGCCGCTCGCTTAGCTAAGCATAATGAATAGAATCCTTTGTTGCCAGCTAGCATGTCGTGAGTAAAAGTGATAAAAAAATTTTTAAAAGGTTATTCTCCCGCTGCAAGAACTATCATGGTTTCTCCTTTAGAGTTGCCACAGGGCTTACCCACCTCCCCAACCACACAGAGCAAAACCAGTCATGCTGTACAGAATGATCGCAATTCAAAAGATGTGATGAAATATCTTTGATCGCAGGTTCCTCCAGCAGGTCTTCATACTGTTGAAACCACTTTCCTACCACACTAGGGTTCAAGTCAAGTCACCTTTATTTATATAGCGCTTTTTACAATACAGATTGTTTCCAATCAGCTTTACAGAGATAACAGGAAAATAATGCGACAAAGTTTGTTTCCAGAAGAAAATAGCATCACAGCCCAGCTTATGTTCAGTGATGTTTCATTTTTGTTGTAAAACAGTTATTCATTTAGTTAATTTATATATACAGTATAGCCGCTCTGGAGAAAACCATGAAGTCATCGTCCAGCTCAATTCAGTTCTCATATAATGGTGTCAATGCAGGCAGATCAGTATTATTGTTGAATATTAAAGTAAATGTCCCCAACTGAGCGAGCCAAAAGCCAATGGCAAAAAAGGCACCAAAACTCCATCAGTGGCAGAATGGAGAAAAAACCCTCAGATCCATCAAAATCCAGACTCAGTCGGGGCAGCAGTTCTCCTCTGGCCAACGAACGAACAGTGATTATGATCCAGGCAGCATTACAGGTCAGAAGTCTATTATAAGAATATTATCCAGTTCCATTCGGCCCTGCTGAGTTCTGGATTCCGTTACACAATATTTCTAAACCAGTAACACCCAGAAATGCCTTTTATTTCAGAAAAGTCTTTGATATTATTTGCCTTTGCATCATTTAAATTAATTCCCTAGACATCTCTTGTGGTAAGGGGGGAGCGTCTTTTGGAGAGGAGCTTCATAAGACTGGCCAGTTCTTTCTCAGATTCCACTGAGCTGGCAAGGATTTCTTCTTCCCAGATTCATAGCCAGAGCCAGAAACGTTGCCACTAAAGCGCCTTTGCCACTAATGAGCCTTTGCAAATAGTCTTTGGGTTGTTCAAAGCCCTTGCTAAAAAGCAAATATGAACTGTCTGCCTGCTCTCAACTATCTCCTGCCCACTGAAGCTAAGCAGGGCTGAGCCTGGTTAGTACCTGGATGGGAGACCTCCTGAGAAAACCAGGTTGCTGCTGGAAGAGGTGTTAGTGAGGCCAGCAGGGGGTGCTCACCCTGTGGTCTGTGTGGGTCCTAACGCCCCAGTGTAGTGACAGGGACACTATACTGTCAAAAGAGCACCGTCCTTCGGATGAGACGTTAAACCGAGGTCCTGACTCTCTGTGGTCATTAAAAATCCCATGGCATTTCTCGTAAAGAGTAGGGGTGTAACCCCGGTGTCCTGGCCACATTCCACCATTGGCCCTTACCAATCATGGCCTCCTAATAATCCCCTTACATTGAATTGGCTCTATCACTCTCTCTCCTCTCCACCTATATCTGGTGTGTGGTGAGCGCACTAGCGCCGTTGTACTGTGGCTGCCGTCGCATCATCCAAGTGGATGCTGCACACTGGTGGTGGTTGAGGAGAGATCCCCTGATATGATTGTAAAGCGCTTTGGGTGTACAGTAGTACATATGAAAGCGCTATATAAATGCCCGATTCTATTCTATTCTATCTCCTGGTATTCATTAATCACCCCTCATTCTGTCATTTCTCCATGGTTGTACTGACATATGTGATGCGATCTGGGAAAACCCGTCGGATGTCGCGCTGGGCCGTTTTCAGTAAATTCCAAAATAGTTTGAATGTCAGTTTTTTTGTCAATTTTTTTTTTTTCATTAAATTATTATTCTATAACATCTTTCCTCTTATCTCTAAAAATATCTTGGCAAAATTCCCTTGTTTAGTGCAGAAAAACAGCGATTTATAGTGTCAAGCTGAAAATACTCTCTTTCTCTAATGCATTCTATGCGACCATTTTCTCTAACGCCCGGCAGAGGTGGAAAAAAAAAAACAATCGCCGTATATCCCATACATCTGTCCGTCTCTTAACACTACAAATATAGTTTGCCTATAAAATAAACCACATAACATGTACAGTGAATGTGTATTAGTGCGCATTTCGCGCCAATCCTGTTTAAACTATAACGTCACACAGTTTTATAACAATCGCGAGATGGAGGAGAACAAGAGAACAACGGAGTCTGAAATAGCTGCTCATGATCTCGCTCGCCTCAATCTGCTAATTCCTGGGGATGTCAGTGCCCTAAATGATGTCATAATGGACTATTTCACATCCAGAGATGTTGATGAAGGATCTGATGATGAAGTTACCGAAGAGGAGGAGTCCGATGAAGGTATGCTAACGTTATTATTTTCGTGCGCTGTGTTTGCTATTATAAATGTAGGCTTCCAATCACGTTAGTGCTATCTAAACATGCAGTGATTATGTTCTCTGACAAAAGTTCAGAGACTATGCCCAGTATAAACAACAGAAAACTTACTTCACTAACTTACTTCCTGGTTGCTGTCCTCTTCAGGACTAACTTACTGGTAGCTAGTCTGCTTGTGTAGTGATACAGTGCTCTTAGTGCTCCTGACAGAGCTTTCTTTTTAGGGGTTCAAGCACGAAGTGCTGAAACCCTATTGTAATTGTACTGATTTTTATTATTATTATTATTCTTCTGCCGTAAAACGCATCGTGCAGCCCAAACCGTAAGTGCTAGAGACTTGAAACTTGGCCAGAAGGTAGTACAAAAATCGAGGAGAGGTTCAGAGAGTATGACCCCGATTGGCCCATAGGTGGCGCTATAGTGCCAAAAACCAAAAAAAATCACGGTTTTGCTTAAATCTCCTTAACCCTTTGTCACAGACTCAAGTGTCTTATATCACTGTAATCCTTGTCTCAAGACGGACAAAATGTATATCTTCAATTTCATTTCCGGTATGCAAATTTTTCCGCCATTTTGAATTTTGTCTAAAACCTACTTTTGCAAACTAGTAGAGGGTTTTTTTGGCCAATCGGAACCAAACCAGTGCAGAAATGTTCTCTGGAGTCTGATTATCAGTAATTATCGAAAAAAAGTTGAAATTTCGATCCACGGTTGCTAAGGGGCGTCAAAACGTTCGCAGGAGGCGGAGCCAGTTTACTAAAATGGTTATAACTCATGAACGAAATTAGATATTTTCACCAAACTCGGAACACATGTGTATGAGTTCAATCTGGGGTCACAGTAAAAAAATCGCGACGATTGAACACTAGGTGGCGTTATAACATGAAAAAAACATGAAAAGGGCTATAACCACCTGACCGTTAGTCCAATTGACTTGAAAATTGGTATGCAGTCTCATGGTCCAGGGTGCCATGTATATCTATGATGACATTGGCGTATCTCGGAAAACATGGCCGCCATCGGCCAATGAAGTTGAGCACCTATTAGACAAGGTTAACGGAGGCCGATCGGAACAAAACTCGATGGGCATGTTCAACTCATGGCCCTAGAGGTATGTAAGATTTTTGAAAGAAATCGGCCACTAGTTGGCGCTAACGAGTTTTATGGCTCTGTAATCACGTGGTGTTAAACTTATTGTCACATTATGCATATCATTTGATAGATCTGCTCATGCTGAACAACTTTGCCTCAAGAACCACTACTGTCAATCAAACTGTTCATTAAATATTCGCAAACATGTTAAAAACCTACTTTTGCGAACTAGTCCCTGGTTTTTTGCCCGATCAGAACCAGACCAGTCTAGGGTAATTCTCTGGACTCTCTAGATCAATAATTATCGAAAAAAAGTTGAACTTTTGCATTTGGATGGCTGTAATAGGGTCATTTAGAAAATGGGCGTGGCAAAATACACTAAAAAGCCTATAAATCCTAAATGAAAACTCAGAACTTCACAAAAATTGATGAGCATATGTGACATAACATGCTAAAGAAGCATGGACATTTTTATGGAGATCGGAGCATAGGTGGCGCTATAACTGTTAAAATGCTTTAAAGCCATATATTTCCTATGGTAAATTGCCTGTATTTGCTGTAAATGGTGTCTTCTATCTATTATCGTATAATGTTCATATCATAATGTTCAAAACCAGTGCAGCACAATTCTCTGAACTCTCTAGATCAATAATTATCAGAAAAAAAGTTTAACTTCTTCAAAAGGTGATTTTATATGAATATAATGACATATTAAGCCAATAAGTGGTATTTTACTGCCCCCTGCTGTCATTTCATCATACTACTCCCTAATATTGTTATAAAATTCATATTTAGACTTTATAAAATCATTATTTTAACATTTACAATCACATTTTGTCAAAACTCATCTATTGAGTATTACTACTGACAATTGTGTTACACTGAGATATGGAAATGGACGAAAGTAAGTGAATGAAATGAAACGAAAGTATAACGGCATTTAAGCCACGCCCCCGAATACAAATTCATTCATAACTCGAAAACGGAAAGTCGTTGCGCGCTCAAATTTTGATGGTGAGGACCTCTCCGGGCTCTTGATCGAAACGTGTCGTCGCGGGCCTCGGGAGCGCGCCCCCCGCGCATCGCCAGCCCGCGGGACCCCCGATTTTGAACGGCCATTACTGCCGACCCAGACCACCCCGAACATTGTGTAAGAGCTCGTTGGAAAGGGCACGTCCTTGGCTAGCTTCGATTCAAATGTGGTGTTATCTGCCCTGGGCATTCCAGAGATAATAGCCCGAACAGATATGCCTTATAACAGTCATAACTCCCAGCCCCAATCGCCCAAAAACACCTTGATGGTCTCATTCAACAGGGCTCCTCAAGCACTATCTATGCTCTGAGTTTCAGAATTTTTCGCCTTTTGGTTCCTGAGATATAAGTAAAAAAACTAATTCCCATTCATTCATTCAAACACCTCAACTGTAAAATGTAAGCTATAATACCACTGTTGTCCACTAGAGGGAGCAGCAGGATTACGCATGATCTTTTAATTCGCTTCAGTATTGGGAAATAAACAAATGCTTTAAGAAGCAATCTTTTTTATTATGATGTTTTTTTTTATTATGATATTTGTATATATTTTATTTTTTTATTATGATTATGAACGGTTTGATTGACATTAGTGATTCTTGAGGCAAAGTTGTTCAAGATGAGGAGATGAAGATATTTTCACAATATCACATCCTAAAAACATTGAAAACATATTTGTCTTTGTGTGTGTGTGTGTGTGTGTGTGTGTGTGTGTGTGTGTGTGTGTGTGTGTGGATGTGTTTGTGTTTGTGTGTGTGTCTGTGTGTGTAAGCATGCTTAATGGAAAGAACATGGAGAAACTGCTTTGTTTTACTGGTGGATAAAAAAGTCTTTCAAATGAAAGTGAGTCAATTAGTGGTCTTCTACTGCCCTCTGCAGGACATTCTACTTAATAAAATATTTTCATCTGTGCTTTTGCATTAGTTTTTGGACTATATCAAATTACTTGCATGAAAATCACCTATTATAACACAGTCATGTTTTGTCAAAGTTTATCACTTCATTTGTACTGAGCTCTCAGTTTGAACAATTCTGCCTCTCAGTGATTAATTTGAAATCTGAAAATGGTGTTATACAGAGGAGATTTGCAATTATCATTTTGTTACCTATCTTTTATTTTAAATATCTCCATCTACAACAAAATGTGTGTGCATGTGTGTGTTCAAGCATGGTTAGTGTATTAAGTATTATTGTTTAAGTATTATTGTTTTCATTTACATTTTAACCACCAGATGAAGAACACTCATTGGTTCATTCTGCTCACTAAAATATTATATTTCATTTTTTTTCCATTTGAAATATTATTTAAACTTAATAAAATCATTAAAATAACATTTCAAATCATATTTTGTCTGTTTATAAATCCCACAGACTCACATTGGCTGCAATACTAATGTTTTTGTAAAACACAGACCTGATAGTCTAATCTGTGTGTATTGTGCATATATTATTGATATTATTACTATTGCAAATCATGTTATTGTAACTCATATCTTAATAGAATATTATTTGTAATTTTAATTCTTTATTTCTTAATTGTTTTTTTATGATTACTACAGATATTATCACCAAAGATATCAACTACACCTTCACTTTTAGTATTGACACGCTGCACACACAGCACAATCACACACTCACTAATGCATTCAAATAAATGTAATCTTACTGTGCTACTTTATTTGTACATGATTAGAATGAACAGAAATCTAAGAATATTTTTCTTCTTTTGTTAAAGCCATTTCAGACTCCAAGTAAGCATTATATTACTAATCATCTATTTTAAAGGTGCCATACAATTGAAAACTGTATTTATCTTGGCATAGTTGAATGATAAGAGTTCTGGACATGGAACTGACATACCGTGAGCCTCAAACACCATTGTTTCCTCCTTCATGTGTAAATCTCCTGTTTGCAAAAGACCGCTGAAAAATGAGTGAATCCCACCATAACACCGACTGTGACGTTGGAGTCAGGATCATTAATATTTATACCCCCCAAATTTGCATTTTCCAGTCCATGTTCTAGGCCAGGCAGTGTTAATGTGGACCTGCACAGCCGAATCATCAGAAGATCTGCAGGTATTGTGAAGAAGCAAGCAAGGACAATAGTGAAAATGGCAGATCATGGATATAAATGTTATGTCTGAGGCTGTGCTGTGGATTTGAGAACTTTTCATTCCCTTCCCACAAAACTGTCAACAGGCATGGTTGATGTTTACAACAGGATACCTCACCATTTTAATTCAAAGCTGTTAGTTTGCTCTTAACGGAGGCCGATCAGAACGAAACTCGATGGGCATGTTCGACTCGTGGCCCTAGAGGTCTGTAAGAATTTTGAAAAATCAGCCACTAGTTGATGCTAACAGGTTTTACGGCTATGTAATCATGTGATGCATATCATTTGATAGATCTCCTCATACTGAACAACTTTGCCTCAAGAACTACTGCTGTCAATCAATTTGTTCATTAAATACTTGCGATTATGTTAAAAACCTACTTTTGCGAACTAGTCCTAGGTTTTTCGCCCGATCGGAAATATACCAGTGCAGTACAATTCTCTGGAAGCTCTAGATTATTAATTATATAAAAAACTTTAACTTTATCCATTGGGTAGCCATAACAGGATCATTTAGAAAATGGGTATGGCAAAAAACACTCAAAAGCCTGTAAATCCTAAACAAAAACTCAGACAACTCACTAAACTGCCTTATGTGCTTAAAGACCCTAAATGCTTGAACCCCGCTAAATGCTGCTTGCAGCTTTAATTCTTCTTGAATTTTGCCACGCACCATTTTCATATAAATGTGATTTTCATATTCAAACGCTGACAGCCTGAACTTAAACTTCAAACTTACAGCTACGAACTGCGTCTGGTTCTCTTACGAGAGTACTCTCGTGTTGCATAAGCTAGCTTGCGCTACGGGTAAAGTCATCTTTTCTCGAGGAGATATTGAAGCTATTATAAGTTGCTGTATACTGTAATACACTAAGTGATTATTAATGTGCCTGATAAGAGTTGATTCTGAACAAATACAAAACATAGCCTACAGAGTTTCTTAACTCTGCGACATACATAACCTAGTCTAGTTATTTTTATTTTTATTATTATCACAAGTTTTTTGTTATAGGCCTACAAGTTTTAACAGGCCTTAGATGCACTGTCCAGGACAGGTGAAATAGGTGATGCATTGTCAGGGTTGATGTATTAGGAGTGCATGTCTGGTTTAGCCATTTTTAAAACATTTAATATAGTCTAACAGTTATTTGTGTGTCCTTTCGCATTTCAGATGATGACCATCCTATTATTGAAGATGTAGCACAGGTATTACCACCAGCTGCAGTTCAAGATGATGATGAAGATGAAATTCAAGAGTTTGTATGTACTTGCAAACACAATGAATGACGGTTATCCATGTTCAACACGTTTTAAACAAGAGGAGCTGCAGATGATTCGTTGCTGTTACCTGGAAATGACAAAGGAAGAGCTAGATATTGCCATTTTAGCCAAACTCTCGTGTGGAATGCATCTCTCCCAGCTGACATCCTGTTCGCGAAAAAAAGAGCAGATATCTCGAAAGTCCCAAAGAACTGATTTCTTTCACCATGGCAAGAAAATATGCAGGGATACATTCAAATATCTTCACACCATTGGACAGGACAAGCTAAATGTTCTTAAGCATTACAAGGAGCACGGTGTTACTCCGCGCATCCATGGCAACAAAAAGCGCCAGCCTCCTAATGCACTTAAGAAAGATGACAATATGTACGTTGCGCATTTCATTTTTAACTATGCAGAAACTCATGCCATTCATCTTCCTGGGAGGGTACCAGGCTTTTGGAGAAGTGATTTGAAACTGCTCCCAACTAACTGCACAAAGGCAATGGTGTACTCCGATTACTGTGTGGCAGTTGCTGCGACAAACCGGCGTGTGGTCTCAGTTGTTACATTTCGTCGCATCTGGCGGGAGGTTGCACCATTTATTGTCACAATGCGGCCAGCAACTGACTTATGTTGGACATGCCAAAAGTATCAAAAAAATATCAGTGAGGCTGCCAATAGATCTGATGCAGAGAAGGCAGAGCTGCATCGTCTGGCCACAGATCACTTAGAGAAAGCTAGAATAGAACGTTCATACTATCAGCAACTTTGTAAGGATTCAAAAGCAAACTTGCCTGCTGAGTTAGAGTTAGGTCCACACATTCCTTGTAGCTTTGAGGGGATGACACATTATAGCATGGACTTTGCACAACAGATTCACTACCCCAGCAATCCCCTACAACCAGGTCCAATGTATTTTAAAACACCGCGTAAATGTGCCGTTTTTGGTGTAGCATGTGAGGCCTTGCCAAAACAAGTCACTTTCCTGTTGGACGAATCCATACAGACTGGGAAAGGTAGCAACTGTGTTATTAGCCTTTTGCACCATTTCCTTGAGAACTACGGATTGGGTGAAATGCACATGCATCTCCATGCAGATAACTGTGCGGGGCAAAATAAGAATTCTTTTGTGATGTGGTATATTTTGTGGCGTGTCTTGACAGGTCGCCATGTGTCAGTCACAATGAGCTTCCTTCTAACTGGTCACACAAAGTTTTCCTGTGACTGGTGCTTTGGACTCTTTAAAAGAAACTTGAGAAGAAATAAGGTTGACTGTTTAGATGATATTGCCCAAGTAGTTGAAAGATCAAGTCCATCTGGGGTCAATGTACCCTGTCTTTGCGGTAAAGAGGATGGTACTGTTCTTGTACCAATGTATGAATGGAGCACATTCTTGGGTACATATTTCAGAAAATTAGACAGCATTAAAAGCTATCATCATTTCTCATTCAGTAAGGGCTCCACACTTGTCACAATGAAAAAATTCCTAAACAGTGATGAAGTTTCCCAAGACTTGGGCAAAAATGACATAAACTTGGATCCTCTTGCTCTTGACCCAAATGCATTGCCTTGTCAACTCCATCCAAAGGGCCTTGATGCTAAAAGGCAACAGTATCTTTACAATGAAATAAGGGAATTTGTGAGTGAGGACAAACAGAACTTGGTTTGTCCCCTCCCTCAGGCTGTAAATAATAGTGAACTGTAGGTGTCTGAACTTGCAAGTCTTTTGCAGTTGTAATATATGTATAATGGTGTGTGTCATATTTAAAGTGTAAATTCTACAATAATATGTATAGATATTAATTATTTGTATAGACTTCAACACTAAATGTTTTTTTTTTTTTTTTATAAGAAAAAATCCAAGGCACTTGAGTTTTTAGAAAAAGTATGTAACTTATAATAACACTCTTTTACAAACAGAAAATGAGTTAAAAAGTGAATATATTGAACTTCATAAACAGATTGTTCGTAAGTGTTGTGTGTTCCTTGGGGTCAAAGTGACCAATTTGTATCTTTTACAACATGTACAGTCACTAAATTAATTCTTTTACCACAGTAAAATGACTTTTACTTGTGATGCCTGACTGTTGTGCATTTATTTTCATTGTCTCTTTAACCCTGTAAACTCCCAGTCCCCTTTTTGAGAATAGACGTGAAAGTGCATTATCCAAACTTAAAAGGTTGTAATTCAAGTATGATTTTTGAATTTTATTTTAGATTATTAAGGAAGTGAAAGCACTTTATAAAATGAAAGTATGAAAATGTTTTGGAAGTTTAAATTTATGACAAATCAAATGTACTGTACTAAATATTTATTTTATATAACCAAATTAATTAATTAATATAACATACATATATTAATTCATATAAAAATAAAAGCCATAGGCTATATCTAACCAAGGTATGTTCCAAATTTGAAGTTGATGTCACAAAAATTTAAGTTCCTATGAGATTTTGTTTAGGCGCTGTACCAAAAATATCTACCGGGTGTCACACACATTCCATTGAATTTTGTTTGATGCATTCTCCTTTAACAAATTAATACATTTTGTCCAAATATCACTTATATCACAAGATATGGAACATTGAGACATTTCTGATGATATGTGATTTGTTAAGATTAGAAAAGGTTACAGAAAGATACATTTTGTAATATGAAAACTGACAGGAGAGGAACCAATAGGAGAGGAAACCACTAAAAGAATTTAGAGTACCGTTTCCATGGTAACACAATGTCCAATTCCAAAACGGTTTTCACAGTATGAATGTTTAGTTTGTAAGCTTTCAAATGATACCTAATTTATGATAATTACTAAAATGTGTGATATGAAGAAAAAGGCAATAAAAAAAAGAGTGCCAAGCGTCCCGACGGTGACAGTTAATTAAACCTGTTTTTCTCAAAATTCTGTTCCAGAAAATCATAGCGATCGGCCGACTTCAGATAAACATAACTTTTGCTACCAACAAGCTATGATAAAAATAAAAACAGATTTGGAAAGGGCTTGATACCAGCTTCCATATGATATCAAAACCTGTAATAGGTCAAATTTCACCATGTGGTGGGTTTTCCCAGATCGCAACACATATTCTTGCTTTCTTTCCCTTTCTCCTCTCTCCTCTTGTCTCTCTGTGTCCTTTTTTTTTTTTTTTTTTTTTTTTTTTGTTGCTTGTCCTCCTGCCATACTGTCTGCAATGCAATTATTTTAGAACTGTTAAGATTTTGTAGGATAAATGGATACATATCTAGCCCTATAAACCTATTTTCACCCTCAATTTATGTGTAACTTCTGTGCTAAAGTGCTGTGCTCTTTTAAAATATTTTTGCTGTAAGGATTTTGAATTTCATTTGAAATTTTTAAACAAATTATTCCAGTAAAAGATTGCAGGAGATACAGAAACAATATCTTCAAGATAAAGGTGTCTAACTTTATTATTTCTATCTTTGTTTTCTGAAAAACATTTGACCTATTGGAGTTTCTATTGGTTCAGGAGAAGTATTGTAGTGGAAGGGTAAATGCAATTTTTAAAAAGCATCTGATTCCTGATGTATGGCTCCCATATGGCAAACTCTTTAGGGTTAACTGGCATTTTGTTTTCTGAAAGAAATTCTGAGCAAGTTATTAATAAACCTTGGTTGTTAAATAGCTGACGTACTAAAACGAAACCTTTGTTAAACCGTCTTTCGTCTTTGGTACACAAATGACGATTTTTTTTAATGAAATCTGAGAGCTTTCTGTCTCTCCATTGACAGTCTTCGCAACCTTTTGATTTGTTAAATATAAACTTAAAACAATAGACAGTATATAAAATGGACACAAAGTGAAGTCAATTAGAAGCACTCACTTCCTGATGGCTGAGCGTACTGCGCAGACTCAAACTGAGCTTGACGACGTAGATGTGACGTGAGCAACCCGTCTGTCTTCTAGTAGCTGTGCCAAGAGAAATCTGAATCATTCCCTTCCGAAACTTGCAGAGACGGAGAGTGTGAGTAGGAGCTGTCCATGAGCAGGAGGAACTTTTGCTAAGTATTCTTTGCTAAGTACACTCCCCCAGGAGACAAACAGATCATAACATAAAACAAACAAATCACAAATACATGAATATGTAACAGTTAGCCTTTTTTTTTTTTTTTTTTTTTTACAAAAATTGCTTCTACGGGGCCACAACGTAAGCTACAAGGTACTGGAGCATTTTTTTTTTTACATTTTCGTGTTTCTTTAGAAATAAATAATGGACAAATAGAGTCTTTAAACGCCTCAGATGTAAAGTTATTCGCTGTCAAAGTGATGCCAAAATGAATGGGAGTCAATGGAATGCTAACAGCAGGTGATGGTCCGCTAGCCAATGGCGGCGCCCGGGGAAGCTTCAATATTTTATGAAACAGTGTCCCCCTGCTTAAAACTCACTTTTGAATGTCAAATCCTCGAGTCAAGCCTCTAAGTTCTTCTCATGATAAAGAGGACAAGGTTTGTGGTGCTCGTGCTTATAATCCGCTTCCCGCTCTCTGTTCCAGGCTGCTGTAACAGTTTTATGTTTCTATGACTAATAG
The DNA here is from genome assembly GCF_951802725.1 of Rutilus rutilus. NCBI lineage: Eukaryota > Metazoa > Chordata > Actinopteri > Cypriniformes > Leuciscidae > Rutilus > Rutilus rutilus. The sequence goes on along the minus strand of NC_140222.1, from coordinate 8,844,144 downwards.
CAAAGTTTACAGTTATAGTGGGCAGATGAAGAACAAATGTTATATAATGCATGTACCCGTGATGACTTAATACTAGTCTTTTATTGCATTAAAAAGATTCAAAAGTGTATACAAGTAGCTAAAATCACTGAGTGCAAAGCTAATTTAACTCGATAAATTCACGTTGGATGAATGGAATTACCCAGTTATGACTGAAGGAAATGTGATTGCGACCACAAATAATGAAAAGTTAGAGATTATGGCAAAGGCTTTTGTTAATATAGCCTATACAAAAGAAAATTGAAATATAGAAAGAAAATATAATAGAAAAAAATGTAAATAGAAAGAACAAAAGCACAGTATAAGGATGTAATATATGCAGGAAAGTTAATGGAGATGAGGAGCAAGATGCTCTTTTAAACATGGGAGAGTTACAGAAAGCATTGAAAAGCACAGGGGAAACGGCTCCAGGAAAAGATGACGTGCATGTATTGTAGTATGTGAAAACGCCTTTCAAAACTGGAAAGTCTGGATACTGTTATATAACAAGTTGTGGAAGGTGGGAAGGCTTCCACAAAGCTGGAAAGAGCCAGTAATTATTTCGTTAAAAAAGATGCTGGTCACCCTTTATAATATAGACCAGTTCCATCAACATTGCTTATATGTAAGGTAATGGAACGCAGGATATATGAAAAATTAACACATTTTTTGGAGGGTAGATTAAGCTACTTGGAGAATAAAATGGCTAGATGTCAAAGCGGATTTAGAAAAGGAAGAAACACAATATGGATCCTGTGATAAGTTTGGAGGAGGAAATAAGGAAAGCGCAACCCTGGAAGATTGAGTGGACTTAGCCAAAATTTTTAATGTTTACAACTCTCATGCCCCTCCCCCACTATCAACTAATACCCTCCCATCGAGTTCGTGAGGGTCAGTGAACGCGCCCGTCTCATCAGCATCGATCAACACCATGGAGTACTCATAAAGTAAATGGTTGATAAAGCACAATTACCTGTCGAGAAGAAATGTTGCAAGCTCTGAACTCCTAGCTCTTGAGGTTAACTGAGGAATTGGATTCTTTTCCGCCATCACTCTTCATTACTGCGCGAACTTCAGGCGTGTGCATGTGATTGTAACGTGCGTGAGGGGGGAGCGGGATCTGTGGCGTGTGCACGACCTGTGATTGACAGTTAGATCTCACACCCCCCTGCGCTGATTGGACCTGATGAAGCGGGAGCGGTGTATTTTTGCAAAACAAATAACACGCTGCAGGTGGAGTTAGAAGCTCGGGGTTTTTTTTCTAAAACCACCTTATTTATGTTGTTCTGTCGGATTATAGTGTCGATTTCACTGAATATGATCAAATTGTTGCCGACGGCAGCTTTAATAAATAAAAATCTTATGAACATCTCAGTAACTGCCCAGGCCTGAGTCATCTGAAACTGGAAATTTACACTGATCCCACATGATTCACTCCGGCAGAGGCCTTACCAGGGTCTCTACGGTGCTGCCCATCCCAGTCCAGCAACACTACCAGGATCTCCTCAGCTCAATAAAAGTCTACAGATTTATTTCATTTATTTTTTAATCTGTTTAATGTATACTGTTTATTTAACTCTTATTTAGTTTTTCTTATCTTAAACGTAAAATACAGAAAATACTCAGAATCTGAAAAATTATTTCTTTTCCCAAAATCCTAAAAACAAATTAGCATAATTAGAAGCAAAACATTCACCCATTGCTGTAGCCTACCTTTAATTTGTTTATTGAATTGATCTTGAAACAGAAAGAAGTTGTTATTCAATGTCCATTCTGTTATTGTAAAATAATAGGCTATATGCCGGCGGCTTTTTATAAATAGAGATCTGATCTAAATAATGTACAACTATTCGATATCCATAGTCACTAAAACATGAATCTGTAGTTTCCATCAATACACGAGTTGTATCTTGATTAAAAGAAGGAAGTTCACTGACCATTGCGTGGTTTAATACAATAATCCAGTTCTGTGACAGATTCCCGCTAAATCTCCCTGGTGGATTTTCAAAACTTGTATCTATATTGGGAACATTTAATATGGAGGAATATAAGGGTATTTATAAAAATAAAATAAAATCACACTCATTTTGTGAAATCCATCCCTCAATTTTAGCATGTAGGTCTAATAAAATATAAGTCGGTTCGTTTTTAATTCTTTCTACTGGTTTAAATGACCGGAGCTGGTTCTCACTGTCATGATTCTGCACTCGTGTCCTTGATTTTCTTTAGTCTTGAGGCAGAATCATGACAGACCCGTGTTTTATGTGCAAACACATGGCGGGATGTGCCATGCTGGGCCTTTTGCTGGGCCATGTGCTTGTGTAAGCTGCTCGTCCGGGACGTGGGTTGGAGATAGACGCGTGTGACTGGGAGGGATATTTTGTTGGGGCTTTTCCCCGTAAAGTTTGGCGGCCGCCATCGATTTCCTTGAATGCGTGAACCCACGTCCGGTAGCGGGTAAGGAAGCCAGCAGTACACTCTCATTTTTAAGGTTATTGATGTGTGTCTTGGTAGTGCTATGTTCGCTGGGGAGGCCTTACTTATGTGTGTGATTACCGGTCCCCCAGCGCCATTTGTGTGTAAAGTGAGTGCGTGTGCGTAAGGGGGTAGGAGAGCAGGTTACCTCCCATATGACTCTTATACTGTACAGCTATTGACGACGTCTATGTATTTAGCGTGAGTGGTATTGATGGTATGTCCTGATATTTGGTGTGTATTTATTGGTGTGGTATTTAAGTGATTTATACGACTTTATATGAGGTTTGCAGTGCAATGAAATTATGCGTGTTATGGGTGATCACATGAATTGATTTAATGCATGTATTTAACAACCTTGGTAACCTCGTGCTGAATATATTGTCCTGTTTGATTGATGCTTTATTTCTCTTTAAGCTTATTGATTAAATGTTATCATTAATTACAAATACATGATTATAATCGTACCTGTCATTGCATCAACCTGCTATCCCCCCCTGGGTTTTACTATTATGCTTGTCCAAAAATAAAATTGTTATATTTATATCTAAGAAATTGTGTACTTGAGTGTTTTCCTTGGTTGTTGAGCCACAGAAAATCATTGGTCCAGTAGAGAACCTGTAGTTCACTCTATTCTATTGGGGTGGTTACACTTGTGTTGTCTCGTTCTCTTGCCCCGCCCCCTTGTTATCCTCGTTTTGTCATTATTGCTTCACCTGTGTCACCTGTTTCCCTCATTAGTTTCTCCCTATTTAATCCCCTTGTGTTTGCTGTCCTGTGCCGGTTCATTGTCATTCATTGTATGAAACAAGCTGTGAGTAACCTGTTGAAAGTCTTGTCTAGTGAGAAGAGTTTGATCCTGTTTTAGCTGTTAGTTTATTGTCTGAGTCCTAGTCTTGTCTGTCTAATATCTATTCTGTCTTGTTTTGCCCCCTCGTGGGTTTTGTTTTCCCTGTTTTTTTTCTGTAATAAATGTAGTTCACTTGCATACTGTCTGCGATTGGGTTCATCCTCCAACCTCATAACACTTACAGTTCTGTAGGTTTCGCAAGACTTTAATAAACTGATCTCTTTCCCAGACCAAGACTGACTCACTTGTCCGCTCTTTTTATTTACAAGATGATCGTTATTTGAAAACCAGTCCAGTCGCCTATATTCCTCTTTTGAATGTGTCAGAAAGTCCAGCCCGGACCGGAAAACAGGCATCGGTTTCTGACGGATTTATTGTTTTTATTGCTTCCACAACACAAACAAAATCACAATAAAACAAACTAACAAATAATTAAATTATAGAAAATACAAAATAAAATGAAAAATAAATCAAAAGGGGCTTTTTAAAATAATGTATAGGCTACGTATGCAAAAGAGAAATCAATTTAAGGGCTTTCTGATTTTTAACAAATTTTTAAGATTTCCACAAGAGCTGCACATAAAAATAAAAAGGTTTGCAAAAAGGTTACATTTAAATTGGATCATTTTAGGTTTATTAGAATTTTTTATCAAATGAGGCTGCAAAGATATATTTTCACTCTATCTCATGCCATATCGTTTGACAAGCTGGTCTATAATACACATTTGATAGTTCTAAAACCATTGGAATTATTATACAAACAAGCACTTCAAATGTTTGATAAAGAACTATTTAAGCATTTTAAGAAATGACTTCTTTATAATCAACAATGTGAACATTAATGCTGCTTCCTCTATTATTACTATTAATAATTTAATTATAGGCTATACTTAGTATTATTTAACTATAGAGCTAATAACATCTGGCAAAGGGACTACCGATGGATGAAAACTAGTCTAAACTGAAAGCTAATTTGGGTACATTCATATATCTTGATTAATGTACACTGACCCTTTTCTAATGGGATATATATATATATATATATATATATATATATATATATATATATATATATATATTGTTTCACAAAGAAAACAATTATTCACACCAAAATTAAATTTTAATCTTCAAAATTCTAAATGCATGAAAATATCTTCTTTTTTTCGACCGTATCAAAATCTTTGTTCCCGTCTAATAATATTATGGTTTGGGTAATAATCGTACAAAATAAATGTTATAATGACTCTATTTGTAAAAAAAAAAAAAAAAAAAAAAAACATTTTTTTTTTATAAAAACACCAAGACTTTGGAGTTCAAAGTGTTAACAAATTTCCATTATAATCCAAGAAATGGATTTAGCAATGTGATGGCAAAAAAGAAGAAGGACATTTTTAGCAGAGTTGCTACTTCCAGCAGACTGATGCAATATTTCCAGCTGTGCTCTCCCTGATATTGTTCAATGTTCATGCAACAAATGTGAGTAATTATGAGAATATTGTTTAATCAACACTTTGTAGCTGTTGTTGTGAATGTCAGATGTTTGGCAAATGTTTGAAATATGCAAATGACGATCGCGGATAGACGCTAATCCTGTTAGCCGCGTTATATCACGTTGAATTAGCCTAACATTGTCACGGTTCATAGATCCAATGTCTCTCTCTCGTCCCGTGCTTTGTTTGTTTACATGTGTGTGAGCGCGTGAGTGGGTGTGTCCGGCTTGTTATCACTGATCAGCGATCCAGCTGCAATCACTCATCATCAGCTGCAGCCCATCTCATCACAATATATAAACTCACCACTTTCTCATCTCCCCTGTCAGATCGTTGTATGAAGTCCTTGTGTTGTGTCTGATCCCGTTCCCGTTCCCCGTCTCCGTCCTGTGTTCCGGTCTCCGTCTTGTGGATTCGTTTGATGTCAGGATTTTGTCGGCACTTCAGAGCACCCTGCACTTCTGTCTTCACCGTGTCTGGCCATCGAAGTCCCTGCGCCACAGCCTGCATCATCTCGGACTTTCATCATCATCATCATCATCATCATTACTTCATTCTAAATAAAAGAGTTTTACTTGCACATTGTTTCCTCGTTTCTGTCGTAACAAACATGTGCTGTTGCAGCTATTATATGTTGCGTCATGCTGTCTTATTATTTAATGTTTATTTATTAGCTGACAGTTGAGTATTCATTTGTGATCACTGTGTCAGTTAGTGATACGTTGTGTAGGCTTGATATAGGCTATTCCTCTACAGAACACAACTTGATTACTCAACATAACTTGCCATAAATCCTTACCATCGTGATTGTAAATGTTTGTCACTTACTGGCTGACAAGTGCTATTAAAGAGAAGTTTGAAAAGGATTGGCTACTTATTCCGTGCCTAATTCTCGAAATCACTTGTCCATCATTGTCCACCTTTAGAACTGTAGCCTAACTTAAAGTTCGCGATAACCCACAACAGAAAGATTATATTGCTTCTTTTTGAGGCAAAAATATTGTCAATTTCATATGTGCATTTTTTGTAGAAGGAATTCGACGTTGGATTGGATGGCATTAATGTTTACTTGGGCTTAAATATGTGATGATCTCATCGTAAGAGCGGGTCGCTGCTTCAGTAGACTTTTAATCGAGACTCCGTTGAAATTTAAAAAAATCCAGTCTGGAAATCTTTAGCTGTAGGGTGTAGCCTATTGGCGCATAAGTCTGACCTTTAGATAATCTGCGTATCGGTAGATTGACTTTCACTTTTGAAATATTTATCACTTGCTCGACTCCTGGTGGATCTGCCTCTTCCTCGTCTCGTCTTCCACTTTCTTGTCTTCTGGATCTCTGATAAGTTCTGGACTTGTTTTCTAAAAAAAAAAAATCACTTCTGGCCTGGGGAAAATCTAAGCTGTTGATTGTTCTTCGTCGCTATTAGGTAAATGAAAAAACACCGATCTCTTCGTCAGTCTTTACGGTTTCTTTGAGATCATTTAATGGGGTACAACGAGCCTAAACGCGCCGCGGGGGAAAGGCGCTTTTGATTTGATTTTCCTCTGAACTTCTAAATGCATAAAAACGTCCAAAACATCCGCTTTTCAAAAGACACGAATAATTTGACTGATCCTTGATGCAATACTGCGCTATTTTGATATTGGCTATAGGCTACTGTTTGATGTTTATTATTATTATTATTATTATTATTATTATTTAGTAGCCTAGATTTGACCCATTGAATCTGAGATGACATGTATGAATCTGCATGGCATGTGTAAGGATATTAAACAATCAATTTCAATGATGTAAAAAAAAAGAAAAAAAAAAAAGATGAAAAGTCCATGAAAAAAATGGTGTTATGTCTGGTCACAATTGTGACCGGTAGTAGAACACAGGGAGTCTAGGTCTATTGTGTTTAATGAATTTAAAAAATAATTAAATACTCAGTTAAATAGTTGAAATTAGTGTTTTATTCCATTAACCATGAAGTAAACATTGTGTGGCTCAGTTTCATAAAGGAAAAATAGCATTCCTATGCAGCAGTACGGCACAAATAATCAAATAAAATGATGACAAAATGACAAAAATTATAATAAATTGGAAGATATTTATTATAAACTTCAAAATAAACTGAAATAATAAATAACACAATAAATAAGTACAAACAGACAGACAGATAGATAGACAGATGTCTATGACACAATGAATTTAATATTTTTTGTGAAATTAGCTTTTTGATTTGAACTTAAGTTGACTCTCAAAAGTTTGTGATTTAGCCTGAATGGAAATGAACTGTTTTGAGCTATATTGTACATTTAATAGACTGTATGCTGCTATCAGAGCAACAAATACTGGCATTAGCTAAATTATTTCTCATTGAACATAGCCACATGCTTCATATTATGAGTGCAGTTATTCACAACCTAACCAAAAGCTCTACGGCTCTAATACTAATGACCAAAACTTCACCATATCAGAAACTCTTTCAAATGTCAAACATAAGAGTTTCCCTTTACTCAAAAACACATAAAATAACACTTAATTTTAATATTTACTCTCCATTTCCAGCCATATGCAAAGCATGCTGGGAACTAACAATAAATAAAACCGCATAATTGAGCTAATTCTCTTAAAATAAATAGGTAGCCTTTTTCCTTAATTTTATCAGCTTAATTGGTTCCTCAATTCAAGCCTCAAAACTGGTAAGTTTCCTTACATTTTTAGGAAAACGTATCTCTTGGTTTTATTAGTGAAATATTCTCAATATTTTCTATACAACACTGAACCACAATTTTCTTAATAAAATATACACACTGTTTTTAGTTGTTACCTTAATTTTTTTAATGAAAATTACAAGACTCTTGATTCATTAGATAGATAGATAGATAGATAGATAGATAGATAGGTAGATAGATAGATAGATAGATGACATAGACTCCCTGTTATACCACCAGTAATTGTGACCTTCATTTATCTGCAGTCTGCCAACACAATAAACCATGAATTGATATAATTTCAATATGTATGTATAGATAATCATTTCATAATGATGTGTGCAAATTTAAAAAAAAAATAGCTGTCATTTCTGAGCTTTGATAATCATTGTGTTAAGGCAATCCTCCGGAGCATACCCAATAATGTTAGACCTTCCCAGAACTCATGTGGACATCTTAAATTTGCCTTATAAATGAACATGTCCTTCATATGCTTTTTAATATCACACTAAAATATGCAAGGAAAAACTGCGGTCACAACTGTGAAGTGGGATTAAATGAGTTAAGTGGCAAATGAGAATCGATAAAATTGTTGAATATATTTTGAGACAGAGGTCTCAATTATTTTCATGTTTTGTTCAAGGTCAGTTTGACAGTTCAACAGTTTTTCAATAACGGAAGAATATGTAAAACTATGGTATTTGGGGTAAAAAGCACATCTGCTGTCAGGCTATTCAGAGAGTATACATCATATATTAAGTTGGGTGTCCACCTTAGAGATAATTGCCCAAGTATTTATAATGAAACAATATTTAAAATAAAAATGTAAAAATACGATATTAACAAAATATAATGTACATCTATATTAAATTATTATTGGATCTCATTCAATGCTTTAGAATCTTTCATTTTTTAAATAATTTTGTTTATGATTATTATATTAACATATTTTAGACTGTAAATTTATTGGAAAAAAATTAGTTTTTTTATCAAATATACCATAAATAGTACAAACTTTGATAAAGTGGTTGTTTTGAACAAGTATTAACTTAAACATTTATAAAAACCCTTTGAAGTAGGTTGTTGTGCGCATGCGCCACCGTGCATGCAGCCGGTCGCAGTTGCCCAGTTGTTTGTTGCCTTATTTATTCATTTTAAACTTTATTTTAAACTTTATTTTAAATGCACATGTGTGATTTGCGGTCTACAAGTAATTTGAACTTGACTTTCTCTCATCATGGAATGTGAGAGAGTTTTGGAAAACCATGGAATTGTTGTGCAGCAACTTCATGGCCGCCTTGTTTACAATCGGATACAGCTGATCGCGCTGAAGTCAACCGCGGCGCCTATGCCTACAGATATCCCCAGAGAGATCTGGAAGAAGACTCACAGAGGTTGCAGAGGAGGAATGAAATTGCGAGGGAAGAGAGAGGGATTCAGACAACAGAGACTGAGGAGAATGAGATTTAAACCGTGTCTCCCCTCTCTCATCATGGGCAATGTGAGATCACTGGCGAATAAGATGAACGAGCTAACAGCGTTAGTCCGGAGTCAGAGGGAGTTTCGGGAGTGTAGTTTAATGTGCTTCACAGAGACTTGGCTGCACTCGGATATTCCTGATCACAACGTCTCCATCGACGGTTTTCAGATTGTTCGAGCTGACAGGGACCGCATCGTGAGCGGTAAGTGCAAGGGTGGGGGTCTGGCTGTTCTTGTTAACAACAGATGGTGTAACCCCGGTCACATCACGGTAAAACAACGTATATGTAGCCCGGACACTGAACTACTTTCTGTGGGACTTCGGCCATACTATTTGCCACGAGAAATTTCACATGCCATCGCCGTTGTTGTTTACATTCCGCCATCTGCAAACCCGACATCGGCGTGTAACGTTATCTACTCCGCCATAGCTGAACTACAGACTCAACACCCGAGTGCCCTTATAGTGATCTCGGGTGATTTCAATCATGTCAATATGAACACCACACTAACAAATTTTACCCAGTATGTAAGATGCCATACTAGAGAGGAGAGAACTTTGGACTTGCTGTATGCCAATGTTAAGGAGGCTTACTGCTCTTCCCCCCTCCCCCCTCTGGGTAGTTCTGACCACAATTTGGTTTATATTAATCCTTGTTATGTGCCTCTGGTGAAAAGGCAGCCGGTGACTACAAGGATGGTGAGTAGATGGTCAGAGGAGGATTATGAGACACTTCGGGGATGTTTTGAGGTGACAGACTGGAGTGCACTCTGTGAGCCACATGGAGAGGATATAGATGGGCTTACTGAGTGTATCACGGACTACATAAATTTTTGCGTAGACTGTGTTGTACCAGCGAAAACTGTACATTGTTACCCAAACAACAAACCATGGGTAACAAGGGACATCAAGGAAATCCTGAATGCCAAGAGGAGGGCGTTTAGAGACGGGAAAAAGGAGGAGATGAAGGTCATTCAGGGGGATCTGAGGGTGAAGATTAGGGAGGCTAAGGAGAAGTATAGGAGGAAGCTGGAGTATAAACTCCAGCAGAACAACATGAAGGAGGTCTGGAACGGCATGAGGAACATCACTGGCTTCAGACCGACTAGCAGCAGAGGTGTTGAGGGTAGTGTGGACAGGGCCAATGAACTTAATCTGTTTTTCAACAGATTTGATAATGTGTCTCCACTCCATCCACCTATTAACTCAGCAGCAGGCTCACCTTCAATCCAATTACTCTCCCATCCTCCTCCTCCACCTCAGTGTCCTCCTCTTTTCCCTGGGGAGATTCTTACTCCCCCATCCTCCGGCCCTCAGATAAATAGCCCTCTTCAATATAACGACTCTAGCTCTCCCTCTTCTCCACCTCTGACTTCTGGGGGTCTAACATTGGACCAGGTGAGAAGACAACTGAGGAGATTACACTCTAATAAGGCGGCTGGCCCTGATGGTGTGCGTCTTGGAGTGCTCAAAGCCTGTGCCTCCCAATTATGTGGAGTGCTTTGTCGTGTCTTCAACCTGAGCCTGAGTCTCCAAAGGGTCCCTGTGCTATGGAAAACATCTTGCCTTATTCCTGTGCCAAAGACGCCACGTCCAAGTAACTCCAGGGACTACAGACCCGTGGCACTGACTTCCCACATGATGAAGACCCTGGAGAGACTGGTCATGGACCAGCTGCGGCCCATAGTTAAATCTGTACTGGACCCACTCCAGTTTGCCTACCAGCCTCGACTGGGAGTAGAGGATGCCATCATCTTCATGCTCAATCGCATCTACGCCCACCTGGACAAGCCGGATAGCACTGTGAGGGTCATGTTTTTTTACTTCTCCAGTGCCTTCAACACCATTCGGCCGGCCTTGTTGGGTGAGAAGCTGACAGCAATGCAGGTGGATGCCCCCCTCGTGTCCTGGATTGTTGACTACCTGACTGGTAGACCACAGTATGTATGCCTTAGACACTGTGTATCAGACATCATGATCAGCAATACCGGGGCCCCGCAAGGGACGGTACTCTCTCCCTTCCTCTTCACAATTTACACTACCGACTTTAACTATCGCACAGACTCTTGCCATCTTCAGAAGTTTTCTGACGATTCTGTTGTGGTTGGCTGTATCAGTAAGGGTGATGAGACTGAGTATAGAGATATGGTGAGGGACTTTGTTACATGGTGTGATCAGAACCATCTGCAGCTCAACGTGACAAAGACCAAAGAACTTGTTGTGGATCTGAGGAGAAAAAATATACCAGTGACCCCTGTATCAATCCGGGGGGTCCCTGTCGACATTGTGGAGGATTATAAATACCTGGGAGTGCACATAGACAATAAACTGAACTGGGCCAAGAACACTCAAGCACTTTACAAGAAGGGCCAAAGCCGTCTCTATTTTTTGAGGAGGCTAAGGTCCTTTAACATTGACAGGATGATGCTGCGGATGTTTTACGAATCGGTGGTAGCTAGTGCTATCCTATATGGGGTCGCATGCTGGGGTAGCAGACTGAGGGTGGCAGATGCAAATAAACTGAATAAATTGATCCGTAAAGCTGGTAATGTGGTGGGGGTTGAGCTTGACTCCTTAACAGTGGTGTCAGAGAGGAGGATGCTGTCCAAACTGAATGTCATCTTGGAAAAATGTCTCCCATCCACTCTATGATCTGCTACTTAAATACAGGAGCACTTTTAGTGCAAGACTTATTCTTCCAAAATGTACCACGGAGCGCCACAGGAAGTCGTTTCTGCCAGTGGCCATTAAGCTTTATAATTCTTCCCTCTGAGTGTCTGGCACAGGAACCATTAGTTAGTTTTAACTTTTAAATATTTTGGTTGCTGTGCAACATTATTTGTTTAATCTGACCGGTTTTAAAATTAATGTGTAATACTTTCGTTATTATTTGTTCCCTTGTTCATTGGAACATTAGATTGAATGAATATGTTCATTATTACATATCCAAATAATGTAAATGTTTTTACAATATTTATTGTTGTTTATTATACATGTGGGCAACTGTGCAATTTGTGACAAAGAATTTCCCCGTGGGGATTAATAAAGTATTACTGAACTGAACTGAACTGAACTGATAAAAACACATTAGCTAAAGTATTTGCATCTACTGTGTGTGTGTGTCTTTTACCCCATTCCGGTTTTACCCAGTGTGTGTGGGGTAAAAAGCCCCCCTCATACATTTATATGATTTTTGATTTGATTTATGAGTTACATATGAGTTTTATGATTTATTTTAACACAAAATCAATGCCCTAGTTTTTGTATGTGTGTTTGTGAAATATATTAAGGATTCTGATTTGTATATTTCATTGTAATTTTATGTCTCGCCAGCAGCCATATCACCAAGCCGGTCTCCCACTGAAGCTAAGCAGGGCTGATCCTGGTCATTACCTGGATGGGAGATCTCCTGGGAAAACTAGGTTGCTGCTGGAAGAGGTGTTAGTGTGGCCAGCAGGGGGCGCTCACCCTGTGGTCTGTGTGGGTCCTAACGCACCAGTATAGTGAACAAGAGTTTCCTGACTCATGTGATCACTGTTATTGTCAAACACCAGATACATCCGTACTTCGGATGAGAAGTTAAACCCGAGGTGGTGATTCATTATGGCACTTCTCCTAAAAAGTAAGGGTGTAACCCCGGTGTCCTGGCCAAATTCCTTCCACTGGCCCTTGACAACAATGGCCTCCTAATAATCCCCATACATCGCTGAACTGTGGCTGCTGTTGCATCATCCAAGTAGATGCTCACACTTGTAGTGGTTGAGGAAATAAACCTATGATTGTGAAACACTTTGGGTGTACAGTAGTAGCTACACATGAAAGCTATATAAATGCCCTGTTTATTAATATTAATATATATATATATATATTATTATTATTATTATTATTATTATTATTATCTGAAGTCCATGTTTTGAAATTAGGAATACACTGTTGATTCTGATTTGTATGCTTCAGTGCCTTTTTTATATTATATTTTATCTGGGTTTTTTTTATGTTATAGATTTTTTTGGTTTATTTTAACATTATGTTTGATTTAATTATGTTTTCATTACATGAGCAACTCCCAATCCTGGTGTCCTTCCATTCAACAGAGAGGAGTCTGTTTTCTCGGATCTACTGCATACTCTTACGGGGAGAATTTCTGGACAACTTGTTTGCAGTGGTTTGTGGGAAGACCGCCCGGTTGCTCCGAATGGTCCCACAGGCCAAGATGCCCTTCTGGAGGAGGTCTCTGAACAGTGATAGGCTGGTGTAGAAAGAAACTGTGTAGAAAGCCAGTTCCCAGCATCTTCTCATCCACCAGTGCCATCACTGATTCATAACTCAGCCCCTTGCTTTGTCCATTTTGTCCTGGTGCGAGAGGAGAATTGTGAAGAGCTCCACAATGTAAATGACCTCCTCTGGAATGCTTTTTGGAGCCTTTGACAGAGCCATGAAGGCCTGTGTTGCCATGTCTTCTGCATTCCAGGTATCCTGTCTTCTTGCCCCTGATTGCAAATGCAGAGACTGTGTCACATAGACAGTGAAGGCATGTAACACAGGAAGGGCCTTGGATTTGTCAGGACTCAGAGACTTGGCTATCTCATGGGCAGGTATGTATCTGACGTTCTTGCCAGTCCCAAATGTCACCCACAACTCCTCAATGTCCAGCTCTGACACATGTGGAAAGCCACAACATCTGTGTCCACAGAGCACAGGGTAATATTTTTAAATACTTTTCTTGCAGTATCCGCCGCATGGAGTATCCGCATCTGATTCTTGCGGGTGAGATGATCGGGCTCACATGTGCAAAGAACTTGTTTGGTTGTCGACATTTCCAGAAGGTTCCTGGTCAGAAAGTAAGAGAGCTCTGTTTTATTTGTATCCACCAGAGATGGGACCAAGTCATACATATGCAAGTCTCAAGTAAGTCTCAAGTCTTAACCTTCAAGTCTCAAGTAAGTCCCAAGTATTTTTTTCTTGGGCAAGTCAAGTCAAGTCAAGTCACAGGCTATGTCAAGTCAAGTCAAGTCAAGTCCTGTAGTAGGTCAAGTCAAGTCCAAGTCAAGTCACCTTATTATTGTAATTTTACCTGCAGAATCTGATCTTAATAAAGTGAAAAGACAAGATATCAGTTACTGTCAATAAATTACAATAATTTGGATTTGCATTGTAAATACTCATGTTCAGTAAAATACATCATGGAATCAAGCAAAATTGTAACTTCATAAAATTATTTATTTTTCACTTCTGCCAACAGTGTTTAAAATGTAACAAAGTTTAATGTTGTACATAAACTGTGTTTACAAGTGTATTGTGATTGTCAAAACATTTTAGTAACTAAACTGAATTGTATTCGGTTTAGTGACAACATGTTACAATGTTTACATGGTACAATTTCTGGTAAGCTACGCTTTTTTATTATTTAAATTCAATTCAATTATTGTGATCTGACTTAATATTGACTCATTTGGATAAATATTAGGTAGGCTACACAAGATAGGCACTAATATTTCTCAAGAAAAAAACAACTCACCTAATGCTGTAAACATACAGAGAGATATAATACGTTTTTTATTATAATAACAACTTTATTTAATGATAAGTAAAAATATAATAAATATGTAATATAGTACACATATTTAGCAAAATACTTTTTCTAGCCAACTAACGTGCTATAGCACATATTATGGTCATCAAATGGCTTTCCTGAGGTAAATGTTATGTGACATAATTGTTCTCCAGCTGTTTTATTGACCCATTTGTTTGATTGATTGGTCGATATTATATATGAGGAATATACATTTCGGTAAGTTGTACTGTATCTTTCAACATTGTTCATTCGTGTTTATTTACTAGCTAGAGATGATCGGTTCACGTGCCGCGCTAGGGATCTGCGTCACATTTACAAGCGCCAAAATGGTATTTATTGTTTGAATTTCGCAATAAAAATGACAGAACCTGAGAGCTGAGATTTTTTTATATCATAACCTGCTCTTGTGTCACGATTTTTCTGTGCGTGAGAAAATGAATGAGAGCGTGTGAAAAGTCAGTGTCGCGTGTGTCTCACAGTGAATGCGTGAGAGTTGGCCGCGATGTTAATGGTGCATGTCTTGCAAAGCGCTGTTCGTCTTTTGCCATCTTGTGAATAATTCTCGAAGCCGAAAGCGATGACCCTCAGTACCCCTCCGGCTGACATGTTGATGTGATATCTGATCTAAGTGGGCGTGGTGTGCAAGGTACGAGAGGGCGCGACTGATGATAGTGTAGTGATCCAGTCATGACAACGCTATTCTCAGCCTGCGCTCCAGCTGGGTAATCAACTTTATTTTTTAAAATAATTTATATATTTTACATTCAAACTGAAAAAAATTATGTGATTAACACTCAAGTCATTCAAGTCATCGTGTCTCAAGTCAAGTCAAGTCCCGAGTCTTTAACTTCCAAGTCCGAGTCAAGTCTCAAGTATTTTATTTTTTGTCAAGTCAAGTCACAAGTCATAAAAATAGCGACTCGAGTCCAAGTCACCAAGTCACAAGTCCCCATGTCTGGTATCCACTCTCAGGAAGCCACTCCAGTTGGTTTGTAAACTTGTTTTTTCCATCTACTCTCGTTCTTGTCCCCTTTCCCCACTTCACGAGTTCACCCTTACAAATAAGTCAGATAGAATAAATGTGTATTTGGCGTGCTGTCCGAGGAGAGGGCTCCGGGCTCGGTATTTGGCCCGAACCCAGAGTACTCCCCCCGTATTCCTGGCTGTGAAAGAACAAGCCAAGAGTGAGGAGTCGGGGTGGTGGAGGGATGCTGAAAACTGTCAAGGAAGTTAGGTGAGTTGACAGAGTGAATATATATATGCTTCCTCTCATGCTGATAGGGTAGACATGGTAATTGTTTGATGAGTTGATTGATTGCTTGATTATTTGAACGTGCTCCTCCCGAACTTTGTTAATAAAACATCATTTCACGAGTTCACACTTACAAATAAGTCAGATAGAATAAATGTGTATTTGGCGTGCTGTCCGAGGAGAGGGCTCCGGGCTCGGTATTTGGCCCGAACCCAGAGTACTCCCCCCGTATTCCTGGCTGTGAAAGAACAAGCCAAGAGTGAGGAGTCGGGGTGGTGGAGGGATGCTGAAAACTGTCAAGGAAGTTAGGTGAGTTGACAGAGTGAATATATATATGCTTCCTCTCATGCTGATAGGGTAGACATGGTAATTGTTTGATGAGTTGATTGATTGCTTGATTATTTGAACGTGCTCCTCCCGAACTTTGTTAATAAAACATCATTTCACGAGTTCACACTTACAAATAAGTCAGATAGAATAAATGTGTATTTGGCGTGCTGTCCGAGGAGAGGGCTCCGGGCTCGGTATTTGGCCCGAACCCAGAGTACTCCCCCCAAAAGCTGCAAATAAATGCCGGACAGCCACCAAAATGATGTTGATGTTGATGACCCCCCCAAAAACTTGCAAAGTGCAAAGCTTAAGGTATCAGAAGTGGGAAAGGGTTAGTCGCTGGAAGGCTTCTTGTAATATCGGGAGCGGAGGAGATGACACTGCTGCGGCAGTGGACCAAACTTGCTTTCAACTTGCTTTTAAATATCCAAAACAATTTTGGACATAGAATTGAGCTCCTGCGGGAGTGGTGTAGATCAGTGGTTCCCAATTCCAGTCCTCGGGACCCCTTGCTCTGCACATTTTGTAGGTCTCTCTTATCTGACACACTCAGTTCAGTTCATGGAGTCTCTCCTAATGAGCTGATGATCTGGTTCAGGTGTGTTAAATAAGGGAGACATACAAAATGTGCAGAGCAAGGGGTCCCGAGGACTGGAATTGGGAACCACTGGTGTAGATGACACTGCTGCGGCAGTAGAGCAAGTTTGGATGGAGTAACGGAGCTCCTGCGGGAGCGGAGTAGATGACACTGCTGCGGCAGTGGACCAAACTTGCTTTTCAACTTGCTTTTAAATATCCAAAACAATTTTGGACATAGAACTGAGCTCCTGCGGGAGCGGAGTAGATGACACTGCTGCGGCAGTGGAGCAAGTTTGGATGGAGTAACGGAGCTCCTGCGGGAGCAGAGTAGCTGACACTGCTGCGGCAGTGGACCAAAGCTTGCTTTTAAATATCCAAAACAATTTTGGATATAGAACTGAGCTCCTGCGGGAGCGGAGTAGATGACACTGCTGCGGCAGTGGAGCAAGTTTGGATGGAGTAACGAAGCTCCAGAGGGAGCGGAGTCGCTAACACTGCTGCGGCAGTGGACCAAACTTGCTTTCTTAAATGTCCAAACTATTCTGGACGGAGTAACGGAGCTGGCTGCGGGAGCGGAGTAGATGACACTGCTGCGGCAGTAGAGCAAGTTTGGATGGAGTAATGGAGCTCCTGTGGGAGCGGAGTAGAAGACACTGCTGCGGAAGTGGAATAAGTTTGGACGGAGTGACGGAACTTCTGCGGGAGTGGAGTAGGTTAGCTGTAGTAGACTTGGTCGACTTGCTTTTAACTGTCCGATGAGCCAGTTGGGTGGAGAATGGGCTCTTGTTGGAAGAAGAGATGATGCTGCTGTTGTGGTGTTGGAAACAACTTGCTTTCAAACTGTGATCCGAAAGGTGAGTGGGACAGAGATCTGAGCTCCTGCTGGAGCGGAAAATAGCACTGCTGTGGCAGTAAAGCGAGTTAGGATGGGGAATGTGGCTCCTGCAGGAGTGGTGGTCTGTAGGGTTGGGTGTATGAGAAGTTGTCAAAAGAATTGATGAGGGTTCGTTGGGCTTCTTTGATATGGAAGCGATTTGAGCGGATGTTACTCGAAAGTAGGGCTGCAACTAACGATTATTTTGATAATCGATTAATCGGACGATTATTTTTCCGATTAATCGATTAATCGGATAGGTGTTTTTTTTTAATTCAATTTGATTTTTGTTTATAACTAAATAAAACCCTAAATCAGGGTATTTATGTGTAAAAGTGTACTTTAAAAAGTGCAAAAGCCACACAATGAGTTTTACTAATATAATCTTAAATTTTTACATTTTAAACCCCAAACACAAAAGTTTGTCCAGTTTTTAAACAGTAAAACTTCTTTAAATATCCAAAATATAAATAAACAAAACAAAATATTGAGTTGCGCTGCTCATATAAACTTCACATTATGAAATTAGGACACAAACATGTTTGTAATAAGATATTAAGCAGCAGATTTTGAATTCCAATGTAGAATGCGAATAAGATATTAAGCAGCAGATTTTGAATTCCAATGTAGAATGCGATCTGTTATTTCTTGATAACAGACCGCTGCGAAGTATAACACACCAGAAAAACAGAGCGTTGCTATGGACACAGGATTCTAACCGTAGAGACGGAACGGACTATTTTCTTTAGCGGAAGCAATACAATCATTTTTAAATCAAGAAACTCCTTTTTAAATCAATATTTTGTGTAAAATTATTGATTTATTTGGTGGGTAGCCATGTAATAAGCGGGATTATCCCTTACA
The DNA here is from genome assembly GCF_951802725.1 of Rutilus rutilus. Lineage (NCBI taxonomy): Eukaryota > Metazoa > Chordata > Actinopteri > Cypriniformes > Leuciscidae > Rutilus > Rutilus rutilus. The sequence goes on along the minus strand of NC_140222.1, from coordinate 8,825,659 downwards.
TAGTAGACAAATGCTATAAAAAGAGAGCGGAATGGAGGTACGCAGCTGACAACAGGCTTGATTAAAAGTACAGAAAAAATTATGTATTACTGCACAAGCATTCGCTGAAAACCACTGACTACAGTGACTAAAAAACAATATTTTACTGCTGCTGTTATTAACTGCCTTTATATTTAGTGCTTCACTTTGTAAACACCATTTAATTTAACCTATTTCTGCGGTAGCGCTATTTTAATCCATCACTTATGTTGCGAGCGAACTGATTGCGCAACCTGATGCTCGATACAAAATAGATCTAGTGTGACTGTCCCGAAGTTAGTAAACAAAGCTGTTTACACAGTAGCATTGAATTAAACTAGACTATACCATTTTCACATCTTCATAATAATGAGAATACAGTTTTTGCTTGCCGTGCTGATGTTTCTCTCCGATTACTCTCTGCCATTTCGCGTGACTGCGTTGTCATGAAAGTGACGTCATCAGTAACGCTCCCCGTGACGTGAGCAGACCAACTAATCGACAATGACATTCGTTGACAACGATTTTCATAATCGATTATTATCGATTTTATCGATTAGTTGTTGCAGCCCTACTCGAAAGCCTCCGCTGACCAGCAGCCAAGTGCTTGGATCTGCTGCTGAGAGAGAGGCCTTTTTTGGGCAGCTGTTGCTGCGCCTATGCAAAATGAATGGCTGGAAAAGTGGTCTGCCTGAATGGAGCAAAATTTGATCTGTCTTACTTTGCTTTATAAAGTAGGAGATGGTTTCATTGTCTAGCACTGATAGATCTGTGATTGTGGGGTGGACTTTTGGGTTAAAGCTGGAAGTGATGGTGAGTTCTGAGCATGTGAGGAAACTGAAAAAAGCCACTATGAACATTGCGTCCAGTGTGCGGGCAGTGTTGGTGGAGTGGTAGCCTCGGCGGAGGGTGGAGATGCAAATAGTAAGTATGTCTAACGTTATTGGTTGTCTGGCATCTGGGCGAGTAGGTTGGGTTATGAGGTTAATTGCTCATGGAAGAGATGGGTTTTTCATTTGTCTTGGAATGTTGCCAGGGATTCTGCATTCCAGATGAGGGTGGGGAGAGCATTCCACCAGCATGGAATTGTGAATGATAATGTTCTGGAAAGTGATTTTGTGTCTCTCTGTGATGGAACCACGAGACGTCCCTCGTTGATCGACCGTAGGCTTCTGGTAGGGATGTAGGCTTGTAGGAGTGAGTAAAAGTAGGAGGGAGCTGAGCCTGTGATAGATCTGTGAGCAAGCGTCAATGCCTTGAACTTGATGCGAGAGGTAGCCAGTGCAGAGAGATGAACAGAGGAGTGACGTGGGCCCTTTGGGCTCGTTGAAGACAAGACGAGCTGCAGCGTTCTGAATCATTTGTAGATGTTTAGTTGCACATGGAGGTCCAGCTAGAAGAGCATTGCAGTTCTTGATGCTGTTGAGATAGGATATGAATGAAGTGATGGCGAGCAGAGAAATTGGGAAAAGGCAGGTTGTATGGGAAGTGGAAAGACTTATAAAGCTTCCATGTGGTTAAGTAGGATTGTAGGGTGCTGGGTGAAACGGCTTGAAGAATGGAATTAAGAGAGGCGTCAAGAAGTGGTTTCAATGGGTGGTTAATGTGGATATCAGCTCTGAAGTGAGGTACTGAGGTTGGGAATGGGTCCGTGTCTGGTGCCAGCAAACTGAATTTCTGGAAAGCAAAACGTGACCCGGGAACATGTTTTGCAGTTATGATGAACTGATCGCAGGCTGCAATCCAAATGAGGCATCTTAGGAGAGGCATTACTGCAGGGGAAATGTGAGCGGCCTTGTTGATGCAATGCACGGATGCTTCGTTGTTGCAGTGTACTATGATGCTGTTAGAGGACCATTCTTTACCCCACAGGAAAGCTGCTTCCACTAAAGGATACAACTCGAACAGCGCTGAGGATGTTAATGACTGTGGTCAGTCTAACAGCTGGGCGGGCCATGTAAACTTGAACCAATGGCCTTGGTAGAATCCCCCGAAACCGATAGAGGGAGCTGCATCGGTGAACAGTTGGATATCCACAGGGAGAGAAATCAGATTTTTTATAGAAAAAGGACAGGCCATTCAATTATTTAAGGAAGGTTAGACAGAAACTAAGCTCCTGCGGGAGCCAATGGTCACATCACTGCTGCGGCAGTGGAGAACATTAGCTAGAGAAACTGAGCTCCTGCTGGAGCGTGGGGAGACATCACTGCTGCGGCAGTGAAGTCAATGTTAGCCAGAGAAACTGGACTCCAGTGGAAGCAGAAAGGACTGCTGTGACAGTGAAGAAGTTTAACCAGAGGAACCGCAGAGACGGAGCTGCTGTGGGAGCGGAGGAGATGACACTGCTGTGGCAATGTGAGAAGCAAATGGGATCCTACGGGAACGGTGGGGAAAGGTGGATATGGTGAGCTTGTAGGTTTAGAGTTTAGAGGGCAGCCTTGCAGGATTATTCCCATCTGAAGTTTAAGTGGCCGAGCGAAGAGAGTAGTTCGCGTTTAGGACAGTTCAAAATGTCTAAGAAGGTGGATGAAACCAGAAATATCCTTTGCAGTGCAGTGCAGCCTGGAAATTAACTGTATCCAAGTTAAAGCCCAGAATTCAATGGATGTGGCTAGACCCATGGTTTATCCTGGGGGACTGGAATCCAAAGCTCACCAGAAACGTGTGGGGCTGAGAGATCGATTGCTAAATTATTTTTATTTTATTTATTTTGAATGAATACATTAGAAGCCTAAATGGTTTATAACCTGATTTGATAACGCATCGATTTGATACTGTAGTTGTTGTTTGATCATCAAACAGCAAAGTACAATCTGATTTAGATGATCGTTTGTTCCTTTATCTGTTGCTGGTTCATTTATTTAGTCAAGTTCAAAATAGACTCACTTATGGTAAAAGACAAAGAGCTTTCATAGAATTTTGCGCCTTGAATTTATCCAATTGTGTTTTAAAATCACAAAGGACTTAAAACTTTGCCGTGGAAACACACTGCTTGTGTGTATTTTATCTAAAAATTTCTCTTCATTTCTATGGGTCACATTACCTGCCGATTTTGTTCGTTCTGAATCAGTATTTTTTTTTTTTTTTTTTTTTTTACAATGGTGAAGCTGTGGTTTTAAATTACTTTAAAATAAAAATACAACTGTGCTATAACGAAGTTTCGAAGCGATTTTGTAGATAAATTGCAAGACAACGTTAACGATAGGTTCTTAATGATTCTGTGTGCGTGCAATCTAATATGCGAGCTACTGTTTGTACGTGAGAGTTTAAGCCACAAGGAAGCAGCGCGTTAATGACGTCAAATAATTTGAACACAAACCATTTAAAACGTGTATTCCCCCGATCAAAATTAATATCCAGATGGCATAACTGTGCTTGAGACTCGACTGAAGCGATGCGAAATTTAACCAGGGACAAAAATGAGAAGGTTTTGAGCTGAGCACTCACGGAGTCGAGCCAGCGGGTCTAGAGTGTGAGCTGGCCGGCCGGGACTAAATCTGCGGCGCGGCTTACTGAGGGCCTGCTGCGGCGGCCTGGTCTTGGAGGAAGATCCGTTTGTTCGTGTGAAGAGGGCGGCATTGCCCGAGACGCGAGCGTGGTGCTGGGCGGGCCTTATAGTCCATTTCTCTATTGCAGGAATTATTGAATGGTCCGGTTTAGAGCAATGCGCGGATGGAGATCGCGGATGTTTCGCCCGTGGTGGTGAGGACCCGTTTGGCCTGACGCCCGCGAGATAACACCAGAGGATTGTGGCAAAGATTCCTGAAGGACGAAATATTCTTCATTGGACGGGAGTACTGGAGAGCTCATTTCAGAAATGATAGGAAGGTAGGGCGAGGCCAAATGCTGAAAACTGTCAAGGAAGTTAGGTGAGTTGACAGAGTGAATATATGCTTCCTCTCATGCTGATAGGGTAGACATGGTAATTGTTTGATGAGTTGATTGATTGCTTGATTATTTGAACGTGCTCCTCCCGAACTTTGTTAATAAAACATCATTGCTGGGACTTTAAGCTGGTAACTTCATAGCAGTGCCGATTACTGAGGTGGCACATTCAGACGGGACTAATATCACTGAGAAGCTTTGGTAATAATTACTTTACCCCACTCTCCATGTTAACAATTAAATATTAAAGAACCAAAATATTGTTCAATGATTTTTCACTTAGGCTATTTTTCTTAACTAAACAAAGAGCAGCAAGATTTTATTTTATTAAGAACATTTTATTAGTTTTAAGTTAAAAAAATAAAATAACTATCCATCATAGAAGTGTTGTGTAGTACATGTGAAGTTTTTATGTCAATGCAAATCAAATTAACCAAACTTCGAGTTTCTTTGTCTTAAAGGATTAGCCTAGTTCACTTCAGAATTAAACTTCCTGATAATTTACTCACCCCCACTTCATCCAAAATTTTCATGTCTTTTTTTCTCTAGTTGAAAAGAAATCAAGGTTTTCGAGGAAAAACATTCCAGGATTTTTCTCCATATAGTGAACTTCAGTAGGGTCCAATGGGTTGAAGGTCCAAATTGCAGGGTCTCATCTAGCCAAACCATTGGTCATTTTCTAAAAAATAATTTCTGTTTGGCCGCATCAGATGAAAGCTAATCTGGCTCAGATTCTGACAATAAGTACCCTTGTTTGTACAACATAGCTATTTACATGGGTTGAAACTCGTTGCGAGAGATTGCTCAAAACTGTGCATACTTCGAACGCCTGTGTATTCAACTCAACCCACTTTTTATTTATATAGCACCGCAAAAAATAAATAAAACAATTGTTGACCAAGGTGCTGTATTATATCAAATACCATCAACATTTAAAGGTCCCATAACATGCTTCTTTTTGTAGGCTTTGATATAGGCCTTAGTGGTCCCTAGTACTGTATCTGAAATCCCTTTCCCAAAATTCAGCCTTGGTGTAGAATTATAGCCACAACAAGCCAGTCTCACAATGAGCTTTTCTTCAGACGTGCCGTTTCGGTGTCTGTAGCTTGAAATGCTAATGAGGTGGAGAAAGGCGGGGCAAGGTGGAGGGTGGGTGTGGCCTTGACCAGCTTGCGGCAACCATATGGTGGCAACGGTACCATGCATGTTTATGATTGGATATATTGCAATGGCACACAGACACGGAAGCTGTGTCCCAATGTGAAGCGGTCCCACCGGTGCGAGAGGACAGCTGCCATCCTGATAATTCATTTGATATAGCCTAATTGAATAAACAGCTATGGAGCCAGAATTGGCTATTGTCTTTTTTATGTTTTATATTTTACTGGAGGACATGGTGAGGATGTTTCAGCCCCGGCACTGCCGGATCATGTATTTTCGGTTTAGCCCGGTTTGAATATACAGGTGCTGGTCATATAATTAGAATATCATCAAAAAGTTAATTTATTTCAAGAATTCAACTTAACAGGTGAAACTAATATATTATATAGACTCATTACATGCAAAGTGAGATATTTCAAGCCTTTATTTGTTATAATTTTGATGATTATGGTTTACAGCTTATGAAACCCACGAAATCAAAATCCCAGAAAATTAGAATATTACATGAAATCACACAGTAATTACACAGTGATACCATGGTCATTGAACCAGGTTTTGGTTCTTTTGGCAGTGTGGGCAGGTGCAAATCCTGCTGGAAAATGAAGTCAGCATCTCCATAAAGCTTGTCTGCTGATTGCTGAAGGAAGCATGAAGCACTCTGGAAATGTCCTGGTAGACGGCTGCGTTGAGTGGACAGCACAGTGGACCAACACCAGCCGATGACATGGCTCCCCAAACCAACACAGACTGTGGAAACTTCACACGGGACTTCAAGCATCTTGAATTGTGTGCCTCTCCATTCTTCCTCCAGACTCTGGGACCTTGGTTTCCAAATGAGATGCAAAATTTGCTCTCATCAGAAAAGAGGACTTTGGTCCACTGTGCTTTATTAAATCCAGAGTCAACGCAGCCGTCTACCAGGACATTTTCAGAGCACTTCATGCTGACTTCATTTTCCAGCAGGATTTGCACCTGCCCACACTGCCAAAAGAACCAAAACCTGGTTCAATGACCATGGTATCACTGTGTAATTACTGTGTGATTTCATGTAATTCTAATTTTCTCGGATTTTGATTTCGTGGGTTTCATAAGCTGTAAGCCATAATCATCAAAATTATAACACTTAAAAAGGCTTGAAATATCTCACTTTGCATGTAATGAGTCTATATAATATATTAGTTTCACCTGTTAAGTTGAATTCTTGAAATAAATTAACTTTTTGATGATATTCTAATTATATGACCAGCACCTGTAAAACCCAACTGAATATAAAAAAGTCCAGTATTTCTCGCACTCGTCGTCAGCTGTCACAGTTGCCAGGCGACAAGAAAAATTCTCCATAGGCTAGACCGGTCCGAGCGCTTCAGATGCGCCCTTTGATATGGGACGGAGCTGTAGTTAGCAACAATTTGTTAATATTGTGACAATAGACCTACATTTTGTTTCTTTCATTTTCGGAACTGTATATTTCGTTAAATATTCACGTTCAAATGTGAAGTAACCCACTGAAGTACTTTTTTTCCCTCACATATGATTTTGCATTAAACTACACAAAAGTATATAATGTAACAACCTTGAAAATATACAGAAGTAAAATGCAGTAGTAGCATAATATAAATACAAAACTATCATAAAAACCCTGACAAGGAGTTTTTTCCCCTGCAAAATACATACCTCGTTTTACTCTTGATACTTAAGTAGCCTACATTAATGCAAGATAATTTTGCTTAACTAAGGTTTTAGTAGTTTTACCCCAATACAGTAGGCCTATTAGTAGTTATTAAAAGTACTTTTTTTTTTGAAATATACTCTTTTTGAAAACAACAACAATATATTTTATGTATTGTAAATGTTTATGTTTATTTTGATATGTTTAATGTATGTAAATAGATCCAACAGGTTTAATCGTGTATAAGTGGTCCAGTGGTAGAACTTTTGGTTCTGGGTTCGAGTCCATACTCATATAGTTTTTTTTTTTTTTTTTTATCAAATCCAATTATGTTTATCAGTGGTTGTATATCAGGCAGAGACACGTTTGTGTGCATTTTGTTTTGTAATTTCACTGGAACGAATAGAGAGTCTCCACAACGGACTGAAGCGCGCGTCCGAGTGAAGACTGCGCGCGAGCCACAAACAAACACAGTATCCGCGCCACTGATCGCAGTGTGTTTGGCATCTTGTCCTATCTTTTAAGTCACGCTACAGTAGTCTGAAGGAAAAAGTGCTTTATTTGTCATTTAAAATAATGGTGCTGATGATTTTTAGAGACCCCCACAGGTGTATGATTTTACTGCTTTCATGGGAGCTCATCCTCTCTCTATGGGAGCTCAGCTCCCACTGGCTCCCACGTAATTCGAACCATGGCTTTCATGACAGCACTACAAAAACACATAAAAGTGAAACCCCATTCCATTATCAAATGCTTTTCTTACTGTTGTGGGCTTTCTAGGGTGAGTGATATTTCTCATAATACACAAGTGAGATAGACTAGTGCAAATATTACAAATAGGTCGTTAAACTAATATTAGCACACGTTTTGCCTCAAACTACCTGACAAATGAAGCCACGCAATGGTGACGAAGGAGTTAAGATGAAGTTTATAATAAACTTTAACTCTGGTTTCGCTAGCTATTTGAGTAAATGAAAACATAATACTTAGATTTTGAATTTGCTGTCCACCACCGATCTCTAGTCTCGGCCTCCTTTAAGATTAAAGGTGTGTTCGACATCGGCGGCGGCTGGATGCAACCGATCGGCGAGAGTAGCCGCGTGCAGGCGGGGAGGAGCTGCAAACGGAGACGTGAAGTCGGACACTTTCTGGTTCCCGTGATGACCGCTCACGTGGTGTTTGCATACTTTACCACAGCTGCAGTGAAATAAATGCAATATTTGCTAAATAATACACAGATGTTTCAGAGACATTTTCATTCAATACTTTATGTACTGCTAGCGTCTGTTTAAACAAAAATAAAGTTCAACATAAGCTACTATCAATGAAGTGGAGTCTACGTTTTTTAAGCAGTTTTAATTTGATAAATATGACACAATATAACATGACAACGACATGAAAAGAGTGTTCACTGTTATAATAAACTGATTTGAGAGCTTTAGAGGAACTAAAGGTGTTCGAATAAACACAAAACACGTGATCGTTGTCATGCAGTGAATCCGGCCAATCGTGGAACAGCTGTGTTGTCATCAGCCCACGTGCAGGCGCTCTTGAGAAGCTGCACTCAGGGGGGCAGGGTTTTCTATTATTTTGAAGGTACCCCCGGGCGCCGCCATTGGCTAGCGGACCCCCACCTGCTGTTAGCATCCCATTGACTCCCATTCATTTTGGCGTCACTTTGACAGCGAATAACTTCACATCTGAGGCGTTTAAAGACTCCATGTGTCCATTATTTATTTCTAAAGAAACACGAAAATGTATAAAAGGCTTCATTACCTTGTAGCTTCCGTTATGGCCCCGTAGAAGCAATTTTTGTAAAAATAGGCTAACGATTGCATCATAACCACGTGACTCTCTGTCGCACAGGAGAGAATTACCGTATGGACAGGAGGAGAAGCTCGCGAGCAATCGGGGGGGGACGTGGAGACAAAGTGACAAAATAATTAATCAGAATACATAGCAAACGTTTCTCCTGCTCCTAGCTAATGGACACCTCCTACTCACACTCTCCGTCTCTGCAAGTTTCGGAAGGGAATGATTCAGATTTCTCTTGGCACAGCTACTAGAAGACAGACGGGTTGCTCACGTCACATCTACGTTGTCAAGCTCAGTTTGAGTCTGCGCAGTACGCTCGACCCCCAGGAAGTAAGAGTTTCTAATTGACTTCACTTTGTCTCCGTTGAATCCAATGGGGTCGCTGTGTCCATTTCTTTTACTGTCTATGGCTGCACTGGCTGAGTTCTCCGGCTACTCTCGAATTGCTCTTGCGGTACTTTGATGGCATACGTCACAGTCACGTGGCGTCGGCGCTGTATCAAAATTTCTAACCGGCATGCACTGCTTCAAGTCAGCCGCCGATCGGTCTGCGCCATAGACTGTAAAAAAAGATTATTTTCGATTAAACAATCTCTCACAATAGAACGAAGTTCATTCTTCTTTATTTTTTTATCCACATCACCAATTTTAAAATGCTCTACAAGATCCCCACTGTAAAAAATTTGTAACACTCCCCAATCAAAAATTTCAATTGACCGATAACATCTAAATTTTTCAATTGGCCCAAGTGAAATTCTGTAAATTCTAAAATTAAATGTACAGATTTTCACTTGGGCCAATTGAAAAATTTAGATGTTATCGGTCAATTGAAATTTTTGATTGGGGAGTGTTACAAATTTTTTACAGTGGCACAATTGTTGCTTCACAAACGAATTTAACACGTCCTCCAACGGAGCTTTAACAAATTCTTCAATGGACGTCATTTTAACCTTTAAACTTGTTAATTACACTCTCGACTTAAAGTAAGTGAATTAAAAAAAATCCTAATAAGCAACGGACAAAAACACTCATTCAACATCTCCCCTTCTACCCTACCTAACAACCCACTAACCTTTTCTATGCCTAATCTTCATGCAGCTTTCAAGAGTAAAGCGACTTTAAACACCAAATACCGCTGGTTTCGAAACTGAGCAATACAGCCCAATCCGTAGCCACGGCGGTGTGCTTCACCCAAAAGCCTGCACAAAAATAAAAAAGGCAAAAAACGCAAAGCGTTGCTAATACCTACTGGGGAAAAATGAATAAGGTTTCATCCGTACCTTAATAACATGCACTTACCTTAAATGACTACCTTCAAACTCACGGGACATCTCAAACATAATCTAATCAAAGATTTACGTACATCTCCAAAATAATGCGAAATAAACAAGATTAACTTTTCACATTATCATCCAACAGAGCACTAGTCTACCAAATGAGCTAAACAAATACCTACATTTACAATCAAACAAACTCTCATTTGTTAACTAATTACTCTTTTAGGACGAGCCGCCATTTGTTACGATTCTTCTCAAAGATCGCAACAAAGTAGGGGAGACGCCACACAACCGCTGCGTAAACAATAAGATTTATTTAAATAAGGTAATAAACATGAAATGTCAAGAGATCAGTATAAGTGTTACCCTATTCTACCCCATAAGCCATTGCGCGCCGGTGACGACAGCATTTATTTATAAAAGGCTTGTTCGACTTCATGCAGCTCTGGGTTATATTCTTACTCTGTTATGAGTTTCGGTTTGAGAAATGCACCCGCAACCTTCCAGAGATTAATGAATAAAGTGGTATTCGGCCTGGAGGGTTGTGCGGTGTATTTGGATGATGTTATTGTATTTAGTGATACATGGGAACAACATCTGGTACATCTTCGTGCGCTTCTGCTGCGTTTGTCTGAGGCATGTCTTACAGTTAACTTGGCAAAGTGTGAGTTTGCCAAGGGTACTGTCAGATATTTGGGAAAAGAAGTTGGACAGGGCGAGGTGCGTCCTGTTCAAGCCAAAGTTGCAGCTATACAACAATTTCCTCCTCCATCAACAAAGGAGCTGATGCGTTTTTTTAGGGATGGTCGGGTATTAACGGGGGTTTTTTTCCCAAATTTTTCAACTGTTGTTTCTCCGCTCACTGATCTGCTTAAGGGTGCTGTCAATTTTGTTTGGAGTGCAAATTGTCAGAGGGCTTTTGAACATGTTAAACTGTTATTAACTGTTGCTCCTGTTTTAGCTGCCCCTAGGCTGGATAAGCTATTTAAGATACAAGTAGATGCAAGCCAGATTGGTGCTGGAGCTGTTCTATTACAGACTGGTGAGAGTGGACTTGACCATCCTGTAAGTTTCTTTTCTCGTAAGTTTAATACTTACCAAAGGAACTATTCTGTAATAGAGAAGGAAGCATTATCCTTACCCCCAATTTCCACCGGCTGCGTTACGGCTCCGGCACGGCGGCGGAGTCAATAGGTTTCCATTAACCCTCAGAGAGTCTTCGGTCACTTCTGACCGAAAAAATTTCTGTTTTGAATTTTAAAAAATCACAGCTTCATCGGAAGGTTATGATACTTGGTGACTTTTATGACATTAGGTATGTGTATGCAAAAAAAAATTGAGGTCATGATCCGAGCATGCTAAGTGGTCGTAAAAAAAATAGTCACACTCAGTGCCTTCGGTCAAAAATGACCGACCCATAGGAAATGAATGGGAAATTTACAAAAACACAGAAATTCTCTGAATTTTTGTCTGTACAATCTACAAATCGGCCACGATTCTAAAAAAAAGTACACCGCAGTAAAGGGGTGACACTCTACAACATCAAGAGTGCAAAAAATTCACACCCACCCACACACACACACACACATAGAAACACACTTTTATACACATACACACCAATAAATTCAGATTACAAAAAATCTGTTTTGAATATTTAAAAATCACAGCTTCATTGGAATGTTACGAAACTTTGTGACTTTTCTGGCATTAGGTATGTGAACACAGAAAAAAATTGAGGTCATGATCCGAGAATGCTAAGTGGTCGTAAAAAAAATAGTCACACTCATGGTCTTCGGTCAAAAATGACCCCCATAGGAAATGAATGGGAAATTGACAAAAACACAAAAATTCGCTACAAATCGGCCACGATGCAGAAAAAAAGTGCTCAGCAATGAAGGGGTGAAACTCTAAAACATCAAGAGTGAAAAACATAACATAATTAATAATTATAATTAATATATATATATATATAATTAATATAATAATTATTAAAATTATTAAAATAATAATTAATAAAATGTTATAAACCTTGGCAAAAAGTATTATTTGACAATTTCTAAAAAAATACAATCAATCCACATCTTAAAAGTAAGTAATTTGGTCCAAAAACAACTAGAATTCACAAGCATCTCCATTTAGAGCTATTACAGGCATCTAGTGGTAAACCCATGCAATAACATGATTTATTTAATTTTATGTTTAATAAATTGATTTATTTTTTTTATTTTAATTTTTTTTCTGAAAGCCTAGTCTCTATTTTAACCGAAAATACAGCATAGAAAAAAAAAAAAAAAATAATAATAATAAAAAAAAAAAAAACATTATTTTCAATGGCAAAAAATGGACTATAAATATTGCATAAATATTAATAAGTTCAATCAAATTGTCTCAAAATACTAAATTAAAAAGAATAAATATTATAGAACAAAAATAAATTGCATTGGTTTTTACTGGGATGGAGGAAGTTTCATTTTTAGGTGTTCGGTCACTTCTGACCGGGAAGGCACTGAGTGTGACTGCTAAACGAAGACTCTCTGAGGGTTAAAGTCAATGAGTGTATTTCCACTGAATGCGGTACAGCTGCGTTCCGACTCCGGCGATCCGCAGCCCTCCGGAGCAGATACGCAGAGCTTCTATTTTTGCCGGATGCCGGAGAGCTCCGCAGCAATTCAGCGCTTATATCGCGCGATCATACGTGAATTTGCGAGATCTCGTAGGTCCTTGTGACTTCAGCTGTCAGTTATGACCGCAGCCATTCCGCAACAAATACGGACCTGGTGGGTATTGACGGACGACGGAACACGGAGCTGTCATGCAGCGGAGCCGTTACGCAGCCGTTACGCATCTGGTGGAAATTGGGGGTCAATTTGGGCTCTACAACATTTTGATGTATACGTGGGGGGGCGGATTACCTGTGGAGGTTTATTCTGATCATAACCCTCTAACGTTTTTACACTCTCTACAGTCCCAGAGTCAGCGGTTGATGCGCTGGATTCTCTTTTTGCAGCCTTACAGTTTAACTGTAAAACACATCAAGGGAACTGATAACGTAGTGGCAGATGCGTTATCTCGTGTTCCTGATTAGATCGAATAGTGTACTGTAAGTGTTTGGACAGTTGTTACTATTTTTCTGTGCTCTCTGTTTGTTGCCTTAATATGCTTTCAGGATCCAGATTGCTGGGGATAAATTGAGTAGTCTAGGAGAATGGAGGTGACTGTGGAAAACGCTTGTAATTGGGGAATCGGATCTCATTAAAAAATAATGCTTTTGAAAGGATCTTTTAAAGGGGGGTGTGTGACGGTTCAATGAGTGGTTGTGCAGTGAGTGCTTGTGTGTTTGTCCCCGAGTTACAGGCTGATTGCTGGGGGGCGTGGCTTTACACCTGAACCAGATCATGGTACTTTAAAAGACACTGGGTCAAACAGAGAGGAGGCGATGGCTCGCTGGTGTTGTTGCGGCTCTGGAGAGCTGACGGGATGTGTGGGCTATGGGAGATCACAGCCATTTCGGAGATCTGATGTCGATATATTGATTCGGACTTTTCGTTATGTTTGGTTGTACTGATATCATTTGAGCTGGCTTACTTACATTCACATGCTGACACACTGACTAACACTTATACTGATCTCTTGACATTTCATGTTTATTACCTTATTTAAATAAATCTTATTGTTTACGCAGCGGTTGTGTGGCGTCTCCCTTACTTTGTTGCGATCTTTGAGAAGAATCGTAACACTAACAACAACAAAAGTGTGTGATAGGTTCTTTTGAGGTTTGCGATATCAATGAGAACCAGAGATGACCCAACAGTAGAGCTAGATTATTTATGGAGGAATTATTACTGCTCGATTATCTTAAAGGGACTGTGTGTAGGAATTTCTCCCATCTAGTGGTGAAATTGTATTTTGCATTCAAACGAATAATGCTCTCCAGCGCCTCACTTTTTCAAATGCGTGTTGCATCTACGGTAGCCGTTATGTACCAAAAAGCTATGACAGGATGTCCTCTAATAGCACTTCGAGTTTTTCTTCGGGTGAACAGGTTTGTTATTTAAAACAAACTGAAACTTGAAACAACGAAAAAAAAGAATGTTACAGTATGAATTACTGACTGTGAAAAACTATGTTAACTATGGTAATTAGTAGTAATGCCTTTACTCGTTATATTTTTTGAGTTACTTTACTCAATAGCTGCTATTCATCAAAGAGCCTGTTTAACTTTTAACTATAAATGTTCTACTGTCTATATAATAAAGTACACAACCAAGCAATGAAAAAAAAGCTTGTAATTAAGACCGTAACATTGACTTACCTGTCGAGAAGAAAGCAGGCAACTTCAGGGTCTCTTTTGAAAGCTTTCTCCTGCATTAGCTATCCCGACATAACCCTTGTTTTTGTAATCTCCGGTCACGTTTCCTTTTACGGTCTACTTTGGACTTTTTCAACGACGAGGACTCCTTATCCTGTGACTCAGCATATGTATGAATAATGCATATACTATATGTGTATACGTATACTATAAATAACCGTGCAGTGCAGCCTTTTAAACTTGGCGGGGCAGTGACAAGCGCCTCTCACTGCTCTGCTCCTCCGCTTCTGCTGGCTTCAGTCACGTGACGCTGGTTCTGAACAAAAACGCGTTGTGGAAACGCGTTGGCCTAGTACTTTTTGTCCCTCTCTGCTATTATAGTTTTTCAAGATGGCGGAACTACATGGAAGCCTCCGTGGACCTACCCGTCCCATGTATATAAAGATAATAAATTCTTCGTTTACGAGGATTAGTCTGATAATTGGCATAGGTATTTGTACACCATTGAGGGCATATTTATTAATAAAAAATATTGATTTTAGATAATAAAATACCTAAAAAGCTACACATAGTCCCTTTTTAAAAAAAGTGTCTGCTTTACACAATTTAGCTACCTTGGAGTTAATCCTAGTCCAGTTATGCGGCTAGCTCGCTAACAGACTTTATAGCTACTAGAAAGTCCTGGAACTACAGGACTCAACGTTGAAAATACCCGTTTGTTGCCCGCCAGGTGTCCGTGGTAGTCACGTGACTGCAAAGTATCAATACCTTTACATTAGCGACAGTAAGTCGGCTGTTAGCTGCATAGCTACACTGTAAAAAATAAAAAGTTGAGTAAACTTAAAAAAGTGAAGCAACCAGCTGCAAAGCATTTTTGAGTTTACTCAACTTCAGTGGTTGAAGTTCATCCAACTACCAGTCCAACTCAAAGAAACGAGTAAGCACAACTACAGAGGTCCTGAAGTTCAGTAAACTCAAAAAAGCTTTGCAGCTGGTTGCTTCACTTTTTTAAGTTGATTCAATTTTTAACTTTTTTAAGTTGATTCAACTTTTTTACTTTTTTAAGTTGATTCAACTTTTTCAAATATCTCACCCAGATACTTGTACAGCCTTCACATTAAGAATCCAAATGCAGGGAGTAAACCATACTGTAAATACAACACAATACAAAAGACATTGCTATCATTACAGAACTTATTTATTGACAAATGTACACATATTTTAAGGTGATGAAGTTCTATTCCACTCTTCAAGATTTATTTAAAAAAAAAAAAAAAAAAAACACTATGCACAAAATTAGAGTACAAACTGGAATAAATAAATGCTCAACCTTACAATTATCCATATGGATTGCAGCTACTTGGACAATCTTTTGAAGGACTATGCAAAAAAAAAAAAAATCAGCCTTGCGGAGCACTTTAGGTCAAGATAAATAAAAGTTTTTTTTCTAAACAAACTAAACAATTTTTTTCTTAACCAGTTACTACTGGTGTATTTTAATGCTTTAGAATAGTTAACATTGGGGCCATAAATCAAGCCAAAGAGGAGAGTAACAACTGTGGCAAAGGTCTTGCACATTATCTGGCCCAAACTGCTCTTATAGTACTACAGAGAGGCACCTTATATTTGGGTTTGAGTGGATAGTGGCAACATCATCTTCAACGATAGTTAAGGTCCTCATCTTCTCCCCTTGTGAATGTCTTCTGGCTCTGTGTCCTGCAGTAGAAAATAAATCAGCATAAAATTAGGGTCATTTTTTTATTGTATTGAATTATGTTAGACCACAGAGTGTTCCTAAAGGTATGCTCATGTAACTTCACTTGAAAAGTAAAGGTGGTCATGTTTTTTAAGCATGTTCAAATTCAGCCATAGAGCTAAAACTGATAAACGGAAAACATATTCCCAACTCCAAACAATGCCATATCAGCATTGATGTGATTGCCTGTGGCATTCGTCCACAGCAGAATCCACGGCCATTCTGATTTAATGCTTTTTTTAGTTTTAGTTTAGTTATTTTAGGTCACCCAAAATCGTACATGTATTAAGGCACACATTCTGTTCATCACCCAAAACTGGTCATATTGCATCAGTGAAGATTGGTTTAAATCACTAGAGTCACATGGATTACTTTCATGCTGCCTTTTCTTGTTTATATCTCCTATATTCATATTCTTTCATATTATATTAATTTTATTTACTCTGCTATTGCTACATTACTGTTTAACCTTATGATTGTGCACTGTATTGTTTTAACAGGTTAGATATCAGAGGGAATGTCTCCGGACAGTGTTGTGAAGCAGTAATTTTCCACTGTCTTTGCTTTGGTAAAATAACAGCTTGTTGAATTTGTGCTATCAGATGAAGTCAAACTGATCACTGAGAAAGTTTCAACTACAATTATTTAATAAAGTAATTTTTACCATGACTTTGTCTGTTGATGATAAGTTTTGTATATCACACAAAACCTATCTCTTAACAGCATCTGGTAAATAGGTGAAATATATCAGGTGTGAGTGTATATGCTGATGATCTTCTTACCAGGCAAGTCTTCAGGATGTTTCCAGACTTTTCCCTCATAAACAAAGGCAGACCTTTAAGAGTTGTAGACTTTCTTTGAGGAAGCACATTGGAGTTTCTGTGTCTGAAAGACAGAAAAACAAATACGGAACAAGTTATATACAAAGTGAAGCATGGGAATTACCTTGAAAAAGAGATGGCACCATTCAGCCTTTAACCAGAGAGATATGATCACATGCAAAATAATTACTTGATGATCAAGTGAGGATCTTCATCTCCACCACTTGCTCTGTACAACTAGATGTGTATTCATTTAACTAAGAGAAAAAGGTGCTCTTCGGATCAGTTTGTGTGATACTGTAATACTCAGCAGAGACCCTAAAAAAAAAAAAAAAAAAAACATTGTTGAAACAGTAAGAAACAGTAAGTAAATTCAGTTCAACTCACCTGATCTTTTAAAAAATAAAGGCCACTGTTTTAGCACATCCAAGGATCTTGTCACTGTACTGATGTTCTTTAGTCTAAAAAGGACAAATACAACAGAACAAAGATACATAATTTTATTAAACAAAACAACAACAAAAAAATCAGTTACAGTTAGTAGTTAATTTAACATGTAGCAAAAATAATACAGAAAATGAATAATCAAATGTGAAAAAGAATCAATGCATAGGTTTCACTGTATTTACAGCGATTTTGTCTTTTGTTAATTGATTAACATTAAGGATTTAGCCTAATATTTAAGGATACACAATATTTTTATCCTATTCACTTTAAAACATACCGCACACATACTACCCATTCTATTATTTGATATGCAAAGCTAACATACATATTTTTAACATAACACATTAGTTTTGCATAGGCTTCTATTATTAAAATTTTCCTCTAAATTGTATTGTATTTAATTATATTGCACTACTGTAGAATGACTGAGCCTCAACCTAAGCATGTACAAATTGTAACTGAAATTTGTATACGTGACAAATAAACTTGAAATTAAATTGAACGGACTGCGGTCACTTTAAGAGCTCATGGATCTAATACTGAAACATCTAGGTTTCACCAAATTGGTTATGTTCACTTAAGACATTGCCGACTGTGTTTACTTGAATACTTTTTTTGTTTTGTTTTTTTGTTATTGACATAATTGTATGTGTATGTCATTATTAAATCGCAATACGCCACGAAAGATAGCTGAATTCGCACTCAGATTCTGTCCGAGACCCAGATAGCAAAATTGTTCTGGGCCTTTTATGGCCCAAACACTGTTCTTAGTTTTGGCAATCATACCGCAAGGAATGCAGGGCCAAAACCGGCCCAAACAGTTTTGCCAAAAGCGTGCCAGAAAGCTGCCAGAAAAATGCCAATGCCTTACCAGACGAGAGCCAGAAGACCCGAAATTGGCCCATATTCATGCCATAATATCACCATTGAAAAGCCAGATGTCTCCCGAGCACAGGCCACAACTCTGCCAGATTATATTAAACAACTAATTTGATTTTAAAACAACCCATATTCAATATCTGCACCCAACAGCAACCATGCAATTCAAAGATAAATCAAACCAGGAAACCATAACTGCTGAAAATTAGTGTTTATTTTCAATCAACATAAACATATGACCTAAATAGGTAAACATTTACAATTATTCATTTTTTTTTATACAAATAAAATGTAAGAAAATGAAATCTAAAAACATTTATAATACAAAGCATGGTTTTAGAAATCACGTAAAACCTTGAAACCATGTGTAAACCATGAAAGACCACAAACTTATGACCGGTAGTGTATGTTAAAGTGTGGCCAGAAACGGGCCAAAGTGGAACGTATATGTATGTGTGCCTGACTTGTGTTAATGTGTTATGTGTTGGTGGGTGGCTGGTGGTGGAGGACTGTGCTTCTACTCCTCCTACCCCCCTCTCGATCGCCAGCCAAATACAACCTCGACCATTGCTCCATCTCCTGGTTCGTGGATATCCAGGATTTCTCCGAATGGCTTCTAGAAACAAAGAAATAAAGATATCATGGCAGGTTTCAGAGTAGAAATATAAGACTTAAAGACAAAGTAAAGACAGGCAAAGCCATTTAAACAAATTTAATTTAGGCCTTTAAGTTAAAAGAGAACTCCGGTCAATTTTAACATTGAGCTAATTTTTTTTAAATTTGGAGTGTTGTCAATACAGAGAACAACGACAAAAATCTGTGTTGCCTACACCGTGTTATCCTCTTTTTAAAATTTGCACCCTGTTGACTTCAATGGGGCAAGTTTTAAACCTGCTTTTAGCCTCTCAACATCCTTGATGTGTCATTACAAGTGCACAGCCAATGTGAGTGATTCCTTCAGAGTGAACACGGTGAATCTGACTGCAGTAGATGTGAAAGATATGAATAAAAATGAATAAAAATTTACATCCTGTTTTCGGTCGAAGTCCATAGTAGTCGATTGTCGAGTTCACGCGCATAGGTTTAGTTACCTATGATCACGCGCGTGAACTTGGCAATCGACTACAGTGGACTTCGACCGAAAACAGGATGTAAATACAGGTATGAGCGCTGGCTAGAATAACATCATTTTTATTCATATCTTTCACATCTACTGCTGTCAAAAACGGTGGAGTATCCCTTTAACATTTAGAATTACATTGGCTTTTACATTGTTTTTTGTAAATATATAATGTCATTGTATGCATGTATGCACTGTATATCGAATGACGCTTTGGACAAAAGCATCTGCTAAATAACTTAACCACACTTCAAAATGTTTTAATTAATTAATTAATGAAAGTCGTAATGTTAAACTGCTGTCCGTCAGACTCTTCTGTTTACACATAAATGTCCTGCATGGGAATACCAACTCTAGGTAGAACAGACACTTAACAGTAATAGCTGGGTCTCCATCCAACTTTTTAATGCACATTTTAACCATTTGAAAAAGAAATCCTGACCTGAAACGGATAAAATTCACAATATATTTACAATCGGAGTTATATTAATAAACAACCTGATGCTTCCGAGCTTTATAATGGCAGTGGATTGCAACATCAGTTTGAAGCTCAAAAGTCTATCCATCATAAAAGTGCTTCACACAGTTCTGAGGGGTTAATAAAGGCCTTCTGAAGCAAAGCAATGAGTTTGTAAAGGTTTAAATATTAATATTTTTCTTACATGAAGTAAAATTACTAGCTTCCGGCCAAAAGAACAATAACATACATATTTTACTCTAAAGCGCAACTTATGCAACGTACTGCTGATATTTACTACGCCATGACGCACTACACTACTTCTGACGTCATAAGTTGCGTAAGTTGCACTTTGAATGCAAGTAGACTGCATATGGCCGTTCGGCCGTAAGCTAGAATTTTACTTTGTGACGTGTTAAAATATGGATATTTTTCTTACACAAACTCTTCAGTTCAGGAGGCCTATTTTAACCGCTCAGAGCCGCGTGGAGCTCTTTTATGATGGATAAATGCACTTGTTTGAGTTTCAAACTGATCCACTGCCATTATAAAGGTGGGAAGTGTCAGGTTTTTTTTTTTTTTTTTGTATAACTCAGATTGTATTTGTCTGAAAGAATGGCTTGGAGGTAAGTAAATCATTGGGTAATTTGCATTTAGGGAAGAATATACCTTGTACAATTAAGCAAGGTGTGCCTTGTAGGGTCTCTCTCTGGATATCAGCAGCTGTGGCAGAGGGCTAGGAAATCAAAAATGTAAACATTACCAAATGTATTACCAATTACACAACAAATACCAATTACAAATCTATTATTATTTTAATATTCTATACAGTCTGCCAGGCAGCCACATATAATTTGAGACAAACAAAATGGTTAACTTGATTTTAATACTACTGATAATGTGTTGCCTTCTCTGAAGACAAAAAGAGCAGTGAAACCCTTTCAACAGAACCCAGGATCCGAAAAAATATTTAATGACGATGCTGGTTGGTTTATGTTGCGCACGCGCAGTTCATTTTAGATAAAGACAGCTCGGCCAAGCACAGAGTAAAGTTAACATCTGAACATACCAGATGCTATATTCAGCTTTTATCACAGTTAACGATATAGTTAACTTACAGAATTAAATGAAGATACCAACATTGTCATTTAATTAAAGCCCATATTTCAATCTCGTTATTTGAAATAATAATTAAATTAAAATCGTGGTATCTTCATTTAATTCTGTAAGTAACGTTATTCAGTGACCGTAAAATCTACAAGCTACGTTTATGCTAGTGTGCAAACCCCCACGACTTCAAGACCCCCGATTAAAAGACAGCAAAACAGAAGTCCTAATAACATTACAACAGCCTGTCCGGTAGCAAGTGCAATCAATGCAATAATAACCTGAGCTAAGGAAGCTTACCGGGCTAACGTTAATGCTTATTTTTACAATCTGGGCTAACGTTATAGCTATCGTCATTGTGGTGGTTTTCCATTAACGTTACGTTACAAGCTCAGATCGACTCGATTCTACTCACCATGTTTGTGTTTCCATCGTGAATATCTATTGTCTTGTACCTGATGTGGTAATGTTACCTTTTTCCTTATGGACTGAGCAAGACGCCGCCACTTCACCGGGGTCAGTTCAGGTTGTTTACCGGGAGTGAGCGAGTCGAGTCGGGGCGAGTTGAGCTAACGTTATAGGGATCTAACGTGTCTAGCTAATGTATCTGAAATATACCAAACGAAAAATTGTCAATATCTCGTACCTTTACACCTGCATGTGGTTCCTTTTCCGTATGGATTGAGAAAGAAGACGGCACTTAACTGCGGTCAGTTCAGGTTGTTTTTTTTAGTCGACTCGGGGCGAACGTCACAGAAGCTAATGTCACTGAAATATACCAAACGAAACAATCAGCAGCACTCACTCATATCAACGGTATTAATATATACATATACTTATATAATAGATTTCATGTTAACGTTTCATACCTGAGATGTGTTGTTCTTCCAAAAATGTTTGATCCTCTGGTACCGTTGGCCGCGCAATTTCAAAATTCAAACAGCAGCGATCCCACAATGCTATGCGGTGGCTGTAAAATAATGCTTCTACAGTGTAGTTACAATAAAATTACAGGACTGTCCATAAATTTCCCATCATGAATTTGCATTTACAATAAAAACATGAATACAATATGTTGTTGTAAAATTTATTGTAAAAATTATATCAATTGCTAACAGTGTATATACATATGTGTATATATATATATATATATATATATATATATATATATATATATATATATAAATGTATATGTATATATACACTGTTAGAGTATATCTCTATATTTAATATATCTTCTAATAAAACTGGAGAGGAAATACTTAATTGTTTAAGTCATTTCACAATCACTCCCACACCAGCAACTGAAAAATACGTTGAATCTGGCATGTTTCATATTTGCCAGAAGAGAGCCATAAAATAATGCCCCTCCCTCCACCACCTCCTGCTGCGCCACCACCGATTCCGGAACTCTTCAGGGTTGCCATCCATTTGCCAACATCGAACACAAACCAAACAAATGCCAGAAGAATCCAGAAAAGGACCGGAAGATTTTGCTATCTGGGGAGAAGCGGCTTTCTGTCTCTCAATCAGCGCAAGCACCGCATTTAAGTCTTTATTCACGACTTACTGAGCTTAACATTTTTAACATCTTTTAAACACCATGCACGTCCTTGTCCTTCTTTTTCAAGCATGTTTCCTCACTCTAACGTTAGTCAGGGTAACGTTAGCACGTTAAGTAGCAATGTGCTACGTGGATAATCTCTAACAATAGAAACTTATCGTCACCACAAAATATATCTTTTAACATAATACTATATTTTATCAACATATGTGTGCAATTTATAGCCTATTTTCATTCATAAAGCTTAAAGAAAACTTACCGCAATCAGATGAAATCCAGTCCCTTCGATAGCGTGGTTGGAGGAGGAAACCCCAAGTAACGTACAGCGAGACAGACTGCGCATGCGCGATGACGGGAAGTTAAACGTTCGAACTATGAAATCAAAATATTAAGTTTTCTCAACTTAATTGTTTGTGTTCATTGGACAAAATAGTAGTGCACTTACAGTTAAATAGTTTTTATAAGTAAACTTAACATTGCAGTAAAAAATTTGCCCACTCAACTTAAAATTTTAAACTGAGTTAACAATTTGCAAGTTGGATTTTTTACAGTGTAATGTGACAGCCACATTCTACGTGTAAAAAGCTAGGTAACCATAAACAGTAAAGTAACAGTGTGGCGAGCACGACGAGGTCGAGGGCAGTGGTAGGACGGCGCGAGGCCGGTGGCGTGATTGATAATGAGCGACACGTGCGCGACGCACCGGTCTCGCATCTCTCACGGAGGAGCGGAAGCATAAAGGAGGAGCGACGACAGTGAAGAGCGAGAGAGGACAGGCCTGGATTTTATTTGATGTTTTGTTTCTGTTTTGTGTTGCCAGCAGTCGTCCGTGAGGGGCTGCTGGCTTTTACTTTCATTTTTGTATTTGTTTATTTATTTATTAAAATGTTGAACGTTCGCCAGTTCCCGCCTCCTTCTTCCCATAACATCTAAACCTCGTTACAAACACAATTATATATCATTAGTTTAATTAATTGTCCGAGGTTTGTAGCTGAGCCAAAGAGAGTTGGTACTGATCCAGACTTTATTTTCAAACGTTCAGCAAGCCCAGCTCTGTATTGACCCAAGTTGAGGAAACAGTCCTCTGTGAAATGTTGGGCGCAGACAGACAGGAAAGTTGTGTCGGGGATTCTTCTGGGGATTGGATGAAGGAACTAAAAAAAGATTTCTTTGTTCATTTGTACATCCAATTACCGGTTTATGTGAGACTTTTTTTAAAGATTGTTTTCATAAAAAGATGACATTAAACAAGTATTTAAAATGTAATGTCTTTATATTGGTTTCTACATTAATCTGGAGATTAACTGTGAAATAATTACATTGTAAAATATATTTAAAAAAAAACGTAGGCCTATAAAAACATATAGCCTAAGTGTTTTTCATTGCGAAAAAAATTTACAGCACTAATATACATGTTTGTGTGTTTCAGACACATAACTTTTATACTCATCCTAAATCAATTATTTTTTTGTGTTACATAGAATCATATATTTATTTATTTTACATGGACTATTATTTATGTTACATTTTTCACAGACTGTGCTGATGCATTTCCAAAGTTATCACCAACACAAATCTAGTAAAGTTAGTATAGCCAAATGAAGTAAAGTTAATACACATTTATAATGCTATATATTGTGTTATATTAACTTGTCAATAAATGACAAAAAAAACAACAATAACAACAAATCAATGCTGATGTGAGGATGTTTCTAATACAACGGCTGAGGGAGTGATGGCAGTTTCACATCATTCTTTAATCTGACTGCTGTAATCAGTCTCTCATTATTTTTTCCCTCTTTTGGAAAGTTGTGGAAACTCCATCACAGATTTGTTTTTTTCTTTTGCTACTGGAGCAAATAATAATAATAAAAAAAGATATTTGCTGTCATCTATCGTTCAACACTGTAGAAGTTTACCAAACTATGACAACTTCTCTTTTCTGGGAAAAGGGCCCATTGTGAAGATTTCTAATAGTAAGCTGAGTGCATGTGCGGCTTCAAGAGAGCAAAAATACAGATATGTTGTACTTCATTTAGCCTATGCTATTTTATATATTTTCATCATCTTTATCTCTCTATACACCCAGTTTAATCATTTTATATTATCATTTAATCTTGTGTGCCATGTTGTCTTCACCAGAAATTTATAGAGAAGTGAAAACTCCACCTCAAAGTTTTTATCATCAAAGGATGATGATGTGACATTTTTCATCACTGTTGCTTGAGAATAATAAGACTTGTTGAATTTGTGCTGGTGAGATGAATTCTCATTGAGAAATTTAACTAAGCTTATTTAATAGACTGCTCATTCTTAGCTCCTGCTTCTTGCTCTTCCACTGCCTCTGTCTACCTCTTGGGCTGATAGAAGAATTAAAGTGTTGACTATACTTAATATTTAAAAACAACTGTGTGATAGATCTAACTTTCTTAGCGATAAGAAATCTGGGGCAGACAAGATGGTTTCCAACCTCTGGTTTCACAGACAAAGCTAATCTCAGACTAAAATGCATGTTGAGCTGTTTTACTGAAACAAGTTACCGCAATACGCACAATACTTAAAGGTATTTAGCTCAAATATATTGCAAAAAATTTCTATTTACAGGGCCTTTACCCACATGACAAGTTTGATTACCAGTAGCCTATTGTATTTAAAGAACACACACATTACGAGTATATCAAAACCATAGTTACTACAGTAAACTCATGGTCAGTTTTGTATGGCTGGTGATGTGTAGATTTAAGTCGTAAATTATATTTGCACATAAATGGATGTTTTGTCCTGTTTTCTGTGAAAACGTTGTTTAGAATGGGGCTGTTTTGAAATGGTTTTGAACTTGCTTCAACACTGGCTCACTGGGGTCTGTATCGAGAGTTTAGGGACAGTCCCTTAGCTCGGGCAGTGTTTAAAATGTTTGGTTCTGCACTATGCTGTTGATTACATTCCATGATTAAACTCTGCTCTGCAGGTGAAAACATACTCATTAGGTAGCTCGCGCCGCGCGATTCAAACATAGCAGTATTTCGTCTCACATTTCACTTGCGTGTTTAGTGTTCGATAATTAATAAATGCGATATAATCAAAGAGATTTGGCCAACTTAGTAATAGACCATTTATCTACCAATGGGAACGACAACTACGTGAATCACAACCTGGCCCCTCTTGTGTTCATGCAACCAATCGTTAAACCGTGCAAACGTTTATGATATGCAACGTTTTAACTTGCAATTACTTGAAAAAAGTGTTCAGCTGTTGTTATACAGGCATACTTAACAGTTCTTCATGATATGAAGCACGCCTCGCTTCAGTCGCTTTCTGAACGCATGTGCGTGGCTTAAGTCATTATTACGAGAAAGTTTCTCATTATTACGAGATGTTAAGTCATTATTACGAGACAGAATATATTATAAATATATATTTTTTTGTGTTCCAATTTGCTCAAATAGCAAAAGAAATACGCCACAACAGCGTTTTCACAACTTTCAAAAAGAGTAAAAAAGATAATGGCAGTCGGAAGAGAGAAAGTTGTCAACTTTGTCACAGCCGCTCTATTAGAAACACCCTCACAGCAGCGTTAACTAGTTTTTGTGTAATATAATACAAATATAGTGTTATATGCGTAATTATCTTTTATTATGACAGTATGTGGCAACATGTACGTTAAAAGTGCATATTCTGCACTAAACAATAATATTGCAATATTCTAGACTCTTACATGTATCTAATGCCACACTTACACTACAGAAGACTGTACATTTTTATTTTTATTTTTTGTATTTTCAAATTACAAATTACTTGTATTTTAATTAAATACTTTTTTCACAGCAGTATTTTGTATTTTATTTAAATACATTTGATGAGTAAGTATTTGTTATTTGTAATTAAATACTTTTTGATGTATTTGTGCCCATCTCTGGTTAAAGGTTGTCAGAAGAACTGCTCCTGCTCATGCTACATAGGATGCCGTTGCCAGGGGTTGGCAACCAAATGTAGTAGGATACAGCATGCTGAAACACTAGAGAGCAGCGACAGCAGCAGTGACTCTCAAAACAGCTAAACAAATTGTATAAACATTATTACAGAAATTAGTTATCACCCTGAATTGTAATCTGTTTGTCTGTTTCATTAATCGTTTTTTTTTTTTTTTTTTTGGTACAAATTGCTACTTAATGTAACAATGACTACGTTTACATGCAGCCAATAACCCGTTCAAAACCGGGATATTAGCAATAACCCGGTCGCGCACGGCCATGTAAACACCGGCAAAAACCCGGATATGCTCATATCCCGGTTTTTAAAAACCCGGATATTACCCCTGGGGTAGAGACCTGCACGGGTTCGGGTACCCGCGGGTACCCGACGGGTGACCCGCAAATTTTGCTCAAACGGGTGAGAAATATCCAACTGTGTCGGATACGGGTGCGGGTCGGGTCGGACACGGAGGAAACACGGGTTTAAACACGGGTTTAAAACAATCACGTGCAAACGTAAAAATATATGCATATTTTTAGGAACACACTTACAAAAATATGCCTGTATTTCAAGTTGATAAAATAATTTAAAATCCACATCAGTTTATTTGTGCCCACGCCCTCTCAGGAGTCTGTCTCTATACCTACTTTCACTTTGAAAAAAAAAGACGTCATAACCGCGCGCGCGATCTGCTTGCAGTCGGCGAGATGGATGCTGAAGAGTTGGAGAAAAGAATAGCTTGGACTAGGAGATTGTAAAGTTGTCGACAATACGTTATCAAAAATCAAGTCCATTGTGTGGGAGAAATTTGGAGATATCTGAAGAAAACAATATTGTGAAAGGATTTGCTGCATGCATTTTCGTGTTGGATAGCCGCAAATGTGGATTAATCGCCGAGGAAGCACGCAGGAACTGTGGTAAGCAGTTCTATCGAACAGTATTTTTCACATTTAACACTGTTAAATATGTGTTGTTTGCTGGCAGGGCGTGTTTGAACCCAAAATTGTCAGATGTAAGCTAGACAAAATTGCGTGGCAGAAAATAGTGTTGTAGCCGCGTCTGTTATTAGGCTACTCGAGTTTTGTGGTAACGTTGGCTATGTTCTTCGTACCGGCCATTTGACAGATTCGGCTGAAGTTGCGTTAATGGTTGCGTAATAACTTCTGTATGACCGGGCAATAAACATTTTTGTAAGTGTGTCTATAATGTGATAGTCTAAACTGATTTTATTTCGGTTGCGGGTCGGGTGTCGGTTCTATTTTAAGCGGGTCGGGTCGGGTGCGGATTTGAATTAGTGCTGCTGTCGGAAAACGGGTCGGATTCGGTTTTAAGCACTGCGGGTACGGGCGGGTGCGGATTTAAAAAATTGGACCCGTGCAGGACTCTGCCCTGGGGTACCCCTTTTCTAACCCGAATATTTGGTCATGTAAACGCGTATCGGCATATCCCCATCAAAAGGAACATTGATTTGTGTTCTGCGCATGTTCTATTCGCAAGGAATCTTGGTCTTTTGAGTAGAGACGGCGCATACAGAAACCCGCGTGCAGTATACCGGAAGTAAACAAGAAGTAGAGGTTAACATGGCGAGATGCAGCACAGCACCACACTTTTGGAGCGAGGAGGAAAGCGCAAACAAAGGCGATCGCTATCTGCCCCGAACTATTCATTATCCGTGTGCTGCTGCTGCTGTTGTTGTTGTCTTTGGATACAGGAAGAAGAATTGGAAATGACGCATATTGCGTCTTAGGTTGTCCGTACGCCCTGACGCTAACCGTGCGTCGCCGTTTACATCGGGATATTCCCAACTGATTACAAATTCCATGTATACAGGAGTAACTCTCTCTGCTCACGCATGTAAACGGGTTATTCCGAATGTTTCAGAAACCCAAATAGTGACCCTAACCCGACCATAACCCGGATATTGGCTGCATGTAAACGTAGTCAGTTTTAATCAGTAAATACTTTTAAATCTACTCCACACATGACTCCTGTGTGTTTTAGTCTTTCAACATTTAGTTGTCAGTACCTTTGTCTCACACTCCAAACAACTGGATTGAACAGTAACCAGCCTAACCCAAAATCCTCAAATCCTTTCTTTTTTTTTGATAGAATGAATAAAGCTATCCCACTTGTGAAAGAATATTAGAAATACTAGACATTGCAATACAAATAATAGATATTGCATAAATATGCAAACAATATACTGTACATACAGAAACAGAGCAGTATACAATTAACATCAGTTAATCGTAAACTTCTTTCTTGGATCTTGTTTGAATTGACAGGCTATTATAGGTTTGAAATTGAATTCCCTCTAAATGTGTTATGGGCCATGAGGACTGTCTGGTTAGTGAAAATGATCAAAATATGATTTCATCTAGTAAAAGTTAACATGGTAATGGTAACATGGTAATTTGTTTATTTTAACAACAACAAAGGGAAAAGAATGCTAACGATTACAAATGGAATGTTCAATATTTATTTTTTTTTTTTTTTTGCCTACCTATGAATTAAGAGGCATTGTTAACTCTTACATTCTAATTACATGTACAATCAAGTCATCAGATGAAAGCTTTGTTTCTAGCATAAAGTATCAGGGAGATATGACTCGGGATTCATGAATATAATTAAACCTTTTTAGCATGTTTGGGTGATTCCGGGGAGTTAAAGCCGAATTTGAGGTAACATTGTTTTGACCCTAATTACAAGTTTCCAGCAGCTTGTTGACCGGGTTGTCCACCCAGGTTGTGATCCTCAGACATCATAGATTTCATTTTTATATGACAACCTTTTACAGCAGCCCATGTCTGATTTCCTAAAAAACAGGTGTTTTGCCCCCTGGGTATACCTTAAATTAGCAAGATAATAGAAAACCTCTTTTTCTCACTTCCACTGTGCTCTGGAATGTGGAGGGTGGGAGGAAGGGAGGGAGCTGAGTACACACACACACGGAAGAGAGGGAGCTGAACACACACACACACACACACACACACACACACACACACACACACACACACACACACACACACACACACACACACACACACACACACACACACACATCCTGATGTCAGAAAGAACAGAATGTTTTTCACCTTTAGTTAAATTAGCAATATATTTATTTTATATTATGTTTTATAAATTTATTTTATAAAAATTATTAGTGTGAAATATAGGCTACATCATTAATAGAAAATATATTTTTATCACTTCCAGAGGGAGGCAGGGAGCGAACTGCATACTGATTCATGCATATGACACACACACATCCTGATGTCAAAGTTCAAATATGAATCATCGGAATACAGAGCAATATAAGCAAAAAAGAAAGGAAGAGAGCTAATTTATCTCCAGGGATCAAAAAAGCCGCAAAAAGCAGACATTTATATACGGAACTGGGTTACATTGTTCTTTTGTTTTGTTTTTTTCCAGAGGAAGTGAATCATATGATATCAACCTTCTATTACCTCAGTCAAGGAGGCTTCCTGTTTCCATATAAATATCTATATATATATATATATATATATATTTTTACCTTTATTTAACCAGGAAAATCTCTCTGAGATTAAAAAATATCTTTCACAGGAGAGTCCTGGCCAAGAATGGACAGCAGTTAGAGTCACAACTTACGGAATGAAACAACAAATATACAATTAAAACACTTAAAAACAATTGCAAATCAATGAGTCTTCTTCGAGTGACTGAATAATAAATGTGTTCCATAGGCACCAGAGTTTGTCATTTCAATTTCGTTTGGAGTAAATTACATTCAAATGGAGCTTTGTACATAAAAGCCCCTTTTCCCAGTTTAGTTCTTAAAAATGGAACAGAGAGAGTAAAACAATTATCAGACCGGAGGGAATATTTCCCAACACTTTTCTTTTGAATTAGACAACCTAGATTCAAAGGCAACAACCCCAGAATAGTTTTATAAATAATTAGGTAATAATGAATTTTCCTTCTAATAGACAAATATGGCCAGGCTACTCTATTATACAATATACAATGATGAGTTAAAGGTTTACAATCTGATATAAATCTTAAAGCGCTGTGATAAATGGCATCCAAAGAAGAAAGAAGTTGAGAGGAAGCAAATTGATGCACCACATCACCGTAATCAAGTACAGGCAAAGTAGCAGAAACTAACCTCTTTCTTACATTAAATGAAAAACAAAACTTGTTTCTAGTGGTTCTCAAAGTGGGGTCCGCGGACCCCTAGGGGTCCGTGGCGCACCGCCTGGGGGTCCGTGGAGAGTTTGCTATAAAATATAAACATACCCGGAGAAAGTGCAGGGCCCATCGTCATTCATTACTCCCGCGTTCTGTAACGTTAAACCAATGAACATTCGGCTTTTACATTACGTCAATGTACCAAAACATTTCCCTTAGGCTTTAACTTCACGTCTCACAGCTAATAAATGAATAAATGAAAGCCAAACAGGCGCATTGTGTTCAGCACTCCCCCCGCTTTAACTTTGGGCCAAAAACTCTGTTGTTACATTACGTCAATCTGTCAAAGTCGTTATTTCGACATCTCGTAATTTCGACATAATAAGGGGACATTCTAATCTGCATTAAGCCACATTAAGCGTTCTTATAATGGTTTTCTAAGGGAGGAAAATGCTTAACGTGTAATTAAACGTTGCGTTCATATTCTGGGCTCATCTGATTTACATAGCATAACCTACTTTGTTATGATTTTAGTATCGTAATGATTAATAAATGCACGCACAATTATCCGTGAACTTGATTTGAACAAATGCCTTTCAACTTGTTTGTGCAAAATTCAGAATTAAATGAATGTGCAGCAATTTGTAGAGAGTCTGTAGGCCTACTATACTGTTGTAGCCATTAAATAAGCACATTTAGTTTCATATTTGTTAAAATATTATGATGCTATTTTATTTTGTTTCCATTTATGTTGATTTATGAAAAGTGAACAGCATGAGTAAGATAGGATGCGCAATATATCAAGAGACATGGAGCGGGTCAGACATGATTTTGACCACTTCATTAAGTTTGTTTTGTAGAAAACATTTCTTTAAAGTGAATTTCGTTTTGAATAAATTGTATCTTAATTTTAATACATTTTTCATCAACCAATATAACAAATATAACAGACAATAATCATGGAGGCGCCCGCGCGGTCACTTCCATTGCATGTGAACTGGAGCGCGCATCTCATAACGAAACTCAGTTGCCTCACACATGAGAAATACATCAAATACACAAAGCTTGAAATGTCTTAAAATGAAATAATTCAAAACGAAAAGAAAAAGGCTACTCTCTGATTATGTAATCCATGCTGTGCATTTCTCTCTATAGGCGCGTTCACTACGAATATGGCGATCGTCAACTTCATCTTTGCAGCAGACGCTGTAATAAAAATCAATGCACGCGTCACCGGATTTACATGCACATCTTGCTTGTTGCACGCACACATATTATGTAACATTATTATTAAAGGGAGACTTCACCCATTTACATTAAGCTTTGTATTGTTAGAAACCCAGTCATATATTATAATAAATGTGGATTTTTCATCCATTTTTCCCTGAGATGGAAGAAATAAGGATTTAAGTGTTTTACTTCCTGCTTATTATGACGTAAAAATCATCATTTTGCGTCATAATAAGCAGGAAGTCACATTTCATTGAAAAGTATGGAAGGCCAAAAGGGCCAAAACGTGTGAAACTGTCGTGTAAACACGTAGTTACGCGTTAACGCGCAATTTACGTGTTAACACGCGATTTATGTGTTAACACGCCATTACGTGTTAACGCGTAAATGACGTGTTAACACGTAAATCGCGTGTTAACACGTAAAATATTGGACATTAGCACCACCTACTGGTTTGGTGCTCTTGCTCAAACACACAGCAGAACCTAATTAGATTAAGCTTGGAAAAAGCCGTTTTTAATGTGAAAATACATGTTGAACAATGTCTTTTCAGAATATAGGCTACAACTAGCCTACATTTTAAATGGGCATATTTAGACAGTTAACTATAACTAATTAAGCCCTGAAAGTCATGACCGTTTTCACAATCACAATAGAAATTGTGTAAGGATAATAACACATTTCTCCAAACAGTATTTTCATGTTATACTGTAGCATATTTCTAAAGCATCTTTTTATAATTTAACCTCTATGCATTATTTGTTAGAGAGCCCCTTCTGATAACACCATTAAGCCTTATGAATCTGAGATAGTGCATTGTTTTGCAGTGTTTTTCGAAGTGAATATATATATATATATATATATATTACAAAGTTATTTATATTACAACACACACACTACACTTTACACATTATATTACATTACACACACACACACACACACACACACACACACACACACACACACACACACACACACACACATTCGTATGTCATAATAATAATCTAAAACAAGAGTGGCTTGAATTATTAATAATTGAAATGAGACAGAACTCCTTGCCGTAAAATGGCATTTTACAATGCATATTCAAATGTGAAATCAGTGAATATAAGACCAACAATTATTAAAATATCAGCAAGGGAGACCCAAGGTCTAGGTAGGACCAAGGAACGGACCGGAGCACACAACGTTTTAATAATTTATTTAATGGTACAGAACGACTAACGTTTCGACGCCCATGCGTCTTCTTCAGAGTCCTGTTCCGGGAGCACCAACCAGGCTGAAGCGCAAGTGACCCCTTTTTACTAATTATTAAAATATATTGTAAGAATACTACACAGAACAAGAGATTATATGCTATATTCTCGCCAATATGTTGGATAGATTTGGAGATTACACTCGAGTTTCCTGCAATTTACCCTTCCGTCACTGTCGTTGGCTTATGATGGCTGATGAGGTATGCTCAGCGTAGTGCTTGTGTCACTCTATCATGAATAATTCAAATAAAATAAAGGTGTTGTGTCACGTTGACACTGCCTGGCGTAACTGTTTGTAATCATTCTCATGACTATTAATGTGGCGATGCACCCCTTCTTGTATTTATTCATGAGATTGTGAACGAGCGCTTACCTAATGGATACGATGAGCCTACGTCACCTGGCATCTTCAGTTGGGTGCGCGCCCGTGATGCGCAGACGTGAAAACAAACAGCACAAAGCTACTTTCGGTTTTAATAAACACTGTTAAACTTATCACGGTGGGTTGTATATGTTGAAAATAGTTTTTTTTTACTTTATTAAAGTTTGTCATGAGTTTGTTACTTCGCGATTAGCGCGAAAGCCTGCCATTATATGCAATAAATCAAAATACCGTTGCAGTTGGAATGTTGTTTCAGAGTTAAGAATTATCTTCGACTTCGAATTATCCCCCCATGACAGAGAGTTATAGCTATGTTACATTTGGCTAAGTAAATGTCGTGTCTCTTAACCCATTTCTCTTTTTTTTTTTTTTTTCAGAGATGACATTTGGTATTTACAAGATAATTAAATAATCGATATCAATTAAAAAAAAGAAAAGAAAATAAAGTCCTTAAAAGAAAAATATGAGGATGGCACAACTAAGCAAATAAAATGATGACAAAATGACAAAAATTAGAAATTGGATGCAGTTATTATAAACGTCATTATAAACTGAATAACACAATAAATAAGTAAAGATAGATGACAGACAGACCCTTACGAATATAGGCTAACCCATAGTTTTACTATAGTAAAATAATAATAAACTGGTCTTCTGTGGTGGCCGACAGTGCGGTGAGGGTGAGAGTGCGCGCGCGCGACCGGGGCGGGCTCTCTCTCAAGGTGTGGATAATGTTGTCAAGGATCTGGATTTTCCCTTTGCCTGCAGAGATTAGGCCTATATTGTCTGTGATGTGGACAAAGTCCTCCGGCTGGACCTGACATGAAGACTTGATACTGAAGCAGAAACAATCTCTCTCTCACTGACCTGATTCTGCAGTTGCGCAACTCTTCTGAGTGACTGTAACATACTGAACAAAAACAATTTCAATTGTTCTTTTTTACTGTAGGCTATATGTCCAAATAACGAAACAAAATCATTCTGCAGCCAATTTAATGAAAACAACTGATTAATGAAAACAACTGATTTACAATGTTTTTATTTTTTATAAAAATGACTATTAGAGACTAAATATAGGACACCTCGGCTTTCAGCTGATATTGCAATTAGTTGTGTTTGGAATAATTATTAATGATATAGTTATTATTTAAATTCATTATTTAATTATTATTAAATATTATTTAATATTATACGTTATTATTCGTTATAATACGTTATTATTCACTACTATTTTATATTTTATATTTGTGTTAGCATTCGAACATGTGCCGATCCGCCGTGCAGGAAATCGTGTAGCATCTGTTCAGGGTATTAGTTGGCTGATGATCTAGCCTGGCTGCAGTAGCCTACTTAAATGTTACGACGAAATATCCTTATTATTATTATCAATATTATTATTATGCTGGTATAATGCTAGCTAATACACATAGGCTAATTTATTTTGATAAGATTGATATTTCACGAAATAAAACAAACTAATTAGGCTATAATCTTTGGGCGACAGTGCAAAACCCTGAATCATCAATTAGTTAAATTTTCACATTTATTAGAAATTCAATTTCGTACATATCCTAACATAACAGATCCATTTATGAATGGACTTTGATTCCGGTGGTGGCTGCATTGTTTCCGATTTGTGTGATTCAAACAGTTCCAATAACTCTAGCATTATTAAGTCCAAAAGTCAAACTGTATTGAAAAAATATTAATGTAATATTTTACAAAATTCACAAAATGTTTTTATCTACCGATGTATTCTCACTGTAAAAAATTTGTAACACTCCCAAATCAAAAATTTCAATTGACCGATAACATCTACATTTTTCAATTGGCCCAAGTGAAATTCTGTAAATTCTAAAATTAAATGTACAGATTTTCACTTGGGCCAATTGAAAAATTTTGATGTTATCGGTCAATTGAAATTTTTGATTTGGGAGTGTTACAAATTTTTTACAGTGCTGCTTCAATCCATATTTGTTTTTATACATATAATATATAATATAATTTATTACATCCAGATAATTGGTTGATGAAACATTGATTAAAATTAAGATACAATTAATACAAAACGAAATTAAATTTAAAGACAGGCTTTCTGCTTTCTGCTTGAGGTCTCTGTTAAAGTTTTAAAGCAGTCTTTTAGTGCCGCTTTCAGAGCGGTCACGTCCATGACAGAGAACTGTCCCATCCATAACATTGATTTTTTTTTTTTTTTTTTTGTGAAATAAATTTCTAAATAAATGCGACTCATAGTCCAGTGCGACTTATATATATTTTTTCCTCTTCATGACACATTTTTTTGACTGATGCGACTTATACTCCAAAGCGATTTATAGTCCGGAAAATACGGGTATATTTTGTGATGTAGACAAAATTCCAGATGTAAATTAGTGGTGTGATCAGTTAAGTTCAGAAATTGCAGTATACAAAAGTAAATTTTTGCTGCATGTTTGTGTTGGCTATGTTATTATTTGGGGTAGAGGGGTTAAACTTAGGCTATAACAAAAACCCTTAATTGAAAAACTTTATGAAAAACATGTATTCGAGCATATGGGACGCTCAAGGGTTCAGGATTAATGCAGTTGAGATGGTGGTGTGTGTTTCCGGTAAGAGAAACACGAGAGGGAATCCCAGTTGAACTTATTTATTCAAAGGAGTTTGTTAATTCACAAATGTGTGGTCTGCAATAAACAGAAAATAAACAAAGAAAACAGTAGGCTATATCAGTAAATTATACAAACATGCAGTTAAGCATATCAGTAAATGATACAAACAGTTATTAAGTAATAGGCCTATATAAATTAACATACTTGGGTAAACCGCGTGCGGCGTGATTTATATTATTAACATAATAAAGTAAACAATGACATGCAGATTGCACGATCGCAACGTTGTATATGCTCAATATTACAGTAGCAAACATAAAATGTCATTAAATTCAACATTTTCAAACAATATTGAACACACCGGTTGATCTGAAACTAGGTAGAGAATATCTTATAATCTAATCTAATTACAATCATTTTCGAGCTCAAAGTCTGATATGAAAACGGTTTGGTTTCACTTTGTGACGCAGTTTAAAATGTGTTCATTTTACGAGCAGATCTCGACATTCAGAACAATATCAATAACAAAGGCGAAATATATACGAAAACTCACCCCTATTCATTGAGAAAAAACAT
The DNA here is from genome assembly GCF_951802725.1 of Rutilus rutilus. Classification (NCBI taxonomy): domain Eukaryota; kingdom Metazoa; phylum Chordata; class Actinopteri; order Cypriniformes; family Leuciscidae; genus Rutilus; species Rutilus rutilus. Next base: position 8,789,182 of record NC_140222.1, on the reverse strand, counting down.
ATACGTGGTTGGATAACAGACCAGTCGGCCTGATTTAGCTGCCGATTTTGCATGTCCACACCTGGCTGATCGCTGTATAATACCAAACACTTAGGGCTTTCTCACAACATGCATTTTCATTAATACAAGGAATGCAAAAAGTGCTGCACAGGGTGTAACCTCTTTGTGCTCTTTGGGTGTAGGGATGGTTCCATTTAGAAAAACAATATGCACTATTAATTATTAAAAATATAAAAACATGTATTTCATTAGTGTATTTGTGTGTCTATAGCTGAATATGTTATAAAATCAAAGAGAATAGCTCTGATGATATACATTTAGGCTACTTTTAATAAATGCATTAATAGACTGCAGTGCTTCATTGTGCAGTGAATACTGAACTGTTTTATCAACAGAAGGGTGTTTTTTGTATGTTGTGTTAATTGATTTTAAAGCAACTATTCATTTAAAGAAGTTTGATTGAGGAAAAACTTAGGATATGTATTGTTTTAAATGTTGTGTGTTGTTCATTAAAGACATTGTTCAAATTTTATTTTAGATTTAATCCTGCAATTTACAGGATTTGTTTGTTATTTGTGCTTAGATAGCCATACCAGCCAGTAAAGTTCCATGGTTTCCAATGTGCCAGCATGCAATTTACGCGTTAACACGCAATTTACGTGTTAACACGTCATTTACGCGTTAACACGCAATGACGTGTTAACACGTAAATTGCGCGTTAACGCGTAATTACGTGTTTACAGGACAGTTTCACACGTTTTGGCCCTTTTGGCCTTCCATAGAAAAGTGTAGAGACTACAGACACTCGTTCCTCATCTTTCCCAGGGGGCGGGAACCGCTCACGCTACAGGCCTATTACAGATCAGTGGGTGGGACTTGACTTTCTGAAACTAAAAGCAATATCCTCCATCTTGTTTGAAAGCTAAGCTAACAGGCGCTGTGGAGACAGATGTAAAGTTATGACAATAGCGGAGGAGAGTGCTCAATATGATATAGAAGAAGAGGATTTCGGAAGTCTGATGCTTGAATCAGGTGTTTGTGGCTACCTTTACAAGCCGCATTATAGCGAAGAGCAGCCGAGGCAGAAGACCTGCCTGCCGCGGACGAGGAGCCCGGACTGGCTCGGGTTAGGGCGGACTGGTGGCGCCGGTGATCTCACTATGCAACTACGAACCGCTACGAACACAGAGATAGAGTCCGACTGTGGCAAAGAATTTCAACAATGACAACTTCTCCTGGATGAAATCTCTGAATCAGACGAGGACACGGACGTTTGTGTTGTGAATCAGACGAGGACACGGACGTTTGTGTTGTGAACTATCCTAGTTTCGCACCGCATCTGACTGAACATCCAGGTAACGTTACAATGCAATAATTCACCACTTCGAAAGAAATACAAATGAAGAGTAATTCACTAATGAGTTCGCCAACTAACTAGACATTTTGTGTGAAATTAATTTCAAGCTCTGATGGTAGCTAGCCTTGTAGACGGAAGAGTTATTTCTCTTAGGCAGATATGCGCTTTCTGGATTAGTGGGAGTGGCTTGCGCAGCTGTGCAATTTGGTGCATTGTGGGAGTTGGTGTCTTTCATACAAATGCGTCCTGAAGTTACTTTCTTTCTTTCCTCGGCCAAGAAGGCACCAAATTCAAAGTTAATTTTACATTTCGACTACATATATGACCCACTTTCAATAAAGATCAATGTTCCCATGGGTGAAATGCTCCTTTAATTAATACATCTTTTAGAATATTTGATTGAATGCTGAATGTTACGCTTGTTCAATTTAATAAAATTAAAACTTTAATTGTGATCATTAAAATAATTTAATATTATATTTAGTGTCCAAGTTTTGCTAATTTATTAATAGTGCGTGTATATATATATATACACTGCTCAAATAAATAAAGGGAACACTTTTTAATCAGAGAATAGCATCAAGTCAGTTAAACTCCTGGGATATTGATCTGGTCAGTTAAGTAACAGAGGGGGTTGGTAATCAGTTTCAGCTGCTTTAGTGTTAATGACATTAACAGCAGGTGCACTAGATGGGCAACAGTGAGACAACCCCCAAAACAGGAATGGTTTTACAGGTGGAGGCCACTGACATTTTTTCCCTACTCATCTTTTCGGACTGTTTTTCACCAGTTTTGCATTTGGCTAGGGTCAGTGTCACTACTGGTAGCATGAGGCGATACCTGGACCCTACAGAGGTTGTGCAGGCAGTCCAGCTCCTTCAGGATGGCTCATCAATACGTGCCATTGCCAGAAGGTTTGCTGTGTCTCCCAGCACAGTCTCAAGAGCATGGAGGAGATTCCAGGAAGACAGACAGCTACTCTAGGAGAGCTGGACAGGGCCGTAGAAGGTCCTTAACCCATCAGCAGGACCGATATCTGCTCCTTTGTGCGAGGAGGAACATGATGAGCACTGCCAGAGCCCTACAAAATGACCTCCAGCAGGCCACTGGTGTGAATGTCTCTGACCAAACAATCAGAAACAGACTTCATGAGGGTGGCCTGAGGGCCCGACGTCCTCTAGTGGGCCCTGTGCTCACTGCCCAGCACCAGGGAGCTCGATTGGCATTTCCCATTGAACACCAGAATTGGCAGGTCCGCCACTGGTGCCCTGTGGTTTTCACAAATGAGAGCAGGTTCACCCTGAGCACGTGACAGACAGGAAAGGGTCTGGAGAAGCCGTGGAGAATGTTATTGTAGCGACAATGGGTAGAAAGCAACCACCAACTAATCTTCTTTTTGAATATTAATTCAAATTCTCTACTTCTCGATGACTGAGGGGGGAAGATTTGTTCAGAACGTCTCATGATCATCACCGGTCTGACTAATTGAAAGAGCCCCCGGCACTAACACATAACTGGTCAATGGCTAGCTTTGTGGCCTACTATCTTACTGGTTAAGATAAAGACAGTGTCCGCACATTCCAGAGTCAAATCACCAAGACCAGAGCCATAAGTCACCCATCCCGGTGCCAGAGAGTCTGTAAAAGACCCTTTAGAAGAAGAATCGACACCAGCAGATGTTACTGAAACCCCCGACAACATTCCTGAACACTTCCTCATTAAGACCTCTGAACAAACAGAGTTCTGTCTCTTCACCAGAGAACTGATTCTTATCAATAACTATACATAAAATCATTCAAGAACAATTTTCAATGGACTCATGATCAAACAATCATGCAACTACCTAATCCTGGGTTGTTTCCACCACTTATATGTATATTTTAATAAGATAATATGTTTTGATCCCATTTAATTCAGGTAATAGTTATTATATTAACTATTAGAAGGAGTGAATGAATGAAAGTGTGTACTGTTTCATATCAATGCTATCTTACGAACACAACTAGCAAGATGGCTTGAATGATATCGGTGTAATATGTTTTGATCTTCTTTTAATTAGAAATCATGTCTAAACTGTGGCCCCTGTTCTCTCTGTTAGTAAGGAGAGCACAGATAAGCATGATTTACGATCAGAACTGAAAAGAACTTCACCTCCTAAATTCCGCCAGTGTCTAATTGGCCAGAACTCATCCTGGAGGTTGGACAAAGTTTTAGTTTAAAACCTTAGACCCAAAAACAATGCTCTCTCTCTCGAAGCTCTCTCTCGCTGCTCTCTCTCGCTCTCTCTCTCGCTGCTCTCGAAGCTCTCTCTCTCTCTATAGGAACCATGTAAACGCGCAAACGAAATAACCCAAATCAAGATCTGAAGAACATGGGTTAAATAGCTTCATTCAAGCCATCATCATCTACTCTCAATTTCCTTTCTTTTCTTAGTTTCATTTCTTTTCGTTGTGAGTGTCGGTTCTAAGTTAAGTTTTGCGACAAGATTTCGAGCCACGTTTCTTCTGCAAAGCCAGCTTCAAACAAAGACTTTCATTCCGCCAGCACACCACGTGACTGACCACGTGATCCAGACATCAGGCACGAGGAGACCGAACGGACCGGGAAAACCCCTTTCACGCAACAAAAAGGGAATCCCCAAAAGCAAATACGCAAGTACCTCCATGCAGGCTAAAATCTTAACTGGTGTATTTATATAACTTTAATAACCTGCCTAAAACGATAGAAGGATTAAATTAATGATTGATGGTTCGTTCAGGTCATGTCTAGTGTATATGGAATCGTGAGATTTCATCCTTTCACTCTTAAACCCACTCTTTCCTTACTCTATCCCTTTCTGCAACGCGTATGAATGTGTATGTGTGTGTGTGCGTGTGTTTGTGTTAGATATTAGCTTTATGTGTTAGTAGTCTATATAATCAATAAAGTATTGTTTGTATTTGAAAAGAGATTACTCGTGTATGTGCTTATCAGATTTATTGTCTTGAACTTCGATTTAAGTTACCTATGCTGTTACCCTTAATTTACTTCGTAATTTATTGTTAGCTGGGGATTAATTCTTTCTTGACCAGGAAGATATTATATTTCCTAGAGTTAATACTTGTTTATGCTTTCTGTTCATTGGATGAACTGATAAAATGATCATACTATTGATTCTGCTACAGTAAATTCTGAAGATAATTAAACATAATTAAAATATTAATTATTGATCATATTCCGTTATGAATAATAATTAATAATATTTATACGTGGGCGTATAAACGCTACATTATGCTGCCTGTAACATCGTTCAGCATGACCGGTTTGGTGGTGGGTCAGTGATGGTCTGGGGAGGCATATCCATGGAGGGACGCATAGACCTCTGCAGGCTAGACAATGGCACCCTGACTGCCATTAGGTATCGGGATGAAATCCTTGGATCCATTGTCAGACCCTATGCTGGTGCAGTGGGTCCTGGGTTCCTCCTGGTGCACAACAATGCCCGGCCTCATGTGGCGAGAGCATGCAGGCAGTTCCTGGAGGATGAAGGAATGATACCATTGAAGGGCCACCACGCTCACCTGACCTACATCCAGTAGAACACCTCTGGGACATTGTGTTTCGGTCCATCTGACATCACCTGGTTGCACCTCAGACTGTCCAGGAGCTCAGTGATGCGCTGGTCCAGATCTGGGAGGAAATACCCCAGGACACCATCCGTCGTCTCATTAGGAGCATGCCCCGATGTTGTCAGGCATGCATACAAGCACGTGGGGGCCATACAAACTACTGAGTACCATTTTGAGTTGCTGCAATGAAATTTCAGCAAAATTGACAAGCCTGCTGCATCATTTTTTCACTCAGATTTCCGGGGTGTCTTTGAATTCAGTCCTCTGTAGGTTGATCATTTTCATTTCCATCAAACGATGTGGCATCCTTTCGTTCATAACACATTACCCAGTCCATATTAGTATAGATATCCAGCATGATATTTTTCCCCATTGAGATCTGATGTGTTTTCAAAGTGTTCCTTTAATTTTTTTGAGCAGTGTATATTAACCCATTAATAACCCATTAGTCAACGGTCATAGGTCATTGCCAATCCCCAGAGGATACAACGTCAAAGGCATGCGCGTAATTTGCACGGGGGTTACGGGGGTCATGACCCCCTCAAAAATCAGATCCAGCTAATATAACCCCCACAATATCATCACATCATTCAGATTAAAATAAATATGAAATATTCCGAATTAATACTTTTGTTCGTTTTCTTTATTAATTTCATTTGCCAGCAAGAAAGATAGTAGCCTATCATATTTAAAAAAAAAGCTGTAATGTACCCCCGCCCACCGCACCGACTAGCCTACTTGGTATTACCCAACCCGCTTTCTCTACCAAGTTTGTTAACAATTTTGCGCAGTCGCTGGGATGAATGGTTGGAGAAGCATGCTAACGGATGGAAAGATGAAAAGGACACTGAAAGGCAGCCAGACAACGATTTTTCATTGTTGGTCGACACCAGCCAAAAAGAGGAAAAATCCTGACCAAACGGAGGTACCCCTATATTAGCTCAGCGTTTCTCAAAGTGTGGGGCGCGGGCGCGGCCCACTGGTGGGGAATAGAGCCATGACAAGTGGGGCGCGACAAACAGGATTTGTGCCCAACTTTTTAATTCCTTTATTTATTGACCATACACTCAAAACAAAACAAAGACACGTTTAAATGTAAGCCTTACTTAAACTTTACACACGTAAGTTTAAAAGTTTTTCAAGGCGACCGTTATTGATCGTAGTATCACTTTATGGTTCCCATGGAGACGCGTCATTCATTGCTTGTCACACCGCAGCCACGCTGAATGACTGATGATCTGCTTTTATTTCCTTTTTTATTCAAAATTTCACAAATTTGTTAGCTATAGCAGGATATATATGATATTCCGATTGTCAAATATGTGCAAGTGGATGTGTTTTGTTGTTCAAACACCTTTATAACGATCGCGTTAGTTGAGCTGTATGCGCAACGTAGGCTATTTTAGGTATCTTATTAAAATACCAAAAAAAAAAAAAATACGTACATTATTAGGAATTTACCACCTCCGGCTCAATTTGAGATTATTATTATTTATTTTTATTATTATTATTATTATTATTTAGTTATTTTTGCATGGAGTTTGCAAAGTGACAAAATGAATCAAAGCACAACTAACGTTAGTCCACACTTGTATTTTCTCAGTTTCTGAATTTTATGTTATCAGAGGCTAAATGCAAACACACATTTTTTTATCTACTTTTGAGTCTTATTTCATGCAAAGTGATAATATAATTGCACTTTCATTTTCTCTATTTGAAAGTTTTTAATGCTGTTCAGGGCTCCAGACTAACTTTTTTCACCTCCGTCCTGGAACCGTCCTGAAAAACGATTTGAACCGTCCTAAAGTGAATGTCAACCGTCCCAAAATAAACATGTTGTTTCTGTACTTTGTTATTATCATCTATAGTTGTTAGTTGTTAGTCACATAACAAAAACACCATTAAAATGTTTATATAGTATTATATTTATTTAGCTCCATTCAAAGTAATTATCTGTAAACAGGTAAAAAACAGATTTAATAAAAAAATAACAGGAGTGTATGCTTTTTTGTATTCATGCAGAATTTATTTTTATATATTTTTTTACATATACGAAAATTAAGATAAAAATACATACAGCTCAAAACGTTTTGGAGTTGGTTGGATTAAAAAATAACTAATAAATACTGGTGACAACATATCTAAAAAATATCATCATTCTTTATTCTTTCAAGCAGCAGACATATTTATTTGTATGAATTAAATATAATGAATTATTATTAAAGCTATTAACGAGCAGTGAATGCTTTTCTCTTTTCCTTTTGTTGCTTGATCAATACACAGACCGCATTAGGTTTATTACCCACTGTCACTTTAAGACGTCGGATCATGTCCAGTGACGTGCGCTGATGCACATCCAATACACTCAAAACTGTTTAAGACATAACCAACATAGTTTACGTGAATACTCTCCAAAACGGACATTTCGACATAATGTTGTGTGTATTTGTCCATTCAGACACGAAAGAGAGCTCAATTCAGTACTCGCGCGCATGTTACCTTGGCTTTTACACAAGAAAATTATTCAATAAATAAATAAATAAATAAATATGCCGCGAGTTTAACCCCCCCAATGGTAGACCCAAAGTTACGCCCTTGGTCAAAGGTGACAATGTCAACGAGAGGGTAAGGTCAACACTAGGGCAGGGTCAGGGCAAGGGCAAACCCATCAATCAATTAGAGAGGCCATCAAGCTTTATTGCATTTTATTGTTGTTATTCTCTTTTGTGTATTGTAGAGCTTTGAGTCTAAGAAAAGCACATTAGAAATAAAATGTTTTATTATTATCATTAATAGTAAAATAGGCTGACTGAGGTCAGTGTTGTAGCCTACTTTTGCTTGCTTATGATTTCAATGTGTTTAAACGGGAAAAAAGCCAAAACCATTTTGGGCGTTTTTTTTTTTTTTTTGCATTCTTGCGGTTTTTGACAAGGTTTTGGGCTGGAAAACCTTGTTGGCATCTGGCAACCTATGGAATTATTCTTGTGCCAATAATAATGAAGGTAGATTTTCAAGAAACTAATGAAAATATAAATTGAAACTAAATAAATTATCTCTGAAACTGAAAAAGAATAAATTGCAGGCAAATTTTTTTACTTCGTTTTGAATACACTGCATGTTTTTCTAACTATTTCTCATATTTCAATCGCTGATCTGAACTTATAAATGCACTTCCAGAGTGTTTAATTTACTCTTCTGAAGTTTTCGTTTACGCTCCCTGAGTTTTCGTTCGCCGTTCTGACACATTTCTCTCGTGGCGGCGGGGCTAGTAGCAGTGTGTTCTCATTGGCTACTGAGTTTTTTGATTGACAGCTTCTTGACCTGGAAGTGAAGACGTCAGTGGTGTTTATGTGTGGATGTGAGCGTATGTAACTGCAGCTTTCTAGTTCATTTTAGTGATATAAAGTTTATATCTGTATTTATTAACTAGGCTTGTTGAGATGACTTCTTATCATAGACAGTAAAAGAAATGGACACAGCGACCCCATTGGATTCAACGGAGACAAAGTGAAGCCAATTAGAAACTCTTACTTCCTGGGGGTCCAGCGTACTGCGCAGACTCAAACTGAGCTTGACGACGTAGATGTGACGTGAGCAAACCGTCTGTCTTCTAGTAGCTGTGCCAAGATCAATCTGAATCATTACCTTCCGAAACTCGCAGAGACGGAGAGCGTGAGTAGGAGCTGTCCATGATCTTGGAGCAGGAGAAACTTTTTGTAGGTGTTCTGATTAATTATTTTGTCATTTTGCCTCGACGTCCTCCCGATTGTCCGCGAGCTTCTCCTCCTGTCCATACGGCAATTTCCTACTGTGCGACAGAGAGTCGCGTGGCGGTGACGCAATCGTTAGCCTACTTTTTCAAAAACTGCTTCTACAGGGCCATAACGTAAGCAACAAGGTAATGGAGCCTTTTATACATTTTCGTGTTTCTTTAGAAATAAATAATGGACAAATGGAGTCTTTAAATGCCTCAGATGTAAAGTTATTCGCTGTCAAAGTGACGCCAAAATGAATGGGAGTCAATGGGATGCTAACAGCAGGTGGGGTTCCGCTAGCCAATGGCGGCGCCCGGGGGTACCTTCAAAATAATACAAATCCCTGCCCCCCTGCTTCTTATTCACCTTATTTTCGAACGCGGAAGTAAATATGGGTCCAGTTTCCGGTTTTTGTGCGGCACTTCCGTTTCCTCGCTTCTCTGGGCTAACTAACGATATCGATTGCGAAGGATTATGCAGAGTTGACAGCAAAATGTTACACATGGCCTTAGCAGATGAATACAACAAAGGACTAAAGCCCCGCCTCACCCAGGTCGGGTACCGGACCTAGTTGAAAACACTCGTGCATCTAGCTGGCAGATTGCCAAAACTTCGCCGGCGCCTTCAGTACCGCCCTAAACACGGTCGAGCCAACGCTGGACTAAGTTAATATATCTATGGAGGTAGGCTATTTTGTCATGTCAAATGTATTAATAATGTCATCAGAATGCAACCAAAGCACATGATAGCAATAAGTAGATGGCTATAAATAATTATAAATCATACAAAATAAATGCCATGATGACTAGATTTTAATCAGGGGTTACTATATTTTGTTTCTCCTTGGAGTTTTTATTCAGACTTCGTAGCCCAGCCACTTTTCTGGTATCGGGTGGTCTTCTGTAGGTCTTGTGTTCACGAAATGAAAAAAACAACAACATACGGTTCTTCAAATTGGCTGCGTGGCATGTCCGTTATTTCAGCTCCCATGTTAACAGGTTATTTAGAGCTTGCACTGCTTGCGTGACGCGCGCGTCTCAGGGAAAACGCGTGCATGCTAGAAATAGAATCGACGCCTATTCTTCACGCGACACGCAAGCGTTTTGGAAGCGTTTCGGAAGCATTTCCAGGCAAAATTTAGAATAGGAAAATATGTTTGTATGTCATTTTGATATGAATACATATTAATAAATGACATTTTGATGTTTGAATTTAGGTTTTAACATAAATGCAGATATAAATGTAAAAAAAAATAATATATGATCGATTTTCAAATATTGCACCTGTCAATACAGAACGAAATATTCTGTAGCCTATTTTGCCGTCAATACTGCCGACGTTGTCTTTGCTGCTATATATTTATGTTTAACATTAAGTGCCTTCCACAACTCTCTCCCCATATGTCGAATATATCACCAATGAGGCTTATCATGTCACCTAGCAGCAGCAACGCTGCGTCAGACACGTTTCTGGTGTGCAAAGACATAGAAAACGCCACGCAGCCAGTGTGTCGCCGGTCGTAGGGCGCCTGATTATTAAAATGTCAATGATTTCGATGATTAAAACACTCCTGCTCCAAGTAAATCTTTCTTTTGTGCCAGTTATTATGACAACCTCTAACTGCACAAACAATCCCGGTCTTCCTCGAAGCCATAACGATGAGTTAGTTGTTACGAACAACGCTCGCCAGTGACCGGAAGTGCCTGACCGGAAGTCTGGCACAAAATACCGTCAACTGGCTGCGTCCGTATTTCCGTTAAAAATAAGGTGAATAGAATGAATAGTACAGACGAATGTTATCATTATCATTAGTCATCGTCACTAGATACTGCATAACGTTAGCCTACTCGTGGTAAGTCAGATTTTTTTTTTTATAATACTATTTAATATAGTACTGGCTTTTTTCAGGTGGAGAGGCATTTTAGAGCTCAGCGAGAGCCTATAACATTACACAGCTGTGTTGTCTTGATTTAACTGTTAGCCCAATCATTACATGACTTGTTTAGCTACATTCGGTTACAGTCTATGATTAGATCATATTTCCCCCCCAGCCACCCTAAACAACATTGGGCCGATGCCATAGGACCAGAGCGCTGTCAATCACTGCCTGATTCAACTTTGGCAATGTAAAGCCTTTTTTACCATGCCAATAAAGCTATTTAAACCTGAATTTCTCAATTGCTGATTAATTTACGATGCAGAGTTTTTGAAAGAGGAGAGACACGACTTGACCACAGAACACGTCTCTGTTCATTATATGTAAACACTCAATTATTTTGAAGTATCGCCCTGGTTGCAATATTTATTCTGATTTATTTTGTGTGATAAAGATGACTGATAAAGCTATTATATGTAGCTAGTATGAGTCAAGTCAAGTCAAGTCATCTTCATTTATATAGCGCTTTTAACAATGTAGATTGTCTCAAAGCAGCTTTACAGAGATAAGCGTATAATTTAAGGTAACAGAGATTGTTTCGGCTTTACAGCAGAGTTAAGTTATTTCCATCTAAAGTTAGTTTTAATTGATTTGGTTCCGTCGCAATGATCATTTGTTATTAAATTAGGGGCTGCTAAGACGACACCATTCTCTCTACACAGACTTTAAACGCGAACCTGTGAGAAACGCTGATGGCGTTCACATGCGCATTTAGAATGGGTTCTATAGTTATGTGCGTTAGAATATACGCAGGTTTGGAATTCCCTACAAGCCAAGCCTAAACAAAATACTTGTCTTTCCTTATAAATTTGATAAGGAATTTTATTTTATTTGTTGCTTTGGGGTAGGACCGCGAGACGAATTTCCCGACAACGCCTTATCTGTAGAGTGGTAGTGGGATCCTCCATAGGGAGAGACTAGTTGGCACTTCAGCACTGCGTTGTCATCGGTCCAGGTGAAGGTCCTTCGTCAGATCTGGATACGGCCCGGATCCGGCAGGCTGCAGGAAAAACCTTGGGATAAACACAGACACTAAAATTAGCGTAGATGCCATTCTTCTCATGATGTAACGAGTACATCAGGATTTTTGGGAAGTGTTCCCGGTTCCGGCTGACCTAATCTATGCAGCATAACATTAAATTATAGAAGTCTATAATGTATTATGTGAAAGCTAGGTCAAAGAGATGTGTCTTTAATCTGGCTTTGAACTGACAGAGTGTGTCTGCTTCCCGGACAATGGTAGGAAGACTGTTCCAGAGTTTTGGTGCTAAATAGGAAAAGGATCTACCGCCAGCAGTGGATTTTGATATTCTAGGTATAATCAACTGGCCGGAATTTTGAGATCGTAATAGACGTGACGGACTATAATGCGTTAAGAGCTCGCTCAAGTACTGCGGAGCTAAACCATTCAGTGCTTTGTAAGTAATCAGCAATATTTTAAAATTTATGCGATGTTTAATAGGGAGCCAATGCAGTTTTGACAGAACTGGGCTAATATGGTCATACTTCCTGGTTCTGGTAAGAACTCGAGCTGCTGCGTTTTGAACTAGCTGTAGTTTGTTTATTAAGCGTGCAGGGCAACCACCCAGTAGAGCATTACAATAATCTAGCCTTGAGGTCATGAACGCATGGACTAATTGTTCCGCATTTGTCAATGAGAGCATATGACGTAATTTAGATATATTTTTAAGATGGAAAAATGCAGTTTTACAGATACTAGACACGTGACTTTCAAATGAAAGATTGGTATCAAAGAGCACACCCAGGTTCCTAACCGACGACGAAGACTTAACAGAGCAGCCATCAAGTGTTAGACAGTATTCTAGGTTATTACGTGAGGAAGTTTTTTGTCCAATAATTAGAAACTCTGTTTTTTCAGAATTTAGAAGTAGGAAATTACAAGTCATCCAATTTTTTATATCCGCTATGCATTCCGTTAATTTTGTGAATTGATAAGTTTCGTTAGGTTTTGAAGAAATATAGAGCTGAGTATCATCGGCATAACAGTGAAAGCTAATGCCATGTTTCCTAATGATATCTCCTAAGGGTAGCATGTACAGAGTGAACAGCAGCGGTCCTAGTACTGAGCCTTGTGGTACGCCATACTGAACTTGTGATCGATGAGACATCTCATCATTTACTGCTACAAACTGATAACGGTCAGATAAGTATGATTTAAACCATGCTAGTGCATTTCCCGTAATGCCAACATAATGTTCTAATCTATTTAAAAGAACGTTGTGGTCGATGGTGTCAAATGCAGCACTAAGATCGAGTAACACTAATAGAGAGATACAACCACGATCGGATGATAAGAGCAAATCATTTGTGACTCTAACGAGAGCTGTTTCGGTACTATGGTACGGTCTAAATCCGGACTGGAAATCCTCGCAGATATCATTTCTTTCAAGAAAGGAACACAGTTGTGAGGATACTGCCTTTTCTAATATCTTTGACAGAAAAGGTAGATTCGAGATCGGCCTGTAATTGACTAATTCTGAAGGATCAAGTTGCGTTTTTTTAACAAGCGGTTTAATCAAAGCCAGCTTAAAGTTTTTTGGTACGTATCCTAGAGACAAAGACGAATTAATGATATTAAGAAGAGGATCTATGACCTCTGGAAGCATCTCTTTCAGTAGCTTAGTCGGTATCGGGTCTAACATACATGTTGTCGATTTAGATGATTTAACGAGTTTAGTAAATTCTTCCTCTCCTATAGCAATGAATGAATCAAATTTTTCCTCAGGGAGACTACAATGCACTGCCTGATGCGATACTGTAGTAGACGGTTGCATAGTTATAATTTTGTCCCTGATATTATCAATCTTATAAGTGAAGAAGTTCATAAAGTCATTACTGCTGTGTTGCTTGGAAACTTCGGTGCTTGAAGCTTTATTTTTCGTTAGTTTAGCCACCGTTTCAAATAAATACCTAGGATTATGTTTATTTTCTTCTAATAGGGTTGAAAAATAAGCAGATCTAGCAGCTTTTAAAGCCTCTCTGTAAGTAATTGAGCTCTCTTTCCATGAAATGCGAAATACCTCTAGTTTTGTTTTCTTCCAGTTGCGCTCCATTTTTCTGGCTGCTCTCTTAAGGGCCCGAGTGTGCTCGTTGTACCACGGCGTTGGACTATTTTCTTTAATCTTCTTTAAGCGCAACGGAGCAACTGTGTCTAAAGTGCTGGAAAAGAGAGAGTTAAACGTTTCTGTTGTAATATCTAGTTCTTCTAAGCTATCTGAGATGCTGAGATGATGAAACTGATTAGGAAGATTATTAATAAAGCAATCTTTAGTAGCAGAAGTGATAGGTCTCACATATTTGAAACACGGAGTCGGCTTTGCAGCCTTGGCTAAATGCAAATTACACGAGACTAGATAATGATCTGAGATGTCATCGCTCTGCTGCAGAATTTCAACGGCATCCACATCTATTCCGTGTGATAATATTAGATCTAGAGTATGATTACGACGATGAGTAGGTCCTGACACGTGTTGTCTAACTCCAATTGATGTCTTTAAATGCCAATCCCAATGCATCTTTTTCATTATCGATGTGTATATTAAAATCACCAACAATTAGTACTTTATCTGCAGTCAATATTAATTCTGATAGAAAGTCCGCAAATTCTTTGATAAAGTCTGTATGGTGCCCTGGTGGCCTGTATACAGTAGCCAGCACAAATCTCAAACGTGATTTATCGTTTACACTATATATTTTTACATTAAGCACCAATGCTTCAAAAGAATTATATTTAAAACTTGATTTCTTAGTGGTTTTGAAACTATTACTATAAATTACAGCAACACCACCCCCTTTGCGTTTCAGACGAGGCTCATGTTTATAACAGTAGTCTTGCGGGGTGGACTCATTTAAAGTAATGTAATCGTTTGGTTTTAGCCAGGTTTCTGTCAAACACAGCACATCTAGGTTATTATCTGAAATCATATCGTTAACAACGAGTGCTTTTGAAGTAAGCGATCGAATATTCAGCAACCCAAGCTTTAGCATTTGCTCATCTGTATTATAGCTGTTTTTTATTTGTTGAACATCAATTAAATTTTTAACCTTAGTTGGGTTTAAACGGTTTTTGGATTTCCAAATTCGGGGAACAGACACAGTCTCTATATGATGATAGCTAGGTGAAAGAGGCTCTATGTGATAGGATTTATCTGACCTTGGTGACGCGAGGCCGCTAGCAGACAGTCGGTTAAGCCAGTCTGTCTGCTTCCTGACCTGAGCCCCAGATTGTCATGTTTGAGCTCTAAGACTATGAGCCATATTACTAGAGAGAAGAGCAGCACCATCCCAGGAGGGATGAATACCATCTCTTTTCAACAGGTCAGGTTTGCCCCAAAAACTTTTCCAATTGTCTATGAATTCTATATTATTAAGCGGACACCACCGAGACAGCCAACCGTTAAGCGAACATAATCTACTAACTATCTCATCACTCCTGCGAACAGGAAGGGGGCCAGAGCAAATTACAGTGCCTGACATCGTACTTGCAAGTTCACACACCTCTTTAATATTAATTTTGGTGATCTCCGACTGGCGGAGTCGAACATCATTAGTGCCGACATGAATAATGATCTTAGAGAATTTACGATTAGCATTAGCCAGCACTTTTAAATTTGCTTTGATGTCAGGCGCTCTGGCTCCCGGCAAACATGTGACTATGGTGGTTGGTGTCTCTATTTTCACGTTCCGTGTAATAGAATCGCCAATAACTAGGGCACAATCATTCTCAGTGGGTGTTTCACTGAGCGGGGCAAATCGATTTGTTATGGTAATCGGAACGGAAGAGTGGTTTTTAGATCCGCGACTAGAGCGATCCCTCACTGTCACCCATTTGCCCGGCTGCACGGGCTCTACTTCAGCCAGAACCGACTCATGTAAAGTGTTCACTATGCTATGCGCATCCAAAACATCTAAAGCACTAGCACTCTTGAGTAACAAAATGTTTTTTTTTCTGTGTCTATATTTGACTAATAATAATGCAAAAAAGTGCATTTCAAATGAACATTTCTAAGAAAAATGTTTAATCTTTAATAGTCTTTAATAATAAATATATGTCCAAATTAAAAACTTAATACATGCAAGTAATTATGACTGAAAACCTCCAGCAACTAGGGAATACACAGCCATGGATATATGTTTATATATAGGGCTATACAGCCATCTACTGGTTACACAACAGTATTACAGATGATAAATGCTGTATGACTCCGAGGTAAATATTTAGTACTGTAAAATCCCTTAAATATATATATATATAATAAATATTTTAAGTCTGCAATTTGTTACTGTATGTGGGAGTTCAAAGCAGTTTGTATTGTTAGATTATAATACATTTCCTCTCTCATTTTCCATGGAGTGGAGCAACTTTTCCATAAACAAAATTCTGATGCTGACACAGAGGATGGAGTGATAGTCCCAGAGATCCACTGTCCCTGTCAGACAATAATCATACTTTGTTCAGACACATCACCTTTGAATGACTGGGATCTTGATCTTCAGACAAATTATTTATTTTAATATAAACTAGCAAATATTTCAATTTCCTCTAGATTAAAACAAACACAGTTCTCAAGTACACAAGAGGTTGCACTTTATTCTTATTAGTCTATGCTGATCTTGGATTAGCATACCAACAGCATATGAATGTTGAGGGGATAGTTCACCCAAAAATACAATTCTCTCTTATTTTACTCACCCTCATGCTGTCCCAGATGGATTTTACTTTCTTTCTACAGATAAACACGAATTAAGATTGTAAGGAAAGTAATCCATCTCTGCGAGTCCTTAAGACGCTTTAAAAACCACACACAGTGAGCGTGACGGTAATCCATGCGACCTCAGTGGATGAATCAATGCCTTCTGAAGTCAAACAATAGGCTAGATAAGAAAAATACTAATAATATGAATGTTTTAACTATTAAAAATCAATTCCGACCAACTGTCTTACGTACATGGGTTACAATCCACTTGTATTATATGGACTCGTCTCACAGAGATGGATTATTTATAAATTATTTATATTATAAATAACTAAATACAATTATCAATTTAAAAAATGGCAACAAGAACATTCTTTGTGTGACATATGTAATGAAATGCCCTTTGAGGTCTGTATCTGACAGCAGGCCATGACTGTAATTTTCATTTTGTTTAAATTCCTCTTATTTAAGTGATCATTAATTTTGATGGTGTAAATGTATATCATGCTAACAATGAGTAGTGTGATGGCCATGGTTGCCAACCTTGATTACCTGTGGTTGAAGTTTGACTTTCTTGACGGCTGAATATATCACACACGTTTGCTAGAATTCTCTTTAAATTGTAACAGCTCAACCTAATCAGAGCCTAACATGCAAAAGAATCATCAGGAATAAACAAATATTCTCCGAAAACATTGGACACTACAATATTTTAAGTATTATATACAGTACTTTAATGTAGGCCTACAATTACACCTGAATAGACTGAATAGATCTCTTGTGCTCCTAAAAGCTTCTGTCGAAGTAGTAGCAGCAGGTAAATACAGATAAAATTAAACAACAAACATAACTTAATATCACTAAAATGAACTAGAAAGCTGCGATTACATACGCTCACATCCACACATAAACACACCACTGACGTCTTCACTTTCAGGTCAAGAAGCTGTCAATCAAAAACTCAGTAGCCAATGAGAACACACTGCTACTAGCCCCGCCCCCACGAGAGAAATGTGTCTGAATGGCGAACAAAAACTCAGGGAGCGTAAACGAAAACTCCAGAAGAGTAAATGAAAACTTCAGAAGCGTAAATGAAAACTCTGGAAGTGCATTTGTAAGTTCAGATCAGCAATTGAAATATGAGAAATAGTTAGCAAAACATGCAGTGTATTAAAAACGAAGTCCAAAAAATTGCCTACGATTTATTCTTTTTCAGTTTCAGAGATAATTTATGTAGTTTCATTAGTTTCTTGAAAAGCTACGTTCATTATTATTGGCACAAGAATAATTCCATAGCAACCCTGCTCACTACAACCTCTTTTTCACATGTAGGTGAAATCCAAGCCCTCTAACTGTTTTTCAGACATTCCCGCTCTTGAGAAGTGACCACGCCCACATGACGTACATGTACACTGTATGACACACCAGAGACATAAATACCACTGTACTGAAGCAGTGCTGTTCCATTCATTCTAAGAATCAAAGCACGATTGAGAGGAAACATGGTGACAAAAAAGTTTTTTGTTTATTTGTTCACAGTTTCGGCATTCCTCTTGCATGGTAAGACATTTATTTATTTATTTCTCTTTAGGTCAATGATAAAAAAAATAAAATAAAAAAAAACAACCTTTATAGAGTTCGCTGCTCAAAGCAGAGATTTATTCAAGACCCAGATCCAGACAAAGACCTGTCAGTCCAAGAACCAGATATAGTAGGCTAGACTAAATATTAATGAAATATTAACTTCTCACTTATTTTTCTTTACTGAACAAAGATCAACAAGACAGCTAACAAACATTTTGTTTGTTCCAAATAAAATAAAATAAAAACTATAAAAGTGTAAATAAAAAAATAAAAAGGCCTTCACTTTATTAATTAACATTTTTTGTAGTAAATTTGTCAAGTTGTTATATCAATGCAAATCAAATTGACCAAACTTTGAGTGTCTTTGTCTTAACACTGGCAGGATAAACGCTATAATTATTATTTTTTTTTTAAATAACATATTTGTCTGTATTTTACTGTATTCCTTTGTTGATCCCCCTTTATCATTTTAAACAGCTACAATCTATAACCAGCTTCATTTGAGCCATCAAGACATCTAGGATTAACAAGAAACATCTAAATAAACTTAAGGATTAGGAGGATTTGGACTTCCCGATTTTAAATATGATTATTGGGCAGCTAATTTAAATACTTTAGCATGTTGGAGAAAGTTGGGTTCGGGGGACAAGTCAGAATTGTTAGCAATTGAAAAAGCTTCTTTTAATAAGACTTTAAAGTATCAACGGAAACATTTATTTCTAACTTAATTGAAGTGTGCACAAATTAAGGTATAGCTTATTTGAAAATTCCTGATACAGCCTATATATGTGGACAGGGGTGTAGCCATCATTTCAAAAGTGAGGGGGACAGAATGTCAAGCGTTGTTTTTTTTTTTTTTCAGACCTTTGTTGACTGCAGGTTTTTGCTTAATTGGCTTAATATGCTATTTATGTTTAAAGCAATAAAACAGAAAGAAAGAAATGCAGATGTTCTGTACTTTATATTGCACATGGTATTGTACATTGTAGGCCTACTATATTGTTTACGTATTTCAAAGTTTTTTGTGTACATTGTTTTGTATGTGAATGGCACACAGTGGATACTTGCACATTCACACTCTACTTTCTTCTAGTCCACATTTCAGGAAGGAAATAAAAAAGTAAAATAAAGTCTCTAAATGAACTTCTGGCTCTGTCTATTGACAACAAAGAATATTGTCTGAAATATGTTTGAAATATGCAGATACAGGAAATTGTTACATACAGAAGAAATTAAGTACACTGCTGAACAATAACCAAACATTTGTATCCTAAATTATTGTTCCTATATTTTCCTAATGGTAATTTTATGATTGGTCTATATATGGTACTACAAACACCTGTTGTAGATTTTATACAAAATGCAATAGCAGATGTTTTAATAAGCCACTCTCTCACTTTTCACCTGTGAAGTTTCTTTTGTTTGTGTCATCCTCTTTCTGACCTGACAACCCGCTGCTTGTTTCTTCATCAATCTTGACAACACAGATTTTTTTTTTAAATTAGTGCAATAATGAACCCTATAAATCAAGACCTACATCAGAACATTAATGCATACAATTGCATACTGCATTTATATAGAATTTTAGGTAACACTTTACAATAAGGTTTCATTAGATAGCTACTTTAGTTCTATCTATTTGTGGCGAAATGGAAGAAATCCATGCCAGCTTTTCACTTTTTGTAATGGGCGGAAACCAATGAGGAAATTGAATATAAAAGAGAGCTAGAAACGGAAGAGGGGGCGAGTAAAAACAAAACAAACGTGTAGCTTGTTATCGGAGTAGGACACACGCTACATGAAAGTCGTTGATATTCTTTGCTGGAATCTCTGTGCATGCGCTGACTGGGTGCGATCGCCAAAGTGACGGAGAAATTGAGCTCTACTGCATGGTTCGTTCGCCTGCCTGGTGCAACACAATCCAGCCTGGTTCGTTCGCCTGCCTCATACTAGTGGTGATGTCCATCATCTTTTAACCTCACGCGAAGTCTTCAAACTCTTTCCCCGGCCCAGCCCAGGATTTGCGGCCTCTACACAGACTGCTTCACGCAGCCACCACCACACACACACACACACACATGCACGCTCATTGTACACGCACACACCCATACACAAACACTCGTTTGAAGTATTTATTTTTTTATTTTTATTTTTTTCATTTCTTTATTTTGGTTGAAAATTGAACACGAAAAACTAAGTTTGAAAAAAAAAGAACGAACTTTAAGACATTATAGTGAATAAAGGACTCGTGATTTTGGTGGTGTTGTTTGTTTGTGAAATCTTGAACTGAACTTGAACAGCAACCTACTTACTGTCTGTTTGCCTTACATCTTTTGTTATTTGTCATGTGAGGTAAAGGAAAAAAAAAATACAAACTCTGTGAAAATTTTACTTAGTGTAAATTTTTTTTTTTTTTTTTTTTTTTTTTTTTTTTCTAAATGTTTTCTTAAAAAAAAAATATATATATATTTTTTTATTTTTATTATTTTTTACTTGTCTGGCGCCCGAACAATTAAAATTTATTGAGTCAAATTTGATTTGGGGCTGCCACTGTGTCTGTCTGTCTGTCTGTCTAAAGTAAAACTTTTCACATCATGTTACACATCATGTTACAACGCTGCCTGATTCAAGCAGATGATAGTGGCTGTTAATGCATGGAAATCCAAATTCAGTATTAACAATCACCATCTTTATTCTAATTTGAAGGGCTTTGATAGTATATCTGTGCAATAAATAAAAGACATTACGAATAAAAAAGACTGAAAATAGGTTCACGTTTGTGCGGACCGTATAGTGAATATTTTCAATTTCCAACTAAATTAGTTAATTATTCAACAAATATAGAAATAGGCAGAGTTATTCATCATTGTGCAACACAATTCGGATACCACATGACAACTTACAGTGCTTGGCTTTTTCGTGAAAAATGAGTAAAGAGTTTTTTTGCCGTTTTGAACTCATTGCGACCTCTGAAATGATGGATACAGCGCGGGTGCGAGCATGGGCGTGTCCTGATGCACGAGTCGATTACCATGGAAACGTTAAAGTCACGCGTGTAGATAGACTATCTTGACTCTTTGAATTTTAAATCTGGATGTATTCACCTTATTCCGCCCCGCCCACTTTTAATACTTCGCGCTTCTGCATTTTGTCATCTGACTTCCGCTAAACTGACACGGCACATCCGGTAGCTATTTCAGTAGTTAGAAGATTGTTTATAGTTAGCCAAAACTTTATCAAAATGACAAATAACGTTAATACCGTAAATGTTTTAAATTGGGAGTACGGAGAAAACTTCGTACGACTATCAGTTCGTCTCACATTGTCTCATCCATCGTCATTAACGTGGCCAGAGGTAACGGTAACCTATGGGAATATTTAACTACGTCCTGTCAGAAGTAGTACTCTCGCCTTGGGCACCAAATAACCTAGAGCCGGCCCTGTTCGGTGGGATTTGTTATTTCCATGATATATGTTACGTTAGGCAACGTAGCTACTTTTGTAGCTAGTATTAGCCCAATGCTAACATTAGCTTCTCTGTCGGTGTAAGCCAGTTGCGTTACAGGTCGTAGGTACATACTGCTTATCTGACTTTTAAGACATGACATTTTGAACATATTGCACAGCCATAGTCGCAAGTGTCTGCATTATAATTGTGATAAAATGACGTTAATTTATTGCTTATAAACGGGACAACTCTGGTGATGTGGCATATGTGTTTTGTGGACTCCGACTGTGGATGCGCGTTCATGTTTGTGGGGGCGTAGCTTTGGACGGAGTACTGACGGGAGGGGGTGGAACTTAGAAGAGTTGCCGCTTTCAAATTCTTGCTAGCTCTCCAACATTACCTACTATAGCTTTAAGTTAGCTTACCTGAATCTGACAACCTGTTCAGCACCCGTCGGGACTTCTTTACCAGAACATTGTAGCCGAGCCTTTACTCGGGGTAAGGGTGTTCGTTCGTCAGTCTGCTCCCCGTCCATAAAATGGTACGAACACACATGGTACGAACACACAGCGCTTGGGTGAGCACTTCAAGTTTAGCGCCTTCCACCATTGCCTCTCCTCGTGTAAATCGTAAAGTACACCACAACGTTCCGATCGCTTTAGCCTACATTGTGTTCGAAACACCGTTGGTTAAATTGTTCTATCCTCTTAATCCAATTGTTATGGCAGCCCCTAACTGAGTATAAAATACGTTACATATTTTACCGTTACAACTATAGAATTACAACTTTTCTTTTTGGGATATGTTCCCCACTCTTAAGATTCTTGTTCTTAACTTAATAAAGCAAAGACTTTTATTCTTTTAACTTTGTCCTGCCTTTTCACTGATTTGCTCCTCGAGGTGATACACCCATTAGGGGTGGTGGGTCGGCCACTCCGGCCTGTGACATATGTAGCTCTTTTGAACAGCTAAAACAAAACTATGCTCTTGTTTCTGCAAATTTTTTCCGTTATTTGTCAGTTTGAGATTTCGTTGGAAAGCTCATTCCAGACTTTGTTTTGATTTTGAATCCCACCTCAGAGAGAATTAATGTACATCCCATGCGTGGTAGTGTGTCGAAATTGTACACATTACTGCTAGAAGAAATTGGTTTTAACCTGTTAACCGTTGCCAGTGCGCCCGCGCACTGAAGCGTTTTTTTTTTTTTTTTTTTTTTTTACTTCAAAGTTAGATTTAATGTTATACCTTGACAAACTATACATCATTAAAAAGATATAAGACTCAAGTTTCAGTATTTGGCCACTATTGTATTCTAAGAAACTTATAGCGACAGTTATTTCTTAATTTGTCAGGAGTTATGAAATGAAAAAATGAGTCGATACCTTTTAATATGAATTATGACCGTCAGCCGCGCTCCCATTCATAAACTCCGTGCTGTCGTCATGACAGCGATTCACAAAACAACGTCCCTCAGGGCTTTTAGCTAAAAAATGTGCAGATTTGGAGAAATATTGATAGATTCTCATAGGTTTATATCAGATTTCTATAGACAGGAATAATATATTATTGAATACCCAAATGCGTCGATGTAATCATTATGAGCGTTTGGTACTCTATACTGTGTTTTCAATTCATACCAATAGCATGAGGGCGCTACATTCACAATAATAGTCCATATATGGAACATGACATGAAGAAGAGCCATGATCATGTGACATTCCAGGACGTCACTGATACACACAGCTAACAGAGATCTCTGTAATGGATGTAACATGCAGATATAGATGTTTTGAAGACAATAAACATGATTGCAATGATATTTGATTTACCTGTTTTTCAAGCCATGCCAGGTATTTTCATAATAATAGATTATTTATAATGTAATGCTAATCTATATAGACTATCATTGTGCAGAATACTATAAAATAGTATATGTTCTGTCTGATTTTTTTATCTGAAGCCAAATTAGATCACAGAAAATTATTTAAAACACTCGACTTGCGTTATAAAGTAAGTTTGGAGCACAAACATGGTTTTAATCTCATAAATTGTCGTGTATTGACGGTGTGCTAAGCTAACACGCTAGCTAGCTCTAGGTGCACCTGCCACCCAGGAGTTATTCTCTTGTTTTTTTTTTGTTTTTTTTTTCTAAATAGGAATGCTTACTGAAATGTTTCTTTATTCCAGAAGGGTATTTGATACAGTTAGATACAGTGAGAACTTTGATAAAAGAAAATAGGGATTGAAACCCTATGAATAGCCTGTGAATAGCCAGTCGTTAGTAACTATAATGCAGACAAAAGAAATGCATATTTAGAGCCATAACCAGGCTGGAGAGAGGTGTGAATGTGTGCATGGGGAGACTGAGACTGAATGGGGCTCGTTTGCACCACAAAACAATAGAGACAATAGACTAAAATGCTACTGATGCTTAGTCATCATCTATTCAGAGTCTAATCAAAATAAAGTCATGACTTGATCTTGAAAAACATTTAACTAAATACAGAGTTTTAGACTTAACATCTTCATATTTTACATATACAATGGTCAGACTGCAGCTTGCAGTGCAGTGCATTTCTAGATTGCTACAGTGCCAACTTCAATTTTATTTTCATGAAAATGTTTCATAAAAATACATTTCTAATAACTTTACTAAATTTTGAAGCTATTTATAACTATTTTTTTCATTATGACAATAATTAATTCTACATTTACAATAAACTGCCAGGTGTCAGCTTTCAATGAGATCATACTTGTGCTTTTAGTGCAAAGGGATCATGAACTGTATCTGTTTCAGTTTGGGTATGTCATTTCTGGGATTTTTTCAAAAGTGGGGTTGCAGGTTAACAGGTTTTAATATTCATGAAAACACGTCGGATGAGTGCTTGAGAAATGTATACATGTTCAGTTCAGGGCAAAACCTTATTAAATTTATCCCACGATTTATCCACTCTGTAATAATTGTAAAATGTCAGAAAGGACCTTGTTTTATACTTTATGGTTATGTAGTAAAATTTTGGTAATATACACTACTGTTCAAAAGTTTGGGGTCAGTAAGATTTTATGTTTTTAAAAGAAGTATCTTCTGCTCACCAAGGCTGCATTTATTTGATAAAAAAAAACAATAAAAAAAACCCAGTAATATTGTGAAATATTATGACAATTTAAAATGACTGTTTTCTATTTTAATATATTTTGAAATGTAATTTATTCCTGTGATCAAAGCTGAATTTTCAGCATCATTACTCCAGTCTTCAGTGTCACATGATCCTTCAGAAATCATTCTAATATGATGATTTGATGCTCAAGAAACATTCATTATTATTATCAATGTTGAAAACAGTTGTGTACATTTTTTTTTCAAAATTCTTTGATGAATAGAAAGTTCAAAAGAACCGCATTTTTTAAAAAAAAATAGAATATTTTCTAACATTAAAAATTTCACTGTGTGTAATGCTTGCAAAAATATTTAATAGCTGTAAGTATCTATAGCTCAAAGTAGCATGTACTATGTTACCGCTTAGAACGTTTGATGAGTTATTTACTGTATCCTGTATATATATTTACTGTTTTGATGGCATTGTGCATGAGTGTGTTATTTGTGTTTTTACGCTGCTTGTTTGATCTGAAGAGAAACATTTTTATAGCTCTTACTCTTTTATTATTTTGGATGTCTATCATAGACATTACATCATTTTCTGTTGATTTCTTCTTCAGGTGTGTCTGGTGTTGATACAGACAGAGTGTCAGTGATGGAGGAAGATTCAGTCACTATATGCACTGGTGTTCAAACAAACAGACAAGAGAAGATTAAATGGTATTTTAATAACACTAACATCGCTGTAATCACTGGAGATCTCAGTGTTATCTGTACAGATGTTCAGTGTAATGAAGGTAAGGAAGTTACTGAGAGATTCAGAGGCAGACTGAAGCTGGATAATCAGACTGGATCTCTGACCATCATGAACATCAGAAACACACACTCTGGAGAATATAAACTAATAATCATCAACGGCAGCGACAGTGAAAAGATCTTCAGTGTTTCTGTTCACGGTGAGTCATTATGTTTGAAAGCAGGTTATGTTTAAATCATATCATCGTGTTTATTATATCAATGACATTCAGAGGTTTTCCTCTTTATCTGCGTCATTGAACAGAACAGAATCACTTTCAACTGTTTTGTCAGACGTACTGACAGATAAAATGAATACAGGATTGTGATTGCCTATGATTTGTCTTTATTTCTTCAGCGGTCGTGTTTACCATGTTTACTATGGTAATGGTTAGCATGCATAGTCTTTTGCATCGCATATAAATATCTCTGCTTTATACGGTGATCAGAATCCACATCGGATCACAAACAGAAGTTATTTCAAACACTTTTTTTTTCTTTTGATTTTAAAAGTCTTTAATGCTGATGTTAGCTGGTATATGAAGTCATCCGAGACATGATCAGGGGCAAGGCCCGACAGTGGCTATTAAGAACACAGACAGGGAGAAGTGAAAGAGAAATTATTTTTATGATTTACACGCTGTCTGAGATGCGCAGCCTCCTTATAATGAATCACTTTGTTTTCCTCATTATCATTTCACGTTGGGTAAAAGAACAAGTAAATGAACAAATGTAAATGTGGATTCACTGAACTCAGGAGTTATGGTGTGTTTAACTCGCTTGATTTTATGAACACATTCTCTTCTAGATGTTGCTGCCTTATCCAGAAAATCTCTGACAGATTTGACATGTTGGTTTCGGACCAGTGAAGATCTGAATAATTGCAGTGCAGGTCTTATTAATTATGTTTCTTCTCCAGTTGTGCCAGCTAGTCCAGTGAAGACAGTGTCAGTGATGGTGGGAGATTCAGTCACTCTAAACACTGGTGTTACTGAACCACAGAAATATGATGTGATGCAGTGGAGGTTTGGAAACCTAAACTCGCCTATAGCTGAAATCAAAAGAAAGATTGGAAAATCCTTTACTAATACTGATGAGGGATTCAAAGACAGACTGCAGCTGGACTGTTGGAGTGGATCTCTGACCATCAGGAACACTGAAACCAAACACTCCGGAGATTATGAAGTTGACATCAGCACCAGCAATCACACCATACACAGGTCGTTCACTGTGACTGTCAGCGGTGAGTACATCAATGTAATAAGTATGTTTAGATCAGCACTGTGTGAATAGTTGAGATCAGTGGTTCCCATCCTTTTCCAACACGCGGCCCACACAACCAATCACGCAAGTTTCCACTTCCCACTGCAAGAATTTTAATGAACCCCACTATTTGTCACATTTGTTAATGAGGACTTAAAAAACTAAGATTGTTAGCTAGCTACATTGCTCACTGAAAAAGCACATTGTAAATAGAAACATTTGACGCTCTCCATAGCGCAAACACGCATACGCACTGGAGCGTTTGACAAATCAATTTCACCAATATCCTATTATTACAGCTTCAGTGCTCTTGCTGCGCCCCGTGGAACCAGAGCGGTGGCTGCTTGTTAGGGTGACCACCCGTCCCGCTTTGCGTTGTACCGCACAGCATTTTCACCCCTTGTCCCGCACGACGCATATTGAGAAATGTCCCGCATTTTCATCAGTCTGTTGGTTTTTAATGATCATATTAAGAAAACGTGCATGCGTTCTTTTGCCTTTAAGAAAGCATTTTATTTATTCTTTTTGCGGCGTAGTTTTCCACCTATATTTAACAGCGCTTTGTCAGAAGTACAAATACAACAGCCTTTTTTTTTCTCTTAATTTTATCCAATGGTTCAAAAGTAAACACGGTCACTATAGGTTGAGACGGCTGTCAATCAAAATGTGGACCGGTGATTCATTCCATGTGTTCACTGTCAGAAAACAAATGGACAATTTGGTAAATAAACATTTTAATATAACAGAATTTATCAACTTTTGCCTGCTGTGGTTGTTTTAGGCCCCATTTACATGATGGGAAAACGCAGATATTTCCCTGTATTTTGGCCTGTCATTTACACGAAAACGCCGTTTTTATCCCAGAAACCGATTATTTCTAAAAACTCCGGCCAAAGTGGAGATTTCTGAAAACGCCGGTTATGTGTTGCCAACACTTGCCGTGTCAACTGGGAGAAACGGGGTTTTAGGTTCTCAGACGTCACATTATGCGCCAGAAAATGCTTACGTCATGTGAGCGCCCTATGTTTAGAGTTTGTTTGGCTACTATTTGATCATGGATGCTGTTAAGGTGGTACTCATTTTTACTTTTGTGCAAACGTTTTTGGCCTGTTTGCATTTACTTCACTGTCTGTCCACACAAACGAACCTTGCAAATCCTCAAAATCGACAACAACGAATAGCACGAGCAACTTCCAGTTCAAGTCGCTCGTGCTATTCGTTGTTGTCGATTTTGAGGATTCTGATTGGCTTGCATGGCTTTGTCCTTCTCCATACACTGCTGCCCATAGGTTTGGCACAGTTATGATGTTGCTCGACGGCGTATTTATGCGGGTTGATGTAAACGACAACTTTTTTGAAAACGATGTTGTGTGCACAATGTTATTTTTGAAAACGGAGGGGGAGAAATATTTGTTTCTCTAAATACCCGGCTATGTGTAAATGTGGCCTTAATTCACATGCTTTCTAAAATAATATGAAAGTTTTTGGTTTAATATATTCTTAATGTAACTGGTCTGTTGTCTGCGTTGTGTTTTTTTTGGTATGAGAAGAACAAGACAGCATTCGGCAGTTTCACTGACCTTTTATTCCTGATATAAAACAAATGTAAACAGCCTCTTAGTCTGAGAGTCGCCCTCGCTTTATCTCTCAGTGAGTCACCAATGCAAAGAGAGAGAAATCACATTGAACAAGAAGACTCATAACAGAAAACATACCTGATATAAAACAAATGTAAACAGCCTCTTAGTCTGAGAGTCGCCCTCGCTTTATCTATAAAACAAATGTGATGTACACTCGTCACATGTGCTCTTCATATTTCCACATTTAGGCCCAGATGCAAAAATATAACTTAAACGGGATGAAATGACAAAAATAACCATGCAGATAGATAAAATAATATTATATACATAAATTAGAGTGAAAATATAGGCATAAAAGCAACAATTAAGATTAAAAAAAGATTATCAGGAGCCCAAAATAACCTCACCTTTCAGTGCATCACCAGTGCAAAGAGGAAGAGGAGGGGAAAGAACAGGAAATTATATTGACTCATGATGTCATCACCACAATTAAAGGGAAAGGCACTCACACCTCAATTAGGCAGTCATATCAGGTGTATGTAAACAAACAATTTTGTGTGAATTCTAATAAACACTTTATACATTTAACAGGAAACTTTCTGTACCTGTTACATGACTGTCAATTATCTAATTTCATGTTGTTTTATATTTTATTTGTTCATTGTTTATGTTGTTGGATTTTAGTTGGACTTGATCAGAACCATTTCAAAAATAGTTATCTGCATGATGCCTTTGGCCTCAGTGATGTTGAATTTAAATGACATGTAAAATAAAGACATGTTATGTTACGTTGTGATGTAATTGTGTTTTCTGAAAGGGACTAAAGAACAAAGAATTTTTATCATCTGAAAGGCAGATTACAAATGTTTTTATTAAGTTAGATAGACATTATATAACAGTTTCAGGTTATGTTTTAGTGTTGGTAACATGTCCCACATTGTCCCACACAAACTTATAATCGTCCCACATTTGGTTTGTTTGACGGTGGTCACCCTACTGCTTGTGCACGTAAAGACTAGCGCTAGACTGAAGGATTCAAATTTAAGAATCTATTTCAAATATGCTTACTTACATAACATCACGGTAAAGAATATTGTATTTAGTGTTTAAGGGTAAGATAATGATTCTGCTCAGCAAAGTTGCCTTTCCTGTTTTCTCCTTATTGTCTGTAAATGGCTCTTGAAGCCCCAGTTTCACTCAGACTGATTGGATTAGCACACGAATGATTCACTGAGAATCTCACCTTTTGTTCTGCAAATGGCTTTCGGACCCAAATGGCTCTTGGAGCCTTATGCTGATTTGAATTAGGATTGGCCAGACCCTCACAGTCTAGGGTGTTACCTAAACCTGTATACTCATTTACATGCTTTGTTTGAATTTGTCTCCACCTTCAAAAACCCCTCCTCCTAAAATGCCTATAATGCCTATAAGACACCATGTAAATTTATATACTTTAGATTATGTTGGACGAAACCGCAGCCGCGCTCAAATAAAGAAACTCTTCTGTTTGAACGTGATCCCAACGTCTCCTGGTCTGCTTTGAAGAAAGAAAAACTTTACAACAGTAGTCACTACTGTATTTTCTTTGTTTAGATTGTTCTAGTTTTTTTTTTATGTCAGTTTTTCTTCGTAGAAGTTTTGCATTTGGTGAGCTAATAAAATATTTAAACTCAGTCAAATCCATATTTTGTGTACAGTTATTTAAAGGCACAATATGGAATTTTTCGCCACTAGGGGTCGCTAACCTATTTACAATAACAAAGGCGTAGTTTGATGACGCAACACATGCTAAGAATTATGGATGTTGTCGTCAACGTCAAGCCGGCCGATCTAATAATGTTTATGGATGACTGAATACATACGTCTGTTTGTTTACTATCAGAGGGCTCTGGGTCATAGCTCTGGTTGCCATGGCAGCACGAGCGGAAACCAGAGACAACACGGATATGACGGCATTGACGGCGACAAAACGGAAATAAAGACACGGTCCGTGTCTTCGAATTAACATATTAATTTCTCTGGATTTAGAAGTTAATTGGAACTGTCGGGATAATGTAAATACACAACTTTAAAAAAATATATAACATAGATATAGTGATTTTTTATATTTTTAAAGCAAAAAAATTACATATTGTGCCTTTAATTATGCCACCCTGTATTGTGAACTCGCTCTCTCTTGTTTCATGCAAACGCAGCTGCTGCCATTTTGTGACTATTGTTTTTGTACACTGTTGGATTATGAGATACAAACAGGTAAGATTTTAAAACAGTTTAATCTGAAATCAATAACTCTTATCTCCATAATTATTTATGTGGTGAAATGCTGTGTAATAAGTGGTATGACTGCCGTATCTCTTAAATGTACGTTTAGTTTGAACTTGCTGCGCTAACAGCTACTCTCCGCGGAAGCTTTGCGTTTCGAGAGCTAATAAAATATTTAGACTTCAATCAAAATTTTGTCTAAATATTTACTTGCGTGGCAAGTAGCCATGTAATAAGTGGGATAATGTACATCCAGCCAGTTGTTCTCTCATTTTTCCTTTTCAGCGACCACCCTGATAACCTTTTATCATGTTTAAATCATCTCTGGTTATTCACGTAACCGTAGTTCCCTGAGAGGAGGGAACAAGACATAACGTATGGGGAAATCCATTTTCCTCGAAATGCTGAAGCCTGTATGGATTTTGACCTTTTGCCTGGCTGTTTATGATTACGGATTACCCCATTAAAGCTGCACTTGGACCTTACCTTTTGTGTGTGCATCTCGTGACAGTCGGTCCCTCGACATTACGTATGGGGAACATATAAAACCCCTGCCGTGTGGAAGTTGGCCCAGCTCGATCGAGCCCCTGTAGAGCACAATGTTAATGTGGATATATCAACCGCAGCTAATACTGCAGTAACTTGTCGCTGTCTGTACGACCTGGTTGAAACCATGGTAGAAAAATGCGCCAACCGGGGCGTGTCCTCAGGCAACTTAGTCACTCAGCTCTCTCCTCCTGCACTGACAGAACATGTGGTGTGAACGAGGGAATGTCCAGGTTATAAAATCTCGTGAGATGAGATGTGTTGTGAGATGACCAGCCCGCTGCGAGACAAATGTCCTGAATAGACATGCCTTTTTGCCCAAGCCCATAATGACGCCAAACTCCTAGTGGAGTGGGCGCGTACCCCTATCGGACAATCTGTTCCTCGGGAAGCATAAG
Source organism: Rutilus rutilus (assembly GCF_951802725.1). NCBI lineage: Eukaryota > Metazoa > Chordata > Actinopteri > Cypriniformes > Leuciscidae > Rutilus > Rutilus rutilus. Next base: position 8,757,836 of record NC_140222.1, on the reverse strand, counting down.
CTAGTTGCACAGCTTCCACAATCCAGTGTGATAGCCTCTGCTTCGACAGCGCGCTGCCTTTCTTGGCGGCCGCATAGCAGACGAAAAGCTGCTCTGAAGCTCGAAACTGGCTAGTCCTGTTCACATAAGCATGTAGCGTGCGCACAGGGCACAAAGCACGCTTCTGTCATACTGAATTGCTGTCTAGTTCAGTGGGACAAAACGCTTGAATTGTAATCACCTGGGCTTTGAACGGTGTTGAGAGCATCTTTGGTGTGTAGCCACGTCTGGGTATGAGTCTGACCATGCAATCATCCGGTCCAAACTGCATACATTCGCTGCTTACCGACAGGGCATGCAAGTCTCCCACTTGTTTCCCACAGGCTATCGCGAGCAGTAGTGCCGTCTTAACCGAGAGCACTTTAAGGTCGCTAGATTCGGCTGGCTCGAAGGGTGGGTCGAAGAGTGCACTGAGCACTAACGATATGTCCCAAACTGGCATCTGGCGAGGGCAGGGAGGATTTAGCCGCCTCGCCCCCCAGAGAAAGCTCGTTATCAGGGGGTGCTTACCCACCGAATGGCCATCTAGCGTGTCACGTAAAGCGGCGATAGCGGCTACGTAGACTTTCGCTGTAGACGGGGAGCTTCCAGCGTCCAGACGTTCCTGCAGGAAGGTCAGAATAATGGAAATATCACAACCCCTTGGGTTCTTTCCGTCTGCCAATACAGCAGTTAGCAAATACCTTCCATTTCAGAGCATATAAGCACCTTGTCGAAGGGGCTCTAGCTTCTGCTATCATCTGCAGCATTCGCTGTGATACTCCGCATTGATCTCCCACACATGTACAGTAGGTCCCACAGCTCTGGGCTGGGGTGCCATATGGTGCCCCTTGCCTGAGATAAAAGTCCCCTCTCGGCGGGACTCGCCATGGGGGGAGCTGCAACATGTTCACTAATTCCGGGAACCACGGCTGGTTGGGCCACTTGGGCGCTACCAGAATCAACGCACATCTCTCTTCCCTGATCTTTTGCAGCACTAGCGGCATTAATTTGACTGGGGGAAAAGCATACTTCCGCCCCCTGGGCCAGCGGTTCGACAGGGCGTCCCCTCCCAGGGGAGCTGTTGTCAGCGAGAAGTACAGCGGGCAGTGGGTGTTCTCTGCTTTCCCAAAGAGATTCTAGATCATATTTATAGTTTGCGGGTGTAGCCTCCACTCCCCGTGTACAATGCCGTCCCTGGACAGCATGTCCGCGCCGCAATTCAAACTGCCTGGTACGTGTACTGCTCGGATCGAAAAAAGTATCCGATCCGTCCACAAGAGCAGCTGCCTCGCTAAGCTGTGCAGGGACCGCGAGCGCAACCCTCCCTGGCGATTGATGTACGCCACCACAGCCATGTTCCGTTCTGATGAGAACATGACGGTCCTTCACGAACGGGAGGAAGCTCTGCAGAGCCAAACGAACCGCTTCCATCTCCAAGCAGTTTATATGCCAGCGCTTCTGGTCCCCCGCCCACGTACCGAACGCTGGTCTGCCATCGCAGAGGGCTCCCCAACCTGATAGTGATGCATTCGTAGTGACCACCACCTGTCTGACCACTCTGCCCATAGCAGCACCCTGTTCGTACATGGTCGTGCCGGACCAAGGTGCCAGAGTCTCGAGACATGAACGCGTTATGATAAGACGTTCTGTCCCCGCTCTCCACGCATGCGGCTGCACTCGGCTTTGCAACCAGTGCTGCAGCGGTCTAATGTGTAGCAAGCCCAGTCTGCAGACGGAGGCTGCGGCTGCCATCAGACCCAGTAGCCTCTGAAACGTTTTTAAGGGGACAGCTCTGCTTTGAACGAAGAGGGCTAGAGTATTGTGAATGGACTGGATCCTCGGCTCTGATAAGCGCGCGATCATCGTGCGCAAGTCGAGAACCATACCCAGGAATGTGATCGACTGGCTCGGCTGATGCATGCTCTTCTGTATGTTCACAGATAGTGCCAAGCATGTCAGATGGGCGTGGAGTCTGCGTCTGTGTTCCTCGAGAGCGCCTCTCGATTGAGCAATGACTAGCCAGTCATCTAGCCAGCTTCAGGGGTGCGAGCACTGCATTCATGCACATTGTAAATACGTGGGGGGCCGGGCCAGAGCCAGCCCGAACGGCAACACTCTTATCAAAAGCCAGGCTGTGGATCAGGTAGAGAACTACAAATACCTGGGGACGGTCATTGACAATAAGTTGCGCTTTGAGTCCCAGGTAGATGCTGTCTGCAAGAAGGCTCATCAACGTATGTACTTTTATCGGAAACTTAGAAATTTTAACCTGGACACTACTTTTATGAAAATGTTTTATTCCTGCTTTATTGAATCAATTCTTACTTTCTCATTTATCTGTTGGCACGGTTTCCTCTTGGAGAAGGGAAAGAACCGTCTTGATGTCGTCAAAGTGTGTAGTAAAATTGCTGGAATTGCCTTAAATGACCTTAGCGAGGTGTACAGGGTCAGATGTGTGAGGAAGGCTAAGGCTATTGCTGACCCTTCTCACCCCTTGTGCCAAGAGTTTTTACTGCTTCCTTCCGGTTGTCGTTATAATGTTCCACGGTGTAACACCAACAGGTTCAAAAAGTCCATGATCCCCAGAGCGATTAGTCTTTTAAATGAATGAGTATATTTAATGTATTATTTTATTATGTGTTCTTTGTTTTGTGTTGATGGTACGTTGTATGTGACTGCTGGCTAAATTGCCCCATGTGGGATAATAAAGCTTAACTAACTAACTAAACTAACTAACACTTTGAACTGGTATGCGACACCTTCGAATGCAAAACGCAGAAATCGCCTGTGATGCGGGCTATCTGAATGTGAAAGTACTCATCCTTCAGATCTACTGCGATGAAGTAATCCTCGGTCTGAATATGCGCGAGGATTTGCTTCACCGTAATCATCTTGAACGCATGCTTCGTGAGCGCTTTGTTCAGTAATCTCAGGTGGGGCGGATACCTCCATCCTTTTTAAGGGACTAGAAAATAGTGGCTGTAAATCCCGCAATTTCTCTGTTCCTCGGGCACTATCTCTACTGCTTGTTTGGCCAGGAGAGAGGAGATTTCTGCCCATAGCAGCGGGGCGCTCTGTTCTGATACTTCTGACATAATCACCGCCGAAGCAGGGTGGTCTGCGAGTGAACTGAAGCGTATAGCCGCGTTTTACAGTGTTGACTGTCCAATCTGACGCCGCTGGCAGCGTCAACCACGCGCTCAGGTGGTTCGATAGAGCATGCTGCGGCGGGAGCTGCGCGCCAGTCGCCGCCGAAGCATTGACAGCTGTATGAGTGACTGTTGACTCGTCCACGGCTCTTTGCACGGGGACACACAAAATCACATCCTCGGGTTGCCCAGGGCTTCCGCTCTGCGAAGCGTCTCCCGGAGGAGAGGCTTCACTTATGTTGCGGGTAATAGTCAAGGGAGGAAAAGAGCTCTTTTGCTGAGACATGTAATGTTTTATGTTTATTGAAACAGAACACAGCGGTTTCATAACATTGAAAACAACATTCTTGGGCTTCACTGTAGGTTGCCGAGGGAACTCTGAGCGGGAACACGCACTTTTCGCCGCAGGTCCGTTGTCGTGCACGGCCCGCGTTCTCTTCCTCCTGGCACGAACATCAGGAACGCTTCCCCTTCTTGTCCGCCGGCCACCCATGGCTGCTAGAGGCCGGTTTCGTGCCGAAACGGGGCTTTCTGAATTGCCTCTGGCGAAGCAGCAGTTCAGGTTCGCGTCGCTCTCTCGCGCTCGGGGATGCGCGCCTAGCGTATCCAGCCGGACGCTGAGCCGAGGACGATCTAGACCTCGCTCTAGGGGGGGCTTGAGACCGTTTAAGTAGGAGATGCGGCATCATCTTTGACTGTTTCAAGGTCTCAGCGTACTTCTCCGAAAAAGCCTCGACTGCAACGCCGAAAAGACCCGACGGGCTTACCGGTGCGTCCAGGAGCTGTTTCTTCTCAGGACCCGTCCATCCACTTCCTAGACGGCTGTTCTTTGGGTGCTGCCCAGTCCAGCTCCAAGTCCGCTACTGCCTCCGTAAGAATAGCCATGAGCTCCGCGTCCAGCGAGGTCTGGGTGGCTTCTGAAGGAGCCTCAGACCACGCTCCCGGGTCGGAGGCGCTCGTGGACATGGCGTCGTCCTCACTATACCCGAAAGATACCATTTCCCGCGCTTCCTTCAGAGGGCGGTAACTGGCCTCAGTGTAGGTGAAAGGTTCTGATACATAAGGGTGGCTTGGGCGTTGGGCCAATGCCAACTCCTCTACAGAGTCCATAGACGGAGCTCTCTGAAGTCTCCCGGCCCGCGGCTCGATGGCGGCGGGCGGGGTTGAGGCAGGAGTCGGAGGGCTGCCGTTACGAGTAACGGCCAGCCTTGAACGAAGGATTTTGATAGGGAGTTCCTCACAGGCTCGACAACCTGATCCTTCGAGTGCCGCCTCTGCGTGGGCTCGACCCAGACACAGCACACACTGCTCGTGTGTGTCCGGGAAGTCGATAGGACCACCACATGTGCGGCAAAGAGACATTTCTTCGTTAAAAGCAAAAAATCCGCGGGAACGCAAGAGGGGATATTCCACTTTGTCCACTCTGTTTGTGTGAATCCACGCCGAAACCAGGCTCCAGGTGAAGAACAAAGATTCTGAGATTTTTGCCATTGGCCATTTGCAAGCAAAAGAGTTATTCAAATCAGGCTTTAGCATTTCGAGGAAAATGGATTTCCCCATACATAATGTCTAGGGACCGACTCGATAAGGGAACTGCAGTAACTGTATGCCGCAAAAAGCGAGATTAATCAGCGAGCTTATACTGAACTGGAACAGTTTAATAATTATTTTCAATGTACTGTATATTGAATTATTATATTTATTTAGACATTTTTACATATATTAATAAAATGATATGCAAAATGAACATGTTTCTTTTCTTTTTAATTTTCTGTCCCAGTAAATGTCCTATTAGACTTAATTGTGCCTTTTTGACTTGTGAAGGTTTGTTGTAGTAATTAAACCTTTTAAGTGAGATTTAATTGACCTTTATATGAGTGAGATGTATTAACAGACTTTCTGTAGGCATGTTCTGAGTCTGTGTTTGTCAGTGATCTTCATGTGTTTGTTGTTACAGGTGAAATGAAGTCAGCACTATCAGTGACGGAGGGACAATCTGTCACTCTAAACTCTAGTCTTACTGAAATACAGACAGATGATTTAATGCAGTGGATGTTTGGGGACAATGTCATAGCTAAAATCAATAAAGCAGGCGATCGATTCTCCACATCTGACGACAGACTGAAGCTGGATCATCAGACTGGATCTCTGATCATCACAGACACCAGAAACACAGACTCTGAACTCTATGAACTGAAGATCAGCAACAGCAGACGCACCGTACACAAGAGATTCATTGTCACTGTTACTGTAACTGTCACTGTTGGTGAGTAGATTGTTTCTGCCAATATGATGATGATCTTATTATTGAGAGTTAAATGAACCCTAACCCTGAAGTTAAATGAACACAAGTTAGCATTAATTTAAACAGAATTTTATAAATAAGTTATAATTTGTTATTCGTTCGAAAGATTTTGGTGCAAAAGATATTTGTAAAGGGAATATTATTTTAACTAACAATGTCTCAACATTTCACGCTTGAGACAAACTTTTTAATTAACATTTTAGTTGTATTTAAATTATTGATAACATTGATAACATCTATTACTCTAATGATCACACCAAAAGTGCATGCATTTTTATGTTTTTCTCTTAGTTTTAATACAAGCATTTCAAAAAAATTCAGACTCCTAACTAAGAAAATAAAATGTCAGAGCTCATCTGTATCTGCAGTAAATGCTTTAAGACAGTTGGCATGTTTCTGATTGTTTTTAAACTGTTTAATCTGCATTGCTGTTTGTATTGTTCTTATTGAGATCAGTCATGTGTTCACATCAAACTCCTGCTGTAACACAGTAATACAGAAGATGAACACAGTGAAAAGGAGAATCATGATATCTGAAATTACATTAGAGGCTCATTTATGATTCCCCTTCAACAGAATCAGATTCATATTTAAATAGATCAGACTGACAGATTCACTCACACTGACTCTCTCTTTATCATTACAGATCCAGGTCTGTCTCCAGGAGCTAAAGCAGGGATCAGTGTTGGTGTTGTTGATGTTGTGCTGGCGTTCGCAGCTGCTGCAGCTGCTGGTGTGATTTACCATCACCACAAGATCTCTAAACTAAAAGAATGTAAGTATTACAGCTGATAAAGCACGAGAAATACTGAGCTCGTAAATGCAGGGTTAGAAAGAAACATAATCAATACACAGATATTAAAGAGCACTGACCTGTGGTTTTGTTTAAGAATGAAGGGCTCTGAATGCATTTTTATAAAAATGTAAACGTCTGTTTTATTGTTGTGTGGAAATGACATTTATTGCTAGTCCACACTTTTTAAAATGCATGAAGTTTTCTGTTAGGGTTGGTGTCTGGTTTTGGGTTAAAATACAGTATGTATTACTAGCTTTAACAATAGACTTGTGTGTAATGTCCACATTCAGATAACGGAGTAGACGTGAGTCTCAATCATAACTGATCTGCTCTCCTGACTGGTGTTTTACTGCTTTCACACAGATTCTGTGCACTCTTTATCTGGTCAGGTTCAAAGGTGTACTGAGATCTGATATTATCTCATTTCCTGATTAGCTTCATAGCAACCAAATTTAACTAGATAGCCTTGTGCTGTCAGGTCAGATTTCTAGGATTAATTCCCTTGGCTTGTCTAACACATATCAGCAAGTCTAAGAATATCATAACCCCATTGTGTAACAATACTTATTTGTAAGTTATACCTATGGATCAAAATTTATGCTTACCTTCCAGCAGAATCTTGTCCAAGGATTGGTTGATGAATAGTATAGTATAAGCTACACTTATAATGCTCTATTATAATATTTATAGAACTGTAATAGATGTTATCAATGTTATCAATAATTTAAATACAACTAAAATGTTAATTAAAAAGTTTGTCTCAAGCGTGAAATGTTGAGACATTGTTAGTTAAAATAATATTCCCTTTACAAATATCTTTTGCACCAAAATCTTTTGCTGTGAGTGTGAGTGTGATTCAGTATTTACAGGTTTAATTATCAATCATTGAGCAGATGACAGTGATTTTATGTTGATTTTATTCCTTTCTGCTTTTATTGCTTTTCTTCTCCAGCTAATGTCTGTTCTGTGTTTCTCTGTTTCTGTTTGCTGATGTGAAGGGATTGATAAATGGAGGATACTGTCAGTGATGGAAGGAGAACCTGTCACTCTAAACCCTGATGATACTAAAGTACATAAAGACGACAAATTACTGTGGATGTTTAGAGGCGCTTGTATTGCTGAAAGGAAAAGCGCTGCTGAAAGGAAGAGAGCTGCTGATAGATTCATTGTATGTGATGATGTTCTTGATGGGAGATTTAAAGACAGACTGAAGCTGGATCATCAGACTGGATCTCTGACCATCAAAGACACCAGAACCACAGACTCTGGAGTTTATGAACTACTGATCATCAGATCGGAAGAGATCTCAGTAAAGAGATTCAGTGTTTCTGTCTTTCGTGAGTAACTCAAATCTTTGTGTAATAATGATTTTATTTTAAATCAATTAAATTAAGGATTATGGGTTTATTTGGTTATATCTTCTTATATGCACAGTCTTCTGCACAACTATTGAAGCATAATGTCATCTATTACGCTGTATATAAAGACACAGTTTCATTTCAAATCACTTTAAAATCAAACGAGTATTGATTAATGTTTTAATTATTTTGCACTAAACTTGATCAATATGTTGTGTGTTTGTGAGCCACTGAAGACCTCCACAACTATCTGACATTATTAATCATAAACACATTAGCTCAAGAAAATTGAATCAAATCACATCAGTCTTTTGATAGAAAGTAAAAATGATCTGCAGTTTCTCAAGCTCAACAGTATAAATATATAAAGTGTAGAGTTAATCAGAATAAAACCATTATTACTGGAACAATAAGAAGAGAAAACAAAGAGGAACGTAAAACAAACCACAATGAAACATGATATTCAATAAAGATGATATTGTTTCCTGGCATAAACACAATTAAACACTGATGTGTTGATGCTGATGATCACACATGGATCAGATAATATAATTGGTCCAAATTCACAACACACATGAGAACTGAGGCCATCTGACTTTTTTATAGATTTATACCATCAGTTAGTTGTTTATATAATGAAAAATTACATTCATTTTATTTATAAAATGAGTAAATTTGAGGTATTTAGGTCTGGAGGAATTTATCCATGTTGCTTTTACTACTTGGTTTTCTTTTTCTGATTTCTGTTCTGTTTCTCTGTATGTGTAGGTCAGACAAATGAAATAAAGCAAGTGTCAGGGAATAAAGGAGAATCTGTCACACTGGAGACTGGTGTTACTGACATACAGAAAGTTGATGAGATCCTGTGGAGGTTTGGACTAAACACTCGCATCACTGAAATCAAAAGAGGGACTAAGAAAATGTCACCATCAGCTCATAAAATATTCAAAGACAGACTGAAGCTGGATCATCAGACCGGATCACTGACCATCAAGAAGATCAGACCCACAGATGCTGGAATTTATTTGCTAAATAAATATTCCAGAGGATATGTCGAAACTTATTTATTCAGGGTCAATGTCCTTGGTGAGTAAATCAAATATGTCAGTATAATAACGATCTTATTAGACAGTATACAGATATATATATATACACTCACCTAAAGGATTATTAGGAACACCTGTTCAATTTCTCATTAATGCAATTATCTAATCAACCAATCACATGGCAGTTGCTTCAATGCATTTAAGGGTGTGGTCCTGGTCAAGACAATCTCCTTTGGGTGCTTCCTGAAGTGTGTGTTGAGCTTGGTTTTCTTCAGGAAAAGGATAAATGTGAGGTGGCACCAAAAATAGAGGAATATCTTAATTCAATCAGTGAGAGCACTATGATTATTTTTACAGATGGATCTAGAGATCTAGCTAGTGGGAAAGCTGGATTTGGGGTATATGTGGAACAGTTAGGGTTGGAATTTGGTCGACGTATTTCTAATGGAAGTTCTGTTCTTACTGTTGAATTAATGGCAATTTTATGGGCTCTATGGTGGATTGAGGAAGTAAAACCTAGAGAAGTCATTATTTGTTCTGATTCTGCAGCTGCTCTAGAAAATTTAAAAGTAGGAAAATCTAAAGCTCGTCCTGACATTGTATATGACATCTTGAATGTGTTTTTTAGAATTAGGTTTGAGTGTAATATCAGTTTTTGCTGGGTTCCCGGGCATGCTGGGGTGAGGGGGAATGAGCGGGTGGATAAAATAGCAAAGGAGAGCTTAGGAAGAGAAGTAGATGTCCATGTATTATTAGGGAGCGTGGAACTGAGGGAACAAATTAAAGAGGGTTTAATAAATGAATGGCAGAGAGGGTGGGAAAAGGAAATTAGGGGTAGACACTACTTTTCCATACAACCTAATGTTAGGAAAAGAGGTTCATTTAACATTTTGTCACGTAGGGACTCAGATAAAATGTGTAGATTGAGGTTGGGGCACTGTGGGTTAAATTATTCTTTGTGCATTGTAGGAAAGCATGTTTCTGGCTTGTGTGAATGTGGGAGTCTGGAGACAGTAGGTCATGTTTTCCTAGAATGCAGAAAGTATAGGGCAGAAAGAAATATATTCTTTATTAAACTGACAGGACTTGGAGTTAAGGCTTTTTCTCTTTTATCTTTGTTTGGTCACAGTGTTAAGCATAAACTGATCTCCAAGGCAGTTCTTCAGTTCTTGCATGATACAGGACTGTATGTAAGAATTTAAGCCAAACTTTGACCTGTGGAGGGCAGTAATACGCTCAGCAGCATCTACACTGCCGGAATCCTAGAAGAAGAAGAAGAAGAAGAAGAAGACAATCTCCTGAACTCCAAACTGAATGTCAGAATGGGAAAGAAATGTGATTTAAGCAATTTTGAGCGTGGCATGGTTGTTGGTGCCAGACGGGCCGGTCTGAGTATTTCACAATCTGCTCAGTTACTGGGATTTTTACGCACAACCATTTCTAGGGTTTACAAAGAATGGTGTGAAAAGGGAAAAACATCCAGTATGCGGCAGTCCTGTGGGCGAAAATGCCTTGTTGATGCTAGAGGTCAGAGGAGAATGGGCCGACTGATTCAAGCTGATAGAAGAGCAACTTTGACTGAAATAACAACCTCGTTACAACCAAGGTATGCAGCAAAGCATTTGTGAAGCCACAACAGCAGAAGACCCCACCGGGTACCACTCATCTCCACTACAAATAGGAAAAAGAGGCTACAATTTGCACGAGCTCACCAAAATTGGACAGTTGAAGACTGGAAAAATGTTGCCTGGTCTGATGAGTCTCGATTTCTGTTGAGACATTCAGATGGTAGAGTCAGAATTTGGCGTAAACAGAATGAGAACATGGATCCATCATGCCTTGTTACCACTGTGCAGGCTGGTGGTGGTGGTGTAATGGTGTGGGCAACATGACATCATGACTTTGCGTAAACATACACGCCACTTTCAAGTCAAGTGGCGTGTTATCTATACGCATTTGAGCTATCCGCGTGTATGTTCACGCCGAAACTAACCGTCATCTTCCGCGTGTATGTCTACGCCGTTAAATGTCTGAGTGATTTCACGTGTATGTGTACGCCTTTAAATGTCCGAGTGATTTCGCGTGTATGTGTACGCCGTTAAATGTCCGAGTGATTTCGCGTGTATGTGTACGCCGTTAAATGTCCGAGCGAAACGGAGCAAAATGTATATCTACATCTGGGGATCGATATTTTTTTTTTCCTAGGATGGTAGGGGAAGACTCATAAATAGTATTAACCCCAGTGACGGGTAGGTTTAGGGACGGAGCTGGGGTAGGTCTTAATACAGTAATGTAACGTTAAGTCAATGGCGTTGATAAACACTCTGAAAATCGATTATGCGTGTTGATAGCACGCCAAAAATGGAAATACGAATTGGCGTGTCATACATACGCCATTTCATGAGATCAGTCTGGTGTGGGGGATGTTTTCTTGGCACACTTTAGGCCCCTTAGTGCCAATTGGGCATCGTTTAAATGCCACGGCCTACCTGAGCATTGTTTCTGACCATGTCCATCCCTTTATGACCACCATGTACCCATCCTCTGATGGCTACTTCCAGCAGGATAATGCACCATGTCACAAAGCTCGAATCATTTCAAATTGGTTTCTTGAACATGACAATGAGTTCACTGTACTAAAATGGCCCCCACCGTCACCAGATCTCAACCCAATATAGCGTCTTTGGGATGTGGTGGAACGGGAGCTTCGTGCCCTGGATGTGCATCCCACAAATCTCCATCAACTGCAAGATGCTATCCTATCAATATGGGCCAACATTTCTAAAGAATGCTTTCAGCACCTTGTTGAATCAATGCCACGTAGAATTAAGGCAGTTCTGAAGGCGAAAGGGGGTCAAACACAGTATTAGTATGGTGTTCCTAATAATCCTTTAGGTGAGTGTGTATATACACACACATATATATATATATATATATATATATATATATATATATATATATATATATATATATATATATACATACATACATGTATATATATATATATATATATACATACATATATAAGCAAAGCTTTCCTTTAATATGATCTGTCTTGTGTGTTTTCTTTCAGAAGATAACCTAGAGAATGTGCATTTGATAAGTGTGCACATGTTCCCTGACTCCGGACTGTGACATTATCAACATTCAAAATCAATCCAAATCAGATTTCTCCTCGTGTGAGTCTCTAAACCCCGTATGAAGGAGATCTAGCTGTGTGTGTGTGATGTTGTGATGTTAAACAACAGGACAACATACACATTTAATTTACTATGTTCTTCACACTGATCTTTAGACTAACTTTCATCTTTATTTGATCCTCTAATGCAAATCTAATCAAAATCTCACATTTCACATGTTACTCATGGCGTATAATACACACTGTATAAACCAGTTTCTGTTTCTGCATCTATTAGACAAAATATCTGATGAGAAATGTCATGTATAGACTATATAAGAAGAATGTGTGTGTGCTAAACCAGTATTTCTCAGACTAATGTGTGTTTTTATATAACAAGAATGTTTAATCCTGAGCTTTAGATACTTTAACAGTCTCTTCACTTCTAGAAGTTTCTAGAAACAGTTTAATTGAAGAAGCTTCAGTGTGACTTTGACTGTTCATCTCTGTGTGAAACTCTGATGTGACGCTGTTATTGCAGGAATTATCTGAGCATTTATATTACTCTAGTATTATTTGGCCTTACTCTATTTTCTTATATTATAATGTCTTTTTTATGATACATAATTGTTTTTATATTTTTATCAATCTATATTTTGTATTATCTGAAGTGAATCTGCCCATCTGTGTCTCTCAGATCAGATGTGAATGTGAAATTATAAACTCTGATTCTCTGTTGATGATTTTCACTGTTGTGTGAAATTATTGATTTCTGATTGTTCTTTTATTTCATTTTATTAGAGAAGCTTCAGCTTGAATCTTTTGTATTTGCTGATTTGAGCCGGACGCACAGCGTTCACTTCATGCTGTTACTGAATAAAACAATCAAAATAAACCACAAAAACACAAATCTTGAGGCTGTCGTCTGCTTTATGCTCATCCTGATCCTCCAGACTGGAAAACTGGAGAAACACCATTTTGCTTCTTCAGAAAGTCACACTTGTGTGTAAAGGAATAATAAAGTTGCTCAGAATAAACACATTTAACTGGTACAATGTAAAAAAATATATATACTGATAATAAAGAAAAACAGCAACAATATATATATATATATATATATATATATATATATATATATATATATACAGTATATATATATTAGTTTTATAAAATGCAACCATAGACAACAAAGACCCGAGGAAGGATCACAACGATCAGAAAACATTTTGTAAAAATTGTTTGTATTGGAATTACACAAACAACTTCCATTATTTAGTTTGAGGGAGAATATTGATCCTGTATTAATTCATCCTCAATGTGTGAATGTGTATTATAACGACATTTTAAGCATCAGTTTTAAGGAAATGGCAGAGAATGAGTTGTTTGGTCGCTCCTCCACTAGTTGGCGCTCCAGTGTCTGTCATCGTGTTTAATTCAGCAGTCGCTCTCTTTGCTCCTCTGCCTGATAACCTTTTCACATTATTTTATCTCCTATTGTAGCTTTGCAATCTGTTGTTTGAAAACTAAAAACTATTAAACAGCACGTTTGTTCATTTCAAAGTTGGTTACAGTGTTGTTGTTGTTCGTGGTTTGGCCACAGTTGAGGCGCCATTTAACAGACAGCCAATTCACAAGAAATATGCTTCAAAATATAATGGCAGGAAGCGATATATAAAACTGGTGCTTGAAATGAAATGTTTGTGAATTAAGATCCGTTTATACTTTTAGAACATTCTGTCATTATGTTCTCAAACTCATTAAAAATAAAAATTCTTGCAATCTTTTGAACAATGAACATACAAGGGCAATAACATCCCAACAACATAAAATTAAATATAATAATAAACAAATATAATAGAAAAGAAAAAAGAGAACGCAGAGAGAAATTCAGATAACTACAAATAAGAGTTACAAATTATTCAAAGATTAGATTTAAGGCTTTAAAATTATTAAGTTTATTTTTTCTTTCGCTTTATTATTTATTGTTTCTTTTAATGTATACAAGTAGTGGCCTATTTCTATTTTAAAATGAGTACAATTTGTTTTTTATTACTCTCCATTTACATTTGTGGATAAAGAATTTTTAGTAAATTCACAATATTACAAAAATTTGAAATTTAAAAATAAAAAAATTAATTCACCAGTATTATCATAAAAAAATGAGTTCAAGTTCGAACATGTTTGATATTTAGGATTTAAAATCGAAGACTAAGACTGTGATTACGTCAGTGCTGTCAACATAGCCAATAAGAAACCAGCAGGGCTGCAGTGAAGGAATTTCCCAAGCGGGAAGGAAGTCGACCGGAAGTTGAAGCCGGCCGCGTGCCACCATCTTGCAGATCACATCCCATTCATTTTGGCGTCACAGCGAGTAACTTTACATTTGAGGCGTTTGAAGACTCCATTTGTCCATTATTTGTTTCTAAAGAAACACGACAATGTATAAAATGCTCCATTACCTTGTAGCTTATGTTATGGCCCCGTAGAAGCAGTTTTTGTAAAAGTAGGCTAACGATTGCGTCATAACCACGCGACTCTCTGTCGCACAGTAGAGAGATTACCGTATGGACAGGAGGAGAAGCTCGCGGGTAATCGGGGGGACGTGGAGGCAAAATGACAAAGTAATTAATCAGAATACCTAGCAAAAGTTTCTCCTGCTCCAAGCTCATGGACACCTCCTACTCACACTCTCCGTCTCTGCAAGTTTCGGAAGGGAATGATTCAGATTTCTCATGCCACAGCCACTAGAAGACAGACGGGTTGCTCACGTCACATCTACGTCGTCAAGCTCTGTTTGAGTCGGTTTGAGTCTGCGCGTCAGGAACGGAAGTCCTAAAAAAATCGCTAAAAATGGGCTTCACTTGTCTCAGTTGAGTTCCAATGAGATGACTCTGTCCACTTCTTATACTGTCAATAGGCTTGTTTGAGATGCGCCTTGCCTCGCCTGAAGTGTAGGTGAGAGTAGGCGGCTGCAGTGAGGGGAGGAGTGAAAAAAGCGCAGGCAAGCCGGACAGTTCTCTCTTCTCATAGTGGATCTGACACCTGCGAGATCAAAGGCGGATATCGCGGGATTCACGCTCGTGCACAGTGTTGCTAATAAACTGGATGTAATTAAGTTCTGTTGCTTTTATATTAAAATAAATATAATGAACAAGACACCTAAAGTATTTGTTATTTAATTCCATTCCAAATACGTGTTTATCAATTTTTTTTTCTTTAATACATTACAGACATGTTTATATATTTTTTTTATATATATAAAAATGACATCACATAACCCATATCGCACTGTCAGAGCGTTTATTCACACATAACGTACGTATACACATAAAACATGATACCAGAGTTTTAACATTCAAACATTTTAAAAGAGAACAATACATCACGGTTGTCTAAACCAATGAGCATTAAGCTGTGTCGTCAGCAAGTCGTTTCCCATCATGCTTTTGATCAGCGCAGTCGGTGGAGAGCAACTGCGCGCGACTGCAGAATCCGACACGTTCGCGGTCGCGAGAGTTTTTTGACATACGTCAGCATGACATCAGAGCAAGGCGGACCGCACTCGGACACATTTCTAACCGGCATGCATCTCGTGCTGATCACCGGTGATCGGTTCTGCGCAGATTTTGCTCATCTCAAACAAGCCTTATGTTTCTTTCTCGCGGGTGGGCGCTTGTCTGAAGTTTAAAATCATTGGTTACCCGTAAGCCAATCACATAACGTTTGGTTATGACGTGTGTTATGCGCAGGCTCAGCTGCATCGAACTTCCACTGTAAACACATGTATGATGCGAAAACAAAACCATCGAGCGAAATACCGGAGTGAACATGGCTGTGAACGACTTTTGCAGATTATGTTAAGTAAATCTACGCATCCACGGTACAATCAGGGCCTCTAAACTAATATTTGACAGTAGAGAGAAACAAGAAAATATTTGCAGCCAACTGTCAAAGTTAGGATTAGTTCTGGTAAACACAGCTCTTTGTTCATCTCGAGTCTGTCTGAAATGCTGCAACTTAAGCCGAGTTCAGACTGCACGATTTTCAAAGTAGTCGGGTCACTGTTCCTACACTGCGTGACTATCTGGGGTAACATTCAGTTGCTGGTGTGTTCACACTGCACGATGCATCGGCGACAGGAGGTTTCACACTGCATGACTTTCAGGAGGAAGAATCGCCGACAACTTCTGTCTGGTCCGCAAACTACGTTTCACAACCAAACACACGCGAGAAGTGATATGGAAATAACGCAAAATCCCACGTGTGTAAGACCGCAGTTCTCGCGCGAGACTGAAATTGTTATTAAAAATGATAGCCTGCAAGAAGCTTGCGATCCAAATAGTCTGTGCACTGATTTGCAGCGAAAAGGAGAAAAAGAAAAACATATTATATATGAGGAAATGGCTGGGAAGACAAGGGAAGCAAGGACTGTGTGTTCTGCAAAGAGAGTTGGGGGTAAATAAATAATTTTGCAATGTGCTGCTGTTGCTGCTGGTCAAGCAAATGTTTGTGCTTTGTTTCTGTTTGATATAATTGTAATATCTATTAAAATACTGATATTGTGGCCTATAACTCCTCCCCGAACTCCCCGCTGCTCTGTATCTTGCTCTCTCATTGGCTGTCGGTCATCGCCGATGTAGTTTTCAGTCAGAACACTTTCACACAGAAGGATTTTGAATCGCCGACATGTCCAGATATTTAGCATGCCAAATATCTCACGGGCGTCGGCGACTCGTCGGTGATTCTCTCAGATCGCGTCTTTGCTCATTCACACTGCGTGATTGTCACTCGCGTGAACGAGCACCGATTTGCCTGTGATTTCGGGCATTTGTCGGCGATTTCTCAAAACCTGTCAGCGAGCCAAAATCGGGGCTAAAATCGTGCAGTCTGAACTCGGCATTAATTGCAAGATTACAGCATGACATGGCAATATTTAAGGACTGGAAAGAAAGGAGACACTGACCTGTCAAAAGGGTGCCAGTTCGAGCTAGACAGATAAAAGAGACCGCGATACACCCTCTAAAACTCCAAGGATCATAAAAAAGTCGAGGAAGGCCATGGACTTGCCATCACGGAGCAGTGTCACCGAGGTGGGTTAAACACTGCAATACTAGGTTTGAAATGGGTCCAGTACTTGCCTTGCCGGCCTTTGGCCTCCCCAGTTTCTCGCTGACGATCGGTAATAGTTGATAAATTAAACTTTTCCCAAAACCTGTTGGGAGTAGGGCCACAACATCACCTCTATTCAAAGTGTTTAACAAACACTCTTCTTGTTCGGGCTTTTGTTTGCAAATGCCGGGAATATTCTCCACAACAGAGCGAATTGCATCCCGTGTCTCCATATCCGCGGTCGTTTTTGATTTCCCTAACCTAAACTACAATCTTAAACTCAGAGCTTAGCGTCTACGTCACGGCTCTCAGCCCGCCCTCTGTTCGTTGATTGGCCGGCTGTTTTGAGGCCGGAGGAAAACTGGGAGATAATGGTGCGTTCAAGTCCTCCTGGGAAGTTCGTACGTACGAGGTGGGAAGTCGTGCTTATAACGGCATGTGCGTTCAAGTCACTTTCGTCGGAGCAAAATGGCGGAGTACTTGCTCTTAATTAATTACACAAAAATACAGTATGGTTCTTAAACTCTTGTTCTAGAAAATGAAGAACAAAGAAATGTGCATCAGGTGTACTTTGTATTTTTATGTTTTTAATTAATTTATGAAGCCACTGCCAACACATCGTTACATGTTGCATTGTTATATTATCATATTCTGTGTTGGCGATTAGCTAACTGAGCTGTTAATAGAAAAGCCTGACAATATCACAGCTAAATACCTTTACGTATTGTGTATTCCGCCATGTTAATCACTGACACGCCCCCAACTCGTAAAGATCGGAGCTTAGAGAAAATCCCGAGCTCCCCACTGGTATTTACGACATTGTGGTGGCGTTCAAGTGCGTTCAACTCGTAAATACGATCTATACGAGATGACTTGAACGCACCATAAGTCGCTATCTCAGACCAGAGAATGTCACTCTCAGTACACTTCCTGCTTCTGAACTGATTGCAGTTCCACTCTGATTTCATATGAGGGCGCTCACAGGACGAGTGCAGAATGAATGGAGGTCTATGGCGCTACAGCCATCAAAATCCACTTTTCTCAGGATATAATTTTTTGTCTAGTAATTTGAATGTTGTATTCGAAAGGAGATGCAAAGAAATTACACATTGCTGGGTGTTAGATTTTTTAGAGTCACTTATTTGCTTTAAAAAGTATTTTAAAGTGTCAATGACGTCATATACATCGTACGACCAGAGATACTGCTTTACGGCAATCCTTCAGTCACTTTGGTGCTTTCGCGCTCTGCACTTTCTTTTCTCTCGAGGCATCGACAACACAGCTGACACAGGTAAATACACGTTCTAGAAGAGTGTGTGTGTGTGTGTGTGTGTGTTTTAATATAGTAGCCTACATCGAGTCAAAAATAAGAACTCATTTAATTCCCATAATTTCTAATTCTTGAGAAATCTTTTCCTGTAATTTGCAAAACATTTTAGAAGAATATAGAGTTTCTGGGATTTTCACAATTACCATGTTTTGCTAACATTTCTCAGACATTAAGTAAGAAGCTAACCACGCCCACATGATGTAGCCTAGGCCCACATTTGACCAATAAGTTTGAGGTTAAACTCTGCCCTGAAGAGAGAACTCTTGAGTCTTTACTGCACTTTTATTCTCTCTCCTCACTGCAACCTTCTCCTCTTCTCACATGTAGGCTACTTTCCAGCTGGAGGCGTTTGGCATATAAGGATCACGTAGTTTCTGACAACAACGACACTCTTCAGGATAAACCAATATCGCAGTTTTTAAGCAGTTCTGTTCCATTCATTCAAAGTAGCCAATCATGGAGACAAATACGTTTTTCGTTTATTTGTTCACGGTTTCAGCATTCCTCGTGCACGGTAAGACGTAGCTATCTAATCTATCTAATTTATCCTATCCTATCTATAAAAATGTGTTTATCGCTCAAACCAGAGGTCTAGTCAAGACCAAGATCCAGACAGCCCTATTCGGACAGGATTAGTTTTACAAGGGTAGATGGAGTAATGTAATTTTAACACAGGAGGTCTGTAATAATAATGGCCATTTGCACGGGATCAGAGATCTCAGGAAAACTAGCAGAAGTGTGAGGGGAAACTCGATTTACACACCACCGTCACTCCTGTCGTAATATCACTTGAGTTTTGCCACAGATTTGTGCTTTTTCAAGCGCCTGGGGCTGTTCACACCTGGCCACTTCATGCGTTTTCTCAGATCGGATAGCTATCTGATTTATCAAAACGATTCCATTTACACCTGGTCACATAAATGTGTTTTTGCAAAACGGATTTAAATCCGATCTTCAATTCCCGCGCTGTATGCAGATTTAATGGAGTGCACGTCACGAAAGTAACAGATATGAGCTGCATTTTATTGATCAGCTAAAAAAATAAGGTGATAAATAAAACATATTGTGTATATTTTATAAAGAAAATTGTGGTTCAGTGTTGTATAGAAAATATTGAGAACATTTCACTAATAAAACCAAAAGATTTTTCCTTTTTTTTTTTTTGTAAGGAAACAGTTTTGAGGCTTGAATTGAGGAATTGATTAAGCTTATAAAATTAAGGAAAAGGGCTTTGCACATGGCTGGAAATAGAGTGTCAATATTGAAATTTTCAATTAAAGGAAACATCTGTTAATTTTTAATGTTCAGTTATGTTTGATATTTGAAAGAGTTTCTATTATGTTGAAGTTTTGATTGCTAAATGCATTGTGCAGAAGAGTAGAGCTTATTGTTAGGTTGTGAATAACTGCATGTATTCACACTCTGAAGCAATTTTCTTTGTTCATTGACAAATAACTTTGCTATAATTGTAGTGAAAGTAACAAGTTTGTTTCAGTCATTAGTCATAAACAGGTAATTTCCATTCACTCAAATACACACAATTTCGAGAGTCATTTCATTTCACTAAAAATATTAAAATCATTGTGTCATAGACTAAATAATTTAGGGGATTTTACATGATTTGGACATGAAAACCAAAATATTGTTCAATGATTTTTTCAATTAGGCTATTTTTCTTAACTAAACAAAGAGCAACACGACAGCTAACAAACATTTTATTAGTTTCAAATTCAAAAAATAAAATAACTATCCAACATATTGGATATGTATGTCAATACAAATCAAATTAACCAAACTTCGAGTTTCTTTGTCTTAAAGGATTAGCCTAGTTCACTTCAGAATTAAACTTTCCTGATAATTTACTCACCCCCACTTCACTTAAAATATTCATATCTTTCTTTCTCTAGTCGAAAAGAAATCAAGGTTTTCGAGGAAAAACATTCCAGGATTTTTCTCCATATAGTGAACTTCAGTGGGGTCCAATGGGTTGAAGGTCCAAATTGCAGTAAGGGTCTTATCTAGCCAAACCATCGGTCATTTTCTTCACCTGCTGTTAGCATCCCATTGACTCCCATTCATTTTGGCGTCACTTTAACAGCGAATAACTTTACATCTGAGGCGTTTGAAGACTCCATTTGTCCATTATTTATTTCTAAAGAAACACGACAATGTATAAAATGCTCCATTACCTTGTAGCTTATGTTATGGCCCCGTAGAAGCAGTTTTTGTAAAAGTAGGCTAACGATTGCGTCATAACCACACGACTCTCTGTCGCACAGTAGAGAGATTACCGTATGGACGGGAGGAGAAGCTCGCGGGCAATCGGGGGGACGTGGAGGCAAAATGACAATATAATTAATCAGAATACCTAGCAAAAGTTGCTCCTGCTCCAAGCTCATGGACAGCTCCTACTCACACTCTCCATCTCTGCAAGATTCGGAAGGGAATGATTCAGATTTCTCTTGGCACAGCTACTAGAAGACAGACGGGATGCTCACGTGGTCCGTGTAACGCTTTGCACGGTTTGAGTCTGCGCGTCAGGAAAGGAAGTGCTAAGAAATCGCTAAAAATGGGCTTCACTTGTCTCAATTGAGTTCCAATGGGGTCGCTGTGTCCATTTCTTTTACTGTCTATGGTTGTAACACGCTTGTTTTAAATACTTCCGCACATGCTTGGATGACGAAACTTTGTGTATTTACTAGTTGCCATATCAACACTATATAGAAACAAAATCCCGCCAAAATACATTTTTTTTGGAAGATATCCATAGACATTTATTAAACCATAGCAAAAGTAAATTTCTTACTTAAGTACATTTTTCATCTCTATTTTTTGTTTATTTAAAATAAGACAAATCTGATATTATTTTAATCTCCAATATGTTATTTAACAGTTGAGATAGTTCTTTAATGCTTCGCTAACTAGCAGAAGACACTCGCAGGGTTTAAATCCCAGTTGTGCAGGCGGGGGCATGTTGTCACACTGCGTTACAATGTGCCCCTATTAGAAATATGCTATTATATTCTATACTTTTATTAATTTTATTGAGAAAACGTGAGAAAAAGGTACACACCTTATAACCTACAATATGTATTTTTTTCTGATGAGTGAATGTGTGAATCAGTTGTGTTTTTATGCTGCTTGTTTGATCGGTAGAGAAACATTCACAGCACTTTCCTGTTGTTGTATATATTCCTGTCTGTCATAGACATGACTTATCATTTTCTGTTCATTTCTTCTCCAGGTGCGTCTGGTGTTGGATCAGTTGAAGTGTCAGTGATGGAGGGATATTCAGTCACTCTAAACACTGGTGTTCAAACAAACCAACAAAAAAAGATTAAATGCTATTTTAATAAGACTCGCATCGCTCAAATCAATGGAGATCTCAGTTATATCTGTACAGATGATTAGTGTAATAAAGATAATGAGAGATTCAGAGGCAGACTGAAGCTGGGTCGTCAGACTGGATCTCTGACCATCATGAACATCAGAAACACAGACTCTGGGGAATATACACTACTGATCAACAGCGACAGTGAAAAGATTCTGCTCAAAGTTTCTGTTACTGGTGAGTCATGATGTTTAAAAGCAGGTTATGTTTAAATCATCATCATGTGTAGGAGCCATAAGGCTATTAATAATGTTACTCAATGTCATGGCTTTATGTAACTATTTTTCTGTACTCGCTCCTGTGGGAAAGGGAAAGAATTGCACCCCTTTTGTGTATTTTCCTGAAGTTAGCCATCTTAAACAGGAAGTGATGTGGCCAGGGACACGGGGAAGGAGACAGTTTTTTGAAATATTCATTATGATAACAAACTACAAGATCTTTACACATTTACAATTTCTTTGGACTATATAGTGAACTAAAAACAACGAGTATGAAATAATAGATGCATTTAAACAGATGGAATATACATTTCTACAGTATAATATTCCAAAATAAGCACATTATACATCTAAAGTATTTATAATGATTTGCAAACACTTCTGATCATTATGAGATAAACTGACAAACTACAAGATCTTTACACATTTACAATTTCTTTGCACTTTATTGTGAAGTAAAAACAACGAGTATGAAATAATAGATGCATTTAAACAGATGGAAAGAACTGGAATGAACAGAACAAAACTAACTGGTAAAAACTAATGGATAATCAGTGGAAAAACTAAACAGATGAAAGTGATTCAGTTCTGCTCAATGATGCAGATAAAGAGAAAAAGCTCTGAATGTCACTGATATAATAAACATGTAGTGGCTTCCTTCCCTTCTTTAGCCACTTCCGTGAGGGAAAAGATCTTTTAACAAGACTTGAACTTTATTGTAACAAAAAGGTGAAAACTTAAAGACAAAATTCTCCTTCCAAAACAAGCAGTGTGGTGTAATGTAGTTAGACCTGTATGTCACGTTATTGTATCTTATGGATAATCTAGCATAGATTATGCTAATTTAGCTTTTATCTTTATAGCTTTGCTGTGGAGTCTGTTATTCTTTTATATTTACAATGATTGTTAGAGCTGTATCTTTATCGTTGTCATTATATATATGTTTTTGGTGTGTGACTCTTGTGTTTCAGCTCCAGGTCCGCTTTCAGTTGCTGTAACAGCAGGAATAAAAGCAGAAATATCAGCGGGAATATCAGCAGAAATATCAGCAGGAATACCAGCAGGTGTCGCTGTTCTTCTTCTCCTGGTTGTAACTACTGGTGTGATTTACTGTTGTTACAGGAGCTCTAGAAGAGGCAAGTATCACATATTGAGAGGAAACTGTTGTCTTCTTGATTAAGTGTGTGTGTGAAAAACAAGGATGATGAGGTAAAATACTGTACTAGTAGGCTATGTCTTTGTAGAAATCTTATGAGATTCTCAGTTGAGTGCTAGTGCAACAAAAATCCTTTCATTTTTTCCATTGGGAAATTGATTTCTAATGATAGAAAGCTATAAATGATTATATTTGCTTTTGTTGAAGCCGTCAGCCTGCATTATTATTCTTTATTATTTTCAAAATAATCATTTTTAACTGTGTAATTTGTTATGGTAAAACTGCATTACCCATGATGCTTTACAGCAAATATTCAACCAATCTGGTAGTCGAAACAAGCAAAAATGTGCCAAAAGATCTCTTTAGCTCCGCCCACTTCCATGAAGCAATTGCCGTAATTGAGTTGATCACCATACGCTCTCAAATACTTCAATATTTGAGGATACTGAATAATAGCATTTCTGCTCTTCTGCTGTAAACTTTCACATGAAAACGTTGATTACGTTAATGGCACATAATGGCGTTTCCATCAAAATGATCCCGAAATAAACATTCCAGACTGAATATTATTCACTGGTTAATGGCAGATGTGCTGATCTCATGAGTTTCTGTTACTGCTGTTCATTTCTCTCTTTAAAAATCTATGGTTTATTGTTTCCTCACAGACGGAGAATCTCAACAGGATGATTGTGAATCTGCAACATTGTTTTCATTGAGGTGAATCATCAAAAACACACTTCAGCTGTTCAGCTGAAATACTTATACACTGTAAAAAAATTGTAACACTCCCAAATCAAAAATTTCAATTGACCGATAACATCTAAATTTTTCAATTGGCCCAAGTGAAAATCTATACATTTAATTTTAGAATTTACAGAATTTCACTTGGGCCTATTGAAAAATTTAGATGTTATCGGTCAATTGAAATTTTTGATTTGGGAGTGTTACAAATTTTTTACAGTGTACATATTCATCATAAAGCTCTTTTCAAATTTTACATGGAAATATTAACCGACCTGTTACTGTAAGCACATATAATTTAGGACATTTAGATAAACGTTACTTACATTATCTGATAGTTGCAGCTTATAAACCTGGAATAGATTAACATTTATCATTTATCATGCTTATTATAATAAGTGCCTTGTTTCAGACGATGGATTAGGTGTTTGTTGAAGGTTGAGAAGGAGTTCAGTGTTTCTGAAGTGAAGATTCTGATAGAGACTCATTATAATGGAAACACTCGGCGGCGCTTATTCACTGTAGTTACTTCATTATTATTCAGTTCAACAATAACCTACTTATTATCTTGATACATTCATAGAACAAATGCTTTATGATATTTAGGAAGATGGAAACACTCAAATCAACATTTAACACTATATTTGCACTGTGACAACTTAAACCTTTAAAGGACAAGTTCGGTATTTTACACTTAAAGCCCTTTTCAGATCGTTTCTGATGAAATACAGTGGTTAAGATTGAAATTTGGACAAATGCTGCTGGCCACAGAAACTGAAAATTCTCGGGCCAGCAGCATTTGTCCAAATTTCAATCTTAACCACTGTATTTCATCAGAAACGATCTGAAAAGGGCTTTAAGTGTAAAATACCGAACTTGTCCTTTAAGACAAATCGACATGAGCTCTCGGCACAGTCAACATCATTATTTCATTTAAAAATGTATTAAATGCACTAATATGAAGAAGATTTGCACTACACATCTTGTACTGTAAGTTTTTACTTGACTTGTTATCAATGTACTGTATTTGCATAATACAATGTGAAAAGTGTATAAAAATGTAAAAACAACGTTTGTGATTCATGCAGAGCTGGTTTATTTAGTTCATTAGAACTCATTTAAACTCTTTATGGAGAAAATTAATTGGAAAAATACTGGTTGTCACTTTTATACTTTATTTGCATGTTTGTACTGTAAGTGTATCATTTTTACTGTTGCTTTTAATAACAGAATGTGAATAAATGCAACATGTTAAATTTTCTGTTGTCATTTTAATTTGAGTTAACATTTTAGTAATTTTGATTTTGTCCCTTTTATATTTTATACTTTTATATGTCCATAGTTTAATTTTTTTTTAAATTTATACAGGTTTAGTGCATTTCTGATTATAATGTAAAAAGTTGTAAACGGCAATTGTAGCGTAAAATAAATGATTTGATTATTGTAATAATATTTTTTTATTAAAATAATTATTTATTTATATAATTTATTTATTAATAATTCTTTTTTTTTTTTTTACAAATGTACTAAAATTTATGTCTTAAATTCTTTGAAACGTTCAAACCCTCAAGCTTTAAACATTTCAAAGCTTTTCTTCAAATTATGTTAACTGTTTCACACTAATACTCTAATACACTAATTTGACACAGTGTAAAAGTTAGTTTACTTATAGTTAATATTTTTCCTAATTATTTTACTAATTTTATCCTAATTAATGTTGTTTGTGATGATTCAATTGGTGCTATTGTAAGCTTTTACACAGCACTTATAAACAACACCTTTTTTCTAACAACTTGTGGTAGCACTTCTTTGAGCATATTTTGGTGCGGTACAGAGCAGTGAGAGAATCCATGAGATCCACCCATCCATGCTTTCATTGTAGAGTTGAATGATGTTTGGATGTGTCACTGTAATGACCTCCTTCCTCTTCTTTTCCCACCAGTCCACAGTTGAGGTTGGAATGGCTGCTGCAAATGTGCTTATGAGGATAACTGGGCAGTTATTGAACTGTTTACTGCTGTTAGTGCTGTACCATCATGTGTGGTCTCTTTTTCTTCATATGTTCCCACGTCTGAAGGTCTTCATAACTTTGTCCTCTGTGGGGGTGCATCCAGCAAGACGATTTTGTCTTACAGTTCCCACACTGTGGATCCCTGCTTTCTCAAGCTGCACCTGAAGATTAACACCACAAAACCAGTTGTCATAAAACCTTTTGTGGGACATATACATCGGCACAATCAAGGCTTACTTCAAAACAATATTTCCACAATAATTGGAATTACTGGGTCCTCGCTCTGCAGGAGTGCATTAATAGTTTAATTAATAGTGTTCCCCGGACATTTATCGACCATGTCCATAAAAGACGGCTTTTATAAAATTGCCGGTAAGACATATTGATAGGGTGACATCACATGAACAGATTTTTTTTTTTTTTCACAAAATGGTATATAGTATATATATAATGCACTATACAATACAGTACATGTTAAGAATTATTTTAATCGTTTTTATTATTATTCTGTTAATCTTATGATAGGATTCCCTAGAGTTATTGGAGCAATAGACTGCATACATGTTGCAATCTCCACTGCTCTAGGGGAACATGAGGCAGATTATGTTAATAGGAAGTCCTTTCACAGTCTTAATGTTCAGAGAGATGATGTGAATATGTGAGATGATTATTTTCTGTGAGATGAATCTTTAAATTAATTGTAACATTAAAAAATATAACAATGATCTACTAAAACAATGATCTATTTCATCTGCAGATGACTTGTGGTCATGAACGTATGATCACAAGTTTGGATGCCAAATGGCCTGGCTCCAGTGAATTACTCACGAATTTTCCGTAAGTCTGTGTTGTGCCTTTAGGAGGCCAAAGGTCATCTTATCTTCACTCTGGTTTTACTGAGGGCCACATTGAAGCGGTGATGTGGCTCTGTCTGAGGGTAATGATAGGGGGTTATTGCGTAGGTTGTTCTGTCCCAATTCAAATTAACAGTGTTTTGTACTGTACCAAATTTAACTTGCTTTCCTCAAAGCGCTAACACAACACAGACTCACGGAAAATCCGTGAGTAATTCACTGGAGCCAGGCCATTTGGCATCCAAACTTGTGATCATACGTTCATGACCACAAGTCATCTGCAGATGAAATAGATCATTGTTTTAGTAGATCATTGTTATATTTGTTAATGTTACAATTAATTTAAAGATTCATCTCACAGAAAATAATCATCTCACATGTTCACATCATCTCTACCTGAACATTAAGGCTGTGAAAGGACTTCCTATTAACATAATCTGCCTCATGTTCCCCTAGAGCAGTGGAGATTGCAACATGTATGCAGTCTATTGCTCCAATGACTCTAGGGAATCCTATCATAAGATTAACAGAATAATAATAAAAAAGATACTTCAGCATTTAGCATTAAGCTTTGTATCATGACGATTTTTGCGTTATCGGAGTATTTTTTCCAGACAAAAAATAACATTAATTACATTAGTAACATTAACAAATATAACAATGATCTACTAAAACAATGATATCCTTTAGTGTGCAGTCTAGTTCGAGACTCCTTTAGTGCGCAGTCTAGTTCGAGACTCCTTTAGTGTGCAGTCTAGTTCAAGACTCCTTTAGTGCGCAGTCTAGTTCGAGACTCCTTAAGTGTGCAGTCTAGTTCGAGACTCTTTTAGTGCGCAGTCTAGTTCGAGACTCTTTTAGTGTGCAGTCTAGTTCGAGACTCCTTAAGTGCGCAGTCTAGTTCGAGACTCCTTTAGTGCGCAGTCTAGTTCAAGACTCCTTTAGTGCGCAGTCTAGTTCGAGACTCTTTTAGTGCGCAGTCTAGTTCGAGACTCTTTTAGTGCGCAGTCTAGTTCGAGACTCCTTAAGTGCGCAGTCTAGTTCGAGACTCTTTTAGTGCGCAGTCTAGTTCGAGACTCTTTTAGTGCGCAGTCTAGTTCGAGACTCTTTTAGTGCGCAGTCTAGTTCGAGACTCCTTAAGTGCGCAGTCTAGTTCGAGACTCTTTTAGTGCGCAGTCTAGTTCGAGACTCCTTAAGTGCGCAGTCTAGTTCGAGACTCCTTTAGTGTGCAGTCTAGTTCGAGACTCCTTAAGTGTGCAGTCTAGTTCGAGACTCTTTTAGTGCGCAGTCTAGTTCGAGACTCTTTTAGTGCGCAGTCTAGTTCGAGACTCCTTAAGTGCGCAGTCTAGTTCGAGACTCTTTTAGTGCGCAGTCTAGTTCGAGACTCCTTTAGTGTGCAGTCTAGTTCGAGACTCCTTAAGTGTGCAGTCTAGTTCGAGACTCTTTTAGTGCGCAGTCTAGTTCGAGACTCTTTTAGTGCGCAGTCTAGTTCGAGACTCCTTAAGTGCGCAGTCTAGTTCGAGACTCTTTTAGTGCGCAGTCTAGTTCGAGACTCCTTAAGTGCGCAGTCTAGTTCGAGACTCTTTTAGTGCGCAGTCTAGTTCGAGACTCTTTTAGTGCGCAGTCTAGTTCGAGACTCCTTAAGTGCGCAGTCTAGTTCGAGACTCCTTAAGTGCGCAGTCTAGTTCGAGACTCCTTTAGTGCGCAGTCTAGTTCGAGACTCTTTTAGTGCGCAGTCTAGTTCGAGACTCTTTTAGTGCGCAGTCTAGTTCGAGACTCCTTAAGTGCGCAGTCTAGTTCGAGACTCTTTTAGTGCGCAGTCTAGTTCGAGACTCCTTTAGTGTGCAGTCTAGTTCGAGACTCCTTAAGTGTGCAGTCTAGTTCGAGACTCTTTTAGTGCGCAGTCTAGTTCGAGACTCTTTTAGTGCGCAGTCTAGTTCGAGACTCCTTAAGTGCGCAGTCTAGTTCGAGACTCTTTTAGTGCGCAGTCTAGTTCGAGACTCCTTAAGTGCGCAGTCTAGTTCGAGACTCTTTTAGTGCGCAGTCTAGTTCGAGACTCTTTTAGTGCGCAGTCTAGTTCGAGACTCCTTAAGTGCGCAGTCTAGTTCGAGACTCCTTAAGTGCGCAGTCTAGTTCGAGACTCCTTTAGTGCGCAGTCTAGTTCGAGACTCTTTTAGTGCGCAGTCTAGTTCGAGACTCTTTTAGTGCGCAGTCTAGTTCGAGACTCTTTTAGTGCGCAGTCTAGTTCGAGACTCTTTTAGTGCGCAGTCTAGTTCGAGACTCTTTTAGTGCGCAGTCTAGTTCGAGACTCCTTAAGTGCGCAGTCTAGTTCGAGACTCTTTTAGTGCGCAGTCTAGTTCGAGACTCCTTAAGTGCGCAGTCTAGTTCGAGACTCTTTTAGTGCGCAGTCTAGTTCGAGACTCCTTAAGTGCGCAGTCTAGTTCGAGACTCCTTTAGTGTGCAGTCTAGTTCGAGACTCCTTAAGTGTGCAGTCTAGTTCGAGACTCTTTTAGTGCGCAGTCTAGTTCGAGACTCTTTTAGTGCGCAGTCTAGTTCGAGACTCCTTAAGTGTGCAGTCTAGCTCGAGACTCTTTTAGTGCGCAGTCTAGTTCAAGACTCTTTTAGTGCGCAGTCTAGTTCGAGACTCCTTAAGTGCGCAGTCTAGTTCGAGACTCTTTTAGTGTGCAGTCTAGTTCGAGACTCCTTAAGTGCGCAGTCTAGTTCGAGACTCTTTTAGTGTGCAGTCTAGTTCGAGACTCCTTAAGTGCGCAGTCTAGTTCGAGACTCCTTTAGTGCGCAGTCTAGTTTGAGACTCCTTTAGTGCGCAGTCTAGTTCGAGACTCCTTTAGTGCGCAGTCTAGTTCGAGACTCTTTTAGTGCGCAGTCTAGTTCAAGACTCCTTTAGTGCGCAGTCTAGTTCGAGACTCTTTTAGTGCGCAGTCTAGTTCAAGACTCTTTTAGTGCGCAGTCTAGTTCGAGACTCCTTAAGTGCGCAGTCTAGTTCGAGACTCTTTTAGTGTGCAGTCTAGTTCGAGACTCTTTTAGTGTGCAGTCTAGTTCGAGACTCCTTAAGTGCGCAGTCTAGTTCGAGACTCCTTTAGTGCGCAGTCTAGTTCGAGACTCCTTTAGTGCGCAGTCTAGTTCAAGACTCCTTTAGTGCGCAGTCTAGTTCAAGACTCCTTTAGTGCGCAGTCTAGTTCGAGACTCTTTTAGTGCGCAGTCTAGTTCAAGACTCCTTTAGTGCGCAGTCTAGTTCGAGACTCTTTTAGTGTGCAGTCTAGTTCGAGACTCTTTTAGTGTGCAGTCTAGTTCGAGACTCTTTTAGTGTGCAGTCTAGTTCGAGACTCCTTAAGTGCGCAGTCTAGTTCGAGACTCCTTTAGTGCGCAGTCTAGTTCGAGACTCCTTTAGTGCGCAGTCTAGTTCGAGACTCCTTTAGTGCGCAGTCTAGTTCGAGACTCTTTTAGTGCGCAGTCTAGTTCGAGACTCCTTTAGTGCGCAGTCTAGTTCGAGACTCTTTTAGTGCGCAGTCTAGTTCGAGACTCTTTTAGTGCGCAGTCTAGTTCGAGACTCCTTAAGTGCGCAGTCTAGTTCGAGACTCCTTAAGTGCGCAGTCTAGTTCGAGACTCCTTTAGTGCGCAGTCTAGTTCGAGACTCTTTTAGTGCGCAGTCTAGTTCGAGACTCTTTTAGTGCGCAGTCTAGTTCGAGACTCTTTTAGTGCGCAGTCTAGTTCGAGACTCTTTTAGTGCGCAGTCTAGTTCGAGACTCTTTTAGTGCGCAGTCTAGTTCGAGACTCTTTTAGTGCGCAGTCTAGTTCGAGACTCTTTTAGTGCGCAGTCTAGTTCGAGACTCCTTAAGTGCGCAGTCTAGTTCGAGACTCTTTTAGTGCGCAGTCTAGTTCGAGACTCCTTAAGTGCGCAGTCTAGTTCGAGACTCTTTTAGTGTGCAGTCTAGTTCGAGACTCCTTAAGTGTGCAGTCTAGTTCGAGACTCTTTTAGTGCGCAGTCTAGTTCAAGACTCTTTTAGTGCGCAGTCTAGTTCGAGACTCTTTTAGTGCGCAGTCTAGTTCGAGACTCTTTTAGTGCGCAGTCTAGTTCAAGACTCTTTTAGTGCGCAGTCTAGTTCGAGACTCCTTAAGTGCGCAGTCTAGTTCGAGACTCTTTTAGTGCGCAGTCTAGTTCGAGACTCCTTAAGTGCGCAGTCTAGTTCGAGACTCTTTTAGTGCGCAGTCTAGTTCGAGACTCCTTTAGTGTGCAGTCTAGTTCGAGACTCCTTAAGTGTGCAGTCTAGTTCGAGACTCTTTTAGTGCGCAGTCTAGTTCGAGACTCTTTTAGTGCGCAGTCTAGTTCGAGACTCCTTAAGTGCGCAGTCTAGTTCGAGACTCTTTTAGTGCGCAGTCTAGTTCGAGACTCCTTAAGTGCGCAGTCTAGTTCGAGACTCTTTTAGTGCGCAGTCTAGTTCGAGACTCTTTTAGTGCGCAGTCTAGTTCGAGACTCCTTAAGTGCGCAGTCTAGTTCGAGACTCCTTAAGTGCGCAGTCTAGTTCGAGACTCCTTTAGTGCGCAGTCTAGTTCGAGACTCTTTTAGTGCGCAGTCTAGTTCGAGACTCTTTTAGTGCGCAGTCTAGTTCGAGACTCTTTTAGTGCGCAGTCTAGTTCGAGACTCTTTTAGTGCGCAGTCTAGTTCGAGACTCTTTTAGTGCGCAGTCTAGTTCGAGACTCCTTAAGTGCGCAGTCTAGTTCGAGACTCTTTTAGTGCGCAGTCTAGTTCGAGACTCCTTAAGTGCGCAGTCTAGTTCGAGACTCTTTTAGTGCGCAGTCTAGTTCGAGACTCCTTAAGTGCGCAGTCTAGTTCGAGACTCCTTTAGTGTGCAGTCTAGTTCGAGACTCCTTAAGTGTGCAGTCTAGTTCGAGACTCTTTTAGTGCGCAGTCTAGTTCGAGACTCTTTTAGTGCGCAGTCTAGTTCGAGACTCCTTAAGTGTGCAGTCTAGCTCGAGACTCTTTTAGTGCGCAGTCTAGTTCAAGACTCTTTTAGTGCGCAGTCTAGTTCGAGACTCCTTAAGTGCGCAGTCTAGTTCGAGACTCTTTTAGTGTGCAGTCTAGTTCGAGACTCCTTAAGTGCGCAGTCTAGTTCGAGACTCTTTTAGTGTGCAGTCTAGTTCGAGACTCTTTTAGTGTGCAGTCTAGTTCGAGACTCCTTAAGTGCGCAGTCTAGTTCGAGACTCCTTTAGTGCGCAGTCTAGTTTGAGACTCCTTTAGTGCGCAGTCTAGTTCGAGACTCCTTTAGTGCGCAGTCTAGTTCGAGACTCTTTTAGTGCGCAGTCTAGTTCAAGACTCCTTTAGTGCGCAGTCTAGTTCGAGACTCTTTTAGTGCGCAGTCTAGTTCGAGACTCTTTTAGTGCGCAGTCTAGTTCGAGACTCCTTAAGTGCGCAGTCTAGTTCGAGACTCTTTTAGTGTGCAGTCTAGTTCGAGACTCTTTTAGTGTGCAGTCTAGTTCGAGACTCCTTAAGTGCGCAGTCTAGTTCGAGACTCCTTTAGTGCGCAGTCTAGTTCGAGACTCCTTTAGTGCGCAGTCTAGTTCAAGACTCCTTTAGTGCGCAGTCTAGTTCAAGACTCCTTTAGTGCGCAGTCTAGTTCGAGACTCTTTTAGTGCGCAGTCTAGTTCAAGACTCCTTTAGTGCGCAGTCTAGTTCGAGACTCTTTTAGTGCGCAGTCTAGTTCGAGACTCTTTTAGTGCGCAGTCTAGTTCGAGACTCCTTAAGTGCGCAGTCTAGTTCGAGACTCCTTAAGTGCGCAGTCTAGTTCGAGACTCCTTTAGTGCGCAGTCTAGTTCGAGACTCTTTTAGTGCGCAGTCTAGTTCGAGACTCTTTTAGTGCGCAGTCTAGTTCGAGACTCTTTTAGTGCGCAGTCTAGTTCGAGACTCTTTTAGTGCGCAGTCTAGTTCGAGACTCTTTTAGTGCGCAGTCTAGTTCAAGACTCTTTTAGTGCGCAGTCTAGTTCGAGACTCTTTTAGTGCGCAGTCTAGTTCGAGACTCCTTAAGTGCGCAGTCTAGTTCGAGACTCTAGCTGTGTCCCAATGTGAAGACTGCATCCTTCGAAGGCTGCGGACTTCAAACGATGCAGCCTATGCGTCCTCCGAACGACACACCATGCAGCCTTCGTAGGATTTCCTAATTGCGCAGCCAGGTGTTCCCGATTACCGCTCCAGGCGCCAAGCAACGGTGCGAGAGTTGCCTATGCTGCCATCCTGACAATTCATTTGATAAAATTAAGTAAACAGCTATGGAGCCAGAATTGTCATTTTTTATATTTTACTGGAGGACATGGTATTAAGGATGTTTCAGGTCATGTACTTTCGGCTTAGCCGAAGATTCAAATGTTCATTTATATCTTACCTTGATGCGATTTTGTAGGCTAGTGTATTCTTTTTTTATTATGCACATAAATGGACCTTGGTAAATATATTTACACAGGTTTTCAACCCTATTTGAATATAAAAACCCAGTTGAATAAAGTCCAGTGCGAATGTAACTCCCGCTCGTGATCGGCAGCTGTCAGTCACTACTGTTGCTAGGCGACAAGAACAATCCTCCGTAGGCTAGACCGGTCCGGTAGGCTACTCGAAGTGATTTTCCCACACAGGACTACAAAATTATGTTATTTTACAATATGATGCATTGTTTTACAATAAACTACACAAAAGTACATAAATGGATCAACCTTAAAAATATTCCGAAGTAAAATGCAACATATGCAGTAATGTAAAAGCAGAACCATCATAAAAATCCTGACAAGTTTTTTTCCCCTCCAGAATTCCTTTACTTTTACTCTTGATACCTTAAGTACATTAGAGTATGCAAGATAATTTTGCTTAACTAGGGTTAGAAATATATGACTAGTAGTTTTTCGCCAAAGCAGTATTAGTGGTTATTAAAAGTACTTCAGTGTAATAAAGTATCTCAATATTTATTCCATGAGTCAGCCCTGCAAACCTGTTGGTAGACAACTTAGTGGATAGTGAAAATATGCAGTCAAACACTCTGGAGCCCATCCCAGATGATGTCCCACCAGCAGGAGGCGTTACCAGGGACTCTATTGTGGAGCCCATCCCGGTCCAGCAGCACACCAGTGTCTCCAACTCAGCTGAATAAGTCTACATCATTTTTCTTATTTTATGTACTGTACAATTTAAATGTTTATGTTGATTTTGAGATGTTTAACGTTTGTTGTAAATAGTTGGGGGAAAAACGTTATAGAAGAATTTGTTTCATGTAGAAATTATGACTGTCATTACAAAAATAAACAATGTCCAGAGCAATGAATCCTCTTTTATTTACACATTTAAAGTTGCATAATTTTTTTCCTTTTAAAAAAATATAAGTGAAAAAAGTTAAAGAATATAATATATATACATATTTTTCAATCATTCTTTCAAGAAGAGAAAACAGCCTGTCCATTCTCTCTTGTGCTCTCCTCGCCTCTGCAGTCCCATGTCTTCTCTCAAGTCCAAAAACTCGTCCTCTCTGTCTCGCCTTCTTCGTGGTGCTGGTGCTGCTACCCCTGGCTCCTCTTCTTGGTCACACACTGCTGAACTCAGCCCTGGTGTGTCCTCAGGGATTGAGGCAATGAGGGTGCAATGCCTCTGTCCCAACATCTCATCCATGAGGACAAACCAGGGCCAAGTTTCAGCCGAGGGTTTCCCACTCACACCATCACCTGTCCCAGGACACGTGCAATCCTAAGGCAGAGCAAATTAACCATGGCTTGTTAACAACAACAGCACAATACATTTCAGCAAAGATGTGATCTCAACTTTCTTACTTTGTATTTTTAAAATCATTCATATTCAGAAATCATATTCATGAATACTCAAATTTGGTTAAAACCTTTGTAGACATGGCTTGCATGACAGCACTACAAAAACACATACAAGTGAAACCCCATTGCCTCATCTATGGTACTGCTTTTCCTATTGTTGTGGGCTTTATAGGGTGAGTGATATTTCTTATTTACACAAGTTTGACAGACTAGTGCAAATATTACAATAAAATGTCATTTAATTTATTTAGTTTTTTTTTTTTTAAATTGCAGTTTAATAAATTGAGCTGTCTGCTCCTTGCTCCCTGAAACAATTATTAAACTATTAGCACAAGTTTTGCCTCAGACCACCTGACAAATGAAGCCACGCAATGGTGATGGAGTTAAGGTGAAGTTTATAAGAAAGAAAAACTTGTGGCTTTTAACTCAGGTTTCACTAGCTAAGTTATTTGAGTAAATGAAAACATAATACTTACATTTAAATGTGAATTTGCCGTCCACCAGCGAACTCTCGGCCGTCTTTTTTTTATTTTTATTTTTTATAAAAATGTTGTCGTCACCGCCGCGCGATGAATTATGGGGTAGGATAGTCCGCAAAGTGTCCATTTATGTATCCTTCCTTTCACGGGGAAACGAAGGGTGCATTTGGCGTCGCTTTAGCCTTCGTCGCGCCGCGATGACGCAACCGGCCTTCGAATACGGACTTCGGAGGATGCAGAATTGAATTGGGACAGCCTTCATAGCGCCGCGGTGACGCAATCGGCCTTCAAATGCGACCTCCGAAGTGTGCAGCCTTTGAATTGGGACATCCTTCGTCGCTCCGCTGTGACGTTTCGACGCGCCGCTGTGACGCAATCGGCCTTCAAATACGGACTTCGGAGGATGCAGACTTCACATTGGGACACAGCTGTTTTTAGTGCGCAGTCTAGTTCGAGACTCCTTAAGTGCGCAGTCTAGTTCGAGACTCTTTTAGTGTGCAGTCTAGTTCGAGACTCCTTAAGTGTGCAGTCTAGTTCGAGACTCTTTTAGTGCGCAGTCTAGTTCAAGACTCTTTTAGTGCGCAGTCTAGTTCGAGACTCTTTTAGTGCGCAGTCTAGTTCGAGACTCTTTTAGTGCGCAGTCTAGTTCAAGACTCTTTTAGTGCGCAGTCTAGTTCGAGACTCCTTAAGTGCGCAGTCTAGTTCGAGACTCTTTTAGTGCGCAGTCTAGTTCGAGACTCTTTTAGTGTGCAGTCTAGTTCGAGACTCCTTAAGTGCGCAGTCTAGTTCAAGTCTCCTTTAGTGCGCAGTCTAGTTCGAGACTCCTTTAGTGTGCAGTCTAGTTCGAGACTCCTTAAGTGCGCAGTCTAGTTCGAGACTCCTTAAGTGCGCAGTCTAGTTCAAGTCTCCTTTAGTGCGCAGTCTAGTTCGAGACTCCTTTAGTGCGCAGTCTAGTTCGAGACTCTTTTAGTGCGCAGTCTAGTTCGAGACTCTTTTAGTGCGCAGTCTAGTTCGAGACTCCTTAAGTGCGCAGTCTAGTTCGAGACTCCTTAAGTGCGCAGTCTAGTTCGAGACTCCTTAAGTGCGCAGTCTAGTTCGAGACTCCTTAAGTGCGCAGTCTAGTTCAAGACTCCTTTAGTGCGCAGTCTAGTTCGAGACTCTTTTAGTGCGCAGTCTAGTTCGAGACTCTTTTAGTGCGCAGTCTAGTTCGAGACTCTTTTAGTGCGCAGTCTAGTTCGAGACTCTTTTAGTGCGCAGTCTAGTTCGAGACTCCTTAAGTGCGCAGTCTAGTTCGAGACTCTTTTAGTGCGCAGTCTAGTTCGAGACTCCTTAAGTGCGCAGTCTAGTTCGAGACTCCTTTAGTGTGCAGTCTAGTTCGAGACTCCTTAAGTGTGCAGTCTAGTTCGAGACTCTTTTAGTGTGCAGTCTAGTTCGAGACTCCTTAAGTGCGCAGTCTAGTTCAAGTCTCCTTTAGTGCGCAGTCTAGTTCGAGACTCCTTTAGTGTGCAGTCTAGTTCGAGACTCCTTAAGTGTGCAGTCTAGTTCGAGACTCCTTAAGTGCGCAGTCTAGTTCGAGACTCCTTTAGTGTGCAGTCTAGTTCAAGACTCCTTTAGTGCGCAGTCTAGTTCGAGACTCTTTTAGTGCGCAGTCTAGTTCGAGACTCCTTAAGTGCGCAGTCTAGTTCGAGACTCCTTTAGTGTGCAGTCTAGTTCAAGACTCCTTTAGTGCGCAGTCTAGTTCGAGACTCTTTTAGTGCGCAGTCTAGTTCGAGACTCCTTAAGTGCGCAGTCTAGTTCGAGACTCTTTTAGTGCGCAGTCTAGTTCGAGACTCCTTAAGTGTGCAGTCTAGTTCGAGACTCTTTTAGTGCGCAGTCTAGTTCGAGACTCTTTTAGTGTGCAGTCTAGTTCGAGACTCTTTTAGTGCGCAGTCTAGTTCGAGACTCCTTTAGTGTGCAGTCTAGTTCGAGACTCCTTAAGTGTGCAGTCTAGTTCGAGACTCCTTAAGTGCGCAGTCTAGTTCGAGACTCCTTTAGTGTGCAGTCTAGTTCAAGACTCCTTAAGTGTGCAGTCTAGTTCGAGACTCTTTTAGTGTGCAGTCTAGTTCGAGACTCTTTTAGTGCGCAGTCTAGTTCGAGACTCTTTTAGTGCGCAGTCTAGTTCGAGACTCCTTAAGTGTGCAGTCTAGTTCGAGACTCTTTTAGTGCGCAGTCTAGTTCGAGACTCTTTTAGTGTGCAGTCTAGTTCGAGACTCTTTTAGTGCGCAGTCTAGTTCAAGACTCCTTTAGTGCGCAGTCTAGTTCAAAACTCCTTTAGTGCGCAGTCTAGTTCGAGACTCCTTTAGTGCGCAGTCTAGTTCGAGACTCCTTTAGTGTGCAGTCTAGTTCGAGACTCCTTTAGTGTGCAGTCTAGTTCGAGACTCCTTTAGTGTGCGACTCCTTTAGTATGCAGTCTAGTTCGAGACTCCTTTTGTACAGGGCCCTGACTGAGTCTGTTTCCACCTGAAACATAATTCCACCACAAACATGATCATTACAAGTTTTCACATTCATTCAGCAACTCTGAGAACACACAGACAGAGTGACTTCATCATTTCCTCCACCCTAAAAAAATAAAAATAGGCCAGTGTAAAGCATAACTGTTGTAAAGCAGGTTATGTTTGGTGTTCTGTCTGCTGCATACTGACCTCTGTGTGGGAGACTGTGTGTGTGTGTGCTGGCTTCAACAGGGACACTGCATTTCCCTCTACTGCAGAACATACAGTCAGCCATACTTAAAACTTAAAAAAGTAGTAATGTATTGCACACGTACCCAGTGTTACTTGCTTAGAGGAGCCAGCACCAGGGTCAGATTGTACAGCACCTGTAATCCCATCCATAATCGGCCGTCCCTTATTGCTACTCAGAGCCCACTCCTCCGCCAGTGTATTCTGGAGGAGTGGCCCTCCACCGGTTTTCTGAATTTCACTCTTTATCTATGTTTGCTGCAAACAAGTATTGTGATAAAATGTTCACAAAAATAATAAAAGGTTGTGGTAAATACTCACCACTTTTGTCTTTATCTGCTGTCAAGAACGTTTGGAGTTGGGGTTGCATCTAAAAATCAATGAATATTAATCTTTCTTAGTATATACATGCACATTTTTTATATATGATAAAAATAGGCTAAATTATGTATATATGTATGTGTAGCCTATATGTGTAATATAGTACCGTTACGTATCCCCCAGAGTTAGATAAGTCCATGACGCACTGACGCACACACCGCTAGCCGAGCTTAGCACAAAGACTGGATGTAAATGGCTCCAGCTAGCATACTAAAAAGACACTCGCAATCTGGAGAATCACGGAGGGCCTGTCACTACTTTGTAAAGACCACCCATTGGCCCAATGACGGAATCCAATGGCCTGGGTGAATGGATAATGCGCGTATGTCTTTTCAGAGCTCCAGTGAAGTTCACTTAATTTATTGGAATTTAGTTTCAATATTACTTTAGCTCTATGCTTAATCTGACTCCAATTTCAAATGATAATCAAATTTAGATTGTGTTATTAGAAAATAGTCATAAATATTGATTATGAATTCATTTAGATTTTTGATTATTCTGAGCATCCCATACTTTCAATTATTGATTCATTAAGGGACCCGATGCCGCACAGAGTCACACGCCCCAGGTTTACGTGGATCTCATGGACACAGCCTCGCCAGTCTGATCTTGGTCAGAGGGTGCAGGGTTTGCTAATACCTCTTAAGTCGGTTGCCTACTGTTCACTCATACAAAAAAAAAAAGTGTAGTTTGTTTAGCCACTTCATTACAACTTGCTAAATCAGTGATAGACAGAAATCAAAAGGTCTTCAGATGACGTGCCTATGCTCCGTTCATATGCGGCTTTAGTTTGACCTATCCTGGACACAGAGCTGCGGTAGCACCAGCCTCCTCATAGTCTACAAAAATAATGATTTCAGAAAACTTCAGAATAAATCAAGATGTAACATTTATTTGTCAGGTAAAAATGTATCATGCCAATTACACAAGTAACTGATTAAAAGCCAATTCAGAAATAATAAATACATAACATAATTTACTCAAAGATGACTCTAAAAGTAAGCAATGCATTCCTGACAGAGACACACAGTGGTGTGTGTGTTTTCCAATGGAAAAACACTGAAACAGCACTGTATGGGTGTTTTCCTGGTTACAGATTCCCACAGACTGCTCTGTCACCTACCGTTAAATACCCAGACCAGAACAAAAGGGTTGTACCAATATTTTTTAGGGTTGTTTTGGTTAATTCATGTCCCCGGGAGGAAACACCTGGTTTCGGGGGAGAGGGGAGATATCCTGAAGAAACATCACCCAAAGAGGAGAACAGGATTCTCCTAAGATCTCAATCTTTCTCATTAAACCAATGACTGCAATGCAATTAAGACCATTTTACCAATCGCACTGAGACACTTAAAATTATACCAAACATGAAAAAGAAAAACAATAGATTCACAAGATACATCATATATGATATATAGACATTCTTTGTGAACTTTTGGTGACTTGACTCACGAGAAGAGGAAGGGAGGATGGAAAGGGGGATGCAGAGATAAGGAAGAAGAAAAGTTTGGAAAGGACAATGTCCTGTGCGATCTTCTTTGTGATCTTGTGCCCAGGGAGAGTTGATTTATTGCAGGGTGAGTTTTGTCTTAACAGGAAAATCAGTTCTTACAGCGACGTAATTTGTCCCATCAAATCCTAGTTTATTACATCTGGGGTAACACAAACAGATATGAGGACTCGTGCAGCAATTAGAGCTTAATTAACGTAAAGAAAACAACTTAAAGGAAGAAAATAATCAATGAAACATATGCGTGTCCATCACAGGAGGACTTAAAGTCACAATTATACAAGTACATCGTGTGAAACAATCAGTTACATGAAATATGGCCCTTAATAAATCACCATGTAAACTTGTGTGACCTAAAAATGCAGACTGGGAAGAAGCAAAGTTATTAGATTCAGTGTTGAAAAAAGATAAAAATGAAATCAAATTTGGAAGAGTTACAACAAGCAAATATCACCCCTTCGGTGGAATGACTCGTATACTCGAGTGAGTGGTCCTGCTTCTACAGTTTTTAAAAACGCATAAGGTTTTCTGTAAGGGTTTGGTTACAGTATTTATAACTATTTTTAACAATAAAAGCCTAAGTTGCACAACTCTTCTGAGTGACTGTAACATGCTTTTCATTGAGAGTTTTTTTTACTGTAACCTTTTTGGCTTTTACAGGTGGACTACTGTATTTTTACAGTATGCAAGTGCTGAATATACAGACATTCAATACAATATTCAGTACTATGCTATACTGGCAGTGCATACAGTATTTATTCGCCTTACTACTGTAAATTGTCATTACTATACTTTTTTTCATAATTGCAAAATGAATTTACTATGTGACAATATACTGTTTTGTGTTTAAGAAATTGAGAAAGTGGGTGATGGTTTTGATTAATTAGTTTTAGCAATTCTGTGTCCACATGTGGGTTATACTTCCTACTGTCATGCTCATTACAGCAGAGGCAGCAGCTGCTTACACTAAACTCTGCTGGAGAAGATGGTGGAAACTAGTCTCAGCCTCAGACATCACACCCATACTTCAGGATTTCCGTCTGTTTAAAGGATTAGTTCACCCTAAAAATGAAAATGTTCTGGGGTCTCATTTATAAAGCGTGCGTACGCACAAAACGGGGCTGGAAACGTACGTACGCCAGTTCCCACGCAAAGGTTGTGATCTATAAAAAACAAACTTGACGGGAGAATGTGCGCACCTTTAAGCAAACTTTGAGCCGTGCGTACGCACATTCTGGAGACAAAGGGAATTGGCGACACCGATGGTGAGCTGGAGTTAAGTGTCTTTTTGGTCACTTTTAGACAGACAATCTAAAGAAAATTTAACATATACAGAAAGATAATACAGATATAATTTCACTCACCAAGCCTGCCACTTGAAGCAAATATCCATCCCTTCTTAAATGTCCGCGCCAGCGAGCGCGTTGGGCCGTTTAGTGAAACTGACGCAAATAACAGTTTAAATAAATAAAATAATGATTTAAACTAATGGAGTTAAGCACTTAAACATGAAATCATTACTGAGAAGTTACAACATTTTTATATTCAAATTCAGTCAATAGAAATATTTGTTGTTAATGCAGTGTTTTTGAACACTTTTCCTCTGGCATGCTTTGTTTTAATGTTTTAACCACAGAGATAACTGCTTATCATGATAATACCAGATTGTCTGAGAAAATAGTTTCGTGCAAATAATGCCCAAGGACTATCTGTTTCCATTAAAAGTATTAAAAATACAGTTCGGCCACTGGAAAAGATTGAGAAAAACTTTCTCTGAAATGTGTTTTACACTATTTGATTTATGTATTCAAAAACAAGGCAAGATATAGGCAACTACTTGATTTTTATTCATGTAATGTGTCTTGTACCTTTAAACGTTATCACGTGGATGAATAATCATATGCAAATGATATGCAGATGAGGATCTGCATAGTAAAACTAGGCGTTGTAAGCTCCATATATGGTTATTTCGGGGAGGAGACGCATGTGCGCACAATCTTCCGCTGAGTGGGATTTATAAAGTGAATTCTGCGCAGGTTCTGGCGTACGAACGGTTTTATAAATCCAAATATTATTTTGCGTACGCCATTTTTGGCTTTCGGGCGCACGTACACTTTTAGTAAGGTTCCTACGCACAGTTTTATAAATGAGACCCCTGATAATTTACTCAACCCATTGCCACCCAAGATGTTCATGTCTTTCTTTCTTCAGTGGAAAAGAAATTAAGTTTTTGAGGAAAACATTTCAGGATTTTTCTCCACACAATGGACTTCAACGGTAACCAAATTGTTGAAGTCCAAATCAATACAGTTTCAAAGGGCTCTGCACGATCCCAGCTGAGGAATAGGGTCTTATCTAGCGAAACGATTGGTCATTTTCAAAAAAAAATAAATAAATAAATAAATAAATAAATAATAAAAAAAAAATATATATATATATATATATACACACTTTTTAACCACAATTCACGAGTTCACACTTACATATAATTTGAAGGGGTAAAGTTTAATGCGTATTTGGCGTGCTGTCCGGAGATAGGGCTCCGAGCTCGGAGTTCAGCCCGAACCCAGAGTACTCCCCCCGTATGTAAGTGTTTAGGACTAGAAGCGTGGAGAAGGGGTGGTGGAGGGATGCTGCAAAAACTGTCAATGGAATGAGGTGAGACTGCTGAGTATATATACACCCCTTACCATTGATTGCTGAGTGCTCTCCACCTGTGTTAATTATCTGAACGTGCTCCTCCCGAACCTTGTTAATAAAACATCATTTCACGAGTTCACACTTACATATAATTTGAAGGGGTAAAGTTTAATGCGTATTTGGCGTGCTGTCCGGAGGGAGGGCTCCGAGCTCGGAGTTCGGCCCGAACCCAGAGTACTCCCCCCAAAGGCTAAAGAGCAGAGGACAGCCGCCGGACTAAAGACCCCCCAAATGAGTGCCGAGTTTGGCGGGCTGGCATCTCAAGAAGGGGCCTGGAAGCTTGACCGTGAAGGCCCGTAATGTTGGCTCACTGCCTGGACTGACGGCCCCTGTTGGTCTGCGAACGGGGAGCGGTTGTAGTTTACAGTGACCGATCGGGAGGATTTGCGCTTTTCCGCTGAGCCCAAATGCTCGCTGGACAGAGAGGAAACAGAAAGGAGGAAAAATTAGTGCTTGTCCAAGAGATTCTCACACTGCATCGCTGGATGAAAGAAAACGTAAGTGCTCTACCGGGAAGGTTCTCACTCCGTCCGCTGTGAGACCAATGCTCGCTTGACAGAAAGAGGAAACAGGAAAATGAGTGCTTGCCCAGGAGATTTTCTCACACTGCATCCGCTGTGAGACCAAATGCACGCTGGATGAAAGAAGACGTAAGTGCTCTACTGGGAAGGTTCTCACTCCGTTCGCTGTGAGACCAATGCTCGCTGGACGGAAAGGAAACAGGAAAATGAGTGCTTGCCCAGGAGATTTTCTCACACTGCCTTGCTGGATGAAAGAGAAAACGTAAGTGCTCTACTGGGAAAGTTCTCACTCCGTCCACTGTGAGACCAATGCTCGCTGGACAGAAAGAGGAGAAAGGAAAGAGGAGAAAGAGGGGATTAAGTGCTCTACCTTTATTTATTTTTATTTTACCGGTTCGTCCTGATATAGCTTTGGAAAGCATCGGAGGACCATCTCCCAAGGGCTTGAATCTGCTGTTGGGAGAGGCCTTTTTGGGCTGCTGAAGTTGCTGCCCCGATGCGGAATGAGTGACTTGAAAAATTATTTGCTGGAAAGCCTGACTGTTGGAGAACAAATTTGAGGTGTTTCTGGAACCAAAATCGTGTCACAGGTTTTTTGGATTCATCTAAAAACAGGGGTTCCAGAGGAGATTTAGCCTGAGAACTTCTCCATTGCAGATATGCCAGAATCGACTGGTATGGTTTGATTTGCAAAGCGAGGTTAAAAATGTAGATGAAATTACCTTTTTTGGTTTGGTCAGTCTTACTTTGATCAAATATGAAATGTTTCGCCATCTGGTACTGATAAGTCTGAGATGGTGGGATGGATTTTTGGGTCAAATTTGGAAGTGATGGCGAGTTCCGAGCATCTAAGAAAACCAAAAAAGGCTAGGATAAGGCTAGGAGCATAGGAAACGTCACTGCTGTGACTGTGGCAAAATTAGCCATAGAAAACAGAGCTCCTGCTGGAGCAGAGGAGACATCACTGCTGTGGCAGTGGAGAAATTAGGCAGAGAAACGGAGCTCTAGTAGGAGCGGAGGAGACATTACTGTTGCAATATTAGAGAAATTAGCCAGAGAAATTGAGCTCCTACATGACCAGAGGAGACATCACTGCTGTGGCAGTGGATAAACTTACCTGGAGAACTGAGCTCCTGCTGTGTGTGGCTGAACAAAGGGAGGAGAGTGGCTTAGCTGGCAAAAGGAAGTGAGATGAAATCCTTGCAGGATTATGCACATTGAAGTTTAAGTGACCGAGCAAAGATAACTGTTCACGTTTAGAACAGTTTTGACTGTCTTAAGTTCATTTAGTGAAGTACAAAAGAGACGGCTTATGGT
The DNA here is from genome assembly GCF_951802725.1 of Rutilus rutilus. Lineage (NCBI taxonomy): Eukaryota > Metazoa > Chordata > Actinopteri > Cypriniformes > Leuciscidae > Rutilus > Rutilus rutilus. The sequence continues at coordinate 8,713,787 of NC_140222.1, read as the reverse complement.
AAAAGACGAAGCTTTGCATAAATTTAGGCATCTTGCATTTATTTAATTGTGTTTCACTTAAGGATTACTAAACTCTTGGCGTGAAACACACTGCTTGTATATATAGTAGGTTTCTTTTTTTTTTTTTTTAAGATTCTACGCGATTTTGAAGATAAATTGCAGGACAGTGTTAACGATAGGTTCTTAATGATTCTGTAAGCAACCTGCATGTATAGTGCAACCTACTGTTTATGTATGACGGTAAATCATTGTAGGCTACATAAACAGTTTAAAAACGTGTAACTGGCATAACTGGCTCGTGGCTCAACAACAATGCCAAGCTCAACCAAGGACAGACACGAGAAGCACTCACTGAGTTGACCCAGCAGACATTGAGTATGGACTGGCCGGGACTGAATCTGCGGCGCGGCTTACTTTGTCAGGCGGCCTGACTAAGAAAGAAGACCCTTCCCCTCGCGTGAAGAGGTCAGCATTGCCTTACTGACCATTTCTCTATGGCGGGAATTATTGTATGGACCGGTGTAGATAATACGCGGAAGGAGATCGCGGATGTTTCGCCCGCGGTTATGATCCCGTTTGTTAAGCCTGACGCCCGCGAAATTACACCAGAGGATTGCAGCAGAGGTTTCTCAAAGACGAGAGATTATTCATCGGCCGGGAATCGCTCGATTCGGACCTGTTAGGACGGTACTGCCGGGCTAAATGCTGCAAAAACTGCCAATGAAATGAGGTGAGACTGCTGAGTATATATACACCCCTTACCATTGATTGCTGAGTGCTCTCCACCTGTGTTAATTATCTGAATGTGCTCCTCCCGAACCTTGTTAATAAAACATCATTTGTTCATCTTGTGCTGGTCTGCCACACGTCAGGCATTACGTAATGTTGGAAAGGTCACGCTGTGTGTGTCTTGTTCTTTAACGGTCTGCATGCCTGGAAACAAAGCTAACGTGACGCCAAACCCCAATCAAATAAGTGCTAGATTTTCAAAAGTTTGAAGTTTTAGACACTGGTCTGTTATTGAAGGGTCATCGAGTTTACATGTTTCAGCCCATAAACATGAAGCTTATTTAAACGAACCGTGATTGGTTGCTTTATTTGAGAGTCAGATGGCCTTTTGATTGGTCCTTGGCAAGTGAAAGTTGATTGAGTCCAGATCTTCAGCGGTGAGTCTGAAGGTCTGGCTACATGAGACCAGGAAAAGCCTCAGTCAGCTAATTGGGACATTTTTTTGGTAAACTGTGTATTAAATGCAAATAAATCTATTTTACACGGTTTAAACAAATGTTCAAGGTCTCTTTTATCTCCAACTACAGGTTTTGAAAGAATATAAGTGTTTTTTTTATATATATATATATATATATATATATATATATATACAGAGATTCATACAGCCATTTTCAGGTAAATTGGGTAAAGTTGCAGTTTGTGAAGTGAGACACACATTTTCATGTAGCTTGTGCTTGGATAATACTATTGATTACAACAGGTTATTGTAAATCAATATATATATATATATATATATATATATATATATATATATATATATATTTATGTAAAAGACTAAATTTTACATTTATCAAAACACATTCTTGGATTAATGATGATGATGATGATGATGATGATGATGATGATGATGATGTTTCATGCTCAGCTCTGTCTTCCTTTTTAAATGTATTATCTTTTATTTAATAGGATGTCCCGCTTTTACTGAATTTACTGTCCTGTTTTATCTAACATGTTAACATAAATTAGGACTGTAACAAAACTTTATACTTTAAAAAAAAAAAATCTAACAAAGAAACTTGCACATCATTGTATGAAACTGAATTATCACATGAACAGGTGTAATAAAAATTTATATTGTAGATTGAAATAGTTTGTATTAGAATTTAAATTTTAACAATTTGATTAGACTTAAACCATGTACAGCCACAGAACATGTTTCTCAGACATCCAGCTCTTGAGTAGTGACCACGCCCACATGATGTACATTTGACCAATCAGTGGAGTTAAACGCAGCCCTGTAGAGAGAACTGTCTTTACTGCACTTTTTTCTCTCCTCACCGCAACCTCTTTCGCACATGTACTTTCAATCTGCCGGCATTTGGCATCTCAAATGATCACGTGGTCTCTGACAACCACACACCTGAGACATTAATGCCGCTGTATAGAAGCAGTGCTGTTCCATTCATTCAAGGTGTCAAAACACGTTTGAGAAGAAACATGGAGACAAAGAAGTTTTTCGTTTATTTGTTCACAGTTTCGGCATTCCTCTTGCACGGTAAGACATTCATTTATTTATTTATTTATCTTTAGGTCAACGAAAAAAGAAAAAGAATGAGTTTATAGAGTCCCCTGCTCAAACCAGAGATTTGACCCAGATCCAGACAAAGACCTGTCAGTCCAAGAACCAGGTAGCCTAAATATTAATTAACCAAAATAATATTTAATTTATATATATTTCATATATAAAAAAAAAAAAAAAAAAAAAAAAAATTGTAGTAAATTTGTCAAGTTGTTATGTCAATGCAAATCAAATTAACCAAACTTTGAGTGTCTTCGTCTTAACACTGGAGGATAAAAAGGTATACATTTTTTTTATAACATTTTTGTTTGTATTTCACTGTTCCTTTCTTTATCCCCCTTTATCATTTTAAACAGCTATAATCTGTTATAACCAGCTTCATTTGAGCCATCAAGACATCTATAATTAACAAGAAACATCTAAATAAACTTAAGGATTAGGAGGATTTGGCCTTCCCGATTTTAAATATTATTATTATTATTAGGCAGCTAATTTAAATACTTCAGCATGCTGGAGAAAGTTGGGTTCGGTGGAGTTTGGAGTTTGGCCAGAATGGTTAGCAATTGAAAAAGCTTCTTGTAATAAGACTTCTTTATCTTTAAAGTATCAGCGGAAACAGTTATTTATTTCTAACTTAATTGAATGTTGGAAACAAATTAAGGTATAGCTTATATGAAAATTCCTGATATATATGTGGATACTCATAATTTGTAGTAATCATGATTTTCCTCCAGGGTTACATAAGCTTTTTTTTTTTTTTTTTTTTTACGGAAACACATGGAAACAGTTCCAGATATGTATATATGTAGCTCTTTTGAACAGCTAAAACAAAACTGTGCTCTTGTTTCTCCACATTTTCTCCATTATTTGCGAGTTAGAGACTTTGTAGGAAAGCACATTCCAGACTTTGATGTTTTGAATTTGAATCCCACATCAGAGAGAATTGTTAATGTACATCCCATGAGTGGAAGTGTGTCAAAAGAAAAGGTTGACAAAAACACAGAGAAAATAAAACATGACTGAGAAGAGGAAACTGGTTTTAATATTCATGAAAACACGTGGGATGAGTGCTTGAGAAACGTATACATGTTCAGTTCAGGTCAAAACCTTATTAAATGTATCCCACGATTTATCCACTCTGTAATAATTGTAAAATGTCACCCTGTTTTATTCTTTATGGTCATGTTGTAAAATTCTGTCATTTTTGGTAATGTATATTTCATTTTCTTTCTGAAGCGCATTCTATTGATCTATTGAAAGATTTTTATAGCACTTCCTCTTTTATTATTTTGTATGTCTGTCATAGACATTACATCATTTTCTGTTGATTTCTTCTTCAGGTGTGTGTGGTGTTGATACAGACAGAGTGTCAGTGATGGAGGAAGATTCAGTCACTATATGCACTGGTGTTAAAACAAACCAACAAGAGAAGATTAAATGGTATTTTAAAAATAACAATAATATTAATAACACTCTCATCGCTGTAATCACTGGAAATCTCAGTGTTATCTGTACAGATGTTCAGTGTAATAAAGATAAAAATGTTAATAATACTGAGAGATTCAGAGGCAGACTGAAGCTGGATCATCAGACTGGATCTCTGACCATCATGAACATCAGAACCAGACACTCTGGAAATTATACACTAGTGATCATCAACGGCAGCGACAGTGAAAAGATCTTCAGTGTTTCTGTTCATGGTGAGTCATTATGTTTGAAAGCAGATTATGTTTATATCATCATGTTTATTATATCAGTGACATTCAGAGGTTTTTCTCTTGATCTGCATCATTGAACTGAACTGAATCACTTTCAACTGTTTAGTTTTTCCACTGATGATCCATTAGTTAGTTTTGTTCTGTTCTTTCCATCTGATTACATGCATTTATTATTTCATACTCATTGGTTTTAGTTCACAATAAAGTGCAAAGAAATTGTAAATGTGTAAAAATCTTGTAGTTTGTCAGTTTATCTCATATAATGATCAGAAGTGTTTGCAAATCATTATAAATACTTTACATGTATGTGCTTATTTTGGAATATTATAATGTAGAAATGTATATTTCAATGTAGTAATGCATTCTACTAAACATGTACGTGTGTAATATATGTGCGGGTCTGTTAAAAGAAAAACTCCAGCAGAGGTGAAATATAAACAGTAAATCTATACGAATAAAAACATCCACGATTAACTTGATATTTAGCAATTTTGCAGTTAATTTTGTTTCTACTGAATTCGTCAAGATCCAGGAATTGAATACGCACAACTATTTTCACACTTGTGGAGTTTTCTCCTCTAAAGCTCCTCCAGCATCTGTTGGTTTGTGTTTCAGGTGTTTCTGCTGCTGAACGAGATGAAATGAGGAGAAAGTCAGTGAAAGAGGGAGAATCTGTTACTTTAGATCCTGGTGTAAGAAAACCAGATGATTTGATGAAATGGTATTTTAGAGACATTCTCATCGCTGAAATCACTGGAAATCAGAGTCAGATCTGTACAGATGTTCAGTGTAATGGAGATACTGAGAGATTCAGAGGCAGACTGAAGCTGGATCATCAGACTGGATCTCTGAGCATCACAAACACCAGAAACACAGACTCTGGAGAATATAAACTCCAGATGAGCAGCTGCAGATTCAGGATCATCAGGAGCTTCTGTGTTTGTGTCACTGCACGGTGAGTCTCATTTGCTCTTTAGAATTATAGCAACTTTGTGGGTGTTTGGTGTTTTAAGCCCCCAACGGCGCCTTCCAGGCAGCGAGGGGATGGGTAGGTTTAAGGTTGAGGGTAGGGTTAGCTGCCTCTAAGGAGCCATTGGGGGCTTAAAACACCATTGAGCAACTTTGTGCCGGCCCAGATCTGGCACATGTGGAAAGAAGATCTGAGTCACATGCGGTGTGGAATGATGGCACTCGGGTGGACCGCTCCTGTTTGCCAGATCTGGGCCACAAGTAGGCCATAGCAATGCCACCTGTCAGCCAAGAGCAAAGACATAAAACTACTGGACCTTATCTGAGCCACAAAATCTTTATATTATTATTTACAATGTTACATGTTTAACAGCGGAATTTGTTATGGTAAAACTACATTACCCATGATGCTGTGCAGAACATATTCCACCAATCAGGGAGTCGAAACAAGCCAAACATGCCAAAATATCTCTTTAGCTCCGCCCACTTCCATGAAATAATTGCCGTAATCGAGTCGATCTCCATACGCTCTCAAATACTTCAATATTTGAATATAATGTATTAAAGCATTTCTGCTCTTCTGCTGTAAACTTTCACATTAATGAATGGCGTTTCCATCAAAATGATCCCGATGTGAAATAAACATTCCAGACTGAATATTATTCACTGGTTGATGGAAAATTTGCTGATTTCATGAGTTTCTGTGACAGTTACTGCTGTTCATTTCTCTCTCTTTAACAATCTGCAATTTATTGTTTCCAGACGGAGAAAGATCACGTGATCCGAGAGAATCCCAACAGGATCATTGTGAATCTGCAACATTATTCCCATTGAGGAGAATCAGCAAAAACACACTTCAGCTGTTCAGCTTTAACCTGAAATACTTTACATATTCATCATAAAACACTATTTACATGTTATGGGAATATTAACCACCTGTTACTGGAAGCACATATAATTTAGATGAACATTATCTGATAGTTTCAGCTTATAAAACTGGAATAGATTAACATTTATCATTTATCATGCTTATTATAATAAGTGCCTTGTTTCAGACGATGGATTAGGTGTTTGTTGAAGGTTGAGAAGGAGTTCAGTGTTTCTGAAGTGAAGATTCTGATAGAGACTCATTATAATGGAAACACTCGGCGGCGCTTATTCACTGTAGTTACTTCATTATTATTCAGTTCAACAATAACCTACTTATTATCTTGATACATTCATAGAACAAATGCTTTATGATATTTAGGAAGATGGAAACACTCAAATCAACATTTAACACTCAATGACAACTTAAACCTTTAAGACAAACCGACATGAGCTCTCGGCACAGTCAACATCATTATTTCATTTACAAATGTATTAAATGCACAAATGTGAAGAAGATTTGCACTACACATCTTGTACTGTCAGTTTTTACTTGACTTGTTATCAATGTACTGTATTTGCATAATACAATGTGCAAAGTGTATAAAAAAACATAAATGTTTGTGTTGTTATTCAGGCAGAGCTGCTTTATTTAGTTCATTACAACTCACAATCTGAAATGTCACTTTTGCTCTTTATGTTTCTCACATGTTTGTACTGTAAGCTTTTAATAACAGAATGTGAATAAATGCAACATGTTAAATAAACTGTTTCATTGTTATAAATGATCATTATTTAAGCAATTTATATTTTCAGTGAAAAGATTGTGCTAGTCTTGTTTTATATCATTAATATACTCTTATATTTATATTCTTATAGTTGTTTCTCATTTTTTTTATTATATTTATTTTTTCTGTTCATTTTAATTGAGTTAAAGTTTTATTAATTTTGATTTTGTCATTTTTATATATACTTTTAAATATATGCCTAGTTTTATTTGTTTTATTTATACATGCATACAGTTTTAGTACTTCAACATAACCTAAAAGAAATGTTGCCTTGGCAACTAACTGAGTTTATTATTATTATATTTCAGTAAACACCTTCAACACTCACACTGAACACACACACTTAAAGGTTTTGCTAAGTTAATTTTTGAATAATTAAACGACACAATCACATGATCATGGTTCTCTGATGGTCACATGACGTGCAAAACATCAAATATTTAATATTTATAAATCATTTTTGTATAGAGCTTTATATATATTCGCTGTGATTATAATGTAAAAAGTATAATATAATATTTATGTCTTAAATTCTTCGAAACGTTCAAACCCTGAAGCTTTTCTTCACATTATTACTGTTTCATATTTGACACAGTGTGTGATTTAAGACTGTAAATATGAGAGACTTTAACAGTCACTTCTGGAACAATCTAGAAACACACATTAAATATTCACATTGTGTCAACTTCAACTTTTCTGGATGATCTGAGAACTTGTAAAACTTTTAGTGCTGAAATTATCTGCAAGTTTCAGGTATCAGAGTTTTGATTTTGATTTCTGTTTATTTATATTTACAATAATACAATATTATCTAATCATTTTATATTTCTGAATTAATTTTTAAAGTAATTTTACCTCTCTGATCAGCTATTCTAAAAATCTAAATAATGTGTTCATGATATATCACTGTTGGTCTCTAGTTTGATCTGAGATGTTTGACATATTTTATTATTTCTCTGTCACTTTAATAGACTCTTTTTGGGTCTATAGATGATGGTCAAACAGCATCAGTGTTTAATGATGAATCTACAGTTCCTCAAACTCACCGCTAGAGGTCATCACACACCACAGATTACACCACAATATTTACTCTGACACTACTCAGATCAGACATCTAAATACAACTTATATAAAATATATAAACCATAAACAAGAGTATATAATAAGAATAATACGATTAAACAAAGTAAAATTTAAAGCATATGATATTTGAATAACATATAAAAAGTACATTGTATACTTGTGACTCAATATATTTCTTTCATCAAACAGTGATTTAATTTTCCATATAAAATCACAAATATATTTTTTATAAAATATGTCACAATACTTATGATATATCAGTTTCTTGATCTTCTGGATCTGATGTCATAAAGCAGAACAGCGACAGTAGCCACGCCCACCAGAGCAGAGAGGACCAATCGGATCACAGCTTCAGCAGGACCACAGCAATGAACATGGACTTCTGAGAGAGAAAAAGCAATGATACAATAGGATTGTTGTTTTTTAACAAGCTGACTTTGTCTGGAAAACAAAATTGTAATAATACAGAGTATGTATTTTTAAATAAAAAAATTAAATCCATTAAAGTTGATGGATAAAAATGAAATTAAAACAAGCATGTTACGATCACAAATGGTGGGAAATTAGCGCAGTAAAAGTACAGATACATCACTTAAAATGTACTCAAGTAAAAGTTCACATTAAAAATGATTTTATATAATCTACTGAACTACAGTAACGTGAGTATTTGTAATGCATTACTTCACACCCCTTCAAATTATATGCAACAATAATTTATTTAATTTGCACTGGAAAGTTTTCCTTGATATGACGTGAAATAGGCGCATACCAGGTGAGAGATGCAACTTTAGTTTAAAAGAATACAAAGACATTTTTATCAGTCATAAGTAACTTCTGGAGAAAAATAGCACAGACACTGGGCAAAGATGAAACTTTCTAGAGCGCATGTGTCGACTCCCTGTGTTGTTTGTACACGCTATCAAATGGAGATACTACTTTGAAAGGCTACGTATAGCCTCAAAGACCATGAAGCAGAATTAGGCCCTGTCCCAAATGGCACCCTAAACACTCACGGTCTTCCTCCGATTCCACATTTCATGACGTAACGCCGCTTTGACTGTCGGGTAGAAGTCTGCTGTGGAGCTCACTTCTGTGCGGCTCGACAAACGTGTGCATCGAGGGTGTATATCGGCTCGCGAGCACCCTTCTGAAAACTAAACTGACAAATGGGACACTCTACGGTCTTGTGGACTTAATGGACATGCGCACCAGGTGACCACTGTAAGTCCACAAGAACACATGTAGTGTGATATTTGTGACAGGGCCTTAGAGAGTGTGGATTTAGTGTGTGTTAAGTGTACTGCGCTTTGCTGTACAACCAGTGTCAATTGGCCAAGACAGCAAGTGTGTGTATTTGGACAGACCTAAAGCATCAGTTCAGCAACTAGTAAGTCAGACTGTAAACACACCCGTTGGCAGAGGGATGTGTGGAGTATCGTTCCAAATGAGTGAACATATAAATCCTTTAGTTTAATGTGAATGTTGTCAGGGTTCTGCTGTGTTGCACGTGCTGTCCTTAAAACACTCTTGTGTGTAGGACTAATTTCTTACGCGTCTAATCCCAAGCCTCTGTTGCTGATTCATAATTCTGATCAGTCATTTTAGAGCTAGTAATGGAGGCTTGAGCCAGTGAAAGCAGAATAATGCAGTTATTAATGCAGTTATTAGAGAGAGAGAGAGAGAGAGAGAGAGAGAGAGAGAGAGAGAGAGAGATTAAGCGTGTGTGAATTACCTGAGTCTGTGTGTCTGTCAACAGTGTTCGGCAGCAGCGTCTCTACTGTAAGTTTATCGGCTTCAAAAACAGCACCGTTATTCCCTCACTAGTAATTTCATGTAGGCCTAAATTGTTAAACTATTTTACTGATAAAATCGTCAAAGCAGCGCTGACAACATGTTTCTGTGCGAGTGTGTGTCTGTACTGTATGTGTGTGTACGTCTGAGAGGGAGAGAGAGAGAGCGAGAGAAAGAAAGTATGTGCTTTCCGGACATAGTAAAATTATGCGTAACCGTTTTTGTCCTATAGCTGGGTTTCAGTCACGTGATTATGATGACGCGCGAAGGTGGGGCGAATTCAGATGGAGGGCAGGAAGTAAACATGGAGAATACGTCTATGGAGGAAACCGTTGCGGAGAGTCCTTATTGTACGAATTTAGAACCAGGTTCAAGAAATAGAGACAAGGATTTAGTAAACATATTGTATTCGCTTGTTTTGCCCGTAATGGAGCGTCTCGTGGCTCCCGCCTCATAGGCTATAGCGTCGCACCTGCCACAAGATCTCTCACTGTTTACATCTAACGTTACCAGACACTCCGATTGATGCACGAGAGCACACAGACAGTGCAATCCTGCTGCTGATATTTACCTTCCCCTTTTCTCGATTAGAACGATTGCAGCTCCTCAGCTATTTCACTTCCTGCCCTCCATCTGAATTTCGCGCTCTCGCGATGCAGCAGCGTGACGTCACGTGAAACCAACCTATTGTTTACTATATTTATTTGCTTGTTCAGTGCCGCTGTGTGTTTTGGTTCTTTTGTTGTTGTAAGCTGTAAGGACCTTTGAAAGAACTAAAATCATTTGGTGAAGTGATATGGAACCGTAATGCGGTCAAAATCTGCCTGGAACTACTTTAGCCGAGCGCTTTTCCTGAAAATAATTGCACACATTGGAATGTTCATCAACCAATCAGATTCAAGCATTCAACGGCCCGTATAAATCAAGGTAATTCTGAACATTCTATTCTATGTATTTAGAACCTGTCAATCAGCACTAGAGCGCCTCCCTCAGGCTGAATTACGCAAATACACTAGACATATACTAAAGTGTGTCTGCATGTTCAGCGATTATTTAAAACTAGCGGCCAATCATAAACTAGCGCTACGTTACAGAATCTCTCTCACCTTAATTTATGGATAGAGCCACTACTGCCAATAAATGTGAAGAACATAAAATTATCTCTACTCACCATAGACAGAAACATTGAATGTTTTTGATGACAGTTCAGATGCGATTATCTTTACTTCATAGAGTCCAGCATGTTCAGTTCTGATGTTTGTGATGGTCAGAGATCCAGTGTGATGATCCAGCTTCAGTCTGTCTCTGAATCTCCCATCAGGAACATCATCATATGTGGAGAATATTCCAGAATCTCGGTTTATTTTAGCTATCAGAGACTTTTCTGCTCCAAACTTCCACAGTATGTCGTCATGTGTGTGTATTTCAGTAACATCAGTGTGTAGAAGCACAGATTCTCCCTCCATCACTGACACTGACTGTGTTTCATTTGTTTCAACAGCAAACACACCTGAAGAACACGAACAAGAACTGATTGAGTCTTCTGTTGGTTTACAGAGCCTGGCGTCAGTTTTATAATATTTAATATGAACGGATACAAAATGTGAAGAGAAATGCAAATTCATTATGAGATAGTAGATCTCACAATAATAATACTGACTTGATTTACCTGTGAAAAACTGTAAATCATCTTAGCTTGTTCCAGACACTTACCAGTCAGACGCCGCCAACACAAACTGAACAAAACAAGCGTTTGAAACATTTTCTTCAGATGATCTAATAAAATCATCCGCCAAAAACAATCAAGCTGTTCATTTGATGTGTGAATCCTTCCTCGACAGAGTTTGACCCTCCTAGTTTACACACACACACACACACACACACACACACACACACACACACACACACACACACACACACACACACACACACACACACACACACACACACACTCTCTCTCTCTCTCTCTCTCTCTTTCTCTCTCACACACACACACAGAAACTTTATAGTTACATTTAAATGTCCTTCTGTTCTTATTAAGACTTTAAATGTTCTTGTTCATAGAAAACAATTTATTTTTGAAAGTGAAAGTGAAAGTGAAAGTGAAAGTGAATTTTGTCATCTAATACTGATAATGTTGGATATTGGAATATTGTATACATTTTCTTCATGGTAAAATATAGTGTAATGGTTCCTCTTCTTCTCAGTCAGAATGAAACGGTTTAATCTGTTGGCTGGACAAAGACAGAGTGATCATTTATGAATATAGTTTGAAGGGATTCTTCCTCTCCTGCTATTTATGAACATCACAGTCTGACTTCAGCTAACAGTGAAATCAACAGTAACACTTTATAAGACTGTTCCGTCATTAATGAATAAATACACCGGAACAAATGAGTAACACACTACTTATAACAAATGTATTCATAATTAATTTTTCTATTAATAATTAATGAATTAGTAAGTAATATCGCTCAGTTGAAGGAGGTAGTTCACTATTATCTAATCAATAACTATTTTTTTTTTCCATTCCTCCCAAGGGACTACTAAGAACTACTATATACAGGTTCATAATTAACATGAATAATGCATAATATATAATTAATTCTAAAGTGAAGATCATGGTAACCCACTAGTAATGACTCAAATATTACCAAATCCATCGGAAGGAATTAAGCTTCTAATATCATAAATCACTGAGTTGCTGTTAGATACTGCACGTTTAATCTTCTAGATCAGTCGAATTCACAAATGAATGTTATTTATTGTGAACCAGTTGATTTAAAAGAATCTGTTCAAAAGATTTGCTCACGAAACAGAGATCTTGATTTGATAGTTAATAAAGTTAAAAACAATTTTTTTAAATGACATGCTCATTCCTTCACCAAATACGAACACGTTTTCTATCATGTCTGTCTATGAGAGACGGTGGAGCCAGTCTGGGCGTCAATGGCGGGGAAAGAGTTAAAGTCTCCTGTGATAGAAATCAAGCTTTTAATGTTGATTATATGTCTGTGTTTTTAATATGATTTAAGACAAAGCATGTGCAAATTTCATAGGTCAACACCATTCCTGAGTATTTTCTTCTTAAAAGACAGTCTCAAAAACACAGTTTGGAAAATGCATTCATGATGTACTACTCGCTCATTATATACATTTTGAACACAAAAAAGTTACGGACTGCAGCTTTAACCTTGTAAACCGTAAGTTGTACATGTTATTAAATTACAATTAAGCTCATTCTTCTTTGTCTAAAAGATACTGCTAATTAAAAAATGTTTATTAAATTTTTTATTTTGATCTAATGCAAGATTTTCTGAAGTTTACAGCTAAATCATTATTTTTACAAACGTACTGCCTAAATTTTGCATAATAGCATCATAAAATTAGGTTTTTAACAATCCAAAAGATTATAATAAAATACTTCAGCCGTTATAAGTGAATCAGGTCTGTTTTAATTGCACTTATCACATGAACATACACATATATTTCGATTTCTTTACTATTATCCAGAAAATAATATAGTTTATGTGTGCTTCAAAGTAAAAAATAAATAAATAAATAATTAAATAAATAAAATAAAATGAGAGAGAAAGGTCTATATTCTACTAAGGTCGTGGTTCAGGCTTTTGTGAGGAGTTTGGCATATTATACTTCAGCTATGACACTGAAATGAGTTTTCTGAAAACATTTATATCTACAGACACGATGATGAACACTTCTAAATCCTGCCGGCATAAATACATAAATGACACAAATAATTACATATCAACAGTGGACAATCACAGCACAGCAAAACCTTCTTGAAGAATAGAACTAAAAGAGACATGAAATGGAGAAAACATTTATAATGAAGAGATGATATGAATAATGAATAATTAACGTTAACGCCCCAGTAAAAAACTACACTTGACAGTAAAAAAAAAGATTTGCATGCCATCTCAAATGCTTCATAAAAGGTTACATGTTTCAAGACATTTGTTAAAACAAATTACAAATAAAAGCAATCAACTTTTTGCACATTTAACGATGGCAAAAACGTGCTTTATGATACAAAATGCATATTGTTTTACCAGTACACATATCTGTGAAACATGCTTAATACCAGTAGAAGGCTCATGCAACAGTCAGTTACACTTATGGAAGATAGATAAAAAATACATTACATAAACTCATATTAGGCATTTTGTTGCCTAATACTTTTCTCATATTTTCTCAGTGTCTTTCAGTGCATTGTAATTTAATTTAATGTAATTTCCACTCAAACAGGAAGCTAAGACAGGACATATTGAATGTCATAGGGCCTCCCCCTTTTCAAATAGCCAATAATAATAATAATAATAATAATAATTCATTACATTTATATAGCGCTTTTCTCAGCACTCAAAGCGCTTTACATAGAAGGGGGGAATCTCCTCAACCACCACCAATGTGCAGCTCCACTTGGATGATGCGACGGCAGCCATATTGCGCCAGAACGCCCACCACACACCAGCTTACTGGTGGAGAGGAGACAGTGATGAAGCCAATCAGTATATGGGGATGATTAGGCGGCCATGATGGACAGAGGCCACTGGGCAAATTTGGCCAGGATGCCGGGGTTACACCCCTACTCTTTCGAAAGACATCCTGGGATTTTTAATGACCACAGAGAGTCAGGACCTCGGTTTTTTACGTCTCATCTGAAGGACGGTGCTCATTGACAGTATTGGATTCAGTAGTAGAGGTGTGAATAAACTCCAGCCATTTCATTCTTAATCAACATTCAGTTGGAAAACAGAATAAAACTCGAGCGTTTGAGTAAGCGAACACACATCTCCAACACAGACTGCTCCCTGATGTGTCAACGGTGGCTTTGGCCAGATGGTGTTTATAGCATAGGGGGCGGAGCTTTAGATTCTAGAGAGCGTTTGATTGGACAGAAGATGTGATGAGAAGCTGAAGTCCGCGGTGATGTCTTAAAATCCGTGATTCATTTTAGCGGAAGTGAGAGACTGTAAGTTTTGAAAGCTTATATCTCCTAAATGCAAATTTTGCCATTCTTCCGGAGCGCATTAACTTATTCATAACCTTAAAGAGGCTACATGCAATTTTCTGAAATTTAAACTCGCGACTGACACCTGTGGCCAAAAAACGGAACTGCTTTTCCTTTCTGCTCGCTCTCTTCACAAGTCATCCGCTGCAAAGAAGTCAACATTATGTTTACAGAGGTAAGAACAGTCAATCCATTGCACTGCTTGCGAGTGTAGGCTAATTGCTGACTAGCGGTGGTGGCAGAGTGATCTGAAACGTTTAACATGAACGCGTGAAAAATCTGACCCGACAGAAAATAGGAAAAATAGGATACAGGCTTATAGGTGCACCCACTGTGAGCTGACAAGGTGTCAGTATGCTCATCAGGAGATGTTTGAGTCATAAATGGTCAAATAAAAAGGCTATTGTTACGTTTATTTTGGGGGAAAAGTTGCATGTAGCCTCTTTAAGGCTAACATATTCATACTGAAAGCTAAAAAAGCTAAAAACCTCAATTATGATTTCAGGGGGTCTTTACAGATGAAATCACGCCCTGACCGTTTCTGTCCAAATCAATTTAGCAGCTTTAATAAACATTTAAATACCATGAAAATCCTCAAGCGCTCTTTGTACTATTGGAGCTAATGTTCTCCTTTGTTTCTTACTAATTAACCGTTTGTCTTTTCTGAAGCAATGTTTGCATATTTTAGAATATATTTAGGCTATTATTTAAATAACTAATAAACAAACTATTTTGAATTAGTTAAAATTGGTGTCAAGGTGAAATGTCTCTAGTATTGGTGCCAACTAAAGAAATCTTGGTATTGTGACACTCTTTCTCTGTGAGCGATGTTAGTTTCTTCTCTTCAAGTTCTCTTTTAATGAAAGTATCAAAACAATAGTGTTATGTGAGCGTCTCATTGGCCGCCTCAGCCTCAGTCTGATTAAGGTTCGAGTCACTGAGATTCTTCATCAGAAAAGCGTCTCTCTGATCAGGGGACGAGTCTTCAGCTCCACTTGCCTGTTTATAAAAAAACACAGATGATTGATCAATCCAAACCGGATTGATGTTTGAGTTACACAAAGGCTTGGAATTGCAAAAAATGACTAAATATCTTAAAATGTAGGATGTTTCTCTTCACATTTAAAACAATAATTCATCTTTCATAAAGAACCTGCACATTTAAATGCTTGAAATATTATGTAAATAAATTATTTAAATTATATAATAATATAAAATGTAAATCACAAACATTTATTCAGCGCACAGATGTGAATCTGTTTTGCAGTCAGACAGATTCAGTTGATGTAGTTTCTCACCTGATTATCGCACTTCGTCCTGTTCGCTTCTGGAGGAAAACAACAAACTCTATTAAACACTTTACTTTGGTTACAGTAAAAAAATATCTTTTAAAGATCTCATATTTCAATCTTATTAAATCATTTGTATGTTACACTCACTGTTCCTTCTTGCTCTGCGCTTGCAACAGTAAATCACAGAAGCAGCTGCAACAACAGTCAGCAAAACAGCAACAGCTGCATATATTCCTTGCCGGAATGGAGTCGGACCTGGACCTGGAAGAGCTAAAGACAGACAGTCATTAGGCTTGTTCGACTTGAACCGGCGCTGCACAGACCGATCGGTGAATGACATCAAAGTACCGCGAGAGCAATTCAAAAGCATAAGGAGCCGTCTACTCTCCATTCGCTCTCGCGGTACTTTGATGTCATTCACCGATCGGTCTGTGCAGCGCCGGTTCAAGTCGAACAAGCCTATTGTTAAAAGTAGGCTTGTTCGACTTCATGCAGCTCTGCGCAGACCGATCGGCGGCTGACTTAAAGCAGTGCATGCCGGTTAGAAATTTTGTCCGACTTGATACAGCGCCGACGCCACGTGACTGTGACGTATGCCATCAAAGTACCGCGAGAGCAATTCGAGAGTAGCCGGAGAACTCAGCCAGTGCAGCTTCTCAAGAGCGGCTGCACTGGGCTGCAGGAGCTCTGATGACGACACAGCTGTTCCACGATTGGCCGGATTCACCGCATGACAACGATCACGTGTGTTTCGTGTTTATTCGAAAACCTTTAGTTCCTCTAAAGCTCTCAAATCAGTTTATTATAACAGTGAACACTCTTTTCATGTCGTTGTCATGTTATATTGTGTCATGTTTATCAAATTAAAACTGCTTAAAAAACGTAGACTCCACTTCATTGATAGTATGATGAACTTTATTCTTGTTCAAACAGACGCTGTATGAAGCAGTAAAGAATTGAATTAAAATGTCTCTGAAACATCTGTGTATTATTTGGCACAAATTGGCAGTACTGCATTTATTTCACTTCAGCTGTGGTAAAGTATGCGAACACCACGTGAGCGGCCACTACGGGAACCAGAAAGTGTCCGACTTCACGTCTCCGTTTGCAGCTCCTCCCCGCCTGCACGCGGCTACTCTCGCCGATCGGTTGCATCCAGCCGCAGCCGATGTCGAACACACCTAGTGACTAATGTTACGCCTGCTGGTGGCGGGATGACTTGGGAGGGTGTGGTCGATTGTACATCCCTGCTGAGTAATCTCATCTGATTGTGGAGAGGATAAAAGATGGGACTGATTTAATCCATTTCACTTTTCCTCTGGGGATCGGCAGTCCCCAGGAGAAGTCATTTGCTTGAACCTTTGCTTTATCAACATTTCCTCACCATTTGGATTATTATATTTAAACCCTAGACATTGTTATATTATTTTTGTATTGTATCATTTTGACACTTGAATAAAGAAACTTGCAAGTCAATCAATCTGAACAAGTACTCCTATTTTACGTTACGGTCGAGAGCGAGCTGGCCGTGACATTAATAATTCAACTTCAACAGTATTTTTGTCTGATATTTATTTCTACACGTGTCTACTTTGGTCATCAGTTGTATGATGTTGATTTAAGTGGGAAATGGCTCCATCTTGTGTGTTTTTGAAAAACTAGCAGCTAAAACAGCATCAAGCACTGTGGGCCAGTTGTTCAAAACATTTAATCTGGATCAAAATTATCCGGATTTGGAAATCCCATTTTTTCTTGTTCAGGATCAGGTAATCCGTCTTACTTTTATGCCGGTTTTTCAAAGCAACATTGGACTGGATCACCCTGATCCAGATACACAGTTTTCAAGATTACCAGTGCTCTAAATGGGACAACATATCACAATGTGGGTTACCAGCGATGTGAAGAACAGGTAAAAGAGCCAACATGGGGTCACTGTGAGTGTTTCTTATTTTGAGACAAAACACAAAAATAACATGAACATCCACTTCCATTCATAATTTCTTTTATGACCCCTCATCTGAGCCACAACAAATAAAACACACATATATACATTAACAAATACATTGTGGATATTTTGAAAACATCAAAAAAAAAAAAAAAAAGGCTAAATGTCCAATAGTTAACAAAATAAAGAATGTTCAGGGTTCTTCATCTCTGATGATTGTTTCTTTGAAATTAATATACGGAGATGAATGACAGAAAATTGGAATATATTATTTTTGTTTGTTATTGAAATCTGTTTGGGTGATTATTTCATGGGGCCATTTGTATTTTATTTTTACTTTACTATACTATACTGAATAGCTTAATTGGTAGCCTATATCTACTTTATCACTGTTAAAACGGTTACACAAGTCAAGTGCAAAATATAAATAAAAGTATATACACTAAATAATACAAATGTATTATTTGACCAATTTTAAAGTTTTACTACATTTTCTTCCTGGAATCCACCTTGAAATCCTTTTGGGATCAGGATGATCCTGTTTTTTTGGATCAAAGTTATCCAAATCCTACTGACAAGTTTTGAACAACACAAACTGAAGGTTTGATCCAGATTAAAACTAGGATTGGATTCCGTGATCTAATCTGATTTCAGATTCCTTCTTTCCCTTTTGAACAACCCATTTTCAAGATTTGATCCAATCCGATAACCAAAATCCGATCAGCTTACCTTTGAACAACTGGCCCTAGATGACACAAAATGACGATTTTTCCGTCATTGGAGGATTTTTTCCAGACAAAAAATACATAAATCTCTCCTCTCAGGGGGACATGAGGGTGGAAAGCACGGTAATACTGATACAAAGCTTTATGCTAAATCCTGAAGTATCCCTTTAATAACTTTTTTTTTTGCATGTGAAGAATTCTTTTGTCAAACAGACCTCAATGAAAACATTTACTGGGTTGATATAAACATTTTATGAACATATTTTTTGTTAACTTCAAACCCACTGCACTTTGGATTCTTGATGAACTAAAAAATAAATAGATGTATTTAAACTGATGATAATAAAAGGTGATAAGAGATGATATTGTCCAGAACAAAACAGTTAAACTACCACCAATAGAAAAAATAGTTTGTTTTTAAATCATAATTTGAAGTTACAGATGACTTCCTGATGACTTCCTGCTCAGCTACTGTTCGGACGCTCTTGCTTACTGCTCCGCGTTTTGCTCTATCGCTTACATTTTATCTCCTATTTTTTCTATATTTGATTTCCTTTATTTTATTTCCTTTTATCACCTAATTTTAACTTCAGCAAATCAGCACAGTGCTCATACGACAAAGTTTGGATTACTACAAAAACTGAGAATTCTTTTACCCGACCAGCTTACATACCGGGAAAGGAAAACACAACTGCCTACAAGGATAAGAGAAAATGCCTCTTCTGGAATCTACTTGCTGCACTAACTGCCACAGACTTTTACAAAGGATTGCAGTTCTAGAAACAAAGTTACTTACGGGACCACCAAACCAGACGGAGCACACAACAGAGCTTCGTCATGGACACCCACAGCATACCGGTGAGTCCCATGAAACTAGTACTCCTCGACAGGTAGAGAAACAAGCCGATCGACTTACTAATCGATGGCACAAACAGGGAGCTAAACCCAAAGGCACTCGAGACATCAGATTGTCACGAGCATCACATATTACCGCAGTAGCATCCTCTACCCCAGATACAGCTCTGACAAGGATTGCAAACACTGGCCTCCTACCACCGCCTATACATCTTGAGAACAGATTTGAAGTACTAATGAATGTAAATGAGGAATCCACAAATGTGATGAATGTGATCGAACACAGACTGAATGGGCCAGTAGCTAACACTGGTGCTAACTGGCGCTCAAGGTCGAGCAGACAGCGGCACTCAGCTCAGAGCGCAGCCGAGCCCAGGACTCTGATAGTGGGGGACTCCATAATCAGAAACATTAGCAACAGGGATACAACTACGTGCTGCCTTCCACAAGCAACAACTTCTGATGTAAACAGGGAACTTCAGAACATTCTGATGAAACATAAGACTGCTAATCGACTCATCATACATGTGGGGAAGAATGATATTCATAAAGAGCAGTCTGAACTCCTTAAGAAGGATTTCAATGAACTTTTTGAAACACTTAAAAGACTGAAAGTTCAAACATTCATCAGTGGACCTCTCCCAGCAAGAGGAACAAACAGGTTTTCACGGTTGCTTGGGCTTAATACATGGCTGCAAAAAACCTGCAATATAAAAGCAGTGAACTTCATTGACAATTTCAATCTTTTCTGGAGTCAACGACAACTGTTTCATCGGGACGGCCATCACCCAAACAAACTTGGTTCAAGAGTGTTAAAGGACAATATCTACTTCTCCCTAAATCATCCTTCTGCGGTTTGTGCCAATCCACTCAATCTGAACGGCACACACACACCTGGACACAGTATGAATGACCACGGGACTTCACTTCAGCAGTAAAATGGACATGATAACACCACTCCGCCACAACAACCTCTGCTCACGGACACAATCTCAGCTGAGCCCTGCCCACAGAGCTCACCACAGACAGCCATATCAGAACTGCTTGAAGATCCAGCACCCAAGGACGACTTCCTGGAAAACAGCCAGGGAAGCCAGGACAGCATATTACAGGGCAACAGCCCCTTTCACCAGACACTTTCTCCCTCTCCCCTGCAACGCCACTACTCTGCTTCTCACAGAAAATGGAAGAACTGGTGCATGCTGGAACCAGACTATCCCACTCTTTTGCTGCAAGCCCCCAGATACCAACTAAAAAAAGACAGGCACCACTACCACCAAAGCCTGCGGGCCCAGCTCGCCCTCCCCCTCCTCCTGTGAGAGCTCTTCGGCCTCTGCCACAAGGCCAGGGCCCACACCCTCCTCCTTCTGCTCGAGGTGAACAAAAAAAAACTGATACCAGCTCTCAGTGATATGTGTCGGGTCCCCGTTTTGATAACAGTAACCTTCTCAAATGTTTACAAAACAAGCGGGAACCCAGTGTGCCTGTATCTTTCTCTATTGCTGTTCTATTACAAGATAGAAAGTCTAAGGCCTTCAATAGCCGTACAGCAAACCCATCTAATCTGGTGCCTATTACACGTCAAACTAATATTGCTGTGGGGAAAAGTAAGTCTGTTAAGTTAGCTCTTTTAAACATTCGCTCACTTAAAAATAAATCACTTCTAGTCAACGACTTAATAACCACAAACAACCTGGATTTTATGCTTCTAAATGAAACCTGGCTAGAACACAGCTGCAGTGCAACAATCCTCAATGAAGCAGCCCCTCCTAACTTTACTTTTATGAGTGTCTGCAGAGCTGTTAAGAGAGGTGGGGGTCTAGCTGCTCTTTTTAAAGATATCTATCAATGTAAGCAAATATCATTTGGGAATTACTTGTCTTTCGAATATCTGGGTATTGTGTTAAAAGGTGCTCCACGCATTTTACTTTTTATTATTTACAGGCCTCCAAAATACTCTCCAGCCTTTGCTGAGGACTTTACAGAACTGTTATCAACAATTACCTCAGAGTTTGACTGTTTTGCCATTGCTGGAGATTTTAACATCCATATAGATAATGGAGAAAACAATATGGCAAAAGAAATCAAAACTGTTTTAAAAACTTTTGATCTGACTCAGCATGTACATGGACCCACACACAATCGTGGACACACTCTAGATTTACTTATCAGTAAGGGTCTAAACATTTCATCGATTGTTATTAAGGATGTAGCACTGTCTGATCATTTCTGTATTTTCTTTGATATATTGATCTCTCCTGCCATTGAAGCTAGATCTGTGTCTGTCAAGAAGAGATGCTTAAATGAGAACACTAGTGTCCTATTTATGAAGGCTATATCCTTAACACCAAGCATATCTGCTGACTCTGTTGATTTTCTCCTTGATTCTTTTAACTCAAAAGTTAAAGGTGTAATTGATGATATTGCTCCTGTTAAAGTCAGGAAGAAGAGTGGCAGACAAAAGGCACCTTGGAGAAACTCAACAGCAGTGCAAAATATGAAAAGACAATGCAGAAAAGTAGAGCGCATGTGGCGGAAGACAAAACTTGTAGTCCATTATAACATCTACAAAGACAGCCTTCATGCTTTCAATATGGAACTAGGCAAAGCTAGACAGACTTTCTTCTCAAATATTATAAACAGCAATTTAAACAACACACGCACTCTTTTTGCTACTGTAGAGAGACTGACAAACCCCCCAAGCCAGATTCCCAGTGAAATGCTCTCAGACAGCAAGTGCAGTGAGTTTGCTTCTTTCTTCTCTCAGAAAATCAATAATATCAGAAAGGTGATCAGCACATCCTTGAGTTGCGCTGGGGTCAGACAGATCAAACCACCTGAGAAAGTAGTTACTATGTCTGATTTCAAAGAAATTGATGGCAAAATTTTGGAAGAAACCGTACAGCACCTTAAAACATCAACCTGCGCTCTTGACACACTTCCCACATCGTTTTTCAAAAGTGTGTTAAACAGTTTAGAAGCAGATCTTCTAGAAGTGGTAAATGCTTCACTTCTCTCTGGGAGTTTTCCAAACTCCCTAAAAACTGCAGTTGTCAAGCCCCTCCTGAAAAAGAGCAATCTGGATAAGACCATATTAAGCAACTATAGACCGATCTCAAATCTTCCCTTCATAGGCAAGGTCATTGAAAAAGTTGTCTTCAATCAGCTGAACAAATTCTTATGCTCGAATGGATACTTTGACAATTTTCAATCTGGTTTCCGACCGCACCACAGCACAGAGACAGCGCTCATAAAGATAATAAACGATATTCGCTTAAATACTGACTCAGGCAAATTATCAGTGCTGGTGCTACTCGACCTCAGTGCTGCATTTGACACTGTCGATCACAACATACTTCTGGACAGGCTGGAAAACTGGGTGGGGCTTTCTGGGATAGTCCTAAAATGGTTCAGGTCATACTTATATGGGAGAGGTTATTATGTGAGTATAGGAGACCATAAGTCTGAGTGGACATCCATGACATGCGGAGTCCCTCAAGGCTCAATTCTTGCACCACTCCTGTTCAACCTGTATATGCTCCCAATGAGCCAAATAATGAGAAAGAACCAAATTGCTTACCACAGCTATGCAGACGACACACAGCTCTACGTATCCCTATCGCCTAACGATTACAGCCCCATTGACTCCCTGTGCCAATGCATTGATGAAGTCAACAGTTGGATGTGTCAAAACTTTCTTCAGTTAAACAAAGACAAAACTGAAGTCATTGCGTTTGGAAACAAAGATGAAGTTCTCAAGGTGAACGCATACCTTCACTCTAGGGGTCAAACAACTAAACATCAAGTCAGGAATCTTGGTGTGACACTAGAGTCAGACCTTAGTTTCAGTAGTCATGTCAAAGCAATAACTAAATCAGCATACTATCATCTGAAAAATATAGCAAGAATAAGATGCTTTGTTTCCAGACAAGACTTAGAGAAACTTGTGCATGCTTTCATCACCAGCAGGGTGGATTATTGTAATGGACTCCTCACTGGCCTTCCCAAAAAGACCATAAGACAGTTGCAGCTCATACAGAACGCTGCCGCCAGGATTCTGAGCAGAACCAGAAAATATGAACATATCACACCAGTCCTCAGGTCTTTACACTGGCTCCCAGTTAAATTTAGGATTGATTTTAAAGTATTATTACTGGTATATAAATCATTCAATGGCCTAGGACCTCAATACATTGCAGATATGCTCACTGAATATAAACCCAACAGATCACTCAGATCATTAGGATCATATCAGCTAGAAATACCAAGGGTTCACTCTAAGCATGGCGAGTCCGCTTTTAGCTATTATGCCAGCCGCAGCTGGAACCAGCTTCCAGAGGAGATCAGATGTGCTCCTACTGTAGTCACATTCAAATCCAGACTCAAAACACATCTGTTTAGCTATGCATTTACTGAATGAGCACTGTGCCACTGTTCGTCCGACTGTTTGTACTGTATTTTATTTTGTATTCTTCTAAACTGTTTTAACTATTCTGATTTCTTTTTATTATTTTAATTTCTTCTATGTAAAGCACTTTGAATTGCCATTGTGTATGAAATGTGCTATATAAATAAACTTGCCTTGCCTTGCCTTGCCTTGCCTTACAGCTATAAATTACAGTTTAAGAGTAAATGTGTTTTTCTACACTACCAGTCCATAGTTTTGGTAAGATTTTAAATATTTTTGAAGTAAGTCTCTTCTGCTCACCAAAGGCTGCATTTATTTGGTTAAAAATAGATATATTATTATTATGACAATTTAAAATATCTATTTTCTATTTTAATATGTTTCAAAATTTATTGAAATTTAATGTAATGTATTCCTGTGATGAAAGCTGAATTTTCAGCATCATTTCTCCAGTCTTCAGTGTCACATGATCCTTCAGAAATCATTCTAATGTGATGATTTGATGCTCAAAAAACATTTCTAATTATTATAAATGTTGAAAAGTTATTTACATTTTTATTTCAGGATTCTTTGACGAATAGAAAGTTCAAAAGAACAACATTTATTTAAAAAAAACAGAGAAACAAAAACACATAAAACAGCTGTTTTACATTGTAATAATATTTCACAATATTACTTTTTTTTTTTTTTTTTTTATCAAATAAATGCAGACTTCTTTCAAAAACATTACAAATCTTACAGACCCAAAACTTTTCACTGGAAGTGTAGATGCTGTGTGTGAATTAATATACAGGTAAAGAAAACACCTGAATATCACTGCAAAAGTATTAAACACATGCGATTGAAATGGACAAGACTTGCTTTTAAACATGAAGACTCACCAGTAACAGAAACACTGAAGATCTTTTCACTGAATCTGTTTCTGCTGATGATCAGTAGCATATATTCTCCAGAGTCTGTGTCCGTGGTGTTTGTGATGGTCAGAGATCCAGTCTGATTATCCAGCTTCAGTCTGTCTCTGAATCTCCCAGTACCTTCATCAAACTTATCATATGTACACATCTGACTCTGATCTCTTTTGATTGTAGTGATGAAAATGTTATTATAATACCACTTTGGCGGGTTGAATAATTGTAGTCTTTTCAAAAGGCATCTGAAATAAGTGTGACACTACGACACTACAAATCCCATAGGGCTGTCAACGAATATTCTAAATTCCAATATATATTCGAATAGTTTTAAAAAACAGAATTTCGAAGGTGAAAATTAATATTCGAATGTGGAAAAACGCCCGCGGCTGTCTGCTTTGCGAGTGGGCGTGCTGCCTGAGGGATCATTTTATTTAACGTTAAACAGAAACATTTCTGAAGTGTAGGCTACTGTACTGACTGAATAGATATTGCATGAATAAGGTAGATACAGCAGTTTCATGCACTGCAGGCTTCCACTGGTTTGATTATTTACCGTTTCATGTCAAGGAAAAGTTCCATGTTTACCACAGCACAGCTCGCTCGGAGCGTTCAATGTCGGTTGTACTGTTTCATTCTATTCTTTATCTATAAATAGAATGGACGGTTAACGCCAATATAGTTGCGTACACTTGAGTTTATTGAACAACCATAAACCCGCATGAGTGCTCAAAATGTAAACAACGGAAGTTCACAAGTGTTACACTTAATACCGTCTGTACTGCAACAACAACCATCCCAACATCCTTTCTCTTTTTTTTTTTAACTTACAACAAGAAGAATTTGAGAATTTGATCACTTAAGAACTTCATGAACTAACTCAGAAAAACATGTATATGTTCACTATACTTTGTATTAACTGAATTTGTAATGTGTCCTTATTAACACAATAAAGTGTTACGTGTTAAACTATAATACGAGTATACAAAATAAAGTGTCTAGTGTCATCTTTTCTTTTTCTCTTCTTCTCACTGGAGAACTGGAGGTAAGTATTACTAAGTTACTGAACATAGTCTTTAAGGTAGGACGGTCTGATCACTTTTCTTCCAGACTTTGTGATAGGAACGCCAGGAGTGTCCTTGCTTGCGTTTAAGTCTGTCACACTCTCTCTGGGTACTTCTGCAGGCTGTCTGGTCTCGGTTTGTTCCATTACTATGGCTTTGTCCTTCCTGAGGTGTCGACGGTTTCTCCTCAGAATGTTTCCTGAGTCAAGCTGGACATCATAAGATCTGTAGTCCACAGGTTTCACAACAGTCGCTTTTCTCCATGTTTTGTTAGGCTCTCCTGGCTGGACATGAACTCTGTCTCCTTCTTTTAGAGTATCTAGGTCCTTCGCATGTCTGTTATAGTATACAGCCTGACGGTTTCTGTTTTCAATCTGCTCTTGTCGTGAGTGAATTACCTTTGGTTGTAGCAGGTTGTCATGCATGGGCATCAGAGTTCTAGTTCTCCTACTGAACAGAAGCTGCGCTGGACTTGCTTTGATCCAGTGTGATGGTGTATTTCTCTGATCAAGCATGGCGAGGTATGGCTCCTTACCATCAGCTTTTGCCTTTTTCAACAGTCGTTTTGCAGACTTTACAGCTGATTCTGCCATCCCATTGCTCTGTGGGTATGCAGGTGAAGACGTTTTGTGTTTGAATTCCCACTGTCTACTGAACCTTTTGAAATCTTCTGATGTGTATTGTGGGCCGTTGTCAGAGATAATGACATCCGGTATACCGTGTCTTGCGAAATGGGCTTTCAGCTTATGGATGACAGTGGTGGATTGTGTGTCAGGTAAGTAGTCAAGCTCCCAGAAATTAGAGAGGTAGTCAACAGTGATTAGGTAGTTTCTGCTGTCTAAAGTGAATATATCTGTCCCCACCTTAGACCATGGGCTACTGGGTAGTTCGTGAGACTGTAGAGTCTCCTTCTGCTGTTTCACATCCATAGACCTGCAGACGTCACATTTCTCTATGAATGTCTTTATCTGTTCATTCATCCCCGGGACCCCGGCCAATAAACACATTCTCTTGCCCTTCTTAGACATCCCTCTATGCCCAAATGTGAGGAGTGAATGCGCCGAACAATGTCACCTCTGAGTGCATCGGGGGTTACAACTCTCTCCCCCCTGAAGACAATTCCACCCTGGGCACTCAGTTCCTCTTGAAAGGAGTGATAGTGTGCAATGTCGCTCGGTATGTCTTTCTTGTTCATTGGCCAGCCTTCTTGTATTAATTTAATTAGTGACTGCAACTTCCTGTCTTTGCTTGTTTCCTCTCTGATGGCCTGGAGTCTTTGTTCTGCAATGTGTATGTGCTGGACCATGTTTATGCTCTCAATCTCCATTTCTACTGAACCCTCTGATGCATGTTCAGGTAAGAATGCGCGGCTCAGCGTGTCAGCTAGCAACATGCTCTTCCCTGGAATGTACTTGACTTCAATATCATATCTCTGCAGCCTAAGTAACATTCTTTGCAGGCGTTTTGGGGTGTTCAGCAGGGGTTTTCGTACTATATTTTCCAGTGGCTTATGATCAGAATGTACATTGACTTTTCGCCCGTATGTATACTGATGGAATTTTTCCATACCGAAGACAATGGCCAAACATTCCTTCTCTATTTGGGCATAACCCCTTTCTGTCTGAGTTAATGCCCGGCTTCCATAAGCAACTGGCGCCCCCTCCTGAAGTAAAGCGGCCCCTAACCCAGTCTCTGATGCGTCGCACTGAAGTGTTAGTGTTTCATCTGGGTTATAATATTTGAGAATCGGAGCTTTGGTGATGGCGTCCTTGAGCCTTGTGAATGCTTGCTCTTGCACATCTGACCATTCCCAGATACTGTCTTTATGGGTTAACTGCCTCAGTATCTCACAGCCATCTGACAGGTGATCACAGAATTTCGAGAGATAGTTTACCATGCCCAGGAACCTTTGGACACCTTTAACATCTTTTGGACGTGGCATGTCTCTAACCGCTCGTGCCTTTTCAGGGTCGACTCTGAGCCCGTCAGCGGTAAGTAAATGTCCGATGTAGGGAACCTCGCTCTTTCTCAGTTGAAACTTTTCTGCGTTCAGTTTGATGTTTTTTTCTCTACATCTGTTTAGCAGTGCTCTCAGTTTGGTGTCGTGGTCCTGGTTTGCTCTTTCTAACGTCTCACCCTCTCCTGTGATGAGGATGTCATCAGCGATGACGTAGATACCTTGCAATCCTTCCAGAGCTTGGCTGAGCTTCCTCTGAAACACCTCTGGTGCTGGGCTGATGCCCATTGGCATCCTCAGCCATCTGTATCTGCCATACGGTGTGGCAAATGTGGTCATGTAACTTGACTTCTCGTCCAGGTTCACATGCCAGAATCCATTCTTGACGTCACACACAGTGAAGACTTTTGCCCTTGACAAGTCTGGCAGTATGTCGTCTATTGTCGGCAATGGAAAGTGACATCTTTTCAGAGCTCTGTTGAGTGGTCTTGGATCTATGCATATCCTGAGGTTTCCTGATGGCTTCTTGACAATGACAAGACTGCTAATCCACTCTGTGCTGCAGTCCACTGGCGGGATGATTCCTCTTCGTTGAAGATCACTCAGCTCTGCTTTGAGTGGTGCCATCATCGCAACAGGGACCCTTCTCTTTGGCAGTTTTACTGGAGTTACTGCAGTGTCTGCTTCTATCTTGTACACGCCCTCCAGACATCCATCTCCCTGGAACACATCCGCATAGTCATTTTTGATATTATCCATGCTCCACATTTCATCTTTCATCTCCTCAGTGACGATGCTATCCACAGCCATGATGTTTTCATACTGGACTTTCACTAGATTCATGGCTTGTACTGCCCTGCTACCCAGTAGCGGCACTGCAGTCCCCTCATCTACAACCATGAATTCTAACCGGTACAGTTTTTTGTTTCTTGGATTCCTCAATTTAGATATACATTTCCCCAATGGCTGCAGTGTGCTTTTATTGTACATCACCAGCACTTGCTCAGTCTTTTCAATTTGTGTGGATGGATTCAACAGGTTGACAGGTATTATATTACAGCTGGCTCCACAATCTAACTGGAACTTCACCTGTTTATTCCCCAGGAGCATGGCAGCAAACAGTTTTGAAGGCGGCTGCTGTTTCTCCTTTGACACTGCGTTCACCGTCTCTACTGTTACACACAAGATGTCTTCATAACTTCCATCATCTGACTCCGTAATGTTATGCACTGTCTTTCCTGTCTGTATTTTTGTTCTGCACATTGTGGCAAAATGATTGTCTTTCCCACATATTCTGCACTTTTTACCATATGCAGGACATTTTTGTTTGTTTCTTTCGTGCATTTTCCCGCAAAATTTGCAGTTTACAGTGCTCTTACTTGTTTCTTTTCGCACGGCCTGTTTTACCGCGTGCACTTCCTCTGTTACTCGTCCTTCAATCGTTCTGTTGTTTTCCCGCGACAACTCTGTTGCTCTGCAGATTTGCACACATTTTTCCAAAGTCAAATCTTGCTCCCGCAGAAGTCTCTCTCTCAAAGCTGAACTGTATATGCCGCAAACAATTCTATCGCGGATTAGAGAGTCTTTGATCTGGCCGAAATTACACGTACTAGCAAGCATTCTTAAGTCCGTTGCATATCTGTCAATGCTCTCATCAGAGGACTGATTCCTGACAAAAAAACGGTACCTTTCAACTGTCTCGTTCACTTTTGGATTGCAATGATCATCCAATGCACGTATTAAGCTGCTTACTGTCCGATCCGGAGACGATGCGGGAACCAGGGTCTCGCATAGTTCTCTTCCCGTCTCCCCGATGAGATACCTGAACACTTTTAGCTTCACGGCTTCTCCAGCGTCCGCCAAAGTGAGATCCATATACAGCATGAACTCTTCTTTCCACATTTTCCATGATTTCGCCAGATTAGCTGAGTCCAGGCACAGGGGTGGTGGTGGTCTCAGCCCCAGGGAATTCTCCATCCTCGCTGCGCCTGAGCTCTCTGCTCTCTCGACCATACTTTTTTTTTGTTTTTGTTTTTTAAATCTCCGTGCTTTTACTCTTTACAAAGCACCGCTGACACCATGTTTCATTCTATTCTTTATCTATAAATAGAATGGACGGTTAACGCCAATATAGTTGCGTACACTTGAGTTTATTGAACAACCATAAACCCGCATGAGTGCTCAAAATGTAAACAACGGAAGTTCACAGGTGTTACACTTAATACCGTCTGTAGTGATGTGACATTTGAACCGAGGCGTCGGAGCGTGTGTCGAGAAAAAGTGGGCGTGCCAGATGAAGCCGCGATTCGAGGCTTGTATTGTTAACGTGAAAATCACGTGACTGATGACAAACGAGGCCTCGGTTTGTGTGGATACGTCATCGGTTCGGTCTGAGTGTCGCTTCCGGATAAAAGGCGGTTCGAAACTCGCGCCTCCTTGTGGGTGTTGCAGGAGTAGCAGAAGCAGGTGTAGTAGTGTTAGAGGGTCAGAGAGTTAGATAACTATCATTGTCATTGTCGTTATTGTGTCATATATGTGTGAGGGCTGTATATTATTTCATTAGCAGGTTAGAATAGTTATAGTTTTATATTGTTATTATAATAGGCCTAGCTATATTATAGTCTTGTTATATTAATTAGATAAGATTATTTGGATTGCTCTGGATTTTTGCATCTGGACTGGACTGCTTTTTGATTTGGATTGCCCTTTTGGATTTGTTTGCTTTTTTTGACTCTTCCTTTTTCCTGGTAATGGACCAGCAAGAAAGAGCGAATCCTCCCGTCTGGGCTCAACAGAAGCATCAGTGTCCTCATTTGTACCACTGCCATTTTTACGTTCCCCTGCATCCTCTGTTCCTTGTGAAAGGATCTTTTCCAAGGCTAGAGAGATTTTGTCCAAGAAAAGGAATCGACTAAACCCCAACACACTTGACATAATTCTGTTTCTCAATAAAAAAAATCTATTGTATTCCTTCCGGACTATTCTGTTGCAGTTTACTTTAATCTGTTATCTATAATCTGCTAAATGAATAAATGTACTTTATTACACTCCCTCTAACATAAGGAGGGGAGGGGAGGGGAGGGGAGGGGAGGGGAGGGGAGGGGGGCGCGACACTGGTTCAGAATGAATTAATTTGTCTGCTATTTCTTTGCACAGTAGCTAGGTGTCACTAGTGAGCAATGCTGAATGAAGCTTCGAGTAATGAACCTTTGGCTGAAGCAATGGGCTGCGAGGTCTCAGTGGTTCAGGAAGCCTCATTTTGCCATCACTAACCGTCTGTACTGCAACAACAACCATCCCAACATATACTGTAAAACAAACTTCAATTAATGTTAATAATATTTGTTTCAATCACTGAATGAAGCCTGCTATATAAGAGTCGCGACCTTAAATTGCTTGCACAAAACTCTTGATCAGCACTCAACATTTGCTTATTGTTGTTGTTCATTTAAACTGCACAGAGCGCGTGACGCCTCATTCATGCCGCAAGACCTCCAGACACGCGTAAACGCGTCTTTACACTCGCGCCAGACGCTCTATTCGCGTTTGGTGTGAACGCAGCTTGAGGGAGGGTGAGAGAGAGAAAGAGTGCCTGCGAGTGAGCGAGCGAGAGTGAGTGAGGTCTGCAGTCTTGGCCATTAGTTGATTTACTTGTTTTCGTGTAGGTAATACGTTGTCAAATATGTTTAAACTTAAATGAAACTACCTATACAAGTAGTTATGTCTCTTTGTATTAATTTGTCCTGTTATTGACGTAATGCGCGTCATTGACAAAATGTGCAACCAGATGTTCGAATAGTTCGAAGATAAGCTATGTGTTTTTTTTTTAGAGGGAATATTCGAAGGTCATTTTTGAGCAATTTTGACAGCCCTAATGAGTATTCTCGCTAGTGACCGACAACAAAGAATCGAAGAGACAGCTAGCTGCCCTGCTGGAGTTATGTCGTATGCCGGTGGAGCAATGTGGCAACATATAATACATAATACATGGTTTTATTTAAAAAAAGGAGCTTTACACACAACCTTATCAGAGCTAATGATAATGACCTGTATTGTTATATATTTATGTAGACTTGATTTGGGTGGATGTAACAATGGTTTTACATTTAAAAGGGTTGTAAATCTAGTTCAAGTAAATTTTAGCACGCCATAGTCCACTTTTATCAGGTAATTTCCCAACAACAAAAATGTGGCTAGTAAAAATGCTGTGTGGCTAGTAACTTTGGAAAACCACTAGCCACATTGGCTAGTGAGGAAAAAAGTTAATGTCAAGCCCTGGTTGTGGTAAAAACTCACCACTTTGAATTATATTTTTATATTTTGTCTTTATCTGCTGCCAAGAACATTAGAGTTGGGGTTGCATCTAAAAATCAATGAATATTCATTTTTCTTAGTACATGCACATTTTTATATATTATAAAAATAGGCTATAGGCTATATTACACGTAGGCTACACATACATATATACATAATTTTACATAAATATAGAACGTATTTGTTTAACTTACACATTAACAATCAGCAATCTTTCTCCAACAGTCTTCTCTTGCTTTGGCCGCAGAGACCGTATTGTTTCGAGCTTGAAATACATATTTAAATTAATTGTAATTCTGAATGATTATCTCTTGCTCCTCCTCGGAAAAATATATCGCTCTCGCTCTACTACCCGCGATTGGTTGTTCAGTGTCGACGTCACTCTTTTATGTGCACGCGCGCGTGGAGTAATCATAGCTTGAGGATCAAAGCCTGAGTTGACAGAGAAAGTTGATGAGCTGCATCATGGTACCAATAAAGCCTGATTGCATCGGTTTGGTTTTGTCAACTCAAAACTAATCCTGTAACCCCGAGTTTGTTCAGCTACCGTCATGGTACAGGCCCCTGGTCCCCTCCTGAAATTGTAAACCAAGTTTATTTTGTTTACCTATTATTTTGTTTATATATTATTTTGTTTACATGTCACTGGTTAATGTCTCTTTCCTTTTGCTTTGCAGGTCCTGGGCACCCGGGGGCAGATAAGTGACAAAATTAGGTGGTGGTGTCCTCACTGTGTGCCGTGGTCTTCTCTGACATGAGTCGTTGAGTGTGCTGTGCTGGCGTGTGTGTGCGCACTGAGTAATTTCCAAAAAGGTGATATCCCGAGACTGCCCCCTGGGTATGCCCAGGTCCCTCCACAGCCAACATTAGAATTTAGCAAATTGAAGTGATTGCTGGTCAACACCTTTTTAATGACAAATGTCTTTTAACGATTAATAAAATAAATGTAGGCTACATCTTTTTTTGCAATTCATCTGTGTCTCTGACTCAAAGTGATTAGGACCTGTGCGTGCCTTCTACATTAGAGGTACCGTTAGATTCCTGGGGTGAAATTCCCCAGGTGGCGTAGTCGAAAATAGGTTAATAGGCTCTATGCACGATCGCTTCCGCGTTTTGTCTCAGCCCGCCCAGTTACATCCGGTGCTGCGTCAGAAGCAGTTTTTGCATTAGGTGGAGATAATGGCAAATTACACTCGCTGTTTACAAAAACTTCCAGCGGTTAACGTGAATGAAGTTAACAATATTGTAAGGCAGTTAAACTGTCACACAGGGCCGTGCACAGGGGGGTGGCCCGGTGGGTAGAGCCACTGCCCCTCTGCCCTCATCGACTGAGTTGCCCCTCTTCCCCACCCCCACCGCTCCGCTCAAAGCATTCCGCTGATTCCGCTAATCCGCTCCAGGTTTTCCCGCTCGCTCCGCAGCATCACTCACAGTATACGAAAGTTCACGAAAGCTGTCGCATTAACAGGTAGGCTATGCAAGACAGTGGTTGAATCTGCGAAATTAGTCTTTTTTTTTATGTCGGTAATGTTTTGCTCTTGGTCTTCTGGCTTCTGGCTCTTTCTACTAGTGCTAACAACTTGTACAACCAGGGCTGGACTGGCCATCGGGCATACCAAGCACTTTCCCGGTGGGCCGACGTGCTTTTTAGTACATTATTTTTATTATTATTTTTTTTTCTTTTTCTTTTTAACGGCCCATAAAATTTGTACATCGGCGGCCCATTCGTTTTGTTTTGCTTAATTGGCGGTGCTGGGTTTGTGCCGGTGTAATGCATTGGTCAGAAAAAGTCAGCGTTAGGTTTTTTTTTTTTTTTTTTGACAGACCAGTCCATGAAACACGTAGATCAGCGGCCCATTGGTTCTTTTCTTGATTGACACTGGGCTGGGCCAATCACAACTTTAAACGAGTGAGCGAGCGTGCAGCAGTGTCAGTGTGTATCTGTCAAAATAGTCAGCAAGATGGAGAAGAAACGCACTGAATGTGCAGAAAAACAGCCTGAAAAAATTAGAAACAGGCCCTTAAAGCAGACACTGTAAAATGTGTCAAAATATTCACTACCGTTCAAAAGTTTGGGGTCAGTAAGATTTTTTTATGTTTTTAAAAGAAGTATATTCTGCTCACCAAGGCTGCATTTATTTGATAAAAAACAAACAGTAATATTGTGAAATATTATGACAATTTAAAATGACTGTTTTCTATTTTAATATATTTTAAATTGTAATTTATATCCTGTGATCAAAGCTGAATGTTCAGCATCATTACTCCAGTCTTCAGTGTCACATGATCCTTCACAAATCATTCTAATATGATGATTTGATGCTCAAGAAACATTCATCATTATTATCAATGTTGAAAACTGTTGTGTAAAAATATATATTTTTTTAATTCTTTGATGAACAGAAAGTTCAAAAGAACAGCATTTATTTAAAATAGAATATTTTCTAACATTATAAATGTTTTTACTGTAACTTTTGATCAGTTTAACTCATCCTTGATGAATAAAAGTATTGATTTATTTGATTTATTTCCTCAAAAAAAAAAAAAAAAATTCTTACTGAAAAAACAACTTTTGAACGGTAGTGTTTAATGTTTTAAAACACAAAATTTTCTTACGGGGAGGCATGCCCCCAAACCCCCCTAGAAGGACCGAGGTCCACCCACCACAGTTTTACCAAAAATCCTGTGAGAAACACTGGTATTGCTATGCCAATGCAGATTATAGCTTGTTTTAGGCTTCATCACTGTATTAATAAATGTCAAATTTGTACTTATTTCATCTGTTAAGTGTTAACTCTCACTCGTTCATATACTCACTCATTACATGGCATTAGTGGTTTTAAGGAATTGGAGTTGGTATGCATATATTTAAGGGCGTGCAAAGATGGGTGGTGTTTATGATCATATAGTGGGCCAGTCTGGGCCAAAATGCCAGGGCCGATTTTTTTTTTTTTTTTTTCAGTCCAGCCCTGTGTACAACATATCCACGTTCTTAGAATTAGCTGCTTGTCTAAATTATTGTACTCTCGATCAGATCTAATACAAACTAGATGCGAAAGTTCGTCGAGACAAACTTTAAGTTGGCTTGAGAAAGTTTGGACCGGAACGTTTTTTGCTAGGCGGTTGTTAGGATGTTATGGGTGGTCGCTATGGTGTTGCTAGGCGGTTGCTACGGTATTCTGGGTGGTTGCTAGGCGGTTGCTAGGGTATTTTGGGTGGTTGCTAGGGTGTTTTGGGTGGTTGCTAGGGTGTTTTGGGTGGTTGCTAGGCGGTTGCCAGGGTCTTTTGTGTGGTTGCTAGGCGGTTGCTAGGGTGTTCTGGGTGGTTGCTAGGATATTTTGGGTGGTTGCTAGGGTCTTTTGGGTGGTTGCTAGGGTATTTTGGGTGGTTGCTAGGCGGTTGCTAGGGTGTTTTGGGTGGTTGCTAGGCGGTTTTGGGTGGTTGCTAGGCGGTTGCTAGGGTATTTTGGGTGGTTGCTAGGGTGTTCTGGGTGGTTGCTAGGCAGTTGCTAGGGTGTTATGGGTGGTTGCTATGGTGTTGCTAGGCGTTGCTAAGGTATTCTGGGTGGTTGCTAGGTGGTGGCCAGGGTGTTCTGGGTGGTTGCTAGGCTGTTTTGGGTGGTTGCTAGGGTATTCTGGGTGGTTGCTAGGGTCTTTTGGGTGGTTGCTAGGGTCTTTTGGGTGGTTGCTAGGCGGTTGCTAGGGTCTTTTGGGTGGTTGCTAGGGTCTTTTGGGTGGTTGCTAGGTGGTTGCTAGGGTCTTTTGGGTGGTTGCTAGGGTCTTTTGGGTGGTTGCTACGGTGTTCTGGGTGGTTGCTAGGGTCTTTTGGGTGGTTGCTAGGCGGTTGCTAGGGTGTTCTGGGGGGTTGCTATGGTATTCAGGGCGGTTGATATGGTGTTACTAGGTGGTTGGTAGTTATCACAGATGGTTACTATGGAGTTTTTATAGAGTTCTTAGCATGATCTTGGCATGATTTAACACTTAACTAATCGCTATTAGCATGTAGCTATTCACTGCTAGCATATGTAGCATGTTGGAAGTGCTGTTTGCTAGCATGAGTCAAAAGAGCCAAACCTCATCTCTATACGATGTTCTGATACAGAGATATAGGTCTTGCAAAACGGTTGCTAGGGTACTCAAGTTTGGTTGCTATGGAGTTGCTTGGGAGCTGGGAGCTTTAAACTTAAGAAGTTTAAATTGGTTTGAAGTTTAAAGTAGTTTAAAGTAGTTTGAAGTTTATGATAGATATATAAATAAGTTAGATAGATACAAACAAACACACACACACACACACACACACACAGACTACCTCGCTCACACACTCACTCAGACACACACACACACACACACACACACACACACTCAGAGTTTATGAGTTTAGAGTTTATAAGTGTACAAGTTTTTGAGTTTAGAGTTTATAAGTTTAAATGAGTTTAGAGTTCAGAATTTATTAATTTATGAGTTTAAGAGTTCATAAGTCTATGAATTCATGAGTTTATTAGTTAATTAGTTATTAAATTTAAGTTAATTAGTTTATAAGTGTATGAGATTAGAGTTTATTAGTTTAAATGAGTTTCATTGGCTAATATATATAGAATGGCAGTTTGAATTAGTTTTCAAGGGATTTAGATTTAAATTTTTGTCGGTTGGTGAGTTTGAATTTTTTTAGAATGCCCAATGTTAAGTCAATGGGAGTTTTTCCGAGTTTTGATCGTCATTTTTAGGAAAACCGTAAGTCCGATCAGTCTGAAAAGATAGAGCACACCGAGTCAGATCTGTTTGAGTGTCTGAGCCGATTTTGGAGTATGTAGAGTTAAAGCTCTAGGAGGAGTTTGAGTCAGATTTTTTAGTAAGAAGAATAATAATAATAACTAGATACGAAAGTTCGTCGAGACAAACTTTAAGTTGGCTTGAGAAAGTTTGGAGCAGAACGTTTTTTGCTAGGCGGTTGCTAGGATGTTATGGGTGGTCGCTATGGTGTTGCTAGGCGGTTGCTATGGTATTCTGGGTGGTTGCTAGGCGGTTGCTAGGGTGTTCTGGCTGGTTGCTAGGATGTTTTGGGTGGTTGCTAGGGTCTTTTGGGTGGTTGCTAGGCGGTTGCTGGGATATTTTGGGTGGTTGCTAGGGTCTTTTGGGTGGTTGCTAGGCGGTTGCTAGGGTATTTTGGGTGGTTGCTAGGGTGTTATGGGTTGGTTGCTAGGCGGTTGCTAGGGTGTTTTGGGTGGTTGCTAGGGTCTTTTGGGTGGTTGCTAGGGTGTTCTGGGTGGTTGCTATCGTGTTCTAAGGTATTTTGGGTGGTTGCTAGGGTGTTCTGAGTGGTTGCTATGGTGTTGCTAGGGTATTCTAATGTATTTTGGGTGGTTGCTAGGGTGTTCTGGGTGGTTGTTAGGCAGTTGCTAGGGTGTTCTGAGTGGTTGCTATGGTGTTGCTAGGGTGTCCTAAGGTATTTTGGGTGGTTGTTAGGGTGTTCTGAGTGGTTGCTATGGTGTTACTAGGGTTTTCTAAGGTATTTTGGGTGGTTGCTAGGGTGTTCTGAGTGGTTGCTATGGTGTTGCTAGGGTGTCCTAGGTATTTTGGGTGGTTGCTAGGGTGTTCTGAGTGGTTGCTATGGTGTTCTAAGGTATTTTGGGTGGTTGCTAGGGTGTTCTGGGTGGTTGCTATGGTGTTCTAAGGTATTTTGGGTGGTTGCTAGGGTGTTCTGAGTGGTTGCTATGATGTTGCTAGGGTGTTCTAATGTATTTTGGGTGGTTGCTAGGGTGTTCTGGGTGGTTGTTAGGCAGTTGCTAGGGTGTTCTGAGTGGTTGCTATGGTGTTGCTAGGGTGTCCTAAGGTATTTCGGGTGGTTGCTAGGGTGTTCTGAGTGGTTGCTATGGTGTTACTAGGGTTTTCTAAGGTATTTTGGGTGGTTGCTAGGGTGTTCTGAGTGGTTGCTAGGGTGTTGCTATGGTGTTCTAAGGTATTTTGGGTGGTTGCAAGGGTGTTCTGGGTGGTTGCTATGGTGTTCTAAGGTATTTTGGGTGGTTGCTAGGGTGTTCTGAGTGGTTGCTATGATGTTGCTAGGGTGTTCTAATGTATTTTGGGTGGTTGCTAGGGTGTTCTGGGTGGTTGTTAGGCAGTTGCTAGGGTGTTCTGAGTGGTTGCTATGGTGTTACTAGGGTTTTCTAAGGTATTTTGGGTGGTTGCTAGGGTGTTCTGAGTGGTTGCTATGGTGTTGCTAGGGTGTCCTAGGTATTTTGGGTGGTTGCTAGGGTGTTCCGAGTGGTTGCTATGGTGTTGCTATGGTGTTCTAAGGTATTTTGGGTGGTTGCTAGGGTGTTCTGGGTGGTTGCTATGGTGTTCTAAGGTATTTTGGGTGGTTGCTAGGGTGTTCTGAGTGGTTGCTATGGGGTTGCTAGGGTGTTCTGGGTGGTTGTTAGGCAGTTGCTAGGGTGTTCTGAGTGGTTGCTATGGTGTTGCTAGGGTGTTCTAAGGTATTTTGGGTGGTTGCTAGGGTGTTCTGAGTGGTTGCTATGGTATTCTGGGTGGTTGCTAGGGTGTTCTGGATGGTTGCTATGGTGTCCTGGGTGGTTGCTAGGGTGTTCTAAGGTATTTTGGGTGGTTGTTAAGGTTTTCTGGGTGGTTGTTAGGCAGTTGCTAGGGTGTTTTGAGTGGTTGCTATGGTATTCTGGGTGGTTGCTAGGGTGTTCTGGATGGTTGCTATGGTGTCCTGGGTGGTTGCTAGGTGGTTGCAAAGGTATTTTGGGTGGTTGCTACGGTGTTCTGGGTGGTTGCTATGCGGTTGCTAGGGTGTTCTCAGTGGTTGCTATGGTGTTCTAGGCGGTTACACACACACACACACACATTAACTCACATACAATCACACACACACACTAACTCGATAACACTTACACACTCAGAGTTTATATGCGTTTAGAGTTTATAAATTGAAATTAATATAATTGATAAATAAACACACACACACACTAACTCGCTCACACACTCACTCAGACACATGCACACTCAGAGTTTTTGAGTTTAGAGTTTATACGTTTAAATGAGTTTAGAGTTTATAAGTTTAAACACACACACACACACAAGCAGACACGCTCACTAACTCACACACACTCTCTCACACACACTTTCACACACACACACACACACACACACACACACACACACACACACAAATTAACTCGCTCACACACAGACACGCTCACTAACTCACACACACACAATCTCACACACACAGATGCGCTCACTAACTCACACACACTATCTCACACACACGCACATACACTCATACAAGCCCACACGCACTCACACAAACTTTTTCACACACACACACACAGACACGTTCACTAACTCACTCAGACACACACACTCAGAGTTTGAGTTTAGAGTTTATAAGTGCATAAATTGATGAGTTTATAAGTGTACAAGTTTTTGAGTGTATAAGTTTAAATGAGTTTAGAGTTCAGAGTTTATTAATTTATGAGTTTAAGAGTTCATAAGTCTATAAATTCATGAGTTTATTAGTTAATTAGTTATTAAATTTAAGTTAATTAGTTTATAAGTGTATGAGATTAGAGTTTATTAGTTTAAATGAGTTTCATTGGCTAAT
Source organism: Rutilus rutilus (assembly GCF_951802725.1). Taxonomy (NCBI): domain Eukaryota; kingdom Metazoa; phylum Chordata; class Actinopteri; order Cypriniformes; family Leuciscidae; genus Rutilus; species Rutilus rutilus. The sequence continues at coordinate 8,674,161 of NC_140222.1, read as the reverse complement.
ATATATAGAACGGCAGTTTGGTTTAGTCTTCTAGGTGTTTAGATTAGAATTTTTGTCGGTTGGTGAGTTTGAATCTGGATTTGAATTTTTTAGAATGCCCAATGTTAAGTCAATGGGAGTTTTTCCGAGTTTTGATCGTCATTTTTAGGAAAACCGTAAGTCCGATCAGTCTGAAAAGATATAGCACACCGAGTCAGATCTGTTTGAGTGTCTGAGCCGATTTTGGAGTATGTAGAGTTAAAGCTCTAGGAGGAGTTTGAGTCAGATTTTTTAGTAAGAAGAATAATAATAATAAGTTTAAATAGGATTTCAGTAAGTTGGCTCTCTCAAGCCAACTTAACTAGATGCGAAAGTTCGTCGAGACAAACTTTAAGTTGGCTTGAGAAAGTTTGGACCGGAAAGTTTTTTGCTAGGCGGTTGTTAGGATGTTATGGGTGGTCACTATGGTGTTGCTAGGCGGTTGCTAAGGTATTCTGGGTGGTTGCTAGGCGGTTGCTAGGGTATTTTGGGTGGTTGCTAGGGTGTTTTGGGTGGTTGCTAGGGTGTTTTGGGTGGTTGCTAGGCGGTTGCTAGGGTCTTTTGTGTGGTTGCTAGGTGGTTGCTAGGGTGTTCTGGGTGGTTGCTAGGATATTTTTGGTGGTTGCTAGGGTCTTTTGGGTGGTTGCTAGGCGGTTGCTAGGGTCTTTTGGGTGGTTGCTAGGGTCTTTTGGGTGGTTGCTAGGCGGTTGCTAGGATATTTTGGGTGGTTGCTAGGGTCTTTTGGGTGGTTGCTAGGCGGTTGCTAGGGTGTTTTGGGTGGTTGCTAGGCGGTTGCTAGGGTCTTTTGGGTGGTTGCTAGGGTCTTTTGGGTGGTTGCTAGGGTGTTCTGGGTGGTTGCTAGGCGTTGCTAGGGTCTTTTGGGTGGTTGCTAGGATATTCTGGGTAGTTGCTAGGCGGTTGCTAGGATATTTCTGATGGTTGCTAGGGTGTTTTGGGTGGTTGCTAGGCGGTTGCTAGGGTATTTTCGGTGGTTGCTAGGGGCTTTTGGGTGGTTGCTAGGCAGTTGCTAGGGTATTTTGGGTGGTTGCTAGGGTGTTCTGGGTGGTTGCTAGGCAGTTGCTAGGGTGTTCTGGGTGGTTGCTATGGTGTTGCTAGGCGGTTGCTAAGGTATTCTGGGTGGTTGCTAGGGTGTTCTGGGTGGTTGCTAGGATGGTCTGGGTGGTTGCTAGGCGGTTGCTAGGATATTTTGGGTGGTTGCTAGGGTCTTTTTGGGTGGTTGCTAGGCGGTTGCTAGGGTATTTTAGGTGGTTGCTAGGGTGTTCTGGGTGGTTGCTAGGTGGTTGCTAGGGTGTCCTGGGTGGTTGCTATGGAGATTTTAGGCCATTACTTATTGGCTGCTCGATAATATAAATCCTCTGAGGGAGAGAGAGAGGGAGAGAAACGCAGGGGTGTCAGGCCCTTTGTGTCTGTGTGTGTGAAAACGTCGGTTTGGATTTGAATTTTTTTAGAATGCCCAATGTTAAGTCAATGGGAGTTTTTCCGAGTTTTGATCGTCATTTTTAGGAAAACCGTAAGTCCGATCAGTCTGAAAAGATAGAGCACACCGAGTCAGATCTGTTTGAGTGTCTGAGCCGATTTTGGAGTATGTAGAGTTAAAGCTCTAGGAGGAGTTTGAGTCAGATTTTTTAGTAAGAAGAATAATAATAATAACTAGATGCGAAAGTTCGTCGAGACAAACTTTAAGTTGGCTTGAGAAAGTTTGGACCGGAAAGTTTTTTGCTAGGCGGTTGTTAGGATGTTATGGGTGGTCACTATGGTGTTGCTAGGCGGTTGCTAAGGTATTCTGGGTGGTTGCTAGGCGGTTGCTAGGGTATTTTGGGTGGTTGCTAGGGTGTTTTGGGTGGTTGCTAGGGTGTTTTGGGTGGTTGCTAGGCGGTTGCTAGGGTCTTTTGTGTGGTTGCTAGGTGGTTGCTAGGGTGTTCTGGGTGGTTGCTAGGATATTTTTGGTGGTTGCTAGGGTCTTTTGGGTGGTTGCTAGGCGGTTGCTAGGGTCTTTTGGGTGGTTGCTAGGCGGTTGCTAGGGTCTTTTGGGTGGTTGCTAGGGTCTTTTGGGTGGTTGCTAGGCGGTTGCTAGGATATTTTGGGTGGTTGCTAGGGTCTTTTGGGTGGTTGCTAGGCGGTTGCTAGGGTGTTTTGGGTGGTTGCTAGGCGGTTGCTAGGGTCTTTTGGGCGGTTGCTAGGGTCTTTTGGGTGGTTGCTAGGGTGTTCTGGGTGGTTGCTAGGCGTTGCTAGGGTCTTTTGGGTGGTTGCTAGGATATTCTGGGTAGTTGCTAGGCGGTTGCTAGGATATTTCTGATGGTTGCTAGGGTCTTTTGGGTGGTTGCTAGGCGGTTGCTAGGGTATTTTCGGTGGTTGCTAGGGGCTTTTGGGTGGTTGCTAGGCAGTTGCTAGGGTATTTTGGGTGGTTGCTAGGGTGTTCTGGGTGGTTGCTAGGCAGTTGCTAGGGTGTTCTGGGTGGTTGCTATGGTGTTGCTAGGCGGTTGCTAAGGTATTCTGGGTGGTTGCTAGGGTGTTCTGGGTGGTTGCTAGGATGGTCTGGGTGGTTGCTAGGCGGTTGCTAGGATATTTTGGGTGGTTGCTAGGGTCTTTTTGGGTGGTTGCTAGGCGGTTGCTAGGGTATTTTAGGTGGTTGCTAGGGTGTTCTGGGTGGTTGCTAGGTGTTTGCTAGGGTGTCCTGGGTGGTTGCTATGGAGATTTTAGGCCATTACTTATTGGCTGCTCGATAATATAAATCCTCTGAGGGAGAGAGAGAGGGAGAGAAACGCAGGGGTGTCAGGCCCTTTGTGTCTGTGTGTGTGAAAACGTCGGTTTGGATTTGAATTTTTTTAGAATGCCCAATGTTAAGTCAATGGGAGTTTTTCCGAGTTTTGATCGTCATTTTTAGGAAAACCGTAAGTCCAATCAGTCTGAAAAGATAGAGCACACCGAGTCAGATCTGTTTGAGTGTCTGAGCCGATTTTGGAGTATGTAGAGTTAAAGCTCTAGGAGGAGTTTGAGTCAGATTTTTTAGTAAGAAGAATAATAATAATAACTAGATGCGAAAGTTCGTCGAGACAAACTTTAAGTTGGCTTGAGAAAGTTTAGACCGGAACGTTTTTTGCTAGGCGGTTGTTAGGATGTTATGGGTGGTCGCTATGGTGTTGCTAGGCGGTTGCTACGGTATTCTGGGTGGTTGCTAGGCGGTTGCTAGGGTATTTTGGGTGGTTGCTAGGGTGTTCTGGGTGGTTGCTAGGATATTTTGGGTGGTTGCTAGGGTCTTTTGGGTGGTTGCTAGGGTATTTTGGGTGGTTGCTAGGCGGTTGCTAGGGTGTTTTGGGTGGTTGCTAGGCGGTTTTGGGTGGTTGCTAGGCGGTTGCTAGGGTATTTTGGGTGGTTGCTAGGGTGTTCTGGGTGGTTGCTAGGCAGTTGCTAGGGTGTTATGGGTGGTTGCTATGGTGTTGCTAGGCGTTGCTAAGGTATTCTGGGTGGTTGCTAGGTGGTGGCCAGGGTGTTCTGGGTGGTTGCTAGGCTGTTTTGGGTGGTTGCTAGGGTATTCTGGGTGGTTGCTAGGGTCTTTTGGGTGGTTGCTAGGGTCTTTTGGGTGGTTGCTAGGCGGTTGCTAGGGTCTTTTGGGTGGTTTCTAGGGTCTTTTGGGTGGTTGCTAGGCGGTTGCTAGGGTCTTTTGGGTGGTTGCTAGGGTCTTTTGGGTGGTTGCTACGGTGTTCTGGGTGGTTGCTAGGGTCTTTTGGGTGGTTGCTAGGCGGTTGCTAGGGTGTTCTGGGGGGTTGCTATGGTATTCAGGGCGGTTGATATGGTGTTACTAGGTGGTTGGTAGTTATCACAGATGGTTACTATGGAGTTTTTATAGAGTTCTTAGCATGATCTTGGCATGATTTAACACTTAACTAATCGCTATTAGCATGTAGCTATTCACTGCTAGCATATGTAGCATGTTGGAAGTGCTGTTTGCTAGCATGAGTCAAAAGAGCCAAACCTCATCTCTATACGATGTTCTGATACAGAGATATAGGTCTTGCAAAACGGTTGCTAGGGTACTCAAGTTTGGTTGCTATGGAGTTGCTTGGGAGCTGGGAGCTTTAAACTTAAGAAGTTTAAATTGGTTTAAAGTTTAAAGTAGTTTAAAGTAGTTTGAAGTTTATGATAGATATATAAATAAGTTAGATAGATACAAACAAACACACACACACACACACACACACACACACACACACACACACACACACACAGACTACCTCGCTCACACACTCACTCAGACACACACACACACACACACACACACACACACTCAGAGTTTATGAGTTTAGAGTTTATAAGTGTACAAGTTTTTGAGTTTAGAGTTTATAAGTTTACAGTTTTTTACGATTGCTATGACAGATTTTTCAATACTTTTAACAATTTTCCAAAACTCTTAACACAGTTAGCACTACATCCGCCTGTGTAAGCTATACTATTAACACATTTCTTGTTGCTTTAACACAAAATGCATACAATTAACACAAATTTAAAATGCTTGAACTTCTTTTACACACAAGCTCAAACAAGACCAAAACAATGGATTTTTACTGCCAAATTTACCAATGCTTTCACACTGTATGTCAGAACAGATAACACCATGTTCTAAACCTAACCTTACAGGCTAAAGTCAAGGTAAACCGCTGTTTATATTGTGAACTGAAACACAAATATATCCCCTGTATTTTATTATATTCTTACTGAGAAACAGCTGATTGAATTATGCAAATAATTAGAAGATCTTTTTTTTTTTTTTTATTATTCTTCTGGTGCTTTTTCTGTTCGTATATTTTGTATTTTCACATTATTCCATTGCTAGTGAGAAACAGCTGATTAAAGTTATGCAAATATGGGACAATGTGACATTCCACCATTCCCGTCTAGTCACAGCCTGGTTTGACGCCCATCAGAGGATGATGTCCATTTCCCTTGCCCCTTACTTCCCTTTCCTCAAACCCATTGAGGAGTTTCCTCAGCCTGGAGATGAAAGGTTTTTGACCATAGTCCACAGGACCAAATGTCCCTCCTGTATGCAAAAGATGCTGCATACAAGACATCACAGCTGAATACTGCCAGGGGTGGATAAGGCATGTTACTGTAAAAGATTCATCCCAAGATGCCTTGCCAGGGAAGATATCAGGTGTGATGTGGATGAGAACATGTGGACAAATGCAGAAGACCGGGCAGATTAGAAGATGGCCTTTTCTGTTTGTATATTTTGTATTTTCACATACAGTAATACTGTAAATGGCAGCTATATTGCATATTTTTGTTATCTTGCAGAAATGTCCTGTTGCAAATAAAGCCGTTACAGCAGTAATTCTGTCTCTGTCTTCTTTTTTTCATAAACCATACATTCCATAAAGCTACTCTAAGAAGGGTCATTTATTTTGTTGTATTGAATTTCTGCTGCAAAAAAAACAACAAAATGCATTTACATTACAAACAAAACAAATATGTAGAGAGACTTCAAAAGAAACTGCAGTGCAAAACACAATCTATGATCAATACAATATCTATAGATATAATAGATATAGTATAATATATATATAGAATAATATGTCTGTTGTATAAGGGCAGACCTGACACATATAAAATAATGCAGTTTCTGTAATTCCATCTGTTAGTGTTTTTTATGACATTGTGCTATGATTGACTAAATGTTCCTGGTGGAAGAGAACATGTGTTAATGTTTTGGTAGACATGGTGTATTGTGTTAGTGTATTATTGTATTTTGAAAATTAGTTTTGCAGTTTAGTTTATAATGTGTGATTTTGAGCATGAAATTAACCGTTTTGCCAATTGTGTGTTTTAGGTGTGTTGGTGCGTTAAGAGTTTAGGAAACTTGTTAAATGTATTGAAAAATCTGTCATAGCGATTGTAAAAAACTGTAAATGAGTTTAGAGTTCAGAATTTATTAATTTATGAGTTTAAGAGTTCATAAGTCTATGAATTCATGAGTTTATTAGTTAATTAGTTATTAAATTTAAGTTAATTAGTTTATAAGTGTATGAGATTAGAGTTTATTAGTTTAAATGAGTTTCATTGGCTAATATATATAGAATGGCAGTTTGAATTAGTTTTCAAGGGATTTAGATTTAAATTTTTGTCGGTTGGTGAGTTTGAATTTTTTTAGAATGCCCAATGTTAAGTCAATGGGAGTTTTTCCGAGTTTTGATCGTCATTTTTAGGAAAACCGTAAGTCCGATCAGTCTGAAAAGATAGAGCACACCGAGTCAGAACTGTTTGAGTGTCTGAGCCGATTTTGGAGTATGTAGAGTTAAAGCTCTAGGAGGAGTTTGAGTCAGATTTTTTAGTAAGAAGAATAATAATAATAACTAGATGCGAAAGTTCGTCGAGACAAACTTTAAGTTGGCTTGAGAAAGTTTGGACCGGAACGTTTTTTGCTAGGTGGTTGTTAGGATGTTATGGGTGGTCGCTATGGTGTTGCTAGGCGGTTGCTACGGTATTCTGGGTGGTTGCTAGGCGGTTGCTAGGGTATTTTGGGTGGTTGCTAGGGTGTTTTGGGTGGTTGCTAGGGTGTTTTGGGTGGTTGCTAGGCGGTTGCCAGGGTCTTTTGTGTGGTTGCTAGGCGGTTGCTAGGGTGTTCTGGGTGGTTGCTAGGATATTTTGGGTGGTTGCTAGGGTCTTTTGGGTGGTTGCTAGGGTATTTTGGGTGGTTGCTAGGCGGTTGCTAGGGTGTTTTGGGTGGTTGCTAGGCGGTTTTGGGTGGTTGCTAGGGTATTTTGGGTGGTTGCTAGGGTGTTCTGGGTGGTTGCTAGGCAGTTGCTAGGGTGTTATGGGTTGTTGCTATGGTGTTGCTAGGCGTTGCTAAGGTATTCTGGGTGGTTGCTAGGTGGTGGCCAGGGTGTTCTGGGTGGTTGCTAGGCTGTTTTGGGTGGTTGCTAGGGTATTCTGGGTGGTTGCTAGGGTCTTTTGGGTGGTTGCTAGGGTCTTTTGGGTGGTTGCTAGGCGGTTGCTAGGGTCTTTTGGGTGGTTGCTAGGGTCTTTTGGGTGGTTGCTAGGCGGTTGCTAGGGTCTTTTGGGTGGTTGCTAGGGTCTTTTGGGTGGTTGCTACGGTGTTCTGGGTGGTTGCTAGGGTCTTTTGGGTGGTTGCTAGGCGGTTGCTAGGGTGTTCTGGGGGGTTGCTATGGTATTCAGGGCGGTTGATATGGTGTTACTAGGTGGTTGGTAGTTATCACAGATGGTTACTATGGAGTTTTTATAGAGTTCTTAGCATGATCTTGGCATGATTTAACACTTAACTAATCGCTATTAGCATGTAGCTATTCACTGCTAGCATATGTAGCATGTTGGAAGTGCTGTTTGCTAGCATGAGTCAAAAGAGCCAAACCTCATCTCTATACGATGTTCTGATACAGAGATATAGGTCTTGCAAAACGGTTGCTAGGGTACTCAAGTTTGGTTGCTATGGAGTTGCTTGGGAGCTGGGAGCTTTAAACTTAAGAAGTTTAAATTGGTTTGAAGTTTAAAGTAGTTTAAAGTAGTTTGAAGTTTATGATAGATATATAAATAAGTTAGATAGTTACAAACAAACACACACACACACACACACACACACACACACACACACACACAGACTACCTCGCTCACACACTCACTCAGACACACACACACACACACACACACACACACACACACACACACTCAGAGTTTATGAGTTTAGAGTTTATAAGTGTACAAGTTTTTGAGTTTAGAGTTTATAAGTTTAAATGAGTTTAGAGTTCAGAATTTATTAATTTATGAGTTCAAGAGTTCATAAGTCTATGAATTCATGAGTTTATTAGTTAATTAGTTATTAAATTTAAGTTAATTAGTTTATAAGTGTATGAGATTAGAGTTTATTAGTTTAAATGAGTTTCATTGGCTAATATATATAGAATGGCAGTTTGAATTAGTTTTCAAGGGATTTAGATTTAAATTTTTGTCGGTTGGTGAGTTTGAATTTTTTTAGAATGCCCAATGTTAAGTCAATGGGAGTTTTTCCGAGTTTTGATCGTCATTTTTAGGAAAACCGTAAGTCTGATCAGTCTGAAAAGATAGAGCACACCGAGTCAGATCTGTTTGAGTGTCTGAGCCGATTTTGGAGTATGTAGAGTTAAAGCTCTAGGAGGAGTTTGAGTCAGATTTTTTAGTAAGAAGAATAATAATAATAACTAGATGCGAAAGTTCGTCGAGACAAACTTTAAGTTGGCTTGAGAAAGTTTTGACCGGAAAGTTTTTTGCTAGGCGGTTGTTAGGATGTTATGGGTGGTCGCTATGATGTTGCTAGGTGGTTGCTAAGGTATTCTGGGTGGTTGCTAGGCGGTTGCTAGGGTGTTTTGGGTGGTTGCTAGGCGGTTGCTAGGGTCTTTTGTGTGGTTGCTAGGTGGTTGCTAGGGTGTTCTGGGTGGTTGCTAGGATATTTTTGGTGGTTGCTAGGGTCTTTTGGGTGGTTGCTAGGCGGTTGCTAGGGTCTTTTGGGTGGTTGCTAGGGTCTTTTGGGTAATTGCTAGGCGGTTGCTAGGGTGTTTTGGGTGGTTGCTAGGGTCTTTTGGGTGGTTGCTAGGCGGTTGCTAGGGTATTTTGGGTGGTTACTAGGGTGTTCTGGGTGGTTGCTAAGCAGTTGCTAGGGTGTTATGGGTGGTTGCTAGGCGGTTGCTAGGGTATTTTGGGTGGTTACTAGGGTGTTCTGGGTGGTTGCTAAGCAGTTGCTAGGGTGTTTTGGGTGGTTGCTAGGGTCTTTTGGGTGGTTGCTAGGCGGTTGCTAGGGTATTTTGGGTGGTTGCTAGGGTGTTCTGGGTGGTTGCTAGGGTATTTTGGGTGGTTGCTAGAGTGTTCTGGGTGGTTGTTAGGCAGTTGCTACGGTGTTCTGAGTGGTTGCTATGGTGTTGCTAGGGTGTCCTAAGGTATTTTGGGTGGTTGCTAGGGTGTTCTGGGTGGTTGCTATGGTGTTGCTAGGGTGTTCTAAGGTATTTTGGGTGGTTGCTAGGGTGTTCTGGGTGGTTGCTATGGTGTAGCTAGGGTGTTCTAAGGTATTTTGGGTGGTTGCTAGGGTGTTCTGAGTGGTTGCTATGGTGTTGCTAGGGTGTTCTAAGGTATTTTGGATGGTTGCTAGGGTGTTCTGGGTGGTTGTTAGGCAGTTGCTAGGGTGTTCTGAGTGGTTGCTATGGTGTTGCTAGGGTGTCATAAGGTATTTTGGGTGGTTGCTAGGGTGTTCTGAGTGGTTGCTATGGTGTTGCTATGGTGTTCTAAGGTATTTTGGGTGGTTGCTAGGGTGTTCTGGGTGGTTGCTATGGTGTTGCTAGGGTGTTCTAAGGTATTTTGGGTGGTTGCTAGGGTGTTCTGGGTGGTTGTTAGGCAGTTGCTAGGGTGTTCTGAGTGGTTGCTATGGTGTTGCTAGGGTGTTCTAAGGTATTTTGGGTGGTTGCTAGGGTGTTCTGAGTGGTTGCTATGGTGTTGCTAGGGTGTTCTAAGGTATTTTGGGTGGTTGCTAGGGTGTTCTGGGTGGTTGCTAGGCGGTTGCTAGGGTGTTCTGGGTGGTTGCTATGGTATTCAGGGCGGTTGATATGGTGTTACTAGGTGGTTGGTAGTTGTCACAGATGGTTACTATGGAGTTTTTGGCATGATTCAACACTTAACTAATTGCTATTAGCATGTAGCTATTCACTGCTAGCATGTGTAGCATGTTGGAAGTGCTGTTTGCTAGCATGAGTCAAAAGAGCCAAAACTCATCTCTATACGATGTTCTGATACAGAGATATAGGTCTTGCAAAACGGTTGCTAGGGTACTCAAGTTTGGTTGCTATGGAGTTGCTTGGGAGCTGGAAGCATTAAACTAAAGAAGTTTAAAGTGGTTTGAAGTTTAAAGTAGTTTAAAGTAGTTTGAAGTTTATGATAGATATATAAATAAGTTAGATAGATACACACAAACACACACACACACACACACACACACACACACACACACACACACACACTCAGACTACCTCGCTCACACACTCACTCAGACACACACACACACACACTCAGAGTTTATGAGTTTAGAGTTTATAAGTGTACGAGTTTTTGAGTTTAGAGTTTATAAGTTTAAATGAGTTTAGAGTTCAGAGTTTATTAATTTATGAGTTTAAGAGTTCATAAGTCTATGAATTCATGAGTTTATTAGTTAATTAGCTATTAAATTTAAGTTAATTAGTTTATAAATGTATGAGATTAGAGTTTATTAGTTTAAATGAGTTTCATTGGCTAATATATATAGAACGGCAGTTTGGTTTAGTCTTCAAGGTGTTTAGATTTAAATTTTTGTCGGTTGGTGAGTTTGAATCTGGATTTGAATTTTTTAGAACTCCCCATTGTAAGTCAATGGGAGTTTTTCCGAGTTTTGATCGTCATTTTTAGGAAAACCGTAAGTCCGATCAGTCTGAAAAGATATAGCACACCGAGTCAGATCTGTTTGAGTGTCTGAGCCGATTTTGGAGTATGTAGAGTTAAAGCTCTAGGAGGAGTTTGAGTCAGATTTTTTAGTAAGAAGAATAATAATAATAAGTTTAAATAGGATTTCAATATGTTGGCTCTCTCAAGCCAACTTAACTAGATGCGAAAGTTCGTCGAGACAAACTTTAAGTTGGCTTGAGAAAGTTTGGACCGGAAAGTTTTTTGCTAGGCGGTTGTTAGGATGTTATGGGTGGTCGCTATGGTGTTGCTAGGCGGTTGCTAAGGTATTCTGGGTGGTTGCTAGGCGGTTGCTAGGGTATTTTGGGTGGTTGCTAGGGTGTTTTGGGTGGTTGCTAGGCGGTTGCCAGGGTCTTTTGTGTGGTTGCTAGGCGGTTGCTAGGGTGTTCTGGGTGGTTGCTAGGATATTTTGGGTGGTTGCTAGGGTCTTTTGGGTGGTTGCTAGGGTATTTTGGGTGGTTGCTAGGCGGTTGCTAGGGTGTTTTGGGTGGTTGCTAGGCGGTTTTGGGTGGTTGCTAGGCGGTTGCTAGGGTATTTTGGGTGGTTGCTAGGGTGTTCTGGGTGGTTGCTAGGCAGTTGCTAGGGTGTTATGGGTGGTTGCTATGGTGTTGCTAGGCGTTGCTAAGGTATTCTGGGTGGTTGCTAGGTGGTGGCCAGGGTGTTCTGGGTGGTTGCTAGGCTGTTTTGGGTGGTTGCTAGGGTATTCTGGGTGGTTGCTAGGGTCTTTTGGGTGGTTGCTAGGGTCTTTTGGGTGGTTGCTAGGGTCTTTTGGGTGGTTGCTACGGTGTTCTGGGTGGTTGCTAGGGTCTTTTGGGTGGTTGCTAGGCGGTTGCTAGGGTGTTCTGGGGGGTTGCTATGGTATTCAGGGCGGTTGATATGGTGTTACTAGGTGGTTGGTAGTTATCACAGATGGTTATTATGGAGTTTTTATAGAGTTCTTAGCATGATCTTGGCATGATTTAACACTTAACTAATCGCTATTAGCATGTAGCTATTCACTGCTAGCATATGTAGCATGTTGGAAGTGCTGTTTGCTAGCATGAGTCAAAAGAGCCAAACCTCATCTCTATACGATGTTCTGATACAGAGATATAGGTCTTGCAAAACGGTTGCTAGGGTACTCAAGTTTGGTTGCTATGGAGTTGCTTGGGAGCTGGGAGCTTTAAACTTAAGAAGTTTAAATTGGTTTGAAGTTTAAAGTAGTTTAAAGTAGTTTGAAGTTTATGATAGATATATAAATAAGTTAGATAGATACAAACAAACACACACACACACACACAAACACACACACACACACACACACACACACTCACTCAGACACACACACACACACACACACACTCAGAGTTTATGAGTTTAGAGTTTATAAGTGTACAAGTTTTTGAGTTTAGAGTTTATAAGTTTAAATGAGTTTAGAGTTCAGAATTTATTAATTTATGAGTTTAAGAGTTCATAAGTCTATGAATTCATGAGTTTATTAGTTAATTAGTTATTAAATTTAAGTTAATTAGTTTATAAGTGTATGAGATTAGAGTTTATTAGTTTAAATGAGTTTCATTGGCTAATATATATAGAATGGCAGTTTGAATTAGTTTTCAAGGGATTTAGATTTAAATTTTTGTCGGTTGGTGAGTTTGAATTTTTTTAGAATGCCCAATGTTAAGTCAATGGGAGTTTTTCCGAGTTTTGATCGTCATTTGTAGGAAAACCGTAAGTCCGATCAGTCTGAAAAGATATAGCACACTTGGTCAGATCAGTTTGAGTGTCTGAGCCGATTTTGGAGTATGTAGAGTTAAAGCTCTAGGACGAGTTTGAGTCAGATTTTTTAGTAAGAAGAATAATAATAATAACTAGATGCGAAAGTTCGTTGAGACAAACTTTAAGTTGGCTTGAGAAAGTTTGGAGCAGAAAGTTTTTTGCTAGGCGGTTGCTAAGATGTTATGGGTGGTTGCTTTGGTGTTGCTAGGGTATTTTGGGCGGTTGCTAGGGTGTTCTGGGTGGTTGCTAGGTGGTTGCTAGGGTGTCCTGGGTGGTTGCTAGGGTCTTTTGGGTGGTTGCTAGGCGGTTGCTAGGATATTTTCGGTGGTTGCTAGGGTCTTTTGGGTGGTTGCTAGGCGGTTGCTAGGGTATTTTGGGTGGTTGCTAGGATATTTTTGGTGGTTGCTAGGGTCTTTTGGGTGGTTGCTAGGCGGTTGCTAGGGTGTTTTGGGTGGTTGCTAGGATATTTTGGGTGGTTGCTAGGGTGTTTTGGGTGGTTGCTAGGGTCTTTTGGGTGGTTGCTAGGGTATTTTGGGTGGTTGCTAGGGTGTTCTGGGTGGTTGCTAGGCGGTTGCTAGGGTGTTCTGGGTGGTTGCTAGGGTCTTTTGGGTGGTTGCTAGGCGGTTGCTAGGGTGTTTTGGGTGGTTGCTAGGATATTTTGGGTGGTTGCTAGGGTCTTTTGGGTGGTTGCTAGGGTCTTTTGGGTGGTTGCTAGGGTGTTTTGGGTGGTTGCTAGGGTATTTTGGGTGGTTGCTAGGCGGTTGCTAGGGTGTTCTGGGTGGTTGCTAGGGTCTTTTGGGTGGTTGCTAGGCGGTTGCTAGGGTGTTTTGGGTGGTTGCTAGGGTGTTTTGGGTGGTTGCTAGGATATTTTGGGTGGTTGCTAGGGTCTTTTGGGTGGTTGCTAGGCGGTTGCTAGGGTGTTTTGGGTGGTTGCTAGGATATTTTGGGTGGTTGCTAGGGTCTTTTGGGTGGTTGCTAGGGTGTTTTGGGTGGTTGCTAGGGTCTTTTGGGTGGTTGCTAGGGTATTTTGGGTGGTTGCTAGGGTGTTCTGGGTGGTTGCTAGGCGGTTGCTAGGGTGTTCTGGGTGGTTGCTAGGGTCTTTTGGGTGGTTGCTAGGCGGTTGCTAGGGTGTTTTGGGTGGTTGCTAGGATATTTTGGGTGGTTGCTAGGGTCTTTTGGGTGGTTGCTAGGGTCTTTTGGGTGGTTGCTAGGGTGTTTTGGGTGGTTGCTAGGGTATTTTGGGTGGTTGCTAGGGTGTTCTGGGTGGTTGCTAGGCGGTTGCTAGGGTGTTCTGGGTGGTTGCTAGGGTCTTTTGGGTGGTTGCTAGGCGGTTGCTAGGGTGTTTTGGGTGGTTGCTAGGATATTTTGGGTGGTTGCTAGGGTCTTTTGGGTGGTTGCTAGGCGGTTGCTAGGGTGTTTTGGGTGGTTGCTAGGATATTTTGGGTGGTTGCTAGGGTCTTTTGGGTGGTTGCTAGGGTGTTCTGGGTGGTTGCTAGGCGGTTGCTAGGGTGTTCTGGGTGGTTGCTATGGTATTCAGGGCAGTTGATATGGTGTTACTAGGTGGTTGGTAGTTGTCACAGATGGTTACTATGGAGTTTTTATAGAGTTCTTAGCATGATCTTGGCATGATTTAACACTTAACTAATTGCTATTAGCATGTAGCTATTCACTGCTAGCATGTGTAGCATGTTGGAAGTGCTGTTTGCTAGCATGAGTCAAAAGAGCCAAAACTCATCTCTATACGATGTTCTGATACAGAGATATAGGTCTTGCAAAACAGTTGCTAGGGTACTCAAGTTTGGTTGCTATGGAGTTGCTTGGGAGCTGGAAGCATTAAACTTAAGAAGTTTAAAGTGGTTTGAAGTTTACAGTAGTTTAAAGTAGTTTGAAGTTTATGATAGATATATAAATAAGTTAGATAGATACACACACACACACACACACACACACACACTCAGACTACCTCGCTCACACACTCACTCAGACACACACACACACACTCACTCAGACACACACACACACACACACACACACTCAGAGTTTATGAGTTTAGAGTTTATAAGTGTACGAGTTTTTGAGTTTAGAGTTTATAAGTTTAAATGAGTTTAGAGTTCAGAGTTTATTAATTTATGAGTTTAAGAGTTCATAAGTCTATGAATTCATGAGTTTATTAGTTAATTAGTTATTAAATTTAAGTTAATTAGTTTATAAGTGTATGAGATTAGAGTTTATTAGTTTAAATGAGTTTCATTGGCTAATATATATAGAACGGCAGTTTGGTTTAGTCTTCAAGGTATTTAGATTTGAATTTTTGTCGGTTGGTGAGTTTGAATCTGGATTTGAATTTTTTAGAACTCCCCAATGTAAGTCAATGGGAGTTTTTCCGAGTTTTGATCGTCATTTTTAGGAAAACCGTAAGTCCGATCAGTCTGAAAAGATATAGCACACCGAGTCAGATCTGTTTGAGTGTCTGAGCCGATTTTGGAGTATGTAGAGTTAAAGCTCTAGGACGAGTTTGAGTCAGATTTTTTAGTAAGAAGAATAATAATAATAATAAGTTTAAATAGGATTTCAATATGTTGGCTCTCTCAAGCCAACTTAATAAGTTTAAATAGGATTTCAATATGTTGGCTCTCTCAAGCCAACTTAATAATAATAATAATAAGTTTAAATAGGATTTCAATATGTTGGCTCTCTCAAGCCAACTTAATAATAATAATAAGTTTAAATAGGATTTCAATATGTTGGCTCTCTCAAGCCAACTTAATAATAATAATAAGTTTAAATAGGATTTCAATATGTTGGCTCTCTCAAGCCAACTTAATAACAAAATTTTCTGTTGTTGGCAAAAAAACAAAATAGTGCCCCTTTTTTGGTTTAGGCCACTGCCCCTTAAAATGTCTGTGCACGGCCCTGCTGTCACACATGAGTAAAAAAGAGAAGTTCTTTAAATTATAAATTACGAGCTACATCAACAACTTTGAGGGTGAGTATTCTCTCATATTGCGCGAAATCCGACTAGCGAATCAGTTTCTAAAATCGTTGTCTCCGTTTCTGAGAAAATGAATTTTATTGAAGTGAATTGTCCTATAGAACGCGCTATGCGGAAGTAAAGACGCCGGCTGAGATCCTACCGGAAATACGTCAGCAGCGTTCGTGCATAGAGCCTATAGGCTCTATGCGCAACTTACTTCCGCATTCTGCGAAACGGGTCTCACAACATCCGGTTCAGGTCCGCTGTACCGCGCTACTTTGGATATGGCGCTGTTTTACTCTAGATGCCTTCAGGAATTACCCAAAATGAGTATAACTGATGTCAATCGCCTATGCAGGTTGACATCTAAAACTCCTGCCTCCAAAATGGACAAGGGGTTTAAGCTGTACGCCTCCTCATACATATTTGACTATGAAGGTTTGTATCTGCCTGCGATAGCTCATGTTAGCATTCCCGAGCGGGAAGAATGCAGTATGTCACTATGGTAGCTAAACTAACGATAACATTAACCTACTAATCTGAGCTGATAGAAAAAAAATTTTTTGATAGAACAAAATGTATTATGTATGTACCTACATAATCACGTTTTCACTTCATTTTTCACCAGTATCAAACAAAGACAGACTGACTGGTGCTGTCAGTATCAGGGCAGCTAGTCACAGATCTATGAAGAAAAACGAGAAGCCACACAGTCTGAGAGTAACGTTAGGGATGGGTTGGGTGTTCTGTTCGGGTTCTCAATCTGTTCCAGTTCAGGGACAGTATTTATCAAGCCTCTCAGGGTAGGAGTAAGTAAGAGTAGATTAATCAGTGATCATGAGCGGGTCCCTTTGACTGTCTAATCACCATGGACAGACCATGGACAGACTTGCAGGAGCTGCTTTAGTCTTGAGACGCTTGGTAAATAGTTGTTCCAAGTTCAATGTTGTTTTTTGTCTACTTGTTAAAATATGTAATGTGTATAGTGAGATTACTGGGGTAACTCTGATTGGACATCCTTGATTCTTGAGTGCCATCTTTCCATGTTATTCATAATACGTCCTATACAAATCTCTCTATTACAGCATGAACAAATTCTGTTATTGTGTTTGTTGTATTAATGTCATTGGCAAACTTGCCCCAGCAACCTAACTAGACTGTTACTCAAATCAGTGGCATCTGTTTGAACCACTGCTCAAATATGATACATTAAAGCTCAACCACACTCTCAAATCTGTGTCAATGTTTGTAAAAAAAAATTCTCCATATACTTTTGTACAGATAGTGCTTCGGGATTCGGACCCTGTCATCCTCACATCGTATCGGTGCTCATGTGTAGCTGGCACTGCAATGTGTAATCACATAGTTGCTTTGCTGTTTCAAACGGCACACTATTCACAGTTGAATGTGCAGGTTGTGCCACCTGTCCACACCTGCACTGAAACAGAGCAGCGATGGCACAAGCCCAAAACCGCAGTAAGTGTTTAGACACAATTCCTAGGCCTAATACTGTCCCTCTTCTACTATGTTCTCCTTCACATTTTATATATCATTTCTATGTTATGTGTATTTGTAATTACTGGTATTGTAAAGTGACCTTGAGTCCTCAGAAAGGCGCTATAGAAAAAAACATTATTATTGTTATTATTAATAATAATACTCCTGGCATTAGTGATATTTAAGTATACATATGTATTAATTTGTGTGTGTGTGTGTGTGGGGGGGGTCCTTTCAATTTTATTGTCTCCTATTGTTAAGATTGTATGTTGTTTGTCCTTTTTTTTGTCAGGGAGTGAAACCTGGGCCAATAGACAAAACGGTCATCAGCAAACCAAGACTCAACCGGCTCACAGAAGGAGGAGTCAGGTGAAGTACAGTAGTGAGATGCTATTGCAATTACTGCATCATACAGTCTACATATGTATACACACACACACACACTTATGTACACATATACATACATACATTATACACACACAGACTTGTGTACACACACACACTTATGTACACATATACATACATACAGTATACACACACACAGACTTATGTGTACACACACACACACAAATAAAAAGAAAGATTCCATAGGTGTCAGTAACCTGCAAATATTACTAACACTAATTAAACTACTAAAAACTAAGATTACTAACACTATTACATTCTTTACATTACACTATTACATTCTTTCACAGGAGTACACTCTACAAGGGCTTGGTTGGGGACCCACTAGACATGTCTTTACTACTGATGGAAGACATGTACAAAGACTTTAGCATTAGAGAGAAACCTCTAGCAGCAACTATGGGCATCAGTGACGAGAAGACCCTTGTTGAGACAGCTTTTGGCTTAGCACAAAGGGGCAGTGTGCTCTCGTACCAGCAGCCTGTATTGGCCACAAAGTCAGTCAAGATGCACCAGGATCCTCCACCTTACCCACCGCTGCCTATTGGGGAGTACAGGCTTGCCCCGACAGACTGTGTGCATGTGTGCACTGAGGAGGAGCACTTCCACCTTAAAAGCTTGAATGTTACACTGGACATGGCCTATAAGATTGAGGCAGCGACAAGAGAGCAGGCAGCAGACCAGGAGTGGCATCAGCTCCGCAGGCCTAGGATCACCTCCTCACGTTTTAGAGAGGTGTGTTTTGTGAGGGGAGAGAGCTCTGCAGAGTCTCTTGCAGAAAGAGTCCTCAAAGGAACAAGGCAGACTGCAGAAATGAGAAGAGGTGCAGACATGGAGTTTGAAGTGGCAAGGGAGTACTGTCAGATAAAAAATGTCAACTACACACCCTGTGGCCTCGTCATCCACCCTGATGCCCCTTGGCTTGGTGCCTCGCCAGATGACTTGATTTTTGATCCATTCGCACAGCCACCGTTTGGACTGGTTGAGATAAAGTGCCCTAATGTGAAGAACTATGTGGACTGTAAATACCTTAAAATGCAGGATGGCACTTTGGCTCTTCGTAAAAGCCACTCTTACTACTGGCAGGTGCAGGGTCAACTGTTGATCACTGGCCTGCAATGGTGTGATTTTGTGGTTTGTGCTCAGGAAGACATGCTGGTGGAGCGTATCCAGTTTGACCCGGAGGTAAAAGCAGTCATCAGAGAGAGGGTGGACCAGTTTTACTTTACAGTGTACATGCAGAAGTACTTGTCTGTGTCCAAAAGATCTTACTGATCGATGCAGGATAATTCAGGTGGGGGCTTCAGATTTTTCAAGCAAGATGACTTTTTTTTCACAGTTCACATTTGTCATTTAAATCTAGAAATGAAACCATAGCCATTTTTGAGGGGCTCTTACAGGCAATTTAAATGTTTCATGCATCACTGTTGGAAGGATGTTCTTTAGGTCAGCCAAACTCTTTTTCGCCAGAAGCAATAGTTAGTTGCATCAAAGTTACACCATAATTGTTATATAAATAGGTTATATAAATACAGTGTATTTTGCAATAAACACAAAGGAGTGAAGAAAGTTTTTTTTCTGATTTATTTGTTACAAAAATAAATCACTTCATATACAAATGTCTCATGGTAACTGTATAAAAGATGTTTTCAGATTTCATATACAATATTTTACTGTATGCATGGTTTGATTTCATACATTTTACTACAAGAGATAGAGAGGGGGACAATTAATGAACAGTTGGCACTTTAAATCACTCAAAGTCAAACATAAACATGTATCATGGAATACATGTCAAATCTACATCAGAGAATCCAGTTCGTTGAAACTATGTAGGCTAGTGTTATCGTTTATAAAGAGAGACAAATGGAACAGAATTGACCATTCAGTGTATTAGTATATCCAGACAGACTGGCTCAGTGAGGTTAACACAGTTATTTGGCCCAAGCTTTGACCAGTGGCTTGTTTTGATAGTTTGCTAGGAGGCAGGCTACTGCAAAAAGCTGGTTGATACTGCTGTAAGCTCCAATCACCGGCCCAAAGACGGTGTGCAGTGTCTTGGTTCGAAGGGAATTCAGCGTGTATGTCTTTTCGGGCGCTTCTGGAAAAATCACTTTAATTTATTAAACAGTGGATTTCCAATTTTAATTCTGACTCCATGAATAATTTAATCTGACTCCAAATTTTAAGTGACTCTTTGTTTATTCCAATTGTCTATCTTAACAGCTGATCCGCAGATTAGTTGTGATTTAATTTAGACCAAGAATTATTCTAGGCATCTCATACTTTCAAATATTCGCTCATTACGGACCTAGTGTCACTTTGAGACGTCACGTCGCGACTGCGCGCTCACGATCACAAACTAGCCAGTCCTGAAATAGTCAGAGGGTGCAGTACAAATATTTTACCCCATGCGGCCGCACACTACAGACCCATAGGCCTAATTTATATAATATTTGCAGCATACAACATGCTAAGTCAGGGAATAGTCAGAAATCAGAAGGTTTTTCTAAGATGTGCCCCATGGTCCATTCAAAGTGCCTTCAGTTTGATCTATTCTGGACAAAGTTTTGCGGAAACACCAGACTACACATTAATCTACTGGAAATAATGATTTCAGAAGAATGCAGAATAAATCAAGGTTAACATTTATTTTTGCCAGGCAGAATTAAACATCCAATAAAAAGAATTAAAAAGAATACATAATACACAACTGATCAGCATATAATAGAGACAACATTTAAAATGCAATATCAAAAATAGTTTCAAAGAGTCAGCATACCTGGCAATAGAGACACACAGCAACAGTGTGGGAAGTTCTGTTTACAGATGCTTCCTTGAGTGGTTTGCCAATTCCCTTTAAATACCCAAGTGGAATAAAAGAACAATAAACATCTAGCACCCAAATATTTATTCAGCTTTTGCTGGACCCTTTCTCGTGCCCAAGTGGTCATGCCTGAGTTTGGGGGATAAACACAAATGGTTATCTATTATCTTTATTGGGGCATCTTCCCACATCAGAAGAACAGGCATTGTTTTCTTTGTTCTGACTGTTCTGCTGCTGCGGGAATGAAACTTCTTTACCATTCGCACCAGAAGTATTTATTTTGACCTCTCATAAAACAACTGGAGACAGTAGGTGTGTGTGTTTTGCATGACTGAATGAGACCTGGGGGGAGAAGATAGTGTGAGGAGTCAGGACCCCAGCATGGGGGGAAGAGACGAGATTGGAGAAGTTGTGTTGTGCTCTCTGTCCCATAGATCTCTTCTTCAGATTAGTGAGTTTTATTGTGGTTTAGGATTCTTGAATTCAGTCTTAGTAAAAGTCCATCCTTACAGTTTCCGCCCCTGGCCCCTTGGGGCAGATTTAGATCAGTCCCTGAGGGGCCAAAATTTGATGAAGTCCGCTTATGGTTGCAGTTTCCGTAGGGCTGGTACCTGTAATGGACTGAGCGCAATGGCCACGTTCGTTGAAGTGCGCATTGTGCGGAAAAGGCATCTGAAGTAGCAGCACTGGCAGAGTGTGAATAAGAAGATGAGCACACTGGCGAGGACACATCCACGGAACGTCCAGTCCCACCAGGTATAAGCATACCTTGCTGAGCGGGTAGAGGAGCTGGACAGGATTTCTGCAGTCTTTCTCGCCAGATTCGCTTCCACTTGAGCTTGGTTGAGATGGTACTCAGTCTGTAAGATGATTTCTTGCACCAAGTCCATTGTTTTGACCAAAGCTTGAGTGCTCTGTTCATAGAAAGTGTCCTCCCACCAGGGAGAAACGTCCACGTCCATCGGTACCCTCCCCAGGATGTTTATCTGACCCATTGAAAAGTCCTCTTTCACTTCCAAACAGAACGTGTGGTTCGCAGGGCAGGTCAGACCTCCATAGGAGAAGGAATTCATCTCACTGACGACGCACCACTGTGTGTGAGACACTTGAACAGCATCAGAATGACCATGCAGTGACTGAACATTAATGAGCTTAGAATCATTGGAAGAAAAGGGTTGTAGAGTGTTGCAGGTACAGATAATGTAACTAGATGTCTCATGACAACAGGTGCGAGTGGTAAACAAGGTTTCAGTGCCCTTCAAAGTCATATACCCCGTCAGATGATCCCATTTTATAATTTGATCTCTCACTACCACGCCAATAGAGCGTATGGTAGTGGAATTTAGATAAATTTGATCTGGGTGAATTAGAGGGAAAGTGGCAAAGAACCCAATACAGCCAGTACATTCATTTCCAGTATACATCATTAATGTTGAAAGCAGTTCAGAATACTTAATATTTTTCATTCTCTCTGATGCAAGCCATCTATGCAGATCTAAAATTTCAATAAGATCATTTAAAACATGCCTAGGTGTTTTATGGAGACGAAGATCTAAAATCTCTTGTCTTGCTGCAGTAAACAAATCTTGTGCATACAATCTACAGGCTAAGTCATGCTCGATGGTACGGGTCTGATTGAAAATTGATTGACTGGTCGTCAGAAGCGCCTGCGCCTCAGATCTGACCGCTTTGATAATGTTTTCGTTACTATTGGTGATGTGTTGAAAACCAGTAGCTACCTGATTTGCCAACCAAGTTGAATATTGAGATTGACCTGTTATTTTGTAAGTGTTGGATATAGAATTAACTGAGCCAAAAAGGCCTGCTATATTTCCAAACAGGTCTCGTTTAGTGCGAGCAGTTGGAATTTGAACTGCAAGTCTGTTTTTGTAATCAGAAATTAAATCATCGATGCGTGACTGTAGCCATGTATACGTCTTATCATTAAAGTTGCAGTGTTTAACATAAGCAGATAACACATTGGAGATGTTATACGTGACATGTGTTATCACAAGATTGACGTCATGTAGTAAAGTCTTATTTACATTTCCTTTGATTATGCCACCTGGAGGGGTGGTATACAATTTCGGACACTGTGTGGGTTTTTTGTAACCGCATGTGGTTAAGTTAAAGCAATGGTGTAAAGTCCATGAACAATTGTGAGGGCTAGTGAAATTATCCATATTTGCCTCACATTTTCCCACACAGTACGTTCCTTCTTTTCGACCGGTCCAAACAAATGTTTTCAAATTATTGTTAGATACCTTATTTGTTAGATTGAAAAGAAGTTCAGTAAACTTTAAATGTGTATTGTTATGTGTTGTGGTGTGTGTGCACCTATATGTGTTTGGTTGGAGATCCTTAGTGGAATAACATTTTTTTGGATCTCCGCCATTGTTGTTATTTTCATATAGTGTGTGCATATTACCAATATTTGAATCTGGGAATTCTTCAAGTTGGTACCAGGCGGTAATGTTATGGTGTACTTGTGGTGCGCGTGTGTAGCTTGTGAGGTTTTTGTCTGGAAGATGGGTAGAACCTGTCTTACAGCATATTTTTGTTGCACAATTTGGTTCCGGTGCTAATCCGGGGGGCCATGTGACTATTTCTTTGTATGTGACTGGAATGTATGATGTGGATGGCCCCTTAATATATTTCCATACCCATCTACCGCATCCTAGGGTGTGTGCGAGTGTGACTCGTTGTCCCAATTCGATGCAGGTGGGTCCGGACACCGTCCTGGCATCTGGCCTCCATGGAATTGCGATGACTGTCCTATGAAGGAAAAGATCATAATAAATTCACTGAACCTTTGAACCGTTTACATTGGGACATGTGGTACCATCTTAATTTTCCTCTGATGGTCACGGCCACGCAACTGTTGCAAACAGCTTTAATTTCATAGGGCCCGTGCCATCTAGGGGAAAATGCGCTTTGTTTTACAAAAACGCGTACCATCACAATGTCTCCTTCTGAAAATGTTGTCTCAGAGGTTGGGTTAAATTGTGCATCATTTGTCAGGTCTGACTGTTGTTGTTTCAGTCCAGCCTGGGCGTGCAGCACCTTCAGCCTTTCTTGCAATTGCACCAACACCGTCTGCTGAGTTGCGAGCATGAGGGGCCCCAGGTCTGCTGGGGAAATTTCTGGATCAATGGGTAACTTCATCACACTCTAAAAACTGCTGGGTTAAAAAATAACCCAACCTTAACCACACCGCTGGGTCACTATTGGACAGAACACGTGCTGGGTTGGTTTGACCCAAGTGCTGGGTTTCACCATTTAACCCATATTTCTGGGTCATTCATTTGACTCAACCAGTGGGTGAAATTAACCCTTTTGCTGGGTTAAGTCTTACTCGTGCTGGGTTATTTCTTGTCTCATTGCCTTAATAAAATTAGTAACAAATATTTGTTATATTACGAATGTAAAATAATTATTATCTCTGTAATACAATAAACCAGAGAGGCCACAGTATATGTGATTTCAATCTCATTTAATTTTTTTTAAATTTTATACATTTCTTTAATACTTTTTGTTATTGAATACAAATGTTAATCAATGTCAAAGGTCTGACATGTCCCATTCATTTCATCCCTGAGGCACAGAATGTGCAGCAATTCACCAGTCATCTCATTTTGTAAATATTCAACCATGTTGGTCCTCACCTGTTGATTACACAAGTCAAGTAGAGTCATCTTTAATTATATAGCACATTTTACAATACAGATTGTATCAAAGCAGCTTCACAGTAATACTGTAACATGAAAATAATACAACAAAGTTTGTTTCTAGAAGAAAATTGCGTCATCGTCCACCTTAAGGCAAATCAATAATTTGTTGAATATTAAATGTCCCCAACTAAGCAAGCCAAAAGCCAAGACAACAGTGGCAAGGAACCAAAACTCCATCAGGAGACAGAATGGAGAAAAAAACCTTGGGAGAAACCAGGCTCAGTCGTTCAGTTCTCCTCTGGCCATCGAGCGAACAGTGTTTGATTATGATTCAGGTAGCATTACAGGTCAGAGGTCAGATTGAATAAGAAAATTCAGAATATTTATCCAGTTCCATCTGGTTGGAAGTCGGAGTCATCACACCGGTATGGAGACGAGTTTGTTGAGGATCAGTCGTGTCGATGAGGCCTTCAAAGGGCTGATGAGGCTGGCCCTTCAGGGATGCGTCATGGATGGGTCCGGGCGCAGGTCCACCTTCTGATCTGGATATGGCCTGGATCCGGCTGACTTCAGTAAACTTTAGAATGAACAGAAAGACAAAAATTAGCATAGATGCCATTCTTCTTATTAAATAATGAGTACATCAGGTGTTATAGGAAAGTGTCCCCGGTTCCGGCTGACCTATGCAGCCTAATAATCATTTAACTGATTTGAATAATAGAAATGTATAATGTTCTATATGAATGCCAGGTAAAATATATGCGTTTTAGTTTAGATTTAAACTGACAGAGTGTGTCTGCTTCCCAGAACAATCACTTAGAGTGTTGCAATAAAACTGACATGCAAGTTAAGTTTTTTTTTTTTTGTGGAAGTATCAATTTTTTATTGAATATGCAATTAAAATATTGCAAACATTAAATGACCAAATGTGAAAAACAAACAAAATGTGTATTCAGGATTTGCAAACTGAATTATAGTAATAGTAATAAAAGAGTAATTTGGACAAATATTATCAACATTAAAGGCAGGGTAGGTAGGATTTATTAAAAATTAAAGATCCAAATTTGTTAAAACTTTCTATATATATCAATACATAATTAAAATGTAAGAACTCTGAAAAAAGAGTATAAAAATCAAGTGACTCTAGACCGTTTAATCTGTATTAAACACAGCTCATTATTTCGATTCGGGACGAATCAAAGGATTGGCTTAGGCGACTGTCACTCTCTCGCAACCATGGCAACCACCCTTTTGCCACACAGCACCTGCCCACTTGCGCGCGACCGTTTGATTTGAGGAGTGCGAGAGGCACGGAACCTGATCACACCTCCGTCCAGTAGATGGCGGTAATGCACTATGTTTGCAAGCTGCCAATAAAATCTATCGAAGAAGAAGAAGAAGGCACTGAACCTAGGAATACCAAAACAATGGCAGAGAAAGAGCAATCTAAAGTGACATGATGTCACTGCATGCTCCTTTCCCTCCGCTTGTCTCAGGTAAATAGGCCTTTTCAGAATGTTTGTAAACAATAGGCGCCGATCACTTCCGGGTGGCAGAACGCGAGCGGCTTCCACTGACTAACTGAAGAGATCCAGCCGGCGACTGCAACAGTTACAGTTAAAAACATTGTTGTTGATCAAAGTTGAAACGATGATGAAAACGTGTTGTGTTTGGGGTTGCGCTGCCAGATATACAGCAAAAGGTGTAGGGTTTTATCGATTTCCTGTGGGTGAGGAGGTTATAGCAACTGACCGTGAGACTCACGCAATTGTATGAGGCGCCACGTAGGATTTAAATCAAACTTCGCTTATCAATACATACATAAGTGCATATACACCTATAAATTACCCGCATATACATATACTATTGGATGTTCAAAATACATATGAAATAACCTACACGTGCACACTAATATGAAATTCATAGCAATGTTAGTAATAAATGCATACACTTGTGAATATTGTATATAAACTTGACGCACGCATAAATACTCGCATACATAGCCTACACAACTAAAGCATGCATCCACGTTTTATTTTGTATGCGCGAGTGTTTTATGGATGTGTATGCGCATCGAGTTTATATGAATGTGCGTCTGTGCGAGTGTTTATAGGTGTGTCTGCGTGCTGCGAGTGTATATGTATGTGCGAGACGAGTGTTTATAGGTGTATATGCATGGAAGTTTAAGTATTTATAGGTGTATGCGTGCGTCAAGTTTATATGTAGCCTATATGCAAGTTATTCACAAGCATTCATTACTAACATAATATGTATTGGTATGGATTTCATATTAGTGTGCACGAGTATTTCAAATATGTATTTTGAACATCCAATAAATGTATATGCGAGTAATTTATAATTGTATTGTGTTATGTATGTATTGATAAGCGAAGTTTGATTTAAATCCTACGTGGCGCCTCATACAATTGTCACTTTTCACACGCTCTCACTACACATCCATTTTCTCACGCAACTTACCTAAATGTATATTCCTCATACATAATATCGACCAATCAGTGTTTTTCAACCGCGCAAAGGTCGATATAACAGCTGGAGAACAATTGTCACATAACATTTACCTCAGGAAAGCCATTTAATTACCATGATAGGCTATATAGCACGTTATTTTGGCTAGAAAAAAGAGCTATAGAGAGTATTTTGCTAATTATGTGTAGGCCTACTATATTACATATTTATCATATTTTTTACTTATATCATTAAACACAGTTGTTATTATGATAAAAAAAATGCATTATATTTAATTAAAAAAATTTTTTTTTATTACATTTTTACTGTTGACGGTGGGCCTCCTTTCCAAGCAATTTACTAGCGTTGTCATAGGAACGCTTTGGCTTTTGCCACCCGGAAGAACGTCTATTACTGTTGTGACGTCATGGTGAATTGTCGTATAATGCGTCCTCTAGCTCAGCGGTTGGAGTCGCGCGTTCATGTGTTTTGGGGGCGTGGCTTTGGAAGAAGCACAGAAATGAGGGGGTGGAGTGAATGGAAATAATGAGATGTCTTTAAAACAGTCGTGAGAGGTCTACAGACACTCGATTTTGATACTTTCTTTTTCAGAGTACTTACATTTTAATTATGTATTGATATGTACATAAAGTTTAAACAAATTTGAAAAATAAAATTTTTAGACCATTTCTACCTACCCTGCCTTTAAGGCATTCAAATAAAACATTACTTTATTAAAAGTAAAATATTACTGTAATGTTGATAGTGTCTTTAACGTTAAAACTCACAAACCCACAAAGCTGCTCGGTAATCTCCTGAGTCCTGACTGGCAGCACTGATGATCGCCTCAATAAACAATTTAGATGTTACACACAATAAAATACTACGGGTAGGCTATCATGTAAGTTTGAATTTTTTAAGGTTTAAATATTGACGATCATTCGTTCAACAAAACGGGTATAATTTTCTTCTCAAAACTGACGCCTGTCCATTTATTTCTCCTTTCCTCAGTCGCTGTAGCCTATATAAAGATTGCAAGTCATAGCCTACATAATAAAAACTAGGCTATCAAGCTCTTGAAAGCCTTTTTTGGCAGAAACGATGGTTCTAGACATTACAGAAAACACACGCGACTGTGCTGGAACTTACCTCAGTCACTTCTTCTGACGAGTATTTCTAAAACTACGCCAGCAGACTTTTCACTCACAACTCACTAGCTAGAGACTCATTTCCCGCTGAATTTACGTGCGAGCCATGTGAGGAAAGTGCGCATATGGATTTCATACAAAACGCTTATCTCACTTTTAAATACGCAACGTCCACAATGAATAGGCCTACGATAATTACATGATGAATTTAGAATTTAAACTGCATATTTCAAAAAGGCTGCTGATATAGCTGGTTTAATTTCAACTAAGGATTTAACGTGGCATTTTGTCAAAAAATTCTAACCGGCTAGCTGTGGCTATTTAATGTTTCACAGAAATAAATAGTTACCCCTCACACTTCCATATCAAAGACTGTATGTTGAACAGTGAAATTAGCTTGCTGCTACCACCACAACTTATTAAAAATATAGGTAAACATTCATATTAACTTACCATAAAACACTGCCTGCTCCGAGTGGCGTGCTCCTCGAGTCAGAAGTGAAGAATCCAGAAAGTTCCGCAAAGAATGAAAAAAGTAACCAGTTGCTGGGTCAAAATAACCCAACCAGCGGTTTATTTGTGAATGACCCCCTTACAACTCATTTGACCCAGCATGATCAACCCAATAATGTGTTTACAGTACCCCAAACAGCCCAACTTTTTGACCCAGCACAATCAACCCAACAATTTGTTTACAGAAACAACCCAGCATTTTTTTGAGTGCACCCTTCCAGTCATAAGCTCATATGGGCTGATGCCCGTAGCTTTTGATGGGGTTGCTCGCAGCACAGTCAGACCAGTGGGCAAAGCATCACTCCACCTGTTTTGGTGTTGAGCTATTTGCTTAGCAATATTTTCTTTGATGGTGCGGTTCGCACGTTCAACCATACCAGAACTTTGCGGCCTGTATGGAATGTGAAATTTTTGCTTGATATTCAGCATTTTGCACATATTTTTCATGACTTGTCCAGTAAAGTGAGTCCCTTGATCTGATTCAATTTGAATGGGTGCTCCCCAAAGGGGGATGATTTGGTTCGCTATCACACGTGCCACGGTGTTTGCTGTATTATTGCGAGTGGGAATTGCTTCAATCCATTTTGAGAATTTGTCAATTATCACGAGGCAATAGCGATACCCGCCCTTGGCACTGGGAAGCGGACCAATGAAATCTAATTGTAAGGACTCCCAGGGCCCTTTTGGTGGTTCCGGTCTACGTAGGTTTGTTCGGCCTAGCTTTCCCTGGTTAATTGTTGCACACACCAGACAGTCATAGCACCATCTTTCAATGTCAGCTATCATTCCTTGCCACCAAAACTGTTTTTGTATCAACTGTGCTGTTTTTGTTGCCGATACATGCGCATAATCATGATATAATTTGATTATTGGCTTTTGGAGGGCTTCTGGAACGACAAATTTTCCATCTCGGATTACTATGCCTTCAATTATATTCACCATCTGATCATGTTTCAAGTGTGATACAAGTTCTCCATCAGAGACCCACAGATCTTGCTGGTACTGTTTGAGGTCGATGGGTGTGACTTGCGAAGCACTTGCTACAGAAACAGAGGTTGTCTCGTTTTGCCAATGGTCGCCTTTCACTGCTGCCAGCTTAGCTAATTGGTCAACAATGTTATTGTTGTTCTCGTGTTCATCTGGATTTTTGTTAATGTGCGCGCGCACTTTTACCACGGAGATGGAGTTGTTCCGCGCTTGTACAGCTTGCCATATTGCAGTTATAGTGTTGAAATGTTTTATGGGTGTCCCAGCAGAAGTGAGAAACTTTCTCAATTGCCATTGGGCCATAAAATCAGTTACGACGCCAAAAGAATAACGACTGTCAGTGTACACGCAGAGCGGTTCAGGGTGTGCCTTGATCGCTTCTAGCAGTGCAATGAGTTCAGCTTCTTGTGCGGATATGTTAGCTGGTAGTTTAAACAACAGTTGCCGTTTAGCATCTGTCTCGGGAAGATGAGGGGTCCACACTGCACAGCCAGTATAGAAATGACCATTTTGACAGAATCGAGAACCATCAATGTACACATGCACTTGGCCTGGAAGTGGCTCGTCATGGACAAGGCTTTGTGCCTCTTGTTTGGGCTGGCATGTGTGCGGGTGTCCCTCAACATCCCCGAGCAGATGTGGCAAAATTCGTGTGTTTTTTGTTGTGATTTCGCGCGCTTGAATGTCTGCTAGCCATCTTGCTAATCTTTGGTAGGAAACTCCCTTTATTCGGCCCTGTAACAACATTCGCACAGGCGTGTGCATTGTGTGTATAACTACAGACTGGAAACCTACAATGGGTTCTGTTGTTTTTAACATCCAATGCACCGCAAGCACATGCTGTGTACATGGGTCGAATCCTTGTTCGACCAGAGATTTTTTCCGGCTGTAGTAAGCGATTGGACGCAGTTTTCCTCCATATTCCTGAGCTAAGACTCCGCTTAGTGTAATTTCATGCGCGTCTACTTGAATGTGGAAATTTTTTGATGGGTTGGGCAAACCCAGGGCGGGCGCGGCACACAAACGTTGTTTCAAATCTGTAAAAGCCTGTTCGTGTTTATCAGTCCATTCAAGGACATCATTTGGTTTTGTTTTCCCTTTTAAAAGCGAATACAACGGTGCGGCGGTATTTGCAAAATCAGGGATGAAATCTCGTAAATAGTTTGCTGTACCTAATACTTTTTGCAGCGAGTTTAAAGTATAAGGTCGAGGCAGTTCGGCAATGCATTTTTTCCTGTCGTCTGTTAAGGCTCTGTGACTTTGAGTCAGAGTGTATCCTAAATAGTGTACTTCCCTTTGTGCAATTTGGGCTTTGTCTTTGTTCATTTTAAAGCCTGCGCCAGCTAGCATCTGTAACACTTCGTCAACCAGGTGCAAGTGGTTCTCAAGTGGTTCTTCTGTGGCTATCAGTATGTCGTCTACATAGTGAACTACTTTGCCAGTCCCTAGTAAGGGACTGAGCACATCTGCCACAGCTCGATGAAAAATCGAGGGGCTGTTGTGAAGGCCTTGCGGCATTCTTTCCCAGGTATACTGCATTTGATTTACAGTAAAGGCCAGCTTCCACTGGTCTTCTCGTTTGACTTTAATAGACCAAAAACCATTTTTGATGTCAAGCACTGTGAACCACGAAGCATTGGTTGAGACTTGTGATAAGATTGTAGCTGGATTTGCCACTATGGCTGTTGCTTTAGGCAGAACTTTATTGAGACGCTGATAATCAATGCAAAGACGCCATTTACCGTTAGGTTTTGGAACTGGTAAACACGGAGAATTTGTAGTTGAACAGCATCGCCGAACTATGCCTCTAATCTCAAGCTGTTTCACTATCTCATGAACAGCGACCTCTGCCTCTGGCTTAATGCGATATTGTTTTTGTGGGGGAGGGGGCTCTCCCTCAATGCATACTTCAAAATCAACGAGGCCGCAGTCGTGTTCATGATTAGCCCAAACGTCGCTGTGTTTGTTGATGAGAAGTTGAATTGGATCTGTGCTGGATATGGACATGATATTGGCCTTGCCTTGCGGCAGGCATTTCTTTGCCGTTTTGTTTGTTTGAACTTCAATTTGTTTTTCAAAACAATGAATTACAAAACCATGTTTTCTCATAATGTCCATACCCAATACAGTTCCTTCGCTGTTATCTGGTAAATACCAGAATTGTTCTTTTAGCACTACCATGCCTAAATCGAGTTGGACTGATTTTGTTTGAGTTGCTGTCATCAAAGTGTCGCCTATTCCTTTAATTTGAATCGTTCGCGTGCTTAGCGGTAACGGAATGTTTGTGCAAGAACAAGCGGCTCCGCTATCAATAAGAATGTTAACTAACCGGCCTCCAAGATTAGCTTTTATTTTGATTCGGTTTCCGCCTGTAATAACGCTTCCTATAGCAACGGAGGCCACGCACCCCTATAGGGGATTGTTATATTTCGCCAATAGGATAGCAAGATCTGCCTGCAAGTTTTTGTAAGGGCCGCCCTGGTTCGTCGATTGTTCTTCAATTTGTTTTGAGCTATTCTCTGAAATCAAATTCCCTAAACGTCTGAGAATTTCGTCGTCATTTTTGGAATGCGTTTTTTGATTGGTCTGCTCTCTTTTTAGCTTGAAGCAGCTCTGAATAGTATGGCCAGTTTTCTTGCAATAAAAGCATTGTAGTGGCTTAGTCCTAAGACCAGGATTTTTAGCACCTTTTCCTTCAGCTAACCATTGCGTTGTTGAAACAGAACGAGCTTTGCTTTGCTTGAGCCTAGTTTCTATTTTGGAAGCCCAATCCACCAGTGACCGGTAGGTATTTTCAGATGGATCGGCTCCATGAACGAGCGCCTGCTGTATATGAGGGCCTGCATTATTTTTCAGGAGTTGAAGTAAAACTTCCTGATCACGCTGTGCATCTTCTAACCCTGAGTGCTCTTTGTAAGTCACCCATAAACGTTCAGCATAAATTTCAAATGGCTCTTTGGTGGCCTGTTTGATATCTAAAATTCTGTTCCACTCGGCGTGTGATGGTCCCCTTAACTCTAATAAAGTCTCCCTCAATCTTTCATAAACCTCATTTTCATCTTCATCTTCCTGTTTGATTATAATTTCTCCAGATCTCAATTCACGTGACATTTTTGGTTTTAGCTCGTCTGGAATAGTGAGGAGGGCTACTTGCCAAACGTCTCTAGGCTCTAACTTGTACACTGAGGCCTGTAACATTAAGTTGTCCCAGTAGGGCTGAAAAGGGCCTTTTCTTGGCATTGTGCCCACAACTTCTTTGTGTTTTGTGCACTCTTCGCAAGTTAAAGGTCGGCTAATGGTAGTGACTTCATCATCTGCATTAGTCATTGTTTTAAGAACAGCAACTTTTACGGGCTTTCGGAGAACAGTGCCAGATTTACTTCGAGTTCGTATGGGACTGCGGGGTTTCGGTTCTTCGGGTCTATTTGGATAATACATTTCCGTCGTGGGTTCTGGAGAAAGATCGCGCACTCCCAGAATAGAGCGTCCCTTTGGAGTTTGTCTACGAGCTTCTCTCAGTGACAACTGATCTTGGATGCCGCTCGGTAGAGCTGCTACCATATCATCCTCATCGCTATCACTGTATACATCATCGCCAATTTTTGAATTTATCGCCGCTATTTTAACTGCAGCTATAGGAAAGCCTGCAGAACCGCAGCACTCCTCGAGCGCGGACGTGTATTGTTTATCTACTTGAAGTTTCTTCTCAAGTTTTTTAATTTGTGTTCCCATCACGTCGCCCTGTCTTGCCCAAGTTTGTTTATCATACACAGATGCTTCGACCTGTGCTCTGAGTTTTTTCAAATCATCTGATCGCGCTGTTTCTAGTTCTTTGATGTTTGAAATCACGCGTTCGTTTTCAACAATAGTTTTTAAATCATTTCGACGTAGCAAATAGATGATCGCGACCGGAATTTTCCGAAAATGAGATTTAGTCTCTAGTTTTTTCCCTTCGGTCGCGTACCAGGCTAAAATTTGTTCATTATTCCAATCAAAATCTACCCCATTGTTACGCAAACGAAAAAGAAGATCTTTGATTTGCAAAGCAAGAGTTTCCATTACATCCTTGTCTACACTCGAACTACCATTTCCCTGATAAGCCATGTTTTTCTTGTAATCTTAGATTTATACCGGTTTTCTGCGGTTCCGGTCTATCCTGGGTATTCCGACCCGTTCTACCAATGTGTCTATATGAGGTGCGTCTAAGTTTTCCCTCAACACTTTCTAAAAGATAAAGGAAAAACGTACTTACCACAGTAGCTGGAGACAGAGAAGGAGAAGCTCAAACCTCATGCTCCGTTCAGATCTGAATTGTCGCGCCGAAAGATGTCACTCGCCTGAGACTGGGAGATCACGTCGGGGTCACCACTTTGTAAGCTCCAATCACCGGCCCAAAGACGGTGTCCAGTGTCTTGGTTCGAAGGGAATTCAGCGTGTATGTCTTTTCGGGCGCTTCTGGAAAAATCACTTTAATTTATTAAACAGTGGATTTCCAATTTTAATTCTGACTCCATGAATAATTTAATCTGACTCCAAATTTTAAGTGACTCTTTGTTTATTCCAATTGTCTATCTTAACAGCTGATCCGCAGATTAGTTGTGATTTAATTTAGACCAAGAATTATTCTAGGCATCTCATACTTTCAAATATTCGCTCATTACGGACCTAGTGTCACTTTGAGACGTCACGTCGCGACTGCGCGCTCACGATCACAAACTAGCCAGTCCTGAAATAGTCAGAGGGTGCAGTACAAATATTTTACCCCATGCGGCCGCACACTACAGACCCATAGGCCTAATTTATATAATATTTGCAGCATACAACATGCTAAGTCAGGGAATAGTCAGAAATCAGAAGGTTTTTCTAAGATGTGCCCCATGGTCCATTCAAAGTGCCTTCAGTTTGATCTATTCTGGACAAAGTTTTGCGGAAACACCAGACTACACATTAATCTACTGGAAATAATGATTTCAGAAGAATGCAGAATAAATCAAGGTTAACATTTATTTTTGCCAGGCAGAATTAAACATCCAATAAAAATTGTAGGATTGAAAATAACCCAAAATATTTTAAATGAAAAAAGATATTTGCTTGACTGTTTTTCTACCCCCTCTTTCTACCACAATGACCATTTGGAGTTCCTAAGGCACAGAGGGGCTGATAGTGATCTCGGCTTGCAGGCCAAATGTTTGTACTTTGGGGGTAGATGAATTTCACACCTTTAGTACAGTGGTGGAAGTGTAATTATCTGATTGGTCAGTTTGAATGTCTCACATTTGGGTTTTAGTCACATGGTCAAGGAAAGGATAAAAGAAGATTGTAACTGTTGCTCTGCCCTCTTTGATGCTCTGGCTCTCTTCTTCTCTGGGTCCCTTTCTTGGGGGCTCTCTTCTTATTCTTGGGGCTCTCTCCTTTTGCCTCCTCTTTTCTTTATCTCTCTCTCTCTCTCTCTCTCTCTCTCTCTCTCTCAGGTAACATTTTTCACATATGCTGGGTACATTTAATAATATAAGTTATCATCATTTCATACATTTATTTTGTAACTATTTTTAAGTGTAACCATAACCATATTTTGTCATTAAACATTTTCAATTACAACTAATGTGCTAACTAGTTTTGATTTGATATTGACTTTGAAGTGCTACATATTGCAATACAATATTGTCACTATCTATAGCAACGCTCTCCCACAAATATTAAGCTATTGTAACTGCACTTATTTCCGTCATTGGTATAAGTGGCAGTGGGTGGTTAAAGACTAGAAATGTGCAGTTTTCTACCATCTTGCCAATAACGTTTCTTTAGTCATTCGGCAGTTCTTGCAGCTTGAACCACTGCAGGAATTCCACCCTTACACTGCCACAAATTGACAGAGGGATAAGAGTGTCAAACAGTTTGTTCTCTTTGATGCGCCTAATTGTCCTCTCCACATGTATCCTTAACCGTGCAATGTCCTGAGTGACCAGCACTTCGCCATGAGAGAGTTGTGACTTTTTACTCAGAAAAGGTGGTCTGTAAACTTTGCAAGGCACTAGGTCGTCAATTCTGAATCCCTTATCCACCATTACAGCCATATCTTTATCCAAAAGAGGGATAATGCCAGATTGCCTGAACAATTCTTTGTCACTGATAGAGCCGGAATACAGTGAGGAAATAAAAGTAACAGCACCATGTGGTGACACACCAATCATTCCTTTCACGGTAGTGTGGGATTTATACTGTGAAAACATCTCACTCTGTAAGAGTAAAGATGAAGGCATCTGACATCTCATCTCTGTACAGTCAATAAGGACTTGGGTGTCAGAGTATTTGCCGAATACACTCGGCATCGTGGCTCTAATTGTCTCAGGAGACATCCATATCCCAACAGCACCCAATAAGGTGTACAAAAAATTTACCCAGGTTTTGATTATCCTGCTGACGGTGGACTGGTGAATACCGAAACGATCACCCAGATCTTTCTCCTTCAGTCCCAGTGAAAGGTAGACCAAGAACAGGAACAGTTCATCAATCATCGGAAGGCATCGGCTCTGGTGGGGAGCAGGTAAAATCGTTTTCGTTAGTAAAAGCGATAATCATTGAATCAGAATCAGAATCAGAATCAGAAAGAGCTTTATTGCCAAGTGTGCTTGCACCCACAAGGAATTTTTCTTGGTACTGAAGCTTCCAGTGCACATATACAAATACAAATACAAGAAGAACATAGTAATACAAATTCTAAGAATGAAAATATATAAAAAATAAATAAAAATAGTATAAAAGTAAAAAAGTAGGGTCACAGTTGGGTTTAGTCTGAATAAACATTTACAGATTATGAACATATTTACAGTATTTTGAGTAGTATGAATAATATAAATATCACCTGAATTAGAGAATATTACACTAGACAGTGGGAGTCTAGCGCATGTTACAGATTATAAACATATTTACAGTATTTTGAGTAGTATGAATAATATAGATATAAATATCACCTGAGTTTATTGCACTAGACAGTGGGAGTATTGCACTTACAGGCATATGCTTTGGGGGGCATGTTAAGTGTTCAGAAGGGAAATGGCCTGTGGAAAGAAACTGTTCCTGTGCCTGGAAGTTCTTGTGGCCAGTGATCTGTGTCGCCGTCCTGACGGTAAGAGTTCAAACAGGGGATGTCCAGGGTGAGTGGAGTCTGTGATGATTTTACCTGCTCTCTTCCTCACTCTGGAAGAGTACAGGTCCTGGAGGGTTGGCAGGGGGGCACCAATAATCCTCTCTGCAGTCCGGACTGTCCGTTGTAGTCTCCTGATGTCCGATTTGGTAGCTGAACCAAACCAGACAGTGATGGAAGTGCTTAAAACAGACTCAATGACGGCTGAGTAGAACTGGATCAGCAGCTCCTGTGGCAGATTGAACTTCTTCAGCTGGCGAAGGAAGTACAGTCTCTGCTGGGCCTTTTTCACAATGGAGTCAATGTGATTTGCCCACTTCAGGTCCTGGGAGATGGTAGAGCCCAGGAACCTGAATGACTCCACTGCTTCCACAGTGCTGTTCATGATGGTGAGAGGGGGGAGTGCTGGGGTGTTTCTCCTGAAGTCCACGATCATCTCCACTGTTTTGAGCGTGTTCAGCTCAAGGTTGTTATAACTGCACCAGACAGCCAGCTGTTCAACCCCCAGTCTGTAAGCAGACTCGTCACCATTTTGGATGAGACCGATGACAGTGGTGTCGTCTGCAAATTTCAGGAGCTTGACAGAGGGGTCTTTAGAAGTGCAGTCATTAGTGTACAGGGAGAAGAGCAGTGGGGAGAGAACGCACCCTTGGGGGGCGCCAGTGCTGATGGTGAGGGTCCTGGATGTGAGTTTCCCCAGTCTCACTAGCTGCTGCCGGTCCGTCAGGAAGCTGGAGATCCACTGACAGATTGTGGATGGCATGGAGAGCTGAGTCAGTTTGGCTGTGAGAAGATCAGGGATGATGGTATTGAAGGCCGAACTGAAGTCCACAAATAAGATCCGTGCATAAGTCCCAGGTCTGTCAAGATGTTGCAGGATATAGTGCAGTCCCATGTTGACTGCATCATCCACAGACCTGTTTGCTCTGTAAGCAAACTGAAGGGGATCCATCAGGGGTCCGGTGATGTCCTTCAGATAGGCCAACACCAGTCTTTCAAACGACTTCATGACCACAGACGTGAGAGCGACAGGTCTGTAGTCATTAAGTCCAGTGATTTTTGTTTTTTTGGGAACCGGAATGATAGTGGAGCGTTTGAAGCAGCAGGGAACTTCACACTGCTCCAATGATCTGTTGAAGATCTGCGTGAAGACTGGGGCCAGTTGGTCAGCACAGGCTTTTAGACAAGCAGATGAGATGCCGTCTGGGCCTGAAGCTTTCCTAGTCTTCTGTTTTTTGAAGACTCTGCTCACGTCCTCCACACAGACCTTAAGCTCAGGTTGGATGGCAGAAGGGGGGAGGAGAGGGGTTGCAGGAGGTGATGGTGGATGTGTGAAGTGCACATCAGGGCGGGTGTGAGGTGTGAGTCTGGGCTTCTCAAACCTGCAAGGTCATCATAAATGTTTGTAAAGTGTAAAGTCTAACCAATCAATAAATAGTGTTCCAACCAATCACTGACAGGGGGTGGGTGTTGTGAGGTTTTGCGCTCGTGCACTTTGCGCTCGTGCACGGCTGCACGCAAAAACCTCACAACACCCACCCCTGTCGGTGATTGGTTGGAACACTATTTAATTTTGGTTTTGAGTGATGTTGATACCAACTGTTTTTGTGTGCAGATCTCAGAGCCTAGGCTGCCTACAGAGAAGCATTTTTTTTGACGGCTTGCTTATGAGGCGGGCAGATAGGGGATCGTTAGGAAAGATCAGATGAATATGATAATTTATATTTGGGCCTGAAATCACTGATACAACCTTTAAGTATGAACTATGCCTACCGGTCGACGAGGTGGATCAGTGGCATTGTCAAGAGCTGCTGTTGTGCTGGAAGTGGATGACTGTGTACCAACACGCACTATTCTCCATGTTGCAGGTTCAATCTGTCTCCAAAATGCCTGTAGGTGGCGGTAGCTGGCAAATCTAAAAGTGAAAGAAAATTATTATTAGCTTTAAATCAAAGCATTACCCATTATTGATGTTTGCAAAATGCATCATCACAAAGCAGAGATATGTGGTTCTCACAGGACAGAGATGCTACAAACAGGCTATGATGATCTTGTAGATTAAACTAGCCAACAGTATATAAAGAAGTTAAAATAATCTCAACCTTAAACATCTACAGAAGTGTTAAAATGTGTAAAAAAATGAAACATACACATTAATGCAGCAGTAAGATTAATCCATCATTTTACCGCACTATGAGTACTTTTACTTTTCATACTTTTAAGTACATTTTTCTGATAATACTAACATACTTTTACATAATTAAGGTTTTGGATGCAGGTAGTGTAGTATTTTCACAGTGTGGTATTAGTGCTTTTACTGAATTAAACGATCTGAATATTCTGCCCACTACTGTGATTCATATGAATCGATTTTAACACAATCTAGGTCTGCAAGAAAGTCATAACCACAGAGGTATGCAAGCTAAGTATCATATGACATGATACATACCTGGTATAGGATCTGATGTCATCGTCCGATGCTAAAAACCTCTCCAGGCCAAACGACTGCTTCAGTGTAACCTCAGCCATTCTCTTTTGCATCTCCTCCATCGCCTGCTGCTGGGCCTCTATTTTCTCACATGCTATATCCAAAGCTGACGGTTCTGGTTTTGCATCGTAATCATGGCACTGAAGCAACAGTTGAACATCCATCTCTTCCTCTTCAGTTGATTCATCCTCTAGTCGTTGTGTTCTATCCCAGACACTTGGCCTGGCTGCCGGCAGAGAGTAGTCGTTCCAGGCGAACAACACGGGCACAGCCCCCTCTTTCAAGCGTCGTCGTCCACCTTGAATGACATCCATGGAGACGAAATGTCTACTACAGACTGTGGTGGTTCTCTTAATTACCAAATTATCACGTCTCACATTACGTATCCATATTTTTCTTATGGTTTCTTCCTTTGGGAAGTGGTGGAAACTCACGGTGGAGTTGAACTTCCCTGACATCGCGCATTGAGGCACGCAGCAGAAATCACTGTTGGGATTATCCCGCTTCTGGTACTTTACTGGCTTTGACATTTTCTTCTTGTCACTAACATTCAGATGTTAAAATCAAATAAAACGCCAACAGTAAAAGGGCTAACTAGGTTATTTAGGTCAAGTCAATAGCTGTTGCCGATTCTCAATCAGTACCAAAACAGCGAAACAGAAGCAAACCAGAAGTTAGGAGACCCGTTTTCCGGTTTGGTCACGTGACGCTCGGCATAAAGCCTATTAGAACTGCCTGAGCGAACACCGCTACGCCACAATACGTTCGTTTTTTTGTAGAAGGAATTCGACTTTGGATTGGATGGCATAAATGTTTACTTGGACTTACCGTAAATATGTGATATTCAGTAGACTTTTAATCGGAGACTCAGGTGAAACTTAAATAAATCCAGTCTGGAAATCTTTAGCTGTATTGGCGCATAAGTCAGAGCTTTAGAAAAGCTGCGTGTCGGTAGATTGACTTTCACTTTTGAAATATTTATCACTTGCTCGACTCCTGGTGGACCTTCTTCTTCCTCGTCTCGTCTTCCACTTTCTTGTCTTCTGGATCCCTGATACGTTCTGGACTTATTTAAAAAAAAAAAATGGTATTAGGTAAATGAAAAAACACCGATCTCTTCGTCAGTCTTTACGGTTTCTTTGAGATCATATTATGGGGTAAAACGATCCTATGCGCCGCGGGGTAAAGGCGCTTTTGATTTTATTTTCCTCTGAACTTCTAAATGCATAACGTCCAAAACATCCGCTTTTCAAAAGACACGAAGAATTTGGCTGATCCTTGATGCAATTCTGCGCTATTTTGATGTTGGCTATAGGCTACTGTTTGATTTTTATAGATATATATATAGGTTATATTATTATTTAGTAGCCTAGATTTGACCCATTTAATCAAAAAAATAAAAATTCTCAGAAATGACATGTATGAATCTGCATGGTATATGTGTAAGGATAATAAACAATCAATTTTAATAGACGAAAAAGACGAAAAGTCCATGGAAAAATTGGTGTTATGTCTGGTCACAATTGTGACCGGTAGTAGAACCCAGGGAGTCTATTGTGTTAATGAATTAAAAAAAAAAAAAATGATTGAAATGAGTGTTTTATTCTAAGTAAACATTGTCTGGCTCAGTTTCATAAAGGAAAAATAGCATTCCTATGCAGCACTACGACACAAATAATCAAATAAAATGATGACAAAATGACAAAGTATAATAAACTGGAAGATATTTATTATAAACTTCAAAATAAACTGAAATAATAAATAACACAAATAAGTACAAACAGACAGACATGTCAAATCCCCTAAATGATTTAGTCTATGACACAATGAACTTAATATTTTTAGTGAAATTAGCTTTTTGATTTGAAAACTAAGTTAACTCTCAAAAGTTTGTGATTTAGAGTGAATTGAAATTACCTGTTTATATTAGACTTGAGCTATTTAATAGAATGTATGCTGCTATCAGAGCAACAAATACTGCACTGGCATTAGCTAAATTATTTCTCATTGAACATATAGCCACATGCTTCATATTATCAGTGCAGTTATTCACAACCTAACCAAAAGCTCTATGCTTATGATCAAAACTTCACCATATCAGAAAATCTTGCTGGGAACTAACAATAAATAAAACTGCATAATTGAGCTAATTCTCTTAAAATAAATAGGTAGCCTTTTTCCTTAATTTTATCAGCTTAATTGGTTCCTCAATTCAAGCCTCAAAACTGGTGAGTTTCCTTAAATGTTTAGGAAAATTTATCTCTTGGTTTTATTAGTGAAAAATTCTCAATATTTTCTGTACAACACTGAACCACATTTTCTTAATACAATGTTTTTGTTACAATACAATTGTACACAATGTTTTTAGTTGTCACCTTAATTTTTTTTAATGGAAATTACAAGACCCATGATTAGTTTTTTAAATAGATAGATAAATAGATAGATGGCAAATGAGAATCGATAAAATTGTTGAATATATTTTGAGACAAATGTCTCAATGATTTTCATGTTTTGTTCAAAGTAAGTTTGACAGTTCAACAGTTTTTCAATAATGGAAGAATATGTAAAACTATATATGGTATTTGGGGTAAAAAGCACATCTGCTGTCGGGCCAAAAGGCACAATAATAAACATTATGATAATACTGGCTGACTTTTCCATTTGTGGTTCGATTCAGATAGTAAATTCCATATATTAAGTTGGGTGTCCACCTTAGAGATAATTACCCAAGTATTTATAATGAAACAATATTTAAAAAAAGATGATATTAACTAAATATCATTTATTGTTACTACTATAGGCTACATCTATTAAATTATTATTGGATCTCATTCAATGCTTTAGAATCTTTACTTTTTTTTGTTTATGATTATTATATTAACATATTTTAATGACTGTAAATTTATTGGAAAAATAAGTCCTGTGGAATCCTGGGGTGCGTTTCCCGTACAACTATATCTCGCTGCTCTAGCTATTTCATTGCTAGAGGCTACAATTTGCACGAGCTCACCAAAATTGGACAGTTGAAGACTGGAAAAATGTTGCCTGGTCTGATGAGTCTCGATTTCTGTTGAGACATTCAGATGGTAGAGTCAGAATTTGGCGTAAACAGAATGAGAACATGGATCCATCATGCCTTGTTACCACTGTGCAGGCTGGTGGTGGTGGTGTAATGGTGTGGGGGATGTTTTCTTGGCACACTTTAGGCCCCTTAGTGCCAATTGGGCATCGTTTAAATGCCACGGCCTACCTGAGCATTGTTTCTGACCATGTCCATCCCTTTATGACCACCATGTACCCATCCTCTGATGGCTACTTCCAGCAGGATAATGCACCATGTCACAAAGCTCGAATCATTTCAAATTGGTTTCTTGAACATGACAATGAGTTCACTGTACTAAAATGGCCCCCACAGTCACCAGATCTCAACCCAATAGAGCATCTTTGGGATGTGGTGGAACGGGAGCTTCGTGCCCTGGATGTGCATCCCACAAATCTCCATCAACTGCAAGATGCTATCCTATCAATATGGGCCAACATTTCTAA
This sequence comes from Rutilus rutilus, assembly GCF_951802725.1. Lineage (NCBI taxonomy): Eukaryota > Metazoa > Chordata > Actinopteri > Cypriniformes > Leuciscidae > Rutilus > Rutilus rutilus. The sequence goes on along the minus strand of NC_140222.1, from coordinate 8,632,231 downwards.
AGAATGCTTTCAGCACCTTGTTGAATCAATGCCATGTAGAATTAAGGCAGTTCTGAAGGCGAAAGGGGGTCAAACACAGTATTAGTATGGTGTTCCTAATAATCCTTTAGGTAAGTGTATATATTGTTAAACATGCAATTTATTATTTTAGAACGCCTCATATACATGGGCGGATATTAATCACCATTGTAGTTTTAGAAGTGAAATGTATATATGCAATTTATTCTGTATTAATCGGTGACCTTCATATATAAAGTATGTATGTTGCTAACCACATTTAGAACCTAGTTAAAAAGAGTGTTGTATAAGGAAAGACACTGCAAATAGTTTTGTAAAAGTCTTTTTATTGGAATCTGGTTTATTAAGAACAAGACAATACAACTGTTTTTGTAAAAGTCTTTATTGGAATCTGGTTTATTAAGAACAAGACAATACAACTGTTTTGTAAAAGTATTTTATTTGTGAATCTGATTTATTAAGGTGAGACAAGGCAAATTGTTTTGTAAAAGTCTTTTATTTGTAATAATGCATGCAAGAAACGACAATAATGTTCTCATGTTTAAGCATTTAATCAATAGATAGAAGTAACATTAAGTAGTGAAAAGCATGTAACTTAGCAAAGTAGAAATGGCAAGCATTACCCGTTTGATGAGGAGCATGAGACGCAGGAGAGAGGCAGAGGGTCCAGAGCAGCAAACAAAGGAGAACAAAGGAAAGAGCTTTATATATGGAGTTACAAGGGGGTTTCCAGAACGGAGGACAGTTCAACACTTCGGATTGGACAGATTGTCTGTAAAGGACTGAATCTGTGCGGAGGGCGTGTGGACTATAAAAAGTATTGTAAAGAATGTCAAAGTTAGACGCTGTTTCACCAAGGACGGCCTCTCCGGTGTTAGATGCCTTGCCATTGTGCCTCATGAAGATGAAAGCTTGTAAATTATTTAGTTTTGATTTACTTTTATTTTTATTTTATATAGGCTATTAGTACCTTTTATGTAAACTAGTTAACCTGTATTTAATAAAAAATACAATTAATTGAAATTAAGAAGCTCGCCTGCCTTAAGTCTCTGTTTTACCAAATATTGAGCTGAACTAAACCACGGAGCAGTCTTTCGACTGAATTGTAAGTATGGAAATTTATATACTTATTGTTTAGAACGAATTCGACTAAAATAATATAATTATGTGAAATCCATGTTTTGGAATTAGGAATACATTTGTATGCAATCAGGAATTCTGATTTGTATGCTTCAGTGCATTTTTTTATATTATATTTTATCTGTATTTTATTATGTTATAGATTTTTTTGGTTTATTTTAACATTATGTTTGATTTAATTATGTTTTCACATGAGCAACTCCCAAGCCTGGTGTCCTTCCATTCAACAGAGAGGAGCCTGTTTTCTGGAGAATTTCTGGACAACTTGTTTGTCGGAAGACTGTGACGACCCGGTCAAGGCCGCAGTCCAAGATGGTCTCTGGAGGAGGTCTCTGAATAGTTATAGGCTGATGTAGAAAGAAATTGTGTAGAAAGTCAGTTACCAGCATCTTCTTATCCACCAGTGCCCTCAATGATTCATAACTCAGCCCCTTGCTTTGTCCATTTTGTCCTGGTGAGATCATAGAGGAGAATTGTGAAGAGCTCCACAATGGAAATTACCACAGAGCATAGGGTAATATTTTTAAATCCTTTTCTTGCAGTATCTGCTGCATAGAGTAGCATCCTTGTATCTGCCTCTTCATGTGTGCAAGGGGCAATCTGATCTGATTCTTGCAGGTGAGATGATTTGGCCCACATTTGTAAAGAACTTGTTTGGTTGTCGACATTTCCAGAAGGTTCCTGGTCAGAAAGTAAGAGAGCTCTGTTTTGTTTCTATCCACTCACAGGAAACCTCTCCAGTTGGTTTGTAAACTTGTTTTTTTCCATCCACTCTTGTTCTTGTTCCCTTTCCCCGCTTTTGGAACTTTAAGCTGGTGACTTCATTGCAGTCCCATACAACATCTACTCTGTTGACCCTTTCAAGTTTTTCTTTGATATAAGGTATGAAGATCTTGCTGGAAAAGTATTTGAAGGTTCTACTGGTTACAGTATGTTGATGACTCTGGACCCATCTAATATAGACCTCACTGTCTGGGGCACTGCTTATACTGTTTTCTAGGCAGATCAGCCTTGTTTCATAAAAACAAACAATTAACCCTGGCTTAAATCAGTATTGGCTGACCCCTGGGGCGTACGATCACACCAGGGCCGGGTTTCCCGATAACGATGTATCTTAGATCTTAAGAGCGCTTTCTATGTGCAACGTTACAAACGCTCGCAGCAATTCCACGAGCGTTTCCCAAAAATGCACTTAACATGAACGCGTGAGAACGTGCTCTACGTGCTACTTAAAGGCCATGTTGCAGGTTAAGCGCGAGAACGTGCTAGCCTACTTAAGAGTCGCTGTCCATTCGCGAAGTGCTGAAATATAACCTTATATGGAATCGAATTCTGTCATGTATGTGTACATGTTGTAGTGTAATTGTGTGAACACTGTGAGGCGCTATTGCTTCACCAGCTGTCTAGAACAACAACACACAAGTAAAGCGAGTTCAGTTCAACCACATGCGGTCTCCTGTCTTCAATACATTACATGGTGTCAGAAGTGGTTAAAAGTTATAAATTATGGATCAGCTGAAGCCCCCGGGAGCTTTGTGCTTGGAAGGAAACCTAGCCGAAAACTGGAGAGGTTGGATCCAGCGATTTGAACTGTATCTAATCGCGAGTGGAATCTCAGAGAAGTCGGAAAAGATAAAGTGTGCCACTTTTCTGCACGCCACAGGAGACGATGCAATCAAGGTATTCAACACGTTTACATTTGATGATGATGTTGACGACTTCGAGGTATTAAAAGAGCTGTTTGCCAAATACTGCGAACCACGAAAAAACCTGACATACCTGAGACATTTGTTCTTTATTGGAGCACAAGGCCAAACGGAGTCGATTGATGCTTATGTGACAGATTTAAAGAATAAAGCGAAGGATTGTGAATTTGGAGAACTTACTGAGTCACTGATAAGGGACAGAATTGTTTGTGGTATTACAAATGACCAGATCAGAGGCAGGTTGCTACGGGAACCCGATTTAACCCTGGGTAGGTCAGTGGATATTTGCCGTGCCAGTGAAGTGAGTCAAAACCAATTAAAGTCACTGCAAGAAGAAATAGAAATCCCAGTGCACAAAATTCACAAGCAGAAAAATGTGAAAAAGGAAAAAGACTTTATTCAGCCCAAGAAGTCACCAGGAGAATGCACAAGATGTGGATACAAACACGAACCAAAAAAATGCCCTGCATATGGACAGACATGCAAAGCCTGCAACAAAAAGAATCATTATGCAAAGAAGTGCATGACTCGTGTACAAACAGAGAAACAAAGAAGAGTTCATGGAATCAATCAAGACGAGGAAATGTTTCTTGGAACCATTGAGATGGAGACTAAACTGTATCAAATCAGTGATGAAGTGAAAAAGAAAGAGCTGCAAACTGGAGTACAACAGTGGACTGAAACACTCAAGGTAAACAACCAGAAGCTGATTGTAAAGTTAGATACAGGTGCAGACTGTAATGTCATATCAGTGCGAGACCTGGATGCATTAAAGATTGACAGAAATGACATAAGAAAATCAGGATGTAGTCTAGTGACATATTCAGGCCACAAGATGTCACCCTTGGGTCAGCAATGCCTTGAATGTCAGTACAAAGACAAGCTGTACACTCTTGAATTTCAAGTCATAGAGCAAAATGCCTGTGCAATTCTGGGAAGAGAATCATGCAGTGCTTTAGGAGTGATGAAAAGGATGTACGAAATAACAAAAGACACATCAAAAGATATTCTGAGTGAATATGAAGATTTGTTTACAGGGCTGGGTTGTGTTCCAGGGGTCTACCAGATTCAGACAAACCCTGAGGTCCGGCCAGTGATTCATGCACCCAGGAAAGTTCCAGTGGCATTGAAAAAGGACATTGAAAGAGAACTGAAACGCATGGAAGAGATGGGTGTCATCAAAAAACAGACTGAGCCCACAGAATGGGTAAATAGTATGGTGACAATAGTAAAACCAAACAAGATTAGGATCTGTATTGACCCCCAGGACCTAAACAGAGCAATACGAAGGGAACATTATCCTCTTAAAACAATTGAGGAAGTCGTCGCAGAAATGCCCAGAGCCAAAGTATTCTCTGTGGTTGATGCAAATCAGGGATTTTGGCAGATCCGTCTGGATGACGACAGTTCTAAACTCTGTACATTTGTGACACTGCCACATTAGTTTAGGTATCATTCCTTAAAAAGGATCATCAAAGGGGTTTAAGTAGAAGATGATTGCATATATGTTTGTAGGTTTCATATAATATCTGAGTGATATGTGTATGTACTCATTTATATGTATTTATCATGTTTATTTCCACTGTGTGTGTGTGATGGTATAGATATGGGTGTTTTTTATAAGGACAATGCTGGCTGATACGCCGTGGTCTGCCTATCACCGTGCACCTAAACGGATATAGGAAACAGGTGTGTGAGGGCAGGAGGGGCGCTAGTACTCAGTTGCTGTAGCGACTAGTTTTTTTTTGGTAAACTGTTTCTCTGGGGTGGTAAAGGAAAAGAAAGCATCACTGCTAAAAAAACGGACTGTATATAAGTTAAACGGCGCATGTAGTATGTGGAAAGCGAGCGCGTTACCCAATTGAGGACGCGTCAACATAGTCTTCACAGACGGCTGGCTGGACTTATTCAAACGGAGTTGGTGAGGCATATAAGAAAACGCTGCATGTAGTGTGGGGAAAGCGAGCGCGTTATCCAACTGAGGATGCGTCAACATAGTCTTCACAGACGGCTGGCTGGTCCTATTCAACGGAGTTGGTGAGATCGATTGGTTTTGTTCTCTCTCCTGTTTGCGTGATATAACAGCAAACCGATGATCGCATTCTTTTCTGTTATGGGCGGATTATTTGTTTGCTACGTCATGGGACAATTTACTGGCATCGGCCTTGGATTATTATACGAACTTTCGCAGGCGTCCTGATAAAGGACAGGATTCGTTTAGTTTGGACTTTTAGGGTGTTTCCGGGACTAAAAAGAAAGAAAAGGACATTGAAGAGATTTGGGGTTGTGTGGGTCATTTAGCGTGTGAAAATATAAAGCGCTGCACTGTGAGCAAATACTTGGTTTATTGTTTGGTGTGTGTTTTCTTTTGATGCTGGCAGACCGAATACTGTTTGTCAATCAATGTTATAGTTTGTTATTGTTAATCTGGTCAAGTCTTTCTAAAGAACCCCTTTTGTGCGTTTTAGTTAACACAGCCTAAGCGAAAATGGAAGTGTTACACATTTAACACACCCTTGGGGAGGTACAGTTTTACAAGACTTCCTTTTGGGATTTCATCCGCTCCAGAGGTGTTCCAAAGGTGTTTGTCTCAGCATCTGGAAGGAATGGAAGGAGTAGTTAACGTAATGGATGACATTCTGGTGTGGGGAGAAGACAAAAACTCACATGACTACAGACTGAGGAAGTTGTTTGAAAAACTGAGAAGCATAAACCTGAAATTGAATAGAAACAAATGCAAGATTGGCCTAAGTGAAATCAGCTACATAGGTCATGTGCTGAGTAAAGATGGACTGAAACCTGACAATGAAAAAGTGAGAGCTATTCTTGAGATGCCGGAGCCAGCGGACAAGGCAGCCCTGCAGAGGTTCTTAGGCATGTTGCAGTACTTAGCAAAGTTCATCCCAAATCTTTCAGAAGTGACTGCACCTCTCAGGAAGCTGCTGGAAGAAAAAACACTCTGGCACTGGGAGAGTAAACAACAAGACAGTTTCAATCGACTGAAAGTGCTAGTGAGTACAGCACCAGTGTTGAAATTTTATGATGTGAGCCAGCCAGTTACCTTGTCGGTGGATGCCAGTTCAGAAGGTTTAGGAGCTGTGATTCTTCAGGAGGGACAGCCAGTAGCGTACGGCTCAAGAGCACTAACAGATTGTGAAAAAAACTTTTAGCAATTGTGCATGGCTGCGAAAAATTTCACCAATATCTGTATGGACGCTGCATTCAGGTTGAGTCCGACCACAAGCCGTTGGAGATCATTTTCAAAAAGCCACTCTATAAAGCTCCGTCCAGACTTCAAAAAATGATGATGAGACTGCAAAAGTATAGCCTGATGGTGAGATATGTTCCAGGAAAGGAGTTGCACAGATGCATTGAGCAGAGCTTACCTTCAAGAGCATTGCAATCAGGACAACAGAGAAGAGGACGAGATGGAAGTGAGTTTTATACTTCACCAGTTACCTGTTTCAGAGGAGAAAAAAGAACAGTTTCAGTCAGCGACTTTACAGGATGAAGAACTGAGATTAGTCAGAGAAGCGGTTCAGTCTGGGTGGCCAAACTCAAGAAGCCAAGTACCAAAACCTATCCAGCAGTACTGGACTTTTAGAGAGGAACTGAGTTTCACAGATGGACTGTTATTCAAAAACGGTAAACTAGTAGTCCCAAACAAAATGCGAAATGAAATGCTTGAGAGGATCCATGAAGCACACATGGGTATCGTAAAGTGCAAGGAAAGAGCTAGAGACGTCTTGTTCTGGCCAGGGATGGCAAAGCAGATCGAAGATGTTGTCAGCAAGTGTGACATCTGCAATATGCACAGAAACAGCAATCCCAGAGAGCCACTTGTGTCACATCCTGTCCCAGAAAGAGCATGGTCAAAGCTTGGAATGGATTTGTTTCACTTCAGAGATGCGGATTACCTCCTCGTTGTGGACTACTTTTCCAAGTACCCTGAAATCGCTAAATTAAGTGATATGACAAGCAAGTCAGTCATTGCGGTTCTCAAATCAATGTTCGCCAGACATGGAGTGCCAGATGAACTTTTTTCAGATAATGGTAGTCAGTTTGTAAGTGCTGAAATGCGAGCGTTTGCAGCCAGCTGGGAGTTCATTCATACTACCTCAAGTCCTGGATTTCCGCAGTCAAACGGTCAGGCAGAGAGGGCAGTGCAAACAATAAAAAATCTGCTGAAAAAAGCACAAGACAGTAACAGAGATCCATACATTGCTCTCCTGGAGTTTAGAAACACACCGTTGAGTGGAATAGGCCTTTCCCCTGCACAGTTACTCATGGGAAGAAGACTGAAGTCAAAGATTCCAGTATCAAAGAAACTGCTGATGCCCAAGGTTTTCAGACAGGTGCGTAACAGACTGGGTCACAGACAAGTCAAACAAAAGCAATACTTTGATCGTGGGACAAGAAAGCTGCCGGAATTGAAGAAAGGAGAAGGAGTGAGAATTAGACAGGATAACAAATGGCAACCTGCAGTTGTTCTCGACAAACTTCAACAACCAAGATCTTACATTGTTCAAACACCAGAAAGTCGCATCTTCAGAAGGAATAGAAGAGATTTGCTGAAAACAAAGGAGACAGTGTGTCCTTCTTCACATCAAACTGAAGTTGAGGATGATTTACCCCTTCCATCACCAGATTCTGAGCTGAATTCAGAGCAAGAAAACAATATGAACAATAACGCCAGTGCAAGTTGTTCATCTACTGTGAGTGCCAAGAGTTCACCTGTGAGAAATAGTCCATTTCGTGGAGTGGGTAGTGAGAGACTGTCAAGATTTGGTCGGCCTATCAGAGTGCCTAGTAGGTACCGGGAGTAATGCAGAATAGCATCAAGTCCTAAGAGTAACTTAAGTTTAATGTTGTGTGCAAGTTATATGTAAAAAAAAAAAAAAAAAGGGAGATGTCATGTATGTGTACATGTGGTAGTGTAATTGTGTGAACACTGTGAGGCGCTATTGCTTCACCAGCTGTCTAGAACAACAACACACAAGTAAAGCGAGTTCAGTTCAACCACATGCGGTCTCCTGTCTTCAATACATTACAAATTCTGAACGTTTAACCTAATAATTGTCATATGTTGTGGATTAGCAATCAAGACAACTCTATATAAAGCACCTACAGGCGGAGGCACTGACAATGGCTGAACAAAAAAACTAACAAAAAAGAAGAAAAGATGCCTTTCAAAAAGATGAAATTAATGTCCTTTTAGAGGAGATAGCGAAACAAAGATGTAATTTTTAACAGATTTAAAGGATTTCTTTTATTTATTTTTTGTTAATTCATTTAATTTTGGTTAAAATTATTAGATTAAATTATTTATATATTTTTTTCTGACCTTTTTAATTATTTAATTTATACATTAATTTAACAAACAACAAAAAAGAGTAATGAAATGTGTACAATAAAGTGCAATCAAAACCTTATATTATAATCACATTGCATTTGAATAAAGTTAAAGGTGTAATCTGCCGGTTGTCCTGCAGGTGTCCTCATAAATCTGTCTTATTACGATGCACTTGGGAGTAGTATGAAGCTGCAGACTCGGAGCCTGCTGCATCTACAGTCCCGCACCCAGAGTCCCGCATTCTCAGACCCCTCGTTTTTCGAGACAGCGCCTCCTATCAAATTAGATCGGATAAACGTGAAGAACGTGAGTATCGTCAATTTTATTTAGCGAATCATACCTCATTCGGTTTCTTTTTTAATCAAACTACTCTATAGCTCATCGATACACCAACATATGAATAGTCCATTTAATATTTGTAAAGATAGTTTGTTACAAAATTTGAGCCGTTAATGTATGTTTTTTCACCTCTTTTACTTAAATTAGTTCTTATAAAACGTAAGTATTAAAATGAATCAAGATTAATTGAACTGATATGAAGTTGTTACCAGCCATTTCCTCCGTGGCCCGACTTATCAGCCTAGATATGCTTGTAATTTGCATTTACAAAAAAATATTATTTATTATTACACAATATTTTTGACAATGGCATTCATCTTTTAATGTCAAGTCGAGGAATTTGACAGAGTGATTGCAAAAATAATTAAAAAACAAGGAACATTCGCCTACCAGAAATTATTTTACCTTATGCATTTACATTAGCCTACATTTTACATTTATTCATTTAGCAGACGCTTTTATCCAAAGCGACTTATAAATGAGGAGTTTTTTTAATGCAATTGAAGACGAAAAGTAAAGTCACTAACACAATTATTTCCTTTTTTCTTTGCTTTGTCCTGTTTACAGCAAGATGATGTTTAGGTGATCGTTAAATAAAGTATAATTGGTTATTATTGGTGTTTTGTCTATTCTTATTTGAGTTTTGCTTCGCATTCAAAATATCAAAAAACAGGTTTTGTAATGTTAGCATGGTATAATGTTAATTACACCATTATAGGTTGAACTGAAAGAAAAATTGGAATTAAAAAAAAAAAAAACGTAGCAATATAATAGGCTATCACATAATATTTTTCAGAAGATAGTTCAATCTGCAATTGCGACTTTATTTCTCAGAATTACGACTTCATATCTCGCAATTGCGACTTTATTTCTCGCAATTCTGACATCATATCTCGCAATTCTGAGAAAAAAAATAGTCAAAAACTCTGACTTGATATAGCGCAATTGTGAGGAAAAAAAAGTCAGAAGTGTGAGATTAAAAAGTCGCAATTATTATTATTTATTTATTATTCAGTGGCGGAAACAAGCTTCCATAGTAGGCTAATTGTATCCCTTCCATCAGTAATTTTCTTTCAATTACACCCACGCTCAAAAACTACTGGGTAATTTGATAGTCAGAGAACACAATACGTTTTTTTGGCACATGCATTAAGCAGGGAACGCAAATATTTATTTGGATAACTTTAAAAACGAGACTGTATCCTATTGTTTTCAATGGCATTTGGATAAGGGTGTTATACGATCTTCTGAACAGCAGGAGGCGCTGTCTCGAAAAACGAGGGGTCTGAGAATGCGGGACTCTGGGTGCGGGACTGTAGATGCAGGCTCCGAGTCTGCAGCTTCATAATATTGGATTTGGCACTTGGGGACGATTACTCCAGAGCACTCGTAGATCTACGAAGATTTTGAAGTGCTATAAGCTACGATGCTTTTGGGAAACAAACGATAATATTAAGATCAGTCGTACGATCGTTTTTACGATCAACTTAGGCTTACGATGCTTTTGGGAAACGCAACCCAGTGTGTTTGGAACGGTCAGTGCATCACGTGATCAACTGCTAAATTCAAACGTGTTGGCTGACGGACGCGCTCAGCGCTGATATCACTACTATTCAGTGTTTTGAATAATTTTGAGTTTGTAAAATACACACTGATATCTATGGAAAAGGAATAGTAATCATTTCCATTATAATTAGCCTATATGACACGGTTTATTTATCAGATACACATTGTGTAAGTAGCTTTCAAGTTTACTCTATTCTTCTCCCAGTTAACCGGCCACTTACTTTCATTTATTTTGGGAGAAGTGCATGAATTGACGTTTTATACAACAGATCCTATTCCCATCGCGCATACAGCTCAACTAACACGATCGTTATTAAACAACAAAACACATCCAATTGCACATATTTGACAATCGGAATTTCAGATATTTCATTAGCCATTCCACCGAAAGAGTGACATTTCTGTCCCCATGGACATTATAGCCTGTATAAAATTGCTTGAAAATCAACACTAAAATACATTTTATTATTAAGCTAAATGTCCTGCACATTAAGCTAACTACAAATTTAAAACGTATAATTAAAAACGGTAATAAACACTACATAGAATACAACAAAATAGCATTTTCTGCATGTTGCCACTCTCTTTATCTCTAAACTTTACAATAAATATAGGCTAATGATTAAAATCCTTCAGAAATCTTAATTTGTTTGCATTGTTGTGTGACTTTATATCCAATCTGCTTTCATTTTTTTCATGAGAAAAAAAAATATTTTATCTAATATTTTAGATAAAATAAACATTTTAGTCGTGTCCCCAGGTTTTCACTCAGTCCTGTTACACATCCATACGAATTTGACTTAAGTCTAAAGCGCAACTTATGCGAGAAATGTCAAAGTGTTGATTTTTACACTGAGTCATGACACACTACACTACTTCTGACGTCCCATGTTGCATAAGCTTTTGGCTGGAATTTTACTTTGTAAAATGTTAAATATTATTTAATTTGTTTGTTGTTGTTGTTGATTTTTTTACATAAACTCATCGCTTCGCTTCAGAATGCCTTTATTAACCCCCCGGAGCCGTGTTGAGTTCGTTTATGATGGATAGATGCACTTTTATGATGGATGGATACACTTTTTTGAGCTTCATACTAATGGTTGCCATGCACTGCCACTATAAAGCTCAGAAGCGTCAGGGTGTTTATTGATATAACTCTGATTGTATTCGTCTGAGAGAAGAAAGTCATACAATGGCTTGAGGGTGAGTAAATCATGGGCTGATTTTTCATTTTAAAGTGAACTACTCCTTATAGCTTAATAGAATCTGCCTTTGTGAGATTCCACATCCCTTTATTTGTAAAAGTGAAAATGCAGTGCAGAAGTGTAAAAAAGCCTGACTCTACATTTCCTGCATTATCAGTTTCTTTCAGTGGTTCAGAGAGGTGCCCTTGACAAGGCAGTCATGGCATATACAGCAAGTCAATACTTGGTAAAAGTAAATTTACGTGAAAAATTCAGTTACAATATATATGTGATTTTTGTCTCTTCCAGTGGCAGTCAAGAAGAGATTTCCAAATGTGTCCATGGGTGAACTCACTGCTTTTATTCAAATGTTCACATGTTAAAAGATAAATAAAATTTTCTTCAAATGCAATGTGTGAATGAATTTCATTTCAATTGAAATATATGGAGGGCAATATATATTTCTAAATGCTTTTTAAAACTATGTTTTGAAAATATATTTTACAATTAGCCTAAAAATATATTGAGAGAAAACATATATATGCATATATATGTGTGTGTGTGTGTGTGTATAGTCAACTGAAAACTCATCTCTTCCGTGAGCACTTAACCTCATAATAATAATAATAATAATAATAATAATAAATCCTTTTCCTTTAATCTTCCCTTATCGGGCGTATGCTACTATGAACAATGCCTGAACTTTTTGAGCACTTCTTGCGTTGTTTTTGCGTTGATGTGCCCATAGTTAATCTAACTGATACAATATGTGGTAAAATTTGTTTTTCACAGACTAAAAATAACAAATCTATTTGCGATCTGTTTTTTAAAGGAGGTTACTACCAAGCCTTGCTCTATTGCTTATTGGGCTAAATTTATTAGATACTCTAAGTGGGAAAGTGTTTGGTTATTGCCTCATAAGTTTTTTGTTACAAACAAGGTAAAATAAATTTCTATCAAAATTATTCATAAATTCTATCCTGTTAAACATTTTCTTAGTAAATTTAAGAAGGATATTGATGTTATCTGCTCTTTTTGCTCTTTGCATTTGGAAACTGTATCCCACGTCCTTTGGCACTGTAGTTTTGTTAAAAAGTTGTGGTATGATGTCTCTGTGTTTATCAAAGAAAAGGTGCTCTCAAATTTTATTTTGCTTTTTGAAAATGTAGTTTTTGGATATTTTATTCAGGATAATGTGAATAAGAAGCTTTTGTTATTAATCTGATTATTCTTCTAGTTAAGTTTCACGTCCATAAGTGTAAGTTTTCTAACGGAAAACCCTGTTTTACAGTGTTTTTTAAAGAATTGGAAAGTTACTTTTGTACTATTCAAAGTAGCACTAATAGAAAGGCTATTAAAACTGTCCGTTTATGTTCTGTCTTCAAAATATTTGAGTAATGTAAAGGTCTTGCATGTTTTTGAGTGTTTTTTTTTTTTTTTTTTTTTTATTTCCCTGGCTTTATATTGTCTGTTGTATTGTTCTGTATATGTTGTTTAAGGCATAATAAAAAAATAAAAAATAAAAAAAAACGTTCCGGAACTTGTGACAAACCGGAAGGACAATTTTTGGCACAGAAATACTCCTTCAAACGTACAATTTATTTTTTGAAACTTTGTCCATGTTTAGCATGGGAATCCAACTCTTTAACAGTGTAAAAAACTCAGTATGCATGAAATAGCATTTCACCCCCCCCTTTAAGCAGTGCTGCTCCATTCATTCTAAGTATCAAAGCATGTTTGAGAGAAACCATGGAGACAAAGAAGTTTTTCGTTTATTTGTTCATAGTTTCGGCATTCCTCTTGCATGGTAAGACATTTATTTATTTATTTCTCTTTAGGTCAACAAAAAAAAAAAAAAGAAAAAAAAAGAATGAGTTTATAGAGTTCCCTGCTCAAACCAGAGATTTATTCAAAGATCCAGACAAAGACCTGTCAGTCCAAGAACCAGGTAGCCTAAATATTAATGAACCAAAATTATATTTAATACTTTCTTTTTAATATATTTAATCTTCTTCTTTTTTTAGTAAATTTGTCAAGTTGTTATGTCAATGCAAATCAAACAAACTTTGAGTGTCTTTGTCTTAACACTGGTTGGCAGGATAAACGCCATCATTTTTTTTTTTTTTTATATAAGATTTTTGTTTGTATTTCACTGTATTCCTTTATTTATCCCCCTTTATCATTTTAAACAGCTATAATCTGTTATAACCAGCTTCATTTGAACCATCAAGACATCTAGGATTAACAAGAAACATCTAAATAAACTTAAGGATTAGGAGGATGGGCTTCTCGATTTTAATTATATAATTAGCTAATTTAAATACTTCAGCATGCTGGAGAAAGTTGGGTTCAGTGGAGTTAGGTGACAAGCCAGAATGGTTAGTAAGTGAAAAAGCTTCTTGTAATAAGACTTCTTTATCTTTAAAGTATCAACGGAAACATATTATTTATTTCTAACTTAACTGAAGAGTGGAAACAAATTAAGGTATAGCTTATTTGAAAATTCCTGATATATAGCCTATGTGGATTGTGGATACTCCAATTTGTAGTAATCATGCTTTTCCTCCAGGGTTACACAAGCTTTTTTTTTTTTTTTTTTTCTTCAATGGAAACTCATGGAAACAGTTCCAGATATTTATACATTAAGCTCTTTTAAACAGCTAAAACAAAAATATGCTCTTGTTTCTCCACATTTTTTCCCGTTTTGAATTTGAATCCCACCTCAGAGAGAATTGTTAATTGTTAATGTACATCCCATGAGTGGTAGTGTGTCAAAATTGTACACATTACTGCTAGAAAAGGTTGACAAAAACACAGAGAAAATAAAACATGACTGGGAAGAGGAAATTGGTTTTAATATTCATGAAAACACGTGGGATGAGTGCTTGAGAAACGTAGACATGTTCAGTTCAGGTCAAAACCTTATTAAATGTATCCCATGATTTATCCACTCTGTAATAATTGTAAAATGTCACCGTGTTTTATTCTTTATGGTCATGTAGTAAAATTCAGTCATTTTGGTAATGTATATTTCATTTTCTTTCTGAAGCGCATTCTATTGATCTGGAGCCTCAGCCTTGCATTGGAATTTTAGGAGGAGAGAATGCTTTTTGTAGTAAGTATCAGACAAAGGCCATTTCACTGTGTGTGATGCTTGCAAAAATACTTAAAGGGTTAGTTCACCCATAAATGAAAATTCTGTCAGTAATTACTCACCCTCATGTTGTTCCAACCCCGTAAGACCTTCGTTCATCTTCGGAACACAAATGAAGATATTTTTGATTAAATCTGAGAGCTGGATCACTCCTCCATAGGCTTCTATAGACATTATAACTTGCCGGCCCAGAAAATGTATTAAAGACATCGTTAATATAGTCCAAGTGACTACTTTTTTTTTTTTTTCGCACAAAAAGTATTCTCGTCGCTTTATAAACTTGTATAAGTTTACAAGTTTCTCTTTGTTCAAAATTCACTCCTCACGTGTTAACCTCTTCGACATGTCAATGGCTGTGAACAAAGAGAAACTTGTAAATATCTCATGAACGAATAAAGTTACGTTGAAACCAAGCACACCATTGTTTTTCTTGTGACATTACCAATAAGTTTGATGTGTCACATGGTCCTCTTCCTATTGAAAAAACAAAAGTTGTATCCAAGATGGCCGACTTCTAAATGGCCACCATGGTCACCACCCATCTTGAGGAGCACTGTAAAAAAAATTACATCCCCAAGTCAAAAATTTCAAGTGACCGATAACATCTACATTTTTCAATTAGTCTGACATATTATTTCTCACTGAGCAATAATTAACAGACAGTTAACAGACTTTTGCAACAAGAATTTCACTTGGGCCAATTGAAAAATTTAGATGTTATCGGTCACTTGAAATGTTTTATTTGGGAGGGTTAGAAATTTTTTACAGTGAGTTTGCCCCCTCACATATACTAATGTGCCACAAACCGGACTTTAATATCACCAACCATGCCCATGTTATTACGGTGTATCCATATAAATGGCCCACCCTGTACATTTTGAACACAAAAAAGTTACGGACTGCAGCTTTAACCTTGTAAGCCACAAGTTGTACATGTTATTAAATTACCATTAAGCTCATTCTTCTTTGTCTAATAGATACTGCTAATTAAAAAAATGTTTATTAAAATTGTATTTTTGATCCACTGCAAGATTTTCTAAAGTTCACAGCTAAATCATTACTATTTTTACAAACGTACTGCCTAAATTTTGCATAACAGCATCAGAAAATTAAGTTTTTAAAAATCCAAAAGATTATAATAAAAGACTTCAGCCGTTATAAGTGAATCAGGTCTGTTTTAATTGCACTTATCACATGAACATACACATATATTTCGATTTCTTTACTATTTTCCAGAAAATAATATATATAGTTTGTCTGTGCTTCAAAGCACGTTTTCCTTGACGGATGCAAAGTAAAAAAAAAAAAAAAAAAGAGAAAGGTCTATATTCTACTAAGGTCGTGGTTCAAGCTTTTGTGAGGAGTTTGGCATATTATACTTCAGCTATGACACTGAAATGAGTTTTCTGAAAACATTTATAACTACAGACACGATGATGAACACTTCTAAATCCTGCCGGCATAAATACATAAATGACACAAATAATTACATATCAGTTATCAATAATTACATATCATATAACAGTGGACAATCACAGCACAGCAAAACCTTCTTTAAGAATAGAACTAAAAGAGACATGAAATGGAGAAAACATTTATAACGAAGAGATGATATGAATAATGAATCATTAACGTTAACAGTAAAAAAAAAGAAAAAGATCAGCATGCCATCTCAAATGCTTCATAAAAGGTTACAATGTTAAGACATTTGTTAAAACAAAATACAAATAAAAGCAAGTAACTTTTTGCACATTTCACGAAGACAAAAACGTGCTTTATGATACAAAATGCATATTGTTGTTTAACCAGTACATAAATCTGTGAAATATGCTTAATACCAGTAGAAGGCTTATGCAACAGTAAGTAACACTTATGGAAGATAATATATAAAAAATACATTACATAAACTCATATTAGGCATTTTGTTGCTTTTCTCAGTGTCTTTCAGTGCAGTTTTACAGGTTCAGTTCCTGAGATTCAGAGTTTGGTCAAGGACACAATGGTGATATTTCATGGATCAATCCTTGCAGGATTTGAATCTTTTACACTTTAACCACAAAGATTCGACACCGCAAACAAAGTGCTTCATAAACTTTAACATTTTCTGCTGAAAAAAAAAAAAACCGTTTAGAGTAGCATTAATGTTAAGAGATAACATCATACTGGTGTTTTCATCAGGGATGTTCCTCTGTAGTGTTGTCAAGATGCTAATGCTAAAATTGTAAATATAACATTATCAGTAGTGTTGGCGTGACCTGTGTGTTGTTTGACTGACAGCTTCTCCGTCAGTATGGAATTGCTTGAAGCTGTTCAAAATGTTCATCTTGATGAAGTATTCATGTTCACAACCTGTTATAAATGAATATAAACATAAGCAGAAAAAAATAAATAAACGTGCAGGTCTTGCAGTGTAAATGCTGCTGTTATTAAAGTCCCACTGAAGGGCCTGGAACGCACAGGTTTGTTTGATGCCTAGACGTAATTTCCACTCAAACAGGAAGCTAAGGCAGGACATGTTGAATGTCATAGGGCCTCCCCCTTTTCAAATAGCCAATAGTGTTTAGTTTACCTCACAGACTGCAATTAGTACTTGACAGCACCATGAAGCGAATCCCAGCGCTGATGATACGTTGGATTCAATAGTAGAAGAGTGAATAAACTCCAGCCATTTCATTCTTAATCAACATTCAGTTGGAAAACAGAAAAAAACTCGAGCGTTTGAGTAAGCGAACACTCATCTCCAACACATACTGCTCCCTGATGTGTCAACGATGGCCAGGTGGTGTTTATAGCATAGGGGGCGGAGCTTTAGATTCTAGAGAGCGTTTGATTGGACAGATGTGATGAGAAGCTTAAGTCCGTGGTGATGTCATAAAAATCCATGATCCATTTTAGCGGAAGTGAGAGACTGTAAGTTTTGAAACCTTGTTTCTCCTAAATGCAAATTTTGCCATTCTTCCGGAGCGCATTAACTTATTCATAACCTTAAGGCTAACATATTCATACTGAAAGCTAAAAAACTCTATGACTTCAGGGGGTCTTTACAGATTACAGAGAAACGGAGAAATCACTTCCTGACTGTTTCTGTCCGAGTCCATTTAGCAGCTTTAATAAACATTTAAATACCCTGAAAATCCTCAAGCGCTCTTTGTGCTATTGGAGGTAATGTTCTCCTTTGTTTCTTACTAATTAACCGTTTGCCTTTTCTGAAGCAATGTTTGCATATTTTAAAATATATTTAGGCTATTATTTAAATAACTAATAAACAAACTATTTTGAATTAGTTCAAATTGGTGTCAAGGTGAAATGTCTCTAGTATTGGTGCCAACTAAAGAAATCTTGGTATCGTGACACTCTTTCTCTGTGAGCGATGTGAGTTTCTTCTCTTGTTTCCCATCTTCTCTTTTAATGAAAGTATCAAAACAATAAGTGTTATGTGAGCGTCTCATTGGCCGCCTCAGCCTCGGTCTGATTAAGGTTCGAGTCTCTGAGATTCTTCATCAGAAAAGTGTCTCTCTGATCAGGGGACGAGTCTTCAGCTCCACTTTCCTGTTTATAAAAAAACACAGATAAACACAAAGAAAAAGAAATAAACCGGATTGATGTTTGAGTTACACAAAGGCCTGGAATTACAAAAAATAACAGAATATCTTAAAATGTAGGATGTTTCCCTTCACATTTAAAACAATAATTCATCTTTCATAAAGAACCTGCACATTTAAATGCTTGAAATATTATTTAAATAAATTACTCTAAGTATATAATAATATAAAATGTAAATCACACACAAACATTTAATCAGCGCACAGATGTGAATCTGTTTAGCAGTCAGACAGATTCAGTTGATGTAGTTTCTCACCTGATTATCGCGCTGCGTCCTGTTCGCTTTGAGGAAAAACAACAAACTCTATTAAACACTTTACTTTGGTTAGAGGAAAATATTGAAAATTCTCACATCTTTTAAAGATGTTTTTAAATCTCATATTTCCATCTTATTAAATCATTTGTATGTTACACTCACCGTTCCTTCTTGCTCTGCGCTTGCAACAGTAAATCACAGCAACAATCAGAAGAATAACAGCAACAGCGACAGCAACAGAAACAGCAACAGCTGCATATATTCCTGTTATAACAGCTGGAGTCGGACCTGGATCTGGATCTGGAAGAGCTAAAAACAGACAGTCATTGTTTCTTGTCTAAGTAACTTATAATTCAACTTCAACAGTATTTTTGTCTGATATTTATTTCTACACGTGTCTACTTTGGTCATCAGTTGTATGATGTTGTTTAAACTGGTAAATGGCTCCATCTTGTGTGTTTTTGAAGAACTAGCAGCTAAAACACTATTTAAAGACTATTTAGACCAGGGGTCGGCAACCTTTTTGATATAAAGTGCCCTTTTCAAAATGTCTTGTCTATTAGTGTGCCATGTTAACATTAAGTTTAATTATGACATCACATCAAAAGTTTAATATCCAGGGAATCTGTAGTTTTATTCCATTGCAACATTTGATAACATTTAGTTCCCATAACCAGGACATTGTAAATATAAACGGAGTATGATACAAGGCTGCCATACTTATAAAAATATCAACATCTGAGTTGAAATCATTAACCTTACCAACATTACACCTTTTTTACACCTTCATTTCTTTTTTAACATCTTAAATTTCACTCAGTTATAATGGCAGTAAATGTCAAAACAGGAGAATTAAAAGTAACAGACATATGAGAACTATACAATAATGCTGTGTATTTTTTTTTTTTTTTTACATGTATATGCAGTTCCCATTTTGCATACTGCTTGCATATTACCTCATTTCAAAAAGGTTGCATGGCAGCAAATGTCACAAAGGGAGAATTAAGTGTAACAAACACTATATACAAGAATGCTGCCATGAAAACATCCACATCTGACATGAAAAAAGAGACTGGGACAGAGCCCTTGTATGTAAAGTCATGTGTGCTACATTAAACAGATGCTTACCAGTCAATGTGAACCCTGGCCCTGCTTTTCTTTGCTGAGCTCCATAATTTGGGGTTCGTATTTAGTCACTTTAAGTTGCACACAAGCTTCGGAGTGGTCAGTTGTCAAATGACTGCGGGAGGGGCTGAGCACGCTCTTCATATGTGAGAATATCTGCTCACAGATATATGTTGATCCGAAGACTGTCAGCAAAGCCAATGCAATCTTCCTGAGACAGCAAAACTTATCTGGTACAGATATCCAGCAGGTGAAGATGCAAGTCCCGTGATCATGCCTTGCGGCTGTTTCCAGCTGTTTCCGTAGCTCTGCAAACTTTGTCACCCACAGTGTTGAAGTCTTCAGCTCAATCAGCTCCAATTCCACGTTCTGTATATCCAGCCAATCCATCAGAGCTAAATCCAGTTCATGTCCATCAAAGCTATCGGGTTTAATCAAGAATGAAAACATGGGCCCATACTTCTGAAATTCCCGAAATCTTGTTGTAAACTCCGACTCAAGCCCGCTGATGTATTTGCATATTTCAGCGGTGCTGATGCTGTGCTCCGTGGACAGCTCCCTTAAGTGTCTGAAGTAGCGGAAAGTGGAGGTGGCAATGTCGCTTGAAAAAATTGTCAGCTTTCCAACAAAAGCAGCCCATGTGTCATACATGTCCAAAACGGTTTGCCCTGCACCTTGCAGGCGGAGATTTAGCTCGTTGAGGTGTCCCGTAATGTCCGTGAGAAACATAAGTTTCACAACCCATTCCTCGTCCTGCAGTTCGGGATAGTCTTGGCCTTTTTCAGCCAGGAAGGCCTTTATAGCATCAAAGCAGCTGACAAACCGCTCCAAAACTTTCCCGCAGCTTAGCCACCTGACTGCTGTGTGGAGAGGGATATCTTTATATGCGCAGTTCATTTCCTCGAGCAGAGATGTGAACTGTCGGTGTGTTAGAGCAGATCGCTTAACTATGAAGTTAACAACTTTCACCACTGTAGCCATAACCTCATTAAGATCTGAATTTGACATTTTTGCACAAAGATTTTCTTGGTGTATTATGCAGTGAAGTTTCATAATGGGGTGACCAACTTGTTCCTCGATTAATGTGACTGCTCCCCGCTGTTTCCCGACCATGGCGGGGGCGCCATCTGTTGTCACTGCAAAAATCTTGCTAATGTCAATCCCTCGCTCCTCAAAATGATCCAGAAAAACTCTGGCTATGTCCTCACCTTTTGTTGTTTCAGGCATTGGCTTTAAGCAACATAGTTCCTCTCTTACAGTCACATCACCGTATCTTGTCACGACTGCCAAACGTGGTATGTCATTTACATCCACACTCTCATCAAGTGCAACGCTAAATACCACGGCTTCTTTCAAACCGCCTGTCTGCTGCGCTCTTACGTTTTCAGCCATTTCTTCGATGCGTCGTTCAACACTTCTGGCAGATATGGGAATGTCTTTTATTCTTGATTTTATTGTCTCTTTGTTTGGTAAGCCATAGAACAAAACATCTGAGCTACAGATGAAAGCCTCCTTTATATATTCGCCATCAGTGAATGGCTTTCCCCATTTTGCAATGCAATTAGCAATGTGATAGCTTGCTTCGGTAGCATGATCTTTGGCCGTGGCGAAGACTTTAAGTGTGTTAGCTTGCTTCCCATACCTGGACACAGCACGTTTGATCAATTCAGCCTTGTCTGCCACATCCTTGAATGATTTCTCATGTTTGGTCTCAAAGTGGCGTTTAACACTCGATGTTCGGCAAACAACATTTTCGAGACATAATGTGCACACAGCACGGTCCTTCTGAAACACAAATCCCCACTCGTCTGTCCATGAGGGCTGGAATGCCCGAACATTAACTTTAGTTTTCTTAGCTAGCGGGCCTGCCATTGCCGACATACCGCTATCAAGCCCGCTCTGCCAGCAGCGTTACTATAGTAACGCGTCAGCCTACTAGCCAATCAGAGCAGAGACAGAGTAGGGTGGGTCTCATAGATACACAGGTTGCGCAACTGTGAACGTTGTCATTTGGCATTGCGGATGAGAGAGTGCTTCAGCATTTCAACCATGATTTCAACACATCAATAACTCTTGAACACATATTGCCATCGTGCCATTGGTTAAGGTACCACGTGCCCATGGTGGCACGCGTGCCTAAGGTTGCTGACGCCTGATTTAGACATTCATTTTTCATCTTAATAACATAGGTTAATAACTCTATTTTGCATGTGAAGAATTATTTTGTCAAACAGACCTCAATGAAAACATTTACTGGGTTGATATAAACATTTTATGAACATATTTTTTGTTAACTTCAAACCCACTGCACTTTGGATTCTTGGTGAACTAAGAAGAAAAAAATGTATTTGAACTGATGATAATAAAAGGTGATAAGAGAGGATATTGACCAGAACAAAACAGTTTAAACTACCACCAATAGAAAAACTAGTTTGTTTTTAAATCATAAAGCACTGAATTTAAAGTTAAAGCTATAAATTACAGTTTAAGAGTAAATGTGTTTTTCTACACTACCAGTCGATAGTTTTGGTAAGATTTTTAATATTTTTGAAGTAAGTCTCTTCTGCTCACCAAGGCTGCATTATTTGGTTAAAAAATATATTATTGTTATGACAATTTAAAATAATGGTTTTCTATTTTAATGTTTCAAAATGTAATTTATTCCTGTGATCAAAGCTGAATTTTCAGCATCATTTCTCCAGTCTTCAGTGTCACATGATCCTTTAGAAATCATTCTGATATGATTTGATACTCAAAAAAACATTCATATTATTATCAATGTTGAAAACAGTTATTTACATTTTTATTTCAGGATTCTTTGATGAATAGAAAGTTCAAAAGAACAGCATTTATTTGAAATAAATAACACATAGAAACAAAAACACATAGAAAACAGCTGTTTTACACTGTAATAATATTTCACAATATTATTATTATTATTATTTTGTATTTGTTTTTTAATCAAATAAATGCAGCCTCTGGTGAGCGGAAGAGATTTCTTTCAAAAACATTAAAAATCTTACCGATCCAAAACTTTTCTCTGGTAGTGTATGTGCTGTGTTTCAAATAAATATAGGAAAAGAAAAATAGAAAACAGTCCTGAATGTCACTGCAAAAGTATTAAACACTTTAATGATGTGATTGAAATGGACAAGACTTGCTTTTAAACATGAAGACTCACCATGAACATAAACACTGAAGATCTTTTCACTGAAGCTGATGCTGTTGCTGATGATATGTAGTGTATAATCTCCAGAGTCTGTGTTTGTGGTGTTCATGATGATCAGAGATCCAGTCTGATGATCCAGCTTCAGTCTGCCTCTGAATCTCTCAGTCTCTTCATTACACTGAACATCTGTACAGAACTTACTCTGATCTCTTTTGATCTGAGCGATGCGATTGTCATTATAATACCATGTAATTCTGACTTGTTGGTTTGTTTGAACACCAGAGTTTAGAGTGACTGAATCTCCCTCCATCACTGACACTTCTTCTGTATAAGCAAACACACCTGAAGAAGAAACAATTAACAATTAGTCTTGATCTTTGCTTGACCAATCAGCGGAAAGAGGCGTTTTATTCCCGAACATGTAAAGATCGAAAAATACAACGAGTTTATCCAGTTTGGTTTTATTGTTCTTCCATTTGGCGGATTATAACAAAGTTTGATGAAAACACAAACAAAAATATGAAAAAAAAAATAGATTTGCAATTTCTTTATGTTCGAATATGTGATAAATGAACGATTTCTTTGTTTTTCTGTTTAAGACAAAAACGAGAAAACGAATTATCTGAAGGTACACGGACTAATAAATAATAGATGCATTGAAATGTGTGGAGGATATGATGAGAAACTGACATCTTCACCAGAACAAAACAGTTAAACTACCACCAATAGAAGAACAAGTACGCTTTTAAATCATAATGCACTGAATATGAAGTTAAAGATATAAATTACACTTTAAGAACAAATGTGTTTAGAAATTATCTTTATGCTGTGTGTGAATTAATATATAGGTAAAGACAAAACACTCCTGAATGTCACTGCAAAAGTATTAAAAACTTTAATGATGTGATTGAAATGGACAAGACTTGCTTTTAAACATGAAGACTCACCATAAACAGAAACACTGAAGATCTTTATACTGATTCTGTAACTGTTGATCAGTAGTTTATATTTTCCAGAGTGTGTGTTTGTGGTGTTCATGATGGTCAGAGATCCAGTCTGATGATCCAGCTTCAGTCTGTCTCTGAATCTCTCAGTAACTTCATTACACTGAACATCTGTACAGATATAACTGGAATCTCTATGGATCTGAGCGATGAGAATGCCATTATAATACCATCTAATTCTGTCTTGTTGGTTTGTTTGAACACCAGTGTTTAGAGTGACTGAATCTCCCTCCATCACTGACACTTCTTCTGTATCAACACCTGGAGAAGAAACAATTAACATTAGTCAAACAAATGCATAATAGTGCTGTAAAAATGCTTTCTTATATATCATAAAGATTGTGAGTAGAGAGAGATGTCTGGATTCACGGTGAACATTCACTTCCAGGAAATTGTGCCATTTCCCAAAACATTAAGATACAATGAAAAAATTTTTTTTATTGTTATTATTTTACCGTTTTAATCGTACACTTAAATTACATGTTTTCATTTACACTTTTATTCACCCACAGTGACTCACACTAGTAACAACTGATGACATCACAGCTTGATCTTTGCTTGACCAATCAGCGGAAAGAGCTGTTTTATTCCCGAACGTGTAGAGATGGAAAAATACAACGTGTTTTATTGTTTTTCCATTTGGCGGATTATAACAAAGTTTGATGAAAACACAAACAAAAATATGAAAAAAAAAAGATTTGCGGTTTCTTTATGTTCGAATATGTGATAAATTAACGATTTCTTTGTTTTTCCGATTAAGACAAAAACGAGAACACAAATTATCTGAAGGTACTCGGAATAATAAATAATAGATGCATTGAAATGTGTGGATGATATGATGAGAAACTGACATCTTCACCAGAACAAAACAGTTAAACTACCACCAATAGAAGAACAAGTACGCTTTTAAATCATAATGCACTGAATATGAAATTAAAGCTATATATTACACTTTAAGAATAAATGTGTTTTTGTAGAAATTATCTTTATGCTGTGTGTGAATTAATATACAGGTAAAGAGAAAACACTCCTGAATGTCACTGCAAAAGTATTAAACACTTTTATGATGTGATTTAAATGGACAAGACTTGCTTTTAAACATGAAGACTCACCATGAACAGAAACACTGAAGATCTTTCCACTGCCGCTGAATCTGTCGCTGAAGATCCATAGTGTATAATCTCCAGAGTCTGTGTTTCTGGTGTCAGTGATAGTCAGAGATCCAGTCTGATTATCCAGCTTCAGTCTGCCTCTGAATCTCTCATTACCTTCATTACACTGAACATCTGTACAGATATAACTGAGATCTCTATTGATTTGAGCGATAAGAATGTTATTATAATACCATGTAATTCTGTCTTGTTGGTTTGTTTGAACACCAGTGTTTATAGTGACTGAATCTCCCTCCATCACTGACACTTCAAATGTAAACACACCTGAAGAAGAAACAATTAACATTAGTCAAACAAATGCATAATAGTGCTGTAAAAATGCTTTCCTACATATCATAAAGATTGTGAGTAGATGTCTGGATTTATAATGTAACACAGAAGAACATCATTGATTTACACTTTCACTCATCAGACAAAAATACACGAGTCTCATGGAGGATCTTGAACAACTTATGTTCAACTTATGTTATCTTACAATACATGAATATTATGAGTATTACCCATAATAATCTGTTAGAAAATTGCTTTTTCCCCAAAACATTAAGGTACAATGTAACATTTATCATTTAATCTTTTTCATTTTTACTGTTTCAATCTTACACTTAAATCAAATCATGTTTTATTTTACACATTTATTCATCCAAAGCGACTTGCACTACCAATGCACATTTGATCAGTTTATGCACAGGTATCAACATTTACTCACAGTATGAAGCCATGTTACTTTTAGAGGTTTTATCCATGTTATATACCATTTGTTCAATTTGTTGTTCATGTTTTGAATGAAGCTGGGCTGGGCCGCGAACTAACGGTTTCGTTTAGCGAACTAGCCTATATCGTTGACCAGAAAAGAGATCAGACAAACGTCTTACATTGATGGAGTAAAATACAAACAATAGATGAATATCCGTCGAATATAAAGCTAATAGAGCATATTATGAAACTTTGTCGTTAGTTTTACCGGGAAAGGAGATATTAATGTAGGATATAAATGTCTTACCACGCAGGCGTAAGCACGTCAACAATAAGAAAAGAAATAGAGACATGCTTCATTTTCAATTTTTGCTCAAAGATGAACGCAGATTCAGTGAAGTAAAAGTGATCTGTTGTTACTCTGCATTAGTGGCGACGCCATTATTTCACGAGTTAAAATGAAAGTAATCATTTGGAGGCTCCTCCTTACGCGCTGCACTGCGATGACGTATGACGTTTTGTGACGTTTTTCTCTAACTACAAAACAAAAGTATTTTCCGGGTTCTGTTTGTGCAGTGCTGCGTTAACATTTTATGGGTCATTCCTGGGAATCGGTAATATTTCAGTCCCCCAGACTTTTTAAAGTGTTGGTTCACCAACATTAAATATTAAAAAATTTCCACAATACACAATGTCCATTATAATGAATACAAAATTATTGCATTTAAATATATATATATATTTTTTTTTATCATAAAATAATGTCTTATTTCTATTATTCTGTTCTATTACTATTACTATTTTGTCAGGTCCCTGAGGTACTTCACTGAATTTGTACTTACAAAATATTGCACAAAATGTACACAGTGTAATTGTTTTGTGGCAATTTTGTAAGGTTTTATTTGTGTTACTTTCTTGTGAAAAATATATATTTTTAAAAAATGCAAGATTTGATATTTTATTTTAAAAAACCTGACTATAAAGTGATGTCCCTCAGTCTGAATTCAACCCTGTCACGCCAATTATTATAAATATTACATTTGTAGTTATTAAATTGTTATGAGGGACACATGAGCAGTTGGCAGCCTAGATGTTTGTTTTATAGCAAGTTTTTTTTTGATAAAATCCTCCTTAAAACAAGTCAATTTTGTCCATTATGGGGTTGAGAATAAAAGTTTAAATCTGAAAAACACTGAAATTAATAAAAGGTCTTAAATACCAGATGTGAGAAAATACTCTCTTTTTTTAGGTATAATTTGTGCCTAATTATGTGGGCTATTTAGAAAATGATTAATATGTAGTTTAAAAAACAAAAATCCAAGTTGAAATATTACCGAATCCCATGAATTAACCTTATATTTAGATTTTTAAGAATAACTGATCAGAAGTAAAATTACTTTAAAAATTAATTCAGAAAAATAAAATGATCAGATAATATAAATATACAGAAAACAAAATCAAAACTCTGATACCTAAAACTTGCAGATAATTTCAGAAGTTCTGAACTTCTTAAACAAGTTCTCAGATCATCCAGAAAAGTTGAAGTTGACACAATGTGAATATGTTTTTAAAGTGTGTTTCTAGATTGTTCCAGAAGTGACTGTTAAAGTCTCTCATATTTACAGTCTTAATCACACACTGTGTCAAATATGAAACAGTAATAATGTGAAGAAAAGCTTCAGGGTTTGAACGTTTCTAAGAATTTAAGAATTTATTCTCACAATAATCAAATCATTCATTTTATGGTAAAATTGTCCTTTATAACTTTTTGCATTATAATCACAGAAAATCTATATAAAGCTCTTTACAAAAATAATTTATAAATATTAAATATTTGATGTTTTGCACGTCATGATCATGTGATTGTGTCATTTAATTATTGAAATTAATTTCGTAAAACCTTGTGTAGTTCAGTGTGACGTGTTGAAGGTGTTTACTGAAATATAATAATAATAAACTTATTTTTGAATAGTTAGTTGCCAAGGCTACATTTTGTTTAGTTTATGTTGAAGTACTAAAACTGTATGCATGTATAAATAAATATTTATAAATAAATATGTATAAATAAATATTAATAATAAAACTAGGCATATATTTAAAAGTATATATAAAAATGACAAAATTAAAATGAATAAAAATTTAACTAAATTAAAATGAACACAGAAAAAAATATATATAATTCAAAACTAATTCAAAAAATGATTAACATTGAAGAGTATATTAATGATATAAAACAAAGACTAGCACAATCTTTTCACTGAAAATATAAATTGCTTAAATAATGATAATTCATAACAATGAAATAGTTTATTTAAAATGTTGCATTTATTCACATTCTGTTATTAAAAGCAACAGTAAAAATGATACTGTACACTTACAGTAGAAACATGTGAGAAACATAAAGAGCAAAAGTGACATTTCAGATTGTGAGTTGTATTGAACTAAATAAAGCAGCTCTGCCTGAATCACGACACAAACATAGTTTTGAAGCAAAATAATGTGTATACGTTTTTATACACTTTACACATTGTATTATGCAAATACAGTACATTGATAACAAGTCAAGTAAACACTGACAGTACAAGATGTGTAGTGCAAATCTTCTTCATATTTGTGCATTTAATACATTTGTAAATGAAATAATGACGTTGACTGTGCCGAGAGCTCATGTCGGTTAATCTTAAAGGTTTAAGTTGTCATTGAGTGTTAAATGTTGATTTGAGTGTTTCCATCTTCCTAAATATCACAAAGCATTTGTTCTATGAATGTATCAAGATAATAAGTAGGTTATTGTTGAATTGAATAATAATGAAGTAACTACAGTAAATAAGCGCCGCCGAGTGTTTCCATTATAATGAGTCTCTATCAGAATCTTCACTTCAGAAACACTGAACTCCTTCTCAACCTTCAACAAACCCCTAATCCATCGTCTGAAACAAGGCACTTATTATAATCATGATAAATGATAAATGTTAATCTATCCCAGGTTTATAAGCTGAAACTATCAGATAATGTAGGCTAAGTAATATTCATCTAAATTTCCTAAATTATATGTGCTTCCAGTAAAAGGTCGGTTATTACTTCCATATAAAATGTGAAAAGTGCGTTATGATTTAAGGGATAGTTCACTTTGAAATTAATTTTTGATATGTTTTAGCTTACCTCAAGGGCATCCAAGATGTAGGTGTCTTTGTTTCCGCAGTAGTTTCAATTTTGATATTTTTAGGTCAAACCGTTCTTGTCTGTCAGTCATATAATGCAGGTCGATGGTCACTGTCTCAAAACATAAGCACAGAGTCCAAATTAAAACAATTCCCCACGTCCAAATGAAACAATTCCCCATCATAAGTACACATTGATGGCCTAAGACATTTTCAGGTATATATTTCAGGTTAAGGGTTAAAATGACTTTCAGAACAATTTATCATGTGAAACAGCACGTATTGTGAAATAAAACTTTCGTAAATATATGAGTAAGTTGCACGCATGTAAAATAGACCTTATGAAATCTCACCTATGAATTCACAAATGCTTCGTAAATCTCAGATTTGATAGTTGATGTGTGTGATGTATTCCGATCATTCTCAAACTTTGCATAATCTCCACCCATTACAATAACGTGAAATAGCTTCTAACTTTTGTTCAATTTAAGTGTTAAACTGCAGACAAATACTATTTGTGCTCAGAATAATCGTGAGAATAGATACGATTGACCCTTTATAACGTCCCCTTTGGACAGTCCCAGAGGTTGAAAATAATTTTTGACAGGATTTTGACATCAGGGCCCAAGATATGACTAAAATATTTCAGGGCTGAGAATATAAAAACAGTGTGATTAATAAGGCGTACAACAAATTCAAAAACATTAGTTATTAGTGCAAAAATGGAAATCACAACATTCTGAAAATTCTATTTATTTTGTGACAGTACAGCACAGACGCAAACAGATTTAAGGAAATTACACAAAAAGTAATTGGCAAATCATGATGAGTGATCTCATCTTAAATCCTGCCTGAATCTCCTTCCATTGTGTTTCGGAAAGCACCAAATCAAGGATAAATTAGTGAGTCATTTTTCCTTCAGAAAATCAAGTACTTGGCTATGTTCTAGCGCAGGAAATCACAGATGTAGTAATTGCACATAATATGGTCAAGACAAATATGTTTACAGATGTAACACCAGGCTGTGAGTTCAAGGTAAAATAATTTTTAATTGCAATACTTAATTTGTTATGTATTGGTTAGAGTGTCCATGTGTTTGCTTCTACATGACAATTAAAGAATTGTCATGTGAGAAATTGAATGTGAGAAAATAATTATTTTCTGGTCCCGTTTGAATTTTGCCATGAATGTGAACATATGTTGTCTGTGGTTTTTTTAATTTAATTTTTTCGTGTAAAGAATGCTACAATTTAACGGGTAGAAGTTTGATAAGGTTAGACTTTGTGTGAGAGCACTTTGTGGACTACAACTCTTCGCTCCTAGTTTTTACATCAGACGGGAATCTGAAGAAAGAACAGCCCATTTGGTTTGAATGGTGACATTTGGGTACAAAACACACAGGCATCTCGATCTGTCTCCATATATTATCGCAGCATTAGCACCGTGATTTGACAAGTGGAGGGAAAATGTGTTATGGGGTGACGTCACGGTCCGTGTACTTTTTGATCATTTCATTTCTTGTTTGGAATGGAATAACAAGAAATGAAAACCAGCTCGTTTATTCGTTTTTTAGTTTAGTTTAAAAAACGAAAAATGAGATTTTGGCTCGAATTTTCATTTTTCGTTTGTGGTTTACAAATCGGTTTATGGGTTCGATATTTCATTTGCACACGTGGGCGGCGCTGAAACGCCCCTTTCATCTGATTGGTCAAAACGCTCCGCCTTCAGTAAGCTACGAGCTTTTCTTTCTGTCAGGCAGAATAAGAGTCAGTACGAGTGCGGCACTGACAAATGCACTTTAATAAAATAATGTCTGAAACCACCACTCACTGTTAACTACGCACAATATTTGAAGCAGAAATATGGTGCTGGTCACGTAATTCGTGCTGCTGCTGCTTCTTGCAAGCTTTCGCTTGATGTGAGCCACAGTATATGACAGACAGATTAGTTTAGCATGATGTATTTCCCATTGATAAATACAGTGCAAATAGTTCAAATATCTCTTTGGATAAAAGTCAATAATAGGCTGAACTGTACCATGATAATATGTCCGTAACATTAGATGTCCGTAGATGACCCATAACTGTAGGGGATAACAGAGTTTGTACAGTATAAAAATCATTATGTCTAAAGTTCCCATTAAACATGAAAACCCAACAACCCAATGGGAATATATGCAATGAATATATGCTTGTTGTGTAAAACATCCAGAGGTGGACAGTAACAAAGTACATTTACTTGAGTACTGTACACTTTTTGAGTATCTGTATTCTTTGCTTGATTTTACTGTACTTGAAACTGATTTTCAATTTATTTATTTTTTTCCCACCTCCCACCTCTTCGGAGGACAACTTTATTTTATTTTTATTTATTTTTTGTACCGGCAATATATATTTTAAGTACATGCACAATATATTACATTCGAATTACATTTATAGTCAGTGCATTAAACTGTTGTCCTACCATAACCTTTCACCATGTTTTTTAGTAAGATCCTGGATCCTTATAAGGGCATGGGGGATTAAAGCACCACATACAGAGTAAAACACAAGACACTTCTTTTTCTTCTTTTCCCTCGATGCTGAACTCATTGTTCTTCTTTTACATTGTCCTTCAGTGGTCCTGATGCAGAGTGAATCCAGCGGACAGAATGAATCTGAGTCTTGAAGTGGTATTTTATTGGGTTGCTCCAAAGGTTCGGGACCAAGACTGGAAAGAGACCTATAACTTGACTGCTCTGGCTTAGGAAAAACCTGGAATCGAGACTGCCAGGACGCAGACTGGTAACAGGCTTGTGCTGACTGCAGGCCACTGGGCTGGTCCACAGACTGGTAACAGGGTTGTACTGACTACAGACTGCTGGGCCGGAACACAGACTGGTAACTGGATTGTGCTGACTGCAGACTGATGGACCGGGACACAGACTGGTAACGGGCTTGTGCTGACTGCAGGCCACTGGGCTGGTCCACAGACTGGTAACAAGATTGTGCTGACTGCAGACTACTGGGCTGGGACACAGACTGAGAGCTGGTTTATACTGACTGCAGGCCACTGGGCTGGTCCACAGACTGGTAACGGGCTTGTGCTGACTGCAGGCCACTGATCTGGTCCACAGACTGGTAACGGACTTATGCTGCCTGCAGACTGCTGGGCTGGAACACAGACTGGTAACTGGATTGTGCTGACTGCAGACTGCCGGGCTGGTCCACAGACTGGTAACGGGCTTGTGCTGACTACAAGCCACTGAACTGGTCCACAGACTGGTAACGGGCTTGTGCTGACTACAAGCCACTGAACTGGTCCACAGACTGATAACGGGCTTGTGTTGACTGCAGACTGATGGGCCGGGACACAGGCTGGTAACGGGATTGTGCTGACTGCAGAATGCTGGGCTAGTCCACAGACTGGTAACGGGCTTGTACTGACTGCAAACTACTAGGCTGGGACACAAACTGGTGACTGGATTGTGCTGAATGCAGACTGCTGGGCTGGGACACAGACTGGTAACGGGCTTGTACTGACTGCAGACTGCTGGGCTGGTCCACAGACTGGTAACGGGCTTATGCTGACTACAGGCCACTGAACTGGTCCACAGACTGATAACAGGCTTATGTTGACTGCAGACTGATGGGCCGGGACACAGTCTGGTAACGGGATTGTGCTGACTGCAGAATGCTAGGCTAGTCCACAGACTGGTAACGGGCTTGTGCTGACTGCAGACTGCTGGGCAGGGACACAGACTGTAACAGGCTTGTGCTGACTGCAGAATGCTAGGCTAGTCCACAGACTGGTAACGGAATTGTGCTGACTACAGGCTGCTGATCTGGGACACAGACTGAGAGCTAGTTTGCGCTAACTGCAGGCCAGTGGGCTGATCCACAGACTGGTAACAGGCTTGTGCTAAATGCAGGCCACTGGAATGGTCCACAGACTGTGAGCTAGCTTAGGCGGGTTGTTGGATGCCAGATTAATCCACAGACTGTGAGCTGGCTTGAGCTGATTGTTGGATACCAGACTGGTCCACAGACTGGTAACGGGCTTGTGCTAACTGCAGACTGCTGGGCTGGGACACAGACTGAGAGCTGGTTTGCGCTGGCTGCAGGCCAGTGGGCTGGTCCACAGACTGGTAGCAGGCTTATGCTAATTGCAGACTGCTTAGTCAGGACACAGACTGGTAACGGGCTTGTGCTGGTAGCAGACCACTGGGCTGGTCCACAGACTGTGAACTGGCTTGGGCTGGTTGTTGGATGCCAGACTGGTCCACAGACTGTGAGCTGGCTTGGGCTGGTTGTTGGATGCCAGACTGGTCCACAGACTGTGAGCTGGCTTGGGCTGGTTGTTGGATGCCAGACTGGTCCACAGATTATGAGCTGACTTGGGCTGGTTATTGGATGCCAGACTGGTCCACAGACTGTGAGCTGACTTGGGCTGGTTGTTGAATGCCAGACTGGTCCACAGATTATGAGCTGTCTTGGGCTGGTTGTTGGATGCCAGACTGGCCCACAGATTGTGAGCTGACTTAGGCTGGTTGTTGGATGCCAGACTGGTCCACAGACTGTGAGCTGGCTTGGGCTGACAACAGGCTACCTGACAGTTCAACAAACTGTGAGCTGACTTGGGCTGGTTGTTGGATGCCAGACTGGTCCACAGATTGTGAGCTGGCTTGGGCTGGTTGTTGGATGCCAGACTGGTCCACAGACTGTGAGCTGGCTTGGGTGAGTTGTTGGATGCCAGACTGTGAGCTGGCTTGGGCTGGTTGTTGGATGCCAGACTTGTCCACAAACTGTGGGCTGGCTTGGGTGGGTTGTTGGATGCCAGACTGTGAGCTGGCTTGGGCTGGTTGTTGGATGCCAGACTTGACCACAGACTGTGAACTGGCTTGGGTGAGTTGTTGGATGACAGACTGGTCCACAGACTGTGAGCTGGCTTGGGTGGGTTGTTGAATGCCAGACTGAACCACAGACTGTGAACTGGCTTGGGCGGGTTGTTGGATGCCAGACTGGTCCACAGACTGGTAACGGGATTGTGCTGACTGCAAGACACTGATCTGGGACACAGACTGAGAACTGGTTTGTGCTGACAGCAGGCCAGTAAGCTGGTCTACAGACTGGTAAAGGGCTTGTGCTGACTGCAGACTGTTGAATCGGAACACAGACTGGTAACGGGATTTTGCTGACTGCAGGCCGCTGATCTGGAACACAGACCGAGATCTGGTTTGTGCTGACTGTAGATCACTGGGTTGGTCCACAGACTGGTAACGGGCTTGTGCTGACTGCAGACTGCTGGGCTGTGACACAGATTGGTAACGAGATTAGGCTGACTGCAGGCCGCTAAGCTGGGACACAGACTGGTAACGGGATTGTGCTGACTGCAGGTCGCTGATCTGGGACACAGACTGAGAGCTGGTTTGTGCTGACTGCAGGCCACTGGACTGGTCCACAAACTGGTAATGGGCTTGTGCTGACTGCAGACTGCTGGGCTGGGACACAGACTGGTAACGAGATTAGGCTGACTGCAGGCCGCTGAGCTGGGACACAGACTGGTAACGGGACTGGGCTGACTGCAGGCCGCTGAGCTGGGACACAGACTGGTAACGGAATTGTGCTGACTGCAGGCCGCTGATCTGGGACACAGACTGAGAGCTAGTTTGTGCTGACTGCAGGCCACTGGGCTGGTCCACAGACTGGTAACGGACTTGTGCTGACTGCAGACTGCTGGGCTGGGACACAGACTGGTAACGGGATTAGGCTGACTGCAGGCCGCTGAGCTGGGACACAGACTGGTAACGGGATTGTGCTGGCTGCAGACCGCTGATCTAGGACACAGACTGAGAGCTGGTTTGTACTGACTGCAGGCCACTGGACTGGTCCACAAACTGGTAACGGGCTTGTGCTGACTGCTGACTGCTGGGCTGGGACACAGACTGGTAACGAGATTGGGCTGACTGCATGCCGCTGAGCTGGGACACAGACTGGTAACGGGATTGTGCTGACTGCAGGCCGCTGAGCTGGGACACAGACTGAGAGCTAGTTTGTGCTGACTCCAGGCCGCTGAGCTGGGACACAGACTGGTAATGGGCTTGTGCTGACTGCAGACTGCTGGGCTGGGACACAGACTGGTAACGAGATTGGGCTGACTGCAGGCCGCTAAGCTGGGACACAGACTGGTAACGGGCTTGTGCTAACTGTAGACTGCTGGGCAGGGGCACAGACTGGTCACGGACTTATGCTAACTGCAGACTGCTGGGCAGAGGCACAGACTGGTCACGGGCTTGCGTTGAT
Organism: Rutilus rutilus; assembly: GCF_951802725.1. NCBI lineage: Eukaryota > Metazoa > Chordata > Actinopteri > Cypriniformes > Leuciscidae > Rutilus > Rutilus rutilus. Next base: position 8,597,307 of record NC_140222.1, on the reverse strand, counting down.
CATACCGCAGACCCCCATAGCCCCCAGTAGGGCAGAACACATATCCCTTCCCTCCCACTAAGTGACGTAACTAATCAGCGGGGCCCAGAGAGAATTGAAGTCAGCTGATTGAAGTTTGTTAAAGGCAAACATGGACTCCATACTGATATGATCCAACAGGAGATTTCTATACTGATTAATGCTAAGATTATTTTTAGTTTTCCAATTCAAAAGGATAGTTTTCTTTGCGACAGTTAGTGTGGTGAGGACCATGTGTGCTTTGTCGATCTCCATATTAATATCATTTAGGTCACCTAATATACATAATTTTGGGCAAGCAGATATATTACACTTAAGCCATATTGATAAGTCCTCGCAAACCTTAGTCCAGAATCTTTGGACTGGTGTGCAGAGCCACAAGGCATGTACGTAATCGTCTGCTGTGTTACTTGTGCACTGCGTGCAAATATTTGATTGATTAAAACCCATCTTGAACATCTTTTGTCCTGTGTAATAAGTTCTATGGAGGATTTTGTATTGTATAAGTTGTAGATTTAAGCTGTCAGTCATTTTAAAGTTATTTAGTATTATTTCTGACCAGAACTGATTGGTGGGATTCAGTGATAGATCTTACTCCCATTTTACAATTGGTAATGAAATTGTATCATCTATTTTGGAAATGAATCTATATATTTTCGATAGTAGCTTTGGAGTACCAAGGCTCCTGAATTCTGTAAAACTTGGTGGGAGTTCCAGGTTTGTTTGCTTAAGGAGGAATTTTTTACTTATTACTGATTTGAGTTGTTGATATTCTAGATATCTGTTATTACTTATCCCGTACTGTGAGGTGAGTGTTTGAAAAGGTAAAAAGTTACTGTTATGGATTAAATGCTCTAAGTGTTTAATTCCTTTGTTTTTCCATTGGATAAAATTAATCATATTTTTGTTTAATATAATATCAGGATTATTCCATATAGGGGTGAGCCTACATGGGATCATTGAAGAGTCTGTTTTTTTAAGAAATTCCCACCAAGCTGTCAAACAAGTGCTGATGTTAATGTTCTTAAAGCACTTATGAGACTTAATATTTGAGCTAAAATACGGCAGGTTAGAAATTTCCAGGTTGTCGCATAGTGCTTGCTCTATATCCATCCATGTTTCATCTAATGCACTAGGATTGAGCCATTTAGAAATATACTGTAACTAATTTGCTAAGAAGTAATGATGGAAATTAGGTAAGTCTAGTCCACCCCTGTCTTTAGTTTTCTGTAGAGTTTTCAGGCTGATTCGAGAGGGTTTATTCTTCCAGAGAAATTGGGATATGTGTGATTCTAGTAATCTAAACCACGTATAGGGAGGTTTCGTAGGAACCATAGAGAACAAGTAATTGATTTTAGGCAAGATCGTCATTTTTATGGTGGCAACTCTACCCATGAGTGAGATGGGTAAAGATTTCCACCGTATTAAGAGCAGGCGCGCTCAACTCTTTCTTCAAAATAGTTTATGGGTGCGAGTAATAAAAAACGTTTATCAAAAGTAAAGATGAAAAACCGCACTCTCAGGTTCTATTTTCATACATTTATTATTACCATGTCCTCACAGACGCGTTTCGGCCTAAGCCATCATCAGTGTGTACTATGAAACACCGAAAAGATTGTTTTTTTAAAAAAGAAACACCTCACAGGTGAACCTCATTCCGCAAATCATCAGCACCTTCAGGTGCATCAAGTTACCAGCATTGTGGAAACACCAGGAATAACACAACATACCATATTATGTAATATCCATGTGACCCTTATGAACAATTTATACAAAAAAAAAAAAAAAAAAAAAACTCGAATTTCAGAATACATGGTAAATACAAAAAAATATACAAGAAAATAATAATAATTTCGAATTACATGATTTCATAAACAATTCAAAGGCAATTCTTCATTTAGACCATTAGGGTATACTATTTGAACTGTATAAAGAAAATAATTTCAGAATACATGGTAAATACATTTTTACATGATTTCAATGACAAATTACATGATTTCATAAAAAACAATTCAAAGGCAATTCTTCATTTAAACCATTAGGGTATACTGTTTGAAGTGTATAAATCCAAAATGCCTCTCGCTGAAGAAGGTAACGCTCCCTATTTCCACCCCGTTGAAAAGGTTTAACTAACTCAATGCCTTGAAATTTCAAAGTACAGATATCATGTCCAAACTCATTAAAATGTCTCGCCACGGGTGACTTAATATCGTGATTGCGTATGTTACTTTTGTGTTCGTGTAATCTTGTTCTTAACTCTCTTTTTGTTTTACCAACATAACAGAGCCCACATGGGCATTTGAGCAAGTAAACAACAAAGGACGTACGGCAAGTAATTCTCCCTCTCACAGAGAATGTCTTGCCGGTCCGTGGATGTGAAAAGGAATTACCCATAATCATCGCATTGCAATTAATGCAACTCCTACAAGGGAAATTGCCCGGATCAAGGGCTGTAAGCCAATTGGTAGGCGAAGTGTAAGAATCAGCTCTAACCAGCATATCTCTCAAATTACGTGATCTCTTATAAGCAAAAAGCGGAGGGTTTCGAAAAGTCTGGCCGATCTGTGTGTCACTCGATAAAATATGCCAATGTTTATTCACTATTGATTTGATCTTACCCGAAAGGGGAGAAAATGTCGTAGATAAGACAACTCGATTATCTGAAATGACTGTTTTTTTCTTAAAAAGTGATTCACGTTCAATACCACGTACCCTGTCCAAACTCAAGTCGAGATTCATATTATCGTAACCTTTTGAAAGGAACCGGTTATATACTACTTTCACCTGGTTTTCAAATTCTTCATCAGTACTACAAATCCTTCTTATACGCAAAAACTGACTATACGGGAGGCTTTTTTTCATAGATGGAGGGTGATAACTTTTAGAATGTAAAAAATTATTCTTATCTGTGGATTTACGATATACTGTCGTCTGAAGAGTCTGTCCAGTAGATCTAAAAACCTTAACATCAAGAAACGATATAGAAGACATACTGTATTCCAATGAAAATCGTATGGAGTCAAGTCTGGAATTTAAGAATTCGTGAAATTGATTAAGTTCTTCAACTGTTCCACTAAAAACGAAAAACACATCGTCAATATATCGAAACCAACACTTCAAACAGTGATGAAAAATGTTACTTGAAGAATACACAAAGTCTGCTTCAAATTTGCCCATGAACAAGTTTGCATAATTAGGGGCAAATGGAGATCCCATTGCCGTACCTTTCACTTGATGATAAAAACCGTTTTCAAATTTGAAATAGTTCATGGTCAGCACTGTATGTGCCAAATCCCATAAGAACTTTGTTGGAGGCTTATCGACATCTCTAGATTTTAAATAATGTTCTAAAGCACATAAACCTAAATCATGTGGAATATTAGTATATAGGCTAGTTACATCCATAGTGCATAACAAATCATCATCTGATACATTGACATTCATCAGTTTACTCAAAAAATCAGTAGTGTCCCTTAGAAATGAGGGTAATGTCCAGACAATTGGCTTAATGTGCCAGTCTACATACTGAGAAATAGGCTCAGTTAAGGATTGGCAACCGGCCACGATTGGACGGCCTGGAATAGTTCCCTCGCATTTTTTGTGGATTTTCGGCAAGGTGTAAAAAACCGGTCGTACTGGATGAGTTTGTAATAAAAAGTCAAATTCCTCCTTAGTGATGTAATTGTCTGATTCGCCACCAATCAAAGTTTTTTTTATCATATTAAAGAAGCGACTCGTGGGATCACAAGTCAGGGAGGAGTAGAATTCCTGGTCTCCGAGTTGATTAAAAATTTCATTATGATATGAATCTTTGTCTTGTATTACAACAGCACCACCTTTGTCGGCAGGCTTGATCACAATTGAAACATCTTCACTAAGAGCCCCCAAAGCTTCACGTTCTCTGATCGAAAGGGTCGGGAAGAAATGTCGATCTCTTGTGAATAGGTGAAAAACATCCTGATCAACCAGCCGGCAAAAAGTCTGGACAGAAGGGTTTGATACAGGGGGCATAAATGTACTTTTGGGCCGGAAACGGCTCTTCTCCAAATGTACCTGAGTTCTAACTATAGGCTGAACTGAAAGCAAAGGACTAGTTCCACAGGAAAAAAAGGACTTCAATTTAATTAACCTGAAAAATTTGAAAAGTTCAATTTTTGTCAAAAAGGGATCAGTATATTTCGATGGAACAAAAGAAAGACCCTTTGACAGAACGTCAGTCTCTTCGACACTAAGTGGTCTTTTAGACAGGTTTACTACATTGGATACCTCTGTGTCCGCCCCCTTCGTACTGCAGGATCTGTGTTTCTTACCGCCCCTCCGTGTAGGTCTCCTCTTCTGTTTTGCGACCGAAGTCCCTGTCTCCCCCCTTGAGATAAAAAACGATATGCAGTACCTGTTGATGCATTGTCGCTTCCAGATTCATCGGTAGAAAGACCACTGGAAAGGGAGTCAGTCGTTTGGCGTGAAGAACGCATTGTCCGCACATGAACAGGGTGAGACAGCCACTGGTAGACCCGATCATTTTTATAATCCAAGGTGTCTCGGCGGTATTTCCGTATTTTCACATCAGATATTTCCTTTCTGTAGCTATCCAAAAGAGTGGTGCAACGATCATCAATATCTTTTAGTTGCTGAGTGTCAAACTTACTTTTCATTTCATTTTGGACGTCGGTAATTTCCACCCGCACCTTTGAGATTTCTTCATTCGCGTGTTCAATGACCAAAAGCATAAGGTCCAGTGAGCATTTGTTCAAGATATCACACCACTTTTTACAAAATCTCTCATTGAGTCGTCCTATAGTAGGTTCCTTGTTGATTCTAAGTCCCCTTGGAATACGTTTATTCCTCCAATATTGCGAAAGGGTTGAGCCATGAAGCGAATTGCGGATTTCCTTCTTCTTCAGAAATAAAGATTTCCACCGAGCAAGATCGTCTTCTATGGTCTTCAGTAGTTGAGTGTGATTTAACTTCAATAAATCTGACAGTCTGGAAGAGATGTTTATGCCGAGATATCTTATATTGCCTGACTGTAATGCTATACTGGATGGCCCTTGAAACCTACAGTTGATCGGTAGGACTGTGCTCTTTGACCAGTTAATAGAGTAGTCAGACAGAGATGAGAACTTATTGATTAATGACATTGTTTCAGAGAGAGATGTACGTGAGTTCTGAAGAAATAATAAAACGTCGTCGGCATATAGGCTTATCTTATGTTCATTCTTTAAGGACCAAACACCTTTAATATTCTGCCTGATTGCCATTGCTAAAGGTTCTATAAAGATGGCAAAAAGGAGAGGTTTGATCATTTGTCCTAACTCTTGCATTAGGGGATTTATATAAGATCTTAATCCAGTTAATAAAGGTTGGTCCAAAGCCGAATTTACTTAAAGTAGCTAGTAGAAATTTCCAATTAACTCTGTCAAAGGCTTTTTCTGCATCCAGAGATACTATAATTGTTTCTAAATTATTAATGTTAGAATAATCTATTAAATTGATAAATCTACGCATATTGGTAGAGGAATGTCTGCCTTTTATAAAACCCGTTTGGTCAGGGTGAATTATAAGAGGAGTTATTTTCTCTAACCTTCCTGCTAAGGTTTTGCAGATTATTTTAAGGTCAACATTTATCAATGATATGGGGCGATAACTATATGGTAATGTGGGGTCTTTGCCTGTTTTTAACAGTACGATAATGTTTGCAGAGTTCATGGTTGATGTTAAATAGTTTTCTTATTTAATTTGTGTAACCATTTAAAAAAAAGTTGGTGCCAGTGTTGTCCAAAATTCTTTATAAAATTCTATTGGGAAGACATCTGGTCCGGGAGCTTTATTGCAGGACATATGTTTAAGGGCTTCATGTAGCTCTTCCACTGTAAGGGGAGAATCTAAGGCCATGACTTGTTCTTCATTTAATTTTGGAAGGTTTATGTTGTTCAAGAATTTCTGGATGTCGCTATCTAATGGATCTAGTTGGGATGAATATAGGGTTCTATAGAAATTTCTAAAAGTATCATTTATTGCATTGGGCTCGTGTATGATATTACCTACTGAATCTTTAACTGAATTAATTGTTGATTTTTCTTTGTTAGTTTTTAATTGGTTAGCTAAAAAATTTCCAGATTTGTTGCTATGTTCGAACTGCTCCAAGCATAATCGTTGTACCATAAACTGTGTTTTCTTATTAATTATTTCTTTTAATTCAAGTTTAGCTTTCCTTATTTGCTTAAGCATCTGTTCTTCCGGTGATGTATTGTAGATGTCCTCTAATGCTTTAATTCTTAATTCTAATTCTGACATATTTGCATTTTCCTTCTTTTTTTTATATGATGCAAAAGAAATAATTTTTCCTCTCATCACTGCCTTCCCTGCTTCCCATAGGATGCCTGCTGAGACTCCTGGTGTATCATTGTTTTCTAAATAGTTGGACCATTCTCTTTTGAAATAGCTGATAAAATCAGGGTCTTTAAGCAATGCCGTATTGAATCTCCAGTTCCTAGATGGTGGAGTAATTGATTTATTCCTCAGGTTGAAGGAAACTGGGGCATGGTCACTCACGGTGATGGGGTGAATCTGAATATCAGATAACTCACTCACTAAAGAGCTGCTAACTAGAAAGTAATCTAATCTAGAGTATGAATGATGAACTGAAGAAAAAAAAGTATATTCTTTAAGATTGGGGTGGTAAGAACGCCAAACGTCACACAGTCCCAGGTCCTCCATGTATTGTTTAACAGTATTAACAGATTGCCAGTTTCGATAGTTACCTGCATTACTAAGCCTGTCAGCTGTGGGGTCCATTACCATGTTGAAGTCCCCTCCAATAATCAATACACTGTCTGTATGCTCAGACAGTGAGGTGAAGAAGGAATGAAAAAAGGAAGGGTCATCAACATTTGGGCCATATAAGTTGGCTAAGCACAGTTTCATGTTCTGAACTGATAAATTAACTACTATAAATCTCCCTTCAGGATCTGTAACTATGCTGAATACTGTGAATTTGACCTTTCTATTAATCAAAATAGCAACACCTGTCTGTTTAGAGTTATAACTGGAAGAAAAAATGTGCGGAAACTGTACTGTAGAAAGAATATCAACTGACGTATTTGACATATGAATCTCCTGTAAAAACACAATATCAGCATGTAAGTCTTTTAATTGATTGTGAATTTTTGGCCTCTTCTCTCTGGTCCCGGCTCCGTGTACATTCCACGTGATAAATCTAAATGTGTTCATGCTCATAGTGGTGGTGTGTGTTGAATACAATCTACAAATGTGTGTGTGTGTGTGTGTGTGTGTGTGTGTGTGTGTATCAGTGGGTCGTTATGGGAAAATCCAAGAGGAGTCGGAAAGACTCCCCCGGGGAATCCTCTCCGACATCACCAACCGGGAGCGACACGGCGGATATATTGCTCTCCATAGAAGGGAAATTATCCAGCTTTGATGCGCGGTTGGGCTTGCTGGAGGTTCTTCACCGGGAAATCCAGGCACTACGTGATCGGAATACAGCCAAAAGCAGGTAGAAGCTCTGGCCGCGGAGAATAGCACCTTCCGGGAGTCCGTGAAATACTTAAACGAAGAGGTAACACGACTCTCGGTAGAAAATAAGAAAATGAAAGAAACAGTTCTAGACGTGCAGGGTAGGAGCATGAGGGATAATCTGGTTTTCGCTGGTCTGCCAGAGCAACCCGAGGAAGATGCTGAGGTAACTGTCAAAAACTTTCTGCAAATACAACTGAAACTTCCAGAAGTTAAGGCTATTCAGTTTGATCGCGTACATCGTCTAGGCGCAAAAAGATCAGCAGGGCAAAGACCGCGTCCCATAGTTGCTAAATTTGTGCTTCATAAAGAAAAAGAAGAGGTGAAGCGCTGCGGTAGACAGCTCCGGGGAACTGACTACAGCATGAATGATCAGTTCCCAAAAGAAATCCTGGAGCGTCGTAAGATCTTGTTCCCCATCAGGAGGAGATTCCTGGAGGAAGGAGCCCGCGCTGTCATCTCGGTGGACAAACTGTATGTAAATGGGCACCTACCTGTACATCGAGACCAGAAATCCACCCCTTGGCTCTACTGAAACCAGATATGTATTCTCTTTTTTCATTCAGTTTACATGAGAGAGATATGTTAATCTGACTCACTGGTTTTAATACACAAGATCTGCTAATTGATGGTGATATTTATTCACTATAACACTGCCAGTCTCTAGTCTATGTCAATAGCTAGGTTTTTTTTTTTTTTTTTTTTTAAATGGTTTCTGCATTTATTTATTTTCTCTCTTTTTTCCTATTCTCTTTTCTTGCACTGTTTTTTTCTTTATTTCTGCACACTATTCCCTGCTCTCACCCCCAGGTGGTCACTTCATTAATACAAACAACATACACATAGAAATATACTGGTATGTGTATAAGATCCATATACACAGTCATATTACACACATAGAGTCACACAAATGTAAAGATACACACACAATTACACACACCATGTATTCGCTCTCACACATACACAGTTATACACTGCGGTCAAGTGGGCCGCGCGTTGAAAATACACGGTCAAGCCAGCCGCACATTTTTTTTAGTATGCGCGTCTATTTGTGTACTTACGGTATGGGTGCTGGAAGAGGCCAAAATTGATTTTCGGACACATTTTCTGCTATTTTCCATCTTATTAGGACATAAATAATTAAATTTCATGATTTTTGTATTAAATACGACTTTTAATTGTGTTTAATCTTTATTTTAATGTTTGTTGGCCTATATATGATTTACATTAATTATTACATAATTTATTCATGTTCATATTATTGTTAATTATTTTACATCATTCTTTTTTTTACATTTTCATGATTTTTTTAAGATATGACTTTTATGTTTGTTTATTTTTAATTATTTTAATAATTGTAGGCCTATATATGATTTACATTAATTATTACATAATTTATTCATGTTCATATTAATGTTAATTATTATACATCATTCATTTTTTGTCAATTTTAATGTTTAATATATGATACATTAATTATTATACTTTATTAATTAATGTAAATTTAATGTAAATACAATTATGTAAATTCAATTATTAATGTTAGTTACACTGAAAAAAATGATTCATTGACTAGTTGAATTTACTAAAAGAAATTATGTTAATTGGATCCACATAATTGATTTTAGCTACATTTAAACAAATGCATTACGTTGAACTAAGTTCAGCTTAATGCATTTGTTTAAATGTAGCTAAAATCAATTGCGTGGAACCACTTACGATATTTTTTTTTTAGTAAATTCAATGATTTCAGTAAATTCATTGAATTTTCTAAATGTTTTTATCGTAAGTGGTTCCACGCAATTGATTTTAGCTACATTTAAACAAATGCATCAAGTTGAACTTAGTTAGTCAATAAATCATTTTGTTCAGTGTATCATACATTCATTGTTTTGCATTTTTATTGCTGATTTTAATGTTTGTATATATAAAGTATTCATTAATTATTATACATCATGTATTAATGTTTGTTTGTTTATTTATTTATTTACTTACATTTTAAAGTAAATGACAAATATGACACAACAGGCTTTTGGTGCCTTTTAATCTGTTAATTCTCATTGAATTGCCTATGAGCTGTACAAACCTGATCTACGAAATATACATTCATACCTGATATATGAAATATGATACTCAAAACACACACACACACACACAGCCATTTTATATATAAAAGGTCACAGTTTTGCCATTTTATTTTACGTTCTAGCACTTACATAATGTCTCATTTTCAAACACTCATATGAGTGACGCTGACTATTACTGTATTTGTTTTCTACTGTATAGTTTTGGAGAAAAGTAAAGGCCAATTCACCCCATTATCAAAGTGCATTCTAGCACTTACACCATATCCCATTTTCAAACACTTATAAAAAGTGTTCCTTCATAGGTTTGCTCATTCTTTCACTTGATTCCTGTTCAGAGTGACCCTGACTATTACTGTATTTATTTTCAAATAATTTACTGTATTGTTTTGGTGAAAATTAAAGACAAACTCACCCCAATCATCAAAGTGCATTCTAGCGCTTACACCATGTCCCATTTTCAAACACTTATAAAAAGTGTTCCTTCATAGGTTTGCTCATTCTTCAATTTGATTCCTGTTCAGACTGACCCTTGCTATTACTGTTATCATTTTCAAGTAATTTTACTGTATAGTTTTGGAGAAAAGTAAAGGCCAAATCACCCCAATCACCAAAGTGCATTCTAGCACTTACAACATGTCCTATTTTCAAACACTCATAAAAAGTGTTCCTTCATAGGTTTGCTCATTCTTTCATTTGATTCATGTTCAGAGTGACCCTGGCTATTACTGTTATCATTTCCATGTCATTTTACTGTATAGTTTTGGAGAAAAGTAAAGGCCAAATCACCCCAATCACCAAAGTGCATTCTAGCGCTTACACCATGTTCCATTTTCAAACACTCATAAAAAGTGTTCCTTCATAGGTTTGCTCATTCTTTCATTTCATTCCTGTTCAGAGTGACCCTGACTATTACTGTATTTATTTTCAAATAATTTTACTGTATAGTTTTGGAGAAAATTAAAGACAAACACCCCAATCATCAAAGTGCATTCTAGCGCTTACACCATGTCCCATTTTCAAACACTCATAAAAAGTGTTCCTTCATAGGTTTGCTCATTCTTTCATTTGATTCATGTTCAGAGTGACCCTGACTATTACTGTATTTATTTTCATGTCATTTTACTGTATAGTTTTAGAGAAAAGTAAAGGCCAAATCACCCCAATCACCAGTGCATTCTGGCACTTACAACGTGCCATTTTCAAACACTCATAAAAATCATTCTATTATATGTTTGCTCATTCTTTCATTTGATTCCTGTTCAGAGTGACCCTGACCCTGACTATTACTGTATTTATTTTCAAATAATTGTACTGTATAGTTTTGGAGAAAAAGTAAAGACAATCTCACCCCAATCATCAAAGTGCATTCTAGCGCTTACAACATGTCCCATTTTCAAACACTCATAAAAAGTGTTCCTTCATAGGTTTGCTCATTCTTTCACTTGATTCCTGTTCAAAGTGACCCTGGTTATTACTGTTATCATTTTCATGTCATTTTACTGTATAGTTTTGGAGAAAAGTAAAGGCCAAATCATCCCAATCACCAAAGTGCATTCTGGCACTTACAACATGTGCCATTTTCAAACACTCATAAAAATCATTATATTATATGTTTGCTCATTCTTTCATTTGATTCCTGTTCAGAGTGACCCTGACTATCACTGTATTTATTTTCAAGTCATTTTATTGTATGGTTTTGGAGAAAAGGCAAACTCACCCCAAAAATCAAACCCTAAAGAGGTTTGGTCAGTCTTTCAATGGATTCCTGTTCAGAGTGACCCTGACTATTACTGTATCAGTCTTCATGTCATTATGAACCATTGTTAAAGACTAAATGGTTTTTATTTTTGAAGGCATTGTAGTGCAAACATACCATGCTTATTTCATATTTTATAATTACCACATGTAATTTAAAATTATTTAATGTACAAAATTACATGGAAATACATCATACAATGTCTTCTTGCATTGTATGTATTATTGTCATTTTAATTTAGTGAAAACCTTGTTTTTAACTATAAAAAATATATTATGTTCATCATCCATCCATTTGAGAAGTCCTTTTTTTTGTCCATGGTTACTAATTCCTCACCTTTAGTTTAGTTTCTTATGTCTACGTTTTATATACCTGTCAGTTTAGTCTTTTGTTGTTGGTTGTTGTCTTTGTTTATGATGATTATGTCTGCAAAGCTGTTTTTTTAATCCTTACCTTAATCTCCAGTCTATTGAATCTGCTCAAATGGAATTCCTCATTTCCCCTCCTCCTTGACAGAATCATTACAATTATATGGTATTGAGATGAACTCTAAAATTATCTTTCTAAAAGAAAATCCACATACAGCAAGTGACAGGTCACAGAGATAAGGAAAGAGAGTTGATAACACAAAGTAAAATGAAACTGATGCAGTGTCATGTCCTTGACCTTGAATATGATCACACTTTTATAAATTCTTTGCTTTTCTTATTTCAGAAAAAAAAAACTACGTGCATCTTGAAGAACGTCCTGGTTGCGTATGCAACCCACCGTTCCCTGAAGAAGGGAGCGAAATACGTAGTCGACGTAGACTGAATGGGATCACGCTAAGGAGCCTGTCTTCTTCGAGCATGTTAGAACAAGCCAATGTGCACATTGGCGTGCGTGAGACGCATTGCGCATTCCGCCCCTGCGCGCGGGCATAAATACGGAAGCAGATGCACGCACACCTTGTTATTCGCTGAGGAGCCGAGCGGAACTCGGAGTCAGCGGTGGTCCGGCTATAGTGGCAAAGGGACTACGTCCTCCATTCCCTCCTTCAGGGAATGGTGGGTTGCATGCGCAACCAGGACATTCCCTTTCAGTCGAGAACGTCAGATGTAGTCGATGTCGACTGAATGGGATCTTTAACCCTGGAAAACGCCACTAGAGCTGCCACCTTCCAGTGCCTGGGTAAAAGCCTCTAGTCCCCCTGCAACTCTGAGGTGGAGAAGGGCGAGGCTGCTGTTCCACAGACCGGGGTCTCAACTTGTGAGAGTTAGCCGGCCCGAATTCCAGGCACAACTCGTTGACCGAAAGCTAGCAAGTCCCTACTCTCTAGTGGAGACCATGCGAGCAGGAGAACTGTTTCTTAAAAAAACAGAATTTTTAACTCACTGCCTGCGATGGCTCAGGGGTGGTCTTCTGCAGTGAAGTAGCACCAGAGAAAAAGACCCAAGAAGGTTAGGAGGGGACGCAAGGTGAATATATCTCCTTGCTTGCCTCAGGGACCTGATGATCAAATCGCACTCCGCTTGGATTTAAATCCACTGCCTCATTGTGCATCAATATAGAAGCCACAACATTTTGAAGTGGAGGGGACAGCCCTCACTCCAACCACAAGCAGTTTTTTAAAAGGGAGCACTGAAGTGATCAAACACCTTCGGGACTCAATTCAAGACTCAATTCAATGAACAGGTTCGACTTCTATTAGAGAAGCTCGCATCTTTCTAGAGGGTGCTCACAGAAGTGATGGTCTCTACTGCATAACAATTATTGCAGTAGACCAGAACCTCCGCGTCCCGTTCTTACTAAAACCAGACCTGGAACTTTCCAAGGTCTAGACGCGGGTGCCATCGTGCTGCATCCCTGAGAATGTGCTCAGAGGACAGGCTTGTGCACAATTCAGAATTGAATTGAGAATGACTCCTTAATTCCTATTCAATTCTTGAATTTGAATTGATGTCAAAAACAGGATCTAGAATTACAATTTGAATTTGACTTAAAGGAAGCAGCATTGCAATTCAATAAAAAATCAAAGAAATTAATATACATATTTTAAGTTAAGTGTTTAACAATGAAGCTTTACAGTATATGTCAGATATGATTGCATTATAAATGAAGAGTTCAGATGCAAAAGCGTCTAAGTGCCAAGTGCCAAGCTGGGTCTGAAGGTACCGAATAGGGCCAGGCTGGGCATCGGTTGGAAGCGTTTTAGACTTCGACAAAACCGGACCAGGGCCAGGGAACCACAGACGTACCGAGGTGGGGCAGCGAGGTGGAGGACAGGGATCTGGCTTGAGAGACCCGAAGGCAACCCGAAGCGTTATTTGAGTGTGTGGGGGAACAAATACCTGACTCCACTAGGTGGACACCACCAGACTTGCCCTCTTGGGGCCCAGGAACAGGGGAATTTGCTCTTTCTTTGAAGTGTGGGTACCGCTTTTTCTCCGCCCTTTTTTTGGGAGCCAGCAGTGGAACAGACACACACACAAACAAAGACTCCACCCGGCCCTCATCCGGGGGGAGGGAGTGGATGACCAACTCTAAAGCACCCTCCTCCATCCCTGAGCGGCACGCTCAGGAACGCTTTCGCTGTCTCTTGCCACCTGGCTTGGCAGCACCTAGAGTGGGCTGGGCGTCCCTACTGCGGCCGGCTCTATGCTGAGGCCTGGCTGGAGGCTGCTGCGGAGGCCCAGCGGGAGCAGCGGTAGAGGAAAATGCTTGGCGATGAGCAGGTGGAGGAACTGCCACCGGTGGCGGGGTGGCAGCAGAGGGCTGCCGCGGCAGGATGTGCCGGATGGCCTCCGTCTGCGCTTGGGCGGCAGAAAACTGCTACAACCTGGTAAGCTCTCTATGCACTTCGGGGAAAGAAAGGCACTGGGGCAGCGAGCAGAGAACCAGCGCGGCACGTCCCGAGATACCAATCATCCAACCGAGACTGTTCAGGACACGGTGGAAGATTACAGTTGAGCCCAACAGCCTCGGCAGCCCGATTCAGCCTAGCTGATGTTTCTGGATATGGCTCGGGCAACGTTACACTCCTAGAGGGAGACAATGCAGCCGAGTCATCATTTCCAAAGGTCAGCTCACCCTCCGATGCTGCAATCGGCATCCTGTCCCCTGGAGAGGCCCGAATGAAACAGCTTGTCCATTACAGAGGGACCAGCGTGCTCAACTGGGCTCCACTGTCTGCGATGTGATAGAGGAGTGAGGGGCCCACAGGGATTGGTAACCGGGCGGGGTAGCCTCACTATGATCCTCTGATCACCCATCCCACACAGCGCCGTAGCGGGGCGAGGCGTGGTAATGGGGACTCCGAGTCTCGATCTCAACACCGTGATAGTCATATCCTCACAATGAGAACATAAACTATCCACAAAAGCCGCTTCAACGTGCTGAATATGTACATATATATTATTTACACATATATAATACAAACACATGATACAACCATTGTGATCGTCCATATGGGGGGACAGGGAATGATCGCATCCAGAAATTACATGTAAATAAATACAGAAATAGTCAGGGTCACTCTGAACAGGAATCAAATAAAAGAATGAGCAAACCTATGAAGGAACACTTTTTATGAGTGTTTGAAAATGGGACGTTGTAAGTGCTAGAATGCACTTGGTGATTGGGGTGAATTGACCTTTACTTTTCTCAAAAACTATACAGTAAAATTACATTAAAATGATAGCAGTAATCGCCAGGGTCACTCTGAACATGAATCAAATGAAAGAATGAGCAAACCTTTGAAGGAACACTTTTTATGAGTGTTTGAAAATGGGACATGTTGTAAGTGCTAGAATGCACAGGTGATTGGGATGAGTTGGCCTTTACTTTTCTCCAAAACTATACAGTAAAATTATTTGAAAATAAATACAGTAATAGTCAGGGTCACTCTGAACAGGAATCGAATGAAAGAATGAGCAAACCTATGAAGGAACACTTTTTATGAGTGTTTGAAAATGGGACATGTGTAAGCGCTAGAATGCACTTTGATGATTGGGGTGAGTTTGTCTTTAATTTTCTCCAAAACTATACAGTAAAATTATTTGAAAATAAATACAGTAATAGTCAGGGTCACTCTGAACATGAATCAAATGAAAGAATTAGCAAATCTATGAAGGAACACTTTTTATGAGTGTTTGAAAATAGGACATGTTGTAAGTGCTAGAATGCACTTTGGTGATTGGGGTGATTTGGCCTTTACTTTTCTCCAAAACTATAGAGTAAAATGACATGAAAATGATAACAGTAATAGCCAGGGTCACTCTGAACATGAATCAAGTGAAAGAATGAGCAAACCTATGAAGGAACACTTTTTATGAGTGTTTGAAAATAGGACATGTTGTAAGTGCTAGAATGCACTTTGGTGATTGGGGTGATTTGGCCTTTACTTTTCTCCAAAAGTATAGAGTAAAATGACATGAAAATGATAACAGTTATAGCCAGGGTCACTCTGAACATGAATCAAATGAAAGAATGAGCAAACCTATGAAGGAACACTTTTTATGAGTGTTTGAAAAAAAGACATGTTGTAAGTGCTAGAATGCACTTTGGTGATTGGGGTGATTTGGACTTTACTTTTCTCCAAAACTATACAGTAAAATTACATGAAAATGATAACAGTAATAGTCAGGGTCACTCTGAACATGAATCAAATGAAAGAATGAGCAAACCTATGAAGGAACACTTTTTATGAGTGTTTGAAAATAGGACATGTTTTAAGTGCTAGAATGCACTTTGGTGATTGGGGTGATTTGGCCTTTACTTTTCTCCAAAACTGTACAGTAAAATTACTTGAAAATGATAACAGTAATAGCCAGGGTCACTCTGAACAGGAATCAAATGAAAGAATGAGCAAACCTATGAAGGAACACTTTTTATAAGTGTTTGAAAATGGGACATGGTGTAAGCGCTAGAATGCACTTCGATGATTGGGGTGAGTTTGTCTTTAATTTTCTCCAAAACTATACAGTAAAATTATTTGAAAATAAATACAGTAATAGTCAGGGTCACTCTGAACATGAATCAAATGAAAGAATTAGCAAACCTATGAAGGAACACTTTTTATGAGTGTTTGAAAATAGGACATGTTGTAAGTGCTAGAATGCACTTTGGTGGTTGGGGTGATTTGGCCTTTACATTTCTCCAAAACTATACAGTAAAATTATTTGAAAATAAATACAGTAATAGTCAGGGTCACTCTAAACAGGAATCAAGTGACAGAATGAGCAAACCTATGAAGAAACATTTTTTATAAGTGTTTGAAATTGGACATGGTGTAAGCGCTAGAATGCACTTTGGTGATTGGGGTGGATTGGCCTTTACTTTTCTCCAAAACGATACAGTAAAATTACTTGAAAATAAATACAGTAATAGTCAGGGTCACTCTGAACAGGAATCAAGTGACAGAATGAGCAAACCTATGAAGGAACACTTTTTATGAGTGTTTGAAAATAGGACATGTTGTAAGTGCTAGAATGCACTTTGGTGATTGGGGTGATTTGGCCTTTACTTTTCTCCAAAACTATACAGTAAAATTACTTGAAAATGATAACAGTAATAGCCAGGGTCACTCTGAACAGGAATCAAATGAAAGAATGAGCAAACCTATGAAGGAACACTTTTTATAAGTGTTTGAAAATGGGACATGGTGTAAGCGCTAGAATGCACTTCGATGATTAGGGTGAGTTTGTCTTTAATTTTCTCCAAAACTATACAGTAAAAATATTTGAAAATAGATACAGTAATAGTCAGGGTCACTCTGAACAGGAATCAAATGAAATAATGAGCAAACCTATGAAGGAACACTTTTTATAAGTGTTTGAAAATGGGACATGGTGTAAGTGCTAGAATGCACTTTGATAAAGGGGTGAATTGGCCTTTACTCTTCTCCAAAACTATACAGTAGAAAATAAATACAGTAATAGTCAGCGTCACACATATGAGTGTTTGAAAATGGGACATTATGTAAGTGCTAGAACGTAAAATAAAATGGCAGAACTGTGACCTTTTATATGTAAAATGGCTGTGTGTGTGTGTGTGTACAACATTAATACAACAGTATTAACAGCAACAGAGGGGGCGACAGGACAACAGTAACAATAAAACAGTAATACAACATTACTACATGATGTATAATAATTAATGAATATTTTATATATACAAACATTAAAATCAGCAATAAAAATGCAAAACAATGAATGTATGATAATTAACATTAATAATTAAATTTACATAATTGTATTTAAATTAAATTTACATTAATTAATAAAGTATAATAATTAATGTATCATATATTAAACATTAAAATTGACAAAAAATGAATGATGTATAATAATTAACATTAACATTAAATAAACAAACATAAAAGTCATATCTTAAAAAAATCATGAAAATGTAAAAAAAAGAATGATGTATAATAATTAACAATAATATGAACATGAATAAATTATGTAATAATTAATGTAAATCATATATAGGCCAACAAACATTAAAATAAAGATTAAACACAATTAAAAGTCGTATTTAATACAAAAATCATGAAATTTAATTATTTATGTCCTAATAAGATGGAAAATAGCAAAAAATGTGTCCGAAAATCAATTTTGGCCTCTTCCAGCACCCATACCGTAAGTACACAAATAGACGCGCATACTAAAAAAAGTGCGGCTGGCTTGACCGTGTATTTTCAACGCGCGGCCCACTTGACCGCAGTAAGCTTCAAGCTGGCTAAATCCTCCTCCCTATGATCCAGGATTGCCAAGTTTAATGTGTTTTTTATTTATTTTTTTATAAATTACTTACTTGACTTGATATATTATTATTTTTATCCTTTCGTTACTTAAGCATTTGTTTGTTTGCTTGCTTCAGAAGCACGCCATGTTAGATTCTGCCAAGTCTCGCCGTGTCTCGCGTTACAGCATACTTCCCCGGTCGGGAAAACTGATTTTCATTTTCAACGTTGGGTTTGGTCTTCTAAATGCGAATTTTGTCATTGTTTTGGTGCACACAAGCTTATAGATAACAGTAAGGATAACATATTCATACTAAAAGACAACAAACTTTAAATATGGCACTATTTGAGGGAACATACATTTAGGTGAAAGAAACCATTGTGGACTTGAGTGCACTTTAATAAACAAATAAATGACAAATAATGACAAATAAAAGTTCCAGTTGGACAAATATTAAATGCAAAAACCAGTGTGAATAACAATATCTTAAAATAAACTAGAGACTGGATACACAGATATGGCCTATTTATGAATGAAATTCATGCATTTATTTGTCATTTAAGCTGATGCAAACAGGGAAAGAGAGTAGAAAAGACGTATTATCCTGTCGCCCCCTCTAGTGGACAGCATTAAGTATTACGACCTTCTTTGCTCTGTTAAAGTCAATGGATTTTTTGGGAAAGTAAGTCTGACCAGTTAGAAAAAATATAAGCGAGTCAGACCAGTCTTAAGGTCTGAGCTGAGTTTGGTGAAGCATTAAAGTTCTATGCGAGTCAATTTCTCATAATAATAATAAATAATAAATAATAAATATAGCTGCGAGCAGCGATTGCGGGCCCAAGCCGGTGGCACACATCATACCTGTCAAGTATCCCGTTTTGGCCGGGAAAGTCACGTATTTTACCCTTCTTTCCCGCCGTCCTCCCGTATTAGTATTTTCCCGTAAATCTCCCGGTTTTTAACCTGCGTTATTAAAAAATAATAATAGGCTACCCCGGGCCCGGGCGGAGTAAAAAAAAAAAAAAAAACATTCCTAATCTGAGTCTGTCAGTAGCCTCGCGATAACTGCCACCTGCAGTAGCCTACTAGGTGGCAGTTGTCGCGAGGTCAGTGTGTGAGGTCAGATGATGAGTGACAACCCATGGTGACAACGCGGGGAAAAACAGAAGAAAAAAAACAGAGACGGATGATGGACGCTACTACAGAGACGGAAGGCACGCACTATTTGTAGTGTTCTCTGTACCTATTGTCCTGTGCATTGTTCATAATAAAGTTCGTAAAAAAAAAAAAAAAAAAGAAAAAAAAAAGACGTATTAAGTAAGGCACTCCTGCCAAAAAACCAAAACCCTCAGGTAAATACCGCGAATGCAAAGTCTGCAACAAATTTATACAATAACTCACTAAAAGAGTAAAGAAAAGTTACGTGAAATGAAAAGAAAAACTGTAAAAGAAAAGCAATATGAAATGAAAAGAATATGTGGAATGAAAATAAAATGTAAATGTAAAGACAAGCAATGATAAATGAACAGAAAATATGCAAATAAGCCTTTAAATAAATGCTCTTCATATACACCCTTTTGTGTTTTCATTTAGGCTATAATGAATGTTCACAGCATGGGGGGGTGGGGGGTGGGTTAGGACTGCTCGCGGTGGGCGCCGGAAAATTTCCCTTATTTCAAAATCCAAAACTTTACAGGTATGATATATATATATATATATATATATATATATATATATATATATATATATATATATATATATTAGTGTTGTCATGATACCAAAATTATTGTTTCGATACCGATACCGATACCAAGTCAAGTATTGCGATTTCGATACTTTTCCTGAAAAGGGAGAAACACTCTCAAATATCATTGCTGTGCTTTATTTTAAAACCGGGACAACATTCTAATCATATAACACACTAATAAATGAACATATGAACAGCAGATATATTAAGATAAGAAACATAAGAGCTTTATCTTGATTCTGAACTTTGAATAAAAATATGAACAGCGATTATATTAAACAATGTTTAATATTGGTAACATATGATAAGCCTCATTGGTGATATATGACATATGGGGAGAGAGTTGTGGAAGGCCTATACTTCATGTTAAACATAAATATATAGCAGCAAAGACAACGTCGGCAGTGTTGACGGCAAAATAGGCTACAGAATATTTCGTTCTGTATTGAGAGGTGCAATATTTGAAAATCGATAATTTTTTTTTTTATTACATTTATATTGTATTTAAATTAGGGCTGTCCCCGACTATGGATTTTCATAGTCGAATCAGAATCGTCATGTCTTGCCTACATTGTTATATTATTTTTGTATTGTAATTGTATCATTTTGACACTTGAATAAAGAAACTTGCAAGTCAATCAATCTGAACAAGTGCTCCTATTTTACGTTACGGTCGAGAGCAAGCTGGCCGTGACATTAATAATTCAACTTCAACAGTATTTTTGTCTGATATTTATTTCTACACGTGTCTACTCTGGTCATCAGTTGTATGATGTTGATTTAAGTGGGAAATGGCTCCATCTTGTGTGTTTTTGAAAAACTAGCAGCTAAAACAGCATCAAGCACTGTGGGCCAGTTGTTCAAAACATTTAATCTGGATCAAAATTATCCGGATTTGGAAATCCCATTTTTTGCTTAGGATCAGGTAATCCGTCTTACTTTTATGCCGGTTTTTCAAAGCAACATTGGACTGGATCACCCTGATCCAGATACACAGTTTTCAAGATGACCAAATCCAGATTACCAGTGCTCAAAATGGGACATCATATCACAATGTGGGTTACCAGCGATGTGAAGAACAGGTAGAAGAGCCAACATGGGGTCACTGTGAGTGTTTCTTATTTTGAGACAAAACACAAAAATAACATGAACATCCACTTCCATTCATAATTTCTTTTATGACCCCTCATCTGAGCCACAACAAATAAAACACACATATATACATTAACAAATACATCGTGGATATTTTGAAAACATCTAGAAAAAAAAGGCTAAATGTCCAATAGTTAACAAAATAAAGAATGTTCAGGGTTCTTCTTCATCTCTGATGATTGTTTCTTTGAAATTAATATACGGAGATGAATGACAGAAAATTGGAATATATTATTTTTGTTTGTTATTGAAATCTGTTTGGGTGATTATTTCATGGGGATAAGATCATTTTTATTTTATTTTTACTTTACTATACTATACTGAATAGCTTAATTGGTAGCCTATGTCTACTTTATCACTGTTAAAACGGTTACACAAGTCAAGTGCAAAATATAAATAAAAGTATATTACTTTTGTATAATATATAATATATATATATATATATATATATATATATATATATATATATATATATATATATATATATATATATATATATATATAAATACTATTGTTATTATTTTACTGTTTCAATTGTAGACTTAAATAACATGTTTTCATTTACACTTGTATTCACCCACAGTGACTCACACTAGTAACAACTGATGACATCACGGCTTGATCTTTGCTTGACCAATCAGCGGAAAGAGGCGTTTTATTCCCGCTTGTGTAGAGATGAAATTTTTTTAATAAATGAACGATTTCTTTGTTTTCCCGTTTAAGACAAAAACAAGAAAACAAATTATCCGAAGGTACATGGACCAATAAATAACAGATGCATTGAAATGGATGGATGATATGACTAACTACCACCAATAGAAGAACAAGTACGCTTTTAAATCATAATGCACTGAATATGAAGTTAAAGCTATAAATTACACTTTTAGAATAAATGTGTTTTTGTAGAAATGATCTTTATGCTGTATGTGAATTAATATACAGGTAAAGAGAAAACACCACTGAATATCACTGCAAAACTATTAAACACTTTAATGATGTGATTTAAATGGACAAGACTTGCTTTTAAACATGAAGACTCACCATGAACAGAAACACTGAAGATCTTTTCACTGTCGCTGCCGTTGATGATCCGTAGTGTATAATCTCCAGAGTGTGTGTTTCTGGTGTTCATGATGGTCAGAGATCCAGTCTGATGATCCAGCTTCAGTCTGTTTTTGAATCTCTCAGTGCCTTTATTAACGTTATTACCTTCATTACACTGAACATCTGTACAGATCTTACTGAGATCTCTATTGATTTGAGCGATGAGAATGCCATTATAATACCATGTAATTCTGTCTTGTTGGTTTGTTTGAACACCAGAGTTTAGAGTGACTGAATCTCCCTCCATCCCGGACACTCTGTCTGTATAAGCAGACACACCTGAAGAAGAAACAATTAACATTAGTCAAACAAATGCATAATAGATAATAGTGCTGTAAAAATGTTTTTCTACATATCATAAAGATTGTGAGTAGATGTCTGGATTTATAATGTAACACAGAAGAACATCATTGATTTACACTTTCACTCATCAGACAAAAATACACGAGTCTCATGGAGGATCTTGAACAACTTATGTTCAACTTATGTTATCTTACAACACATGAACATTATGAGTATTACCCATAATAATATGTTAGAAAATTGTGCTTTTCCCCAAAAACATTAAGGTACAATGGAACATTTATCATTTTAATTTTTTATTTACTTCATCATTTTTACTGTTTCAATCTTACACTTAAATCAAATCACATGTTTTCTTTTACACTTTTATTCATCCAAAGCTACTTACATCCAAATTCAATGCACATTTGATCAGTTAATGCAAATGTATCAATATTTACTCACAGTATGAAGCCATGTTACTTTTAGAGGTTTTTATACCATTTAACGTTATATAGGCCTATGTTTTGTTTCACTGTAATGTCACATTTTCCTTAAGGGGGGCGTTTTCCCCCACTCTACCCTACAATTTTTTCAGTAAGTTAGTCATGTTGTGAATGAAGCTGGGCTGGGCCGCGAACAGTCTCGTTTATAGAACTATATCGTTGACCAGAAACGAGATCAGACAAACGTCTTACATTGATTCTGGAGTAAAATACAACAATACATGAATATCCGAGCATATTATGAAACTTTGTCGTTAGTTTTACCGGGAAAGGAGATAGTAATATAGGATATAGGCTACATATCTTACCATGCAGACGTAGGCACGTCAACAATAAGAAAAGAAATAGAGACATGCTTCATTTTCAATTTTTGCCCAAAGATGAACGCAGATTCAGTGAAGTAAAAGTGATCTGTTGTTACTCTGCATCAGTGGCGACGCCATTATTTCACGAGTTAAAAATTAAAAAATGAAAAGGCTTGTTTGAGATGCGCCTTGCCTCGCCTGAAATGTAGCCGAGAGTAGGCGGTTGCAGTGAGGGGAGGAGTGAAAAAAGCGCAGGCAAGCCGGACAGATCTCTCTTCTCGTAGTGGATCTGACACCTGCGAGATCAAAGATGGATATCGCGGGATTACAGGATTCACGCTCGTGCACAGTGCTAATAAACTGGATGTAATTTAAGTTCTGTTGCTTTTATATGAAAATAAATATAATGAACAAGACACCCAAAGTAGCCTACTTATTTAATTCCATTCCAAATACATGTTTATCAATCTTTTTTTCTTTAATACAGACATGTGTTTTTTTTTTTTATAAAAATGACATTGCATAACCCATAGAGATCGCACTGTCAGATAGTTTGGGAATTTTCACACATAACGTACACATAAAATATGATATCAGAGTTTTAAAAACAAACATTTTAAAAGAGAACATACATCACGGTTGTTTAAACCAATGAACATTAAACTGTGTCGTCAGTAAGTCGTTTCCCATCGTGCTTTTGATCAGTGTTCAGATTTTTTTTTTTTTTTTTAAATCAAACTTTATTGACAAAGTTCCATTTACAAAACAAAGTGGCATGAAGTTTCAGTAGTAGCCTAGTCCTTGAAACAGAACGGTGCAACAAATAAAAGACAATACAAAAATAGTGCATCTTTTAACAATCAGGAACGTTTGTAAGAAAACATTCTAAGGAAACATTTTAGGGGCTAGGGCTTGTTCAGCGAGTCATATTTATCAATTAAATTATCAAGTTTAATTGCATATTTGCATTTCATTCTCTTTAAAGCTTTAGTAAAAGAAATAAACTCATTGTGAAAAACAGAAAACTTAGGATTAATCGACCTGTATTTACATTTATGTAAAATTTACTAAGAATCAGGACATTGTTAATCAAAAAATCTAAATCATTGTTTAGTAAGATAATACCAGAAATAATATCATTCTGAGTAAAGGGATCTAGGGGGATATTAGAATGGAGCCAGTCATGAATGTCAGTCCACAAAGCACCTATGAAAGGGCATTGGAAGAATAAGTGTTCTGTGGTTTCTATATCTTTACAAAAAACACAACTATTTGTG
The DNA here is from genome assembly GCF_951802725.1 of Rutilus rutilus. NCBI lineage: Eukaryota > Metazoa > Chordata > Actinopteri > Cypriniformes > Leuciscidae > Rutilus > Rutilus rutilus. The sequence goes on along the minus strand of NC_140222.1, from coordinate 8,572,812 downwards.
TCAAAGCCAAATCTCAGATGTAGAAATTCATTTGAAGGATATATAGCCTACCATTTAGAATTTTAAAATGCATTTCTTTAGATTTTGGAGAGATGGGGAATTTAAGATATTTGGTTCTTAATGTCCTTTGAAAAGAAGTTAGCTATGGAGTTTCGGAAAGAAAACATTGGATAGGAGATTTCATTAAAAAGACTTCTGATTATTTTATTGGGGAATTTGGTGGATGCAAAGTCACAACCGCCCATTAAAAGACGTGGAAGACAGGGAGTGACAGTCACAGAGTTTAAAAGGTTTCCCTTAATTAGGCCCAGAATAGTGGCAGGAATTGCTTTAGTTATAGAATGGAATAATTTTGGGCAAATATTCAAGTTGTATTTCAAACAAAAATTATCATGGGACATTATACAACCTTCTCCATCAATAAAGTTAATCACAGACCAGATGTCTTTATCCATTAATTCCTTATTGTAAATTGATTTGTTTTTAATCAGGATGTATCTGTTGTTCCAAATTGGTGTACTGTGTGGGGTGAAATTATGACTGTACAACATTTTCCAATATAAAAGCACTTGCTGGTGAAAAAGGGATAGCTTAATAGGCAATTTTTGAATGGTGAAGTCACATCTTAATAGCATATCAATACCACCTAATTTCTTAAAAATTTCTCTAGGAATATACAAAAAATTTCATTACTTAAAAGGGACTTTAACCAGTTTATTTTCAAGGTTCCATTTATGAAATCAAAATCTATGGCTTGTAAACCTCCATATTTATATTCTTTGGTCATTACAGCTTTTTTAATATAATGGGTTTTCCTTTTCCAAATATAAGCAAAATTAATTGATTTTCACGGCTCTGCTAGAAATAGCTAAAGAATATGCAGGATAAATACACCTCGAGATACTTTCCATCTTAGTCAAAAAAACTCGGCCCAGTAAACTGATATCTCTTAACAACCAGGAATTAAGTTTAGCTTGGCAATTCTTCAATACCTCATTTATATTCTTGCTTTCTCTTACAGTGACATCTTTGGAAATATGTATACCTAAATATTTGACAACTGTCCTTATGGGAATGTTGTATGCATTTGTTAATACACAATGATGGATTGGCATTAGTTCACATTTGTTCAGGTTGAGTTTGAGTCCTGAGGCTTTGGAAAAAATATCAATGGTTTTTATTATCTTTGGGACCTCTGTTAAATGTTTCATAAAAACAGTTGTATCGTCCGCTAATTGGCTTATGATTATGGGTTTACCCAACACATTTAAAGGAGCAATATTCGAGGTTTTGACAAAAATAGATAGCATCTCAGTGGCAATAATAAACAGAAAAGGAGATATTGGGCATCCTTGTTTGATTCCCCGTTTGATAGAGAACCTCGGCGTAGTACCACCTGGTAATGAGACCGAGCTGTTTGCATTATCATATAAAGATTCAATGATGTTACAAAATTTGTCCCCGAATCTAAAATATTTAAGACATCGGAAAATGAAAGGATGTTCAATCGAATCGAAAGCCTTGTAAAAATCAAGAAAAAGAATAAATCCATCGTCTTCTATTAAGTGACTATAATCTAAAAAGTCTAGAACTAAGCGAATGTTGTTGTGAATCGATCTATTTTTCATAAAGCCAGATTGAGAGTCACTAATAAGTTTGTCTAAATTGGATTTTAATCTGTTAGTATAAACATGCGTAATAATTTTATGATCAGTGTTCAGTAAAGTAATAGGTCTAAGATTATCTAAAATTTTGGGGTCTTTGCCAGGTTTTGGGATTAGAGTGATTACTCCTTGCTTCATTGTGGGAGGAAAAAATAGATTATCAATCGCCTCTTTTAACATTAAAATAAAGTCTTCTTTAAGCAAGTCCCAGAAATGACGGTAAAAGTTGGATGTTAGACCATCACAACCCGGGGATTTGTTCAAAGAAAGGCATTCCACGGCTTTTTCGAGTTCCTGAGCAGTGACATCAGAATCACACAACCTTGCAAAGTCCTCATCTATATGCGGAATATAATTTTCAATATGTTTGAAAAAAAATGGTCAGAGTCATTCTTAGAAAACATAGTGGAGTACAGCTTACTATAAAAGGAGACAATTTCATCAGCAATGTTTACTGGGTCAGAGCATAACTGATTATTAATCAATAAAGTTTTAATTGAGTTCCTCTCCTGTCTTCTTTTTTCTAAGCGGCAAAAATATGACGTGCTCTTCTCACCATCCTCCATCCATTTGGCCCTAGATCTAACATAGGCCCCTTCCGCCTTTATGAGAAAAACTTCATCAAGTTTGTTTTGCAAGGTTGATCAATTCTGCTTATCCCCGTCTGATAGTGATGCTTTCAGACAATAGTTGTTCATTTCTTTAATCAAATTTAGCTCAGTTTCTCTGTTACTTTTATTGAAGGATTTGCCAAACTGAATAGAAAATTCCCGAATTTTAAATTTTAAAAACTCCCATCTCGACACGTATGAGGTTAAGGAACATTCAGATTTAGTTTCTGCAATTAAACATTTTATGCCATCACAGTATGTTTTATTATTCAGTAACCTAGAGTTGAATTTCCAATAGCCTTTGTTTCTATAGTTGAGTCCAGGTGGTGAGAAAATCATTTTTAAAACAGAATGATCCGTAAGGGGAGCGGCTGATGAGGAACAGCTAGTGACCATCTGCAACATAGTAGCAGAAATTAGCCAAAAGTCAATTCTGGACTACATCGTTCGGTTTGAACAAGGAGTACTGTTTGGTGTCAGGGTATTTAAGACGCCATGGATCTAATAAGTTGTGAGTACTACAGAAGTTAGATAGAATAGGGTTTTGAGAATTGCAGTTACCCCTGGGAGGGTATCTATTCAGATATTCATTAAAAACCATATTAAAATCCCCCCCCCCCCCCTAATTATATTGGCGGATGGAAAAGTACACCTAAAAATTTTAATAACCTCTGAGGCCTCCAAGATCAATTGTTTGTTATGTGTGAGATTATTATACCCATAGATGTTGACTAAAATGATGTACAGTACTGTTCATCAAATTCAAGAACGCTGATTAGCCATCTACCGATGTTGCTGCATGTAGATGCTATTAAATTGCCAGGAGAGTTATGAAACAAAATTGCCAGACCTGCTGATTTAGTGGAACCATGATCATAAAGGATCTTATCCCCCCACTGGTAAATCCAAAACTTTTCATCTTCTGGTGTGGAATGTGTTTCCTGTAACAGAACAAAGTTCGTTTTTTCGCCCTTACAAAACAAAAAAAATAGCTTTCCTCTTGGTGCTGTCTCTTAAGCCCCTAGCATTCAACGATAAACAAGAAAAGGAAACAGAGTTCAACATAGAATAAAAGAAAAATGTATAGCTAGCAACTGCTAAACAAAAAAACCCAGACAAGAGTTTGAGAGGTAAGTAAGAAGACCCAACTGTAGGCAGTGTCCCTTTAATGTGATAACATCTGTAACTGTTAAACTTAACTCACCGACCTGTTTAGGTTAAGAACATTTGAACCCCTACGACGTACAAAAATAAGCTACACTCAACCTGTAACCCTTCTCAGGTAATTCTTTGTCCGTCAATGTAAGCATCTCCTCCTCTGAAGTAGGCTCTCTTCCCTGTGGCCCGTGCCTGTTGGATTTTAGGCATTTTCGTCGCGGTGAATTCTCTGGGTAAATTGGATGATGACGTGCCTTGTCCTGTTTTCTTCCCGTCGACCCAGCCGGTGCACCGAGTCCACAATGGAATTAATGCTCGAGGACCATGATGGGGAGATTTTGACCAGCAAGCTGGTCACGGTATCACGAAGGTTTTCTCCTTCTTTCTCTTTCATTCCGCGAATTCGTAAATTCCAACGCCTCTTATATCTTTCCAATTCCAGGACTCGTTCTTTCAGTTCTGCAGTATCTTTCTTATTAGTAGCTGCAACCTTCTCCGTCACTTGCAGTAGATTTTTGCAGTCTTTAATCTCTGCCGCATTAAATTCGACCGCCTTCGCCATGTTAGCAAGCATCACAGAGTTTTGTTGAATCTGAGAGCTGAGAGACTCGACCTTGTTAGCCAGCATTGAAGTTTGGTTTGAAAGTTGTTTTATTGCGTCCAGGATAGCACTTGCACTTTCTTCCGACACCAGATCCTTCTTTTTGGGATTCGGTTGGGTTTTGACCGGAGAAAACGGGTCTTTTCGCTTGGTGCTGTCGGTCGAGACCTCCATTCTGGTAGCGTAGTCGTGTCCTCCAGCTGACCCACTTCCTCGTCTTGTTGTAGAGAGTTTCATGAGTCGGGAGGTTTTGTGTTGAGTTCTTTTCACGGGGTATATAAAAAATTAGTCAGATAGTAAGTTTGGATAAAAAAAATTCTGGGACATGCAGACGGAGCTCAAGCCTTCACGTGCACCCGCTTCGCCATCTTGCCGGAAGCTCGCGACTGCAGAATTCGACACGTCTGCCTTACGGTCGCGAGAGTTTTTTGACATACGTCAGCATGACATCAGAGCAAGGCGGACCGGACTCGGACACATTTCTAACCGGCATGCATCTCGTGGTGATCACCGTTGATCGATTCTGCGCAGATTTTGCTCATCTCAAACAAGCCTAATGTAATCATTTGGGAGGCTCCTCCTTACGCGCTGTAGTGCAATGACGTATAGTGACGCTTTGTGACGTGTTTATCTAAATACAAAATAAAAGTATTTTCCGGGTTCTGTTTGTGCAGTGCTGCGTTAACGTTTTATGTGATTCTGACATGATGTCACTGTATGTACTGCGCTCCTTCCTCTCCACTCGTCTCAGGTAATAAATGCGTCTTCCAGCTGAGCCTGAGCGTTTGGCGTCGCGCGTTCATGTGTTTTGGGGGCGTGGCTTTGGAAGGAGCTCAGAAGGGAGGGGGTGGAGTGAATGGAAATAATGAGCTGTGTTTATTGCAGATTAAAAGGTCTACAGTCACTCGATTTTTATACTCTCTTTTTCAAAGCACTTACATTTTAATTATGTATTGGTAGGCTATATAAAGACAGTTTAAACAAATTTGAAAATATAAAATTTTATAAAAATCCTACCTACCCTACCTTTAAATGACTCCATATTAAATCATGTTTCATATCTACTGTTGCCCGATGACATTCTCCAGAGGATCCTTGTCTTTGTAGTTCTAGAAGACGGCTGCTTTGCAATCCTGAGGCTGGCTCTGGCATGCCAGAGATTTAACAACATTGTCAGCCAGGACCATTTTCAGCAGGAGACATGGCCCGATAGTGAGTTTAATAAGTGTGGTTGCCCCATCTTGTTTTTTGTCTAAACAATTAGGCTAGGTTAATCTCACTCTCTTCCATTTCCCTAACTTGAAACTTTTGACAGTTAAAGATTTCGTCATTTATTGTCTGAATTGTGTGACTGTCATTGTCATTTTGATATTGAACAGGTGTAGTGAATTGGAAAAGACTTTCAAAGAGACACCGTCAAAGCTACAGAAAGCCGTACACCATCTCTAGATGCAGCCGTCTACAATGCAGCCAGCTTTACAATGGACAATGAGGAATGCTTTTGGGGTTTTACTCTTCAGATGACAACCCTGGCTACTGGAGCTAGGATTGCTTTTTAGACGATGATGGAGGTCTTGAACAGTGAAGTGTGTGTGCGCAAAGTGTCTTTGCTGTAAATTATGGTCACTTGCAGTTCAAGTGTGTTGTCAAAATAGTTGTTTTTTTCTTTCTCAAAAACAAATAAATGAACTGTGGAAATTATTCTTCATTATTTTACCGTGGTTGATTTGTAAATGTTATTTTGCTTTAAATACAAAATTCTGAATACTAATTATTTTTGTTCATATTTTTTATTTTAATAAACTATTTGTTGCAGTATGGTCACTTGCAGTTAATGTGTGTTGTCAAAATAGTTGATTTGTACATGTTATTTTGCTTTAAATACAAAATTCTGAAATTATTTCTACTATAATATAATAAAATTATTAGGCTATATTAAAGTCATAAAATGTAAAAGCTTAGTATACCGCTTCGATATTTTGCGTAAAGATTAGGTCAGGTGACGTATTCGCTCGGGCGCAGTGAAGGTGACGTATTTCCGCTCTTGAGTGGAGCTCCACTCACCCGTAAGTCTGCAGCCGGCCCCTATTGCATTTTTATTATATTTTGCTAACATTGTTTAACACATTGCTAGCGTTTTTTAACATATTGTTAGCATGATTATCATTTTGTAAGCATAATTTAACATGTTGCTAACATGATTTATCCTGCTGCTAATATGTTTTAACATGTTGCTAGCAAGTATTTATCATTTTGTTAACATTTTAGAATGTTGCTAGCATGATAAGCATGTCGTTAGCATTATTTTTACATATTGCCAGCATGTTTTTACATATTGCTAGCATGATTAGCATGTTGGTAGCATGAGTTAGCATGTTGTTAACGTTTTAACATGTTGCTAGCATGATTTAACACAATGCTAGCATTAGTTAGCATGTGTGTTAGCATGAGTAAACACGACTTCCCAGGAGGATTTGAACGCACTATAATTGTACAAAAGTCTTGACACCCTCATTGAAAGGCTTTGGGACTTTTCGTAGCAGCAAAGCAATGAGAACGAACGGTTTGGCCCGACAGTTACCCGAGATCGACCAATACACACAATGAAATATGTGTGTTATTAGGTGATGAAAAAAAACATTTGCAACAAGCAAATGGCACCATAATCAGAAACATTAGCAGCAGGGATACAACTACATGCTGCTTTCCTCACGCAACAGTTTCTGATGTAAACGGGGAACCTCAGAACATTCTGAAGAAGCACAAGACTGCAAATCAAATATTTCTGCAAATTGAAATATTCGGAAAGAGCAGACCAAACTCCTTTAAGAAGGATTTGAATTAACTCACCACGTAAACTTGTGTGACCTACCGCTGTGAAAACTCATGCAGACTGGGAAGAAGCAAAGTTATTAGATTCAATGTTGAAAAAGGATACAAATTAAATCTAATTTGGAAGAGTTACAACAAGCAAATGTCACCCATTCGGTGGAATGACTGTGTAATGGGAATTTTAATTTTCACACTCTAGGTGTGCTCCTGATTTTTCAATATAATGATTAATGTGAACACTGTGAGACAAAGGGGGAGACAGCTGAAAAGGGAACCTCTGACCCCTTGGGATCAGAGGTGGTCCCATTTGGGACTTCTGAGTTTGTAGGGATAACAGTGCTTATCCACCTAGCCCGGCCTTATATAAACCTTTTCTTGCTTGCTATAAAATTAAGGGCCTATCCTTACAAAACAGCCTAAGCTTATTTCATTTTAATCTTTTTCTGTTCCTGCAAGTTTAAGAAGAGTGATCAGAGTTGTAGTATTAGTATGATGTGTTTTGATTGATCAGTTATCAATGAATGATAAAAAGGGGGGATTGTAATGGGAATTTTAATTTTCACACTCTAGGTGTGCTCCTGATTTTTCAATATAATGATTAATGTGAACACTGTGGGACAAAGGGGGAGACAGCTGAAAAGGGAACCTCTGACCCCTTGGGATCAGAGGTAGTCCCATTTGGGACTTCTGAGTTTGTAGGAATAAACTCAGCAGGATTAGGTCACTAGCAGAGAAACCTTCCCTTGTTTAGATAAGGGCCTGTGAGCAGAAGACCTTGAAGGTACTATAAAGGCTCCTCTGCCCTCCCTCCCTTCGTCGCACTTGTTCCACAGACTGTACTAATGACTTCTGTGTGGCAACTGGGCCTTCTTGCAAGAATAAAATACTTTTTTAATGATCATTTGAATTTCAGAGTGTCTCTTACGTAGTTGATGATTGTTTAATGAATTTTTGCCACAACAACCACTACTGAGAGTTTCTGTTTTGATATTATTAGATGAGATTGTCCTGCTCTGAGCGCGAGCTCGTGAGGCTCCGCCCTTTGGGCCGGCAGCAACAGCTCATTTGCATTTAAAGGGATACACTAAGACGGCGAGTTTTTCTGAGCCCCTAAAAATTACTATTTAAACATGCTGTAAACCTTATCTGTTGGGTATTTTGAGCTAAAACTTCACATACACACTCTGGGGACAGCAGAGACTTATTTTACATCTTGTGAAAAGGGGCACAATAGGTGTCCTTTAAACTCATGCAGTGTAGAGGCGGTTCTCAGAACAGAAAGGCTGCTCCAAAGTCTTGGTGACACAATGCTCCAATGATCTCAATGATCTCCTCTCGATTTCAGTCTAGCCGAGGAACATTTAACAGTCTCTGGTTGAATGACCTAAGAAACCTTCCAGGATTGTGATTGGATAATAAATCAGAAATATATACACAGGCTAGCCCATTCAAGGATTTAAAAAAACAGAAATAAAACAATTCTGTAATTGGGAGCCAATGCAAAGATGCATTTTGTACAATTTGCAGACGGTTAAGAGATTCTTGATTAACCCTCTACCACATGCAATATGATATAGGCCTACCTATAGAAAAAAAAATGTGACTCTTTTTCTTTTCTTGGAATGGCTTAATTTGAAGTGCTGTAAACAAGATTTAAACAACAAAAAAATTGTTAAGGTACTTTATGATATTTTGCCATACGGCAACGACATACAATAGTGGAAAAACTTAGAATAAAAGTTAGTTTACTTATAGCTAATATTTTTCCTAATTATTTTCCTAATTGTATCCTAATTTATTAATGTTGTTTGTGATGATTTAATTGGTGCTATTATAAGCTTTTACACAGCACTTATAAACAACACCTTTTTTTTCTAACAACTTGTGGTACCACTTCTTTGAGCATATTTTGGTGCGGTACAGAGCAGTGAGAGAATCCATGAGATCCACCCATCCATGCTTTCATTGTAGAGTTGAAAGATGTTTGGATGTGTCACTGTAATGACCTCCTTCCTCTTCTTATCCCACCAGTCCACAGTTGAGGTTGGAATGGCTGCTGCAAATGTGCTTATGAGGATAACTGGGCGGTTGTCGAACTGTTTACTGCTGTTAGTTATTTCCTACATCTGAAGGTCTTCATAACTTTGTCCTCTATGGGGGTGCATCCAGCAAGACTATTTTGTCTTACAGTTCCCACAACATGGATTCCTGATTTCTCAAGCTGCACCTGAAGATTAACACCACAAAACCAGTTGTCATAATATACAGTATTTATAACTACTGTAGCTTTAACAATAAAAGCCTAGAAGTTGCACAACTCTTCTAACTCTTCTGAGTGACTGTAACATGCTGTTCATTTAGAGTTTTTTTACTGTAACCCTTTTGGCTTTTACAGGTGGACTACTGTATTTTTACAGTATGCCTGAACTGAATATACAGACATTCAATACTGAAGGATTACAAATTTAAGAATCTATTTCAGATATGCTTCCTTACATAACATCACGGTGAAGAATACTGATTTTAGCATTTGAGGTTTTAATTTAGATTCCAATATAAACTGAGAAAGTTTAGCAGCTGTTATGATGATTATGATTATATCACCCTTTGTCTTTACGCATTTCCTGACCATTAAGCTCAATGTACAGCTGTGCTTTTGTCTCTATGATAATGTTAATGTATGGGCGATCTAGTCAGGCTGATTGGATTAGCAATGACTGTTATGTTGATTCTCTCAGTCTGGGGCAGGCAGTCTAAACTTGCATACCTAATTTACACGCTTTGTTTAGAGTGTCTCCACCTCCTCGGTAGGTGAGACTATCTCCCTTTTGTCTTGGATGGCTCTTGGAACTGGAGCCGATTGGCCACACCCTCAGTCTAGGGTGTGTTTTCTAAACATGCTTTATTCAGAGTCTCCGCCTCTATGTAATCCCTCCCCCTTGGAATGTATATAACTACAATGCATACTGTATTATTTTTAGACTGTTGGAAGAACTGCTGCAACGTACAGCGAAGTTCTCAATAAAGAATAACTTCTGTTTGAACGTGATCCCAACGTCTCCTGGTCTCTGCTTTGAAGAAGAAAAAGTTTCCTACAATACTATACAATATTTAGTGCTATACTATACTGGCAGTGCATACAGTATTCATTCGCCTTACTACTGTAAGTTGTCATTACTATACTTTTTTATTTTTATATAATTATAAAATGAATTTACTATGTGACAATATACTGTTTTGTGTTTAAGATATTGAAAAAGTGGGTGATGGTTTTGAGGAATTAGTTTTAGCAATTCTGTGGCCATGTGTGGGTTAGACTTCCTACTGTCATGCTCATTACAGCAGAGGCAGCAGCTGCTTACACTAAACTGTGCTGGAGAAGATGGTGGAAACTAGTCTCAGCCTCAGACATCACACCCACCCTTCAGGAGTTTCCGTCTGTTTAAAGGATTAGTTCACCTCAAAATGAAAATGTTCTGATCATTTACTCACCCCAATGCCATCCAAGATGTTCATGTCTTTCTTTCTTCAGTGGAAAATAAAGTACGTTTTTTGAGGAAAACATTTCAGGATTTTTCTCCACACAATGGACTTCAACGGTAACCACATTGTTGAAGTCCAAATCAATGCAGCTTCAAAGGGCTCTGCACGATCCCAGCTGAGGAATAGGGTCTTATCTAGCGAAACGATCGGCCATTTTCAAAAATAAAATAAAAATGTATATACTTTTTAACCACAATTGTTCGTCTCGTGCTGGTCTGCGACACACCAGGCATTACGTAATCACGTTGGAAAGGTCACGCTGGAAGTAGGCGGAAGTACCGCTCCATTGTTTACAAGCGTGGAAAAGGAGGATCGTTCAAATGTTATTGTATGTTGAATGACATATTTATGTCTTTTTGTCAGTTTTTTGTTTAAAATGGTCCTTTAGTGTGCGTATCCTGGATGTTTAAATCAATGGGGCGGTACTTCCGCCTGCCTCCATCGTGACCTTTCCAACGTGATTACATAATGCCTGATGCATCACAGACCAGCACGAGACGAACAATTGTGGTTAAAAAGTATATACATTTTTAATTATTTTTTGAAAATTACATATCTAATCCTTTAAGTCGACATCTGATTGATTGTTTGACTTGTACAGGATTCCCAGGAGACGTGTGTGTGTCTCGTTCTTTAACGGCCTGCATGCCTGGAAACAAAGCTGTCGTGACGCCAAACCCCCATCAAATAAATGCTGGATTTTCAAAAGTATGTGAAGTTTTAGACACTGCATGGTCTGTTATTGAAGGGTCATAGACATTACATTTTTCAGGCCCTAAACATGAAGCTTATTGCTTTACTTGTGAGTCAGATGGCCTTTTGATTGGTCCTTGGCAAATGAAAGTTGATTGAGTCCAGATCGTCTGCGGTGAGTCTGAAGGTCTGGCTACACAAGACCAGGAAATGACTCAGGGGTAAAGTCAGCTAAATGGGACATGGTTTGGTAAACTGTGTATTAAATGCAAATAAATCTATTTTACACATTTTAAACAAATGTTCAATGTCTCTTTTATCTCCAACTACGGTTTTGAAGGAATATAAGTTTTTTTTATATATATATACAGAGATTCAAAGAAATTCAGAGAAAAGGGGTAAGAGATTCATAAAGCCATTTTCAGGTAAATTGGGTAAAGTTGCAGTTTGTGAAGTGAGACACACATTTTCATGTAGCTTGTGCTTGAATAATACTATTGCTTACAACAGGATATTGTAAATCAATATATATATATATATATTTTTTTTTTTTTAAGTAAAAGAATAAATTTTACATTTATCAAAACAGACACATTCTTGGATTAATGATGATGATGATGATGATGATGATGTTTCATGCTCAGCTCTGTGTTCCTTTTTAAATGTATTATATTTTATTTAATAAGATGTCCCACTTTTACTGAATTTACTGGCCTGTTTTATCTAACATGTTAACATTAGGACTGTAACAAAACTTTATACTTTTTTAAAAAATCTAACAAAGAAACTTGCACAACATTGCATGAAACTGAATTATCACATGAACAGGTGTAATAAAAATGTATATTGTAGATTGAAATAATTTGTATTAGAATTTAAACTTTAACAATTTGATTATAAACCATGTACAGCCACAGAACATGTTTCTCAGACATCCAGCTCTTGAGTAGTGACCACGCCCACATGATGAACATTTGACCAATCAGTGGAGCTAAACTCAGCCCTGAAGAGAGAACTGTCTTTACTGCACTTTTTTCTCTCTCCTCACCGCAACCTCTTTCTCACATGTACTTTAAAGCCGCAGGCGTTTGGCATCTCAAATGATCACGTGGTCTCTGACAACCACACACCAGAGACATAAATACCGCTGTTTTGAAGCAGTGCTGTCCCATTCATTCAAAGTATCAAAGCACGATTGAGGAAACATGGAGACAAATATGTTTTTCGTTTATTTGTTCACAGTTTTGGCATTCCTCTTGCATGGTAAGACATACATACATACATACATACATACATATATATATATATATATATATATATATATATATATATATATATATATATATATATATATATTCATTCATTCATTCATTCATTCATTCATTATTAGGTCAATGAAAGAAAAAAGAAAAAGAATGAGTTTATAGAGTTTTATTTATTCAAGACCCAGATCCAGACAAAGACCTGTCAGTCAGGAACCAGGTATCCTAAATATTAATGAACCAATATAATATTTAATATTTTCTTTTTAATATATTTAATATTTTTTGTAGTAAATTTGTCAAGTTGTTATGTCAATGCAAATCAAATTAACCAAACTGTGAGTGTCTTTGTCTTAACACTGGTAGGCAGGATAAACACTAAAAAATTATTATTTTATTTTTTTTAATAAGATTTTTGTTTGTATTTCACTGTTCCTTTGTTTATCCCCCTTTATCATTTTAAACAGCTATAATCTGTTATAAACAGCTTCATTTGAGCCATCAAGACATCTAGGATTAACAAGAAACATCTAAATAAACTTAAGGATTAGGAGGATTTGGGCTTCCCGATTTTAAATATTATTATTTAATATTATAATATTATTATAGCTAATTTAAATACTTCAGCATGCTGGAGAAAGTTGGGTTCGGTGGAGTTAGGTGACAAGCCAGAATGGTTAGCAATTGAAAAAGCTTCTTGTAATAAGACTTCTTTATCTTTAAAGTATCAACAGAAACAGTTATTTATTTCTAACTTAATTGAAGTGTGGAAACAAATTAAGGTATAGCTTATTTGAAAATTCATGATATATTTGTGAATACTCAAAAAAAAAAAAAAAAGCTCTTGTTTCTGCACATTTTCTCCATTAATTTGCCATTTATTAGCCTTGCATTGGACTTTTAGGAGGAGAGAATGCTTAGTAAGTATCAGACAAAGGCCATTTCACTGTGTGATGCTTGCAAACATACTTATTTTACAGATGTGGGAAGCACTTTTGAGATGTGGGTTAGGGAACTGGGAAATATGTTGCACTTGGAAGGACTGAGATTTATATTAAAAGATAAACTATCCATTTTTACGCTGCTTGTTTGATCTGAAGAGAAACATTTATAGCACTTCCTCTTTTATTATTTTGTATGTCTGTCATAGACATTACATCATTTTCTGTTGATTTCTTCTTCAGGTGTGTCTGGTGTTGATACAGACAGAGTGACAGTGATGGAGGGAGATTCAGTCACTATATGCACTGGTGCTAAAACAAACCAACAAGAGAAGATTAAATGGTATTTTAATAACACTTGCATCGCTCGAATCACTAGAAATCTCAGTAATATCTGTACAGATGTTCAGTGTAATGAAGATAATAAAGTTAATAAAGTTACTGAGAGATTCAGAGGCAGACTGAAGCTGGATAATCAGACTGGATCTCTGACCATCATGAACATCAGAAACACACACTCTGGAGAATATACACTAGTGATCATCAACGGCAGCGACAGTGAAAAGATCTTCAGTGTTTCTGTTACTGGTGAGTCATTATATTTAAATCATATCATCATGTTTATTATATCAGTGACATTCAGAGCTTTTTCTCTTGATCTGCATCATTGAGCAGAACTGAATCACTTTCAACTGTTTTGTTTTTCCACTGATGTTCCATTAGTTTTTAAAAGTTTGTTTTGTTCTGTTCACTCCAGTTCTTTCCATCTGATTAAATGCATCTATTATTTTATACTCGTTGTTTTTAGTTCACTGTAGAGTCCAAAGAAATAGTAAATGTGTAAAGATCTTGTAGTTTGTCAGTTTATCTCATATAATGATCAGAAGTGTTTGCAAATCATTATAAATATTTTAGATGTATAATGTGCTTATTTTGCAATATTATAATGTAGAAATGTATATTCCAATAGTAATGCATTGCATAAACATGTACGTGTGTAATATATGTGCGGGTCTGTTAAAAAAGAAAAACCTCCGGCAGAGTTGACATATCAGCAGTAAATCGATATGAATAAATACATCCACGATTAACTTGATATTTAGCAATTTTGCAGTTCATTTTGTTTCTACTGAATTTGTCCAGATCCAGGAATTGAATACACACAACTATTTTCACACATGTGGAGTTTTCTCCTCTAAAGATCCTCCAGCATCTGTTGGTTTGTGTTTCAGGTGTTTCTGCTGCTGAACGAGATGAAATGAAGAGAAAGTCAGTGAAAGAGGGAGAATCTGTCACTTTAGATCCTGGTGTAAGAAACTCAAGTGATTTGATGAAATGGTATTTTAAAGACATTCCCATCACTGAAGATCAGAGTCAGATCTATACAGATGTTCAGTGTAATGAAGATACTGAGAGATTCAGAGGCAGACTGAAGTTGGATCATCAGACTGGATCTCTGATCATCACAAACACCAGAAACACAGACTCTGGACTCTATAAACTACAGATGAGCAGCTGCAGATTCAGGATCATCAGGAGCTTCTGTGTTTGTGTCACTGCATGGTGAGTCTCATTTGCTCTTTAGAATTATAGTAACTTTGTGCCGGCCCACATCCGGCACATGTGGAAAGAAGATCTGAGTCACATGCGGTGTGGAATGATGGCACTCGGGTGGACCGCTCCTGTTTGCCAGATCTGGGACAAAAGTAGGCCATAGCAATGCCACATGTCAGCCAAGAGCAAAGACATAAAACTACTGGACCTTATCTGAGCCACAACATCTTTCTATATTATTAATATAAGCCTGTTAACGTGCAGAATCACTGAAGAGAATAAATGTGTGTGTGTGTGTGTGTGTGTAGATTTATATTACACTCTGGTACAAAAGCTTTTAAATCATACAGAATTAATATTATTTATTTTTTTGTTGAAAATGTAAAATTGCAGAACGTTTTATGTGGTTTAGGGGTCGGGTTAGTGTGTGTGTGTGTGTGTGTGTGTTTTTATTTATTTATTTATTTATTTTATTTAGTTTTAGGGATAGGGTCAGTGTAAGGGGAGAGAATACAGTTTGGACAGTATGAAAATCATTACGTCTATGAGATTATTAGATTTCATTATTTCACAGGAGATCAGGTGAAAAACACAGATGAGGTTAAATAATTCACTATGTCTTTGTAGAAATCTTATAAGATTCTCAGGAGGGGGCAACAAAACTTTTGATTTTTCAGTTTATCTGTTGTGAAATTGATTTTTAATGATAACTTATAAACCTTTAAAATACAGCCCTACTGTGAGCTACGAGTATTAATCGATAATATGTGCTTTTGTTGAAGCCATCAGCCTGCATTATTTCAACTTATTTTCAAAAATAATCATGTTTAACAGCGGAATTTGTTATGGTAAAACTATGCTCTACTGAACATTCCACCAATCAGGGAGTCGAAACAAGCCAAACATGTCAAAAGATCTCTTTAGCTCCGCCCACTTCCATGAAGTAATTTCCGTAATCGAGTCGATCTCCATAAGCTCTCAAATACTTCAATATTTGAATATACTGTATAAAAGCATTTCTGCTCTTCTGCTGTAAACTTTCACATGAATGAATGGCGTTTCCATCAAAATGATCCCGATGTGAAATAAAGATTTCAGACTAAATATTATTCAATGATTGATGGAAGATTTGCTGATTTCACGAGTTTCTGTGACAGTTACTGCTGTTCATTTCTCTCTCTTTAACAATCTGCAAATTATTGTTTCCAGACGGAGAAAGATCACGTGATCCGAGAGAATCCCAACAGGATCATTGTGAATCTGCTACATTATTCCCATTGAGGAGAATCAGCAAAAACACACTTCAGCTGTTCAGCTTTAACCTGAAATACTTTACATATTCATCATAAAACACTATTTACATGGTATGGGAATATTAACCTACTGGAAGCACATATAATTTAGGACATTTAGATGAACTTTACTTACATTATCTGATAGTTGCAGCTTATAAACCTGGAATAGATTAACATTTATCATTTCTCATGCTTATTATAATAAGTGCCTTGTTTGAGACGATGGATTAGGTGTTTGTTGAAGGTTGAGAAGGAGTTCAGTGTTTCTGAAGTGAAGATTCTGATAGAGACTCATTATAATGGAAACACTCGGCGGCGCTTATTTACTGTAGTTACTTCATTATTATTCAGTTCAACAATAACCTACTTATTATCTTGATACATTCATAGAACAAATGCTCTGTGATATTTAGGAAGATGGAATCAACATTTAACACTCAATGACAACTTAAACCTTTAAGACAAACCGACATGAGCTCTCGGCACAGTCAACATCATTATTTCATTTACAAATGTATTAAATGCACAAATGTGAAGAAGATTTGCACTACACATCTTGTACTGTCAGTTTTTACTTGACTTGTTATCAATGTACTGTATTTGCAAAATGCAAAGTGAAAATTGTATAAAAACGTGTGTGTTGTGATTCAGGCAGAGCTGCTTTATTTAGTTCATTACAACTCATAATCTGAAATGTCACTTTTGCTCTTTATGTTTCTCACATGTTTGTACTGTAAGTGTATCATTTTGTACTGTTGCTTTTAATAACAGAATGTGAACAAATGCAACATTTTAAATAAATTTATCATTTTTTAAGCAATTTATATTTTCAGTGAAAATATTGTGCTAGTCTTGTTTTATATCATTAATATACTCTTACAGTTGTTTCTCATTTTTTGAATTATATTTATTTTTTCTGTGTTCATTTTAAATTAAAGTTTTATTCATTTTAATTTTGTCATTTTTATATACTTTTAAATATATGCCTAGTTTTATTATTTTTTATTTATACATTCATACAGTTTTAGTACTTCAACATAAACTAAACAAAATGTTGCCTTGGCAACTAACTGATCAAAAATAAGTTTATTATTATTATTATTATTATTATTATATTTCAGTAAACACCTGCAACACCTGTAATGGGAATTTAAATTTTCACACTCTAGGTGTGCTCCTGATTTTTCAATATAATGATTAATGTGAACACTGTGAGACAAAGGGGGAGACAGCTGAAAAGGGAACCTCTGACCCCTTGGGATCAGAGGTGGTCCCATTTGGGACTTCTGAGTTTGTAGGGATAACAGTGCTTATCCACCTAGCCCGGCCTTATATAAACCTTTTCTTGCTTGCTATAAAATTAAGGGCCTATCCTTACAAAACAGCCTAAGCTTATTTCATTTTAATCTTTATCTGTTCCTGCAAGTTTAAGAAGAGTGCTCAGAGTTGTAGTATTAGTATGATGTGTTTTGATTGATCAGTTATCAATGAATGATAAAAAGGGGGGATTGTAATGGGAATTTTAATTTTCACACTCTAGGTGTGCTCCTGATTTTTCAATATAATGATTAATGTGAACACTGTGGGACAAAGGGGGAGACAGCTGAAAAGGGAACCTCTGACCCCTTGGGATCAGAGGTAGTCCCATTTGGGACTTCTGAGTTTGTAGGAATAAACTCAGCAGGATTAGGTCACTAGCAGAGAAACCTTCCCTTGTTTAGATAAGGGCCTGTGAGCAGAAGACCTTGAAGGTACTATAAAGGCTCCTCTGCCCTCCCTCCCTTCGTCGCACTTGTTCCACAGACTGTACTAATGACTTCTGTGTGGCAACTGGGCCTTCTTGCAAGAATAAAATACTTTTTTAATGATCATTTGAATTTCAGAGTGTCTCTTACGCAGTTGATGATTGTTTAATGAATTTTTGCCACAACACACGTCACACTGAACTACATACACACTTAAAGGTTTTTCTAAGTTCATTTTAGTAATTAAATAATTGTTTTAAATAATGAATTAAATAATTTAATAATTGACAATCACATGATCACGTTTCTCTGATGTGGGTTAATGGTCACATGACAAGCAAAACATTAAATATTTATAAATGTTTGTATAGAGCTTCACAGATTTTCTGTGATTATAATGTAAAAAAGTTGTAAAGGAAAATTGTACTGTAAAATAAATTATTTGATTATTGTAAAAATAATTTTATTTTTTCTAATCTTTATGTCTTAAATTCTTAGAAACATTCAAACCCTGAAGCTTTTCTTCACATTATTACTGTTTCATCCTCATATTTGACACAGTGTGTGATTTAAGACTGTAAATATGAGAGACTTTAACAGTCACTTCTGGAACAATCTAGAAACACACATTAAATATTCACATTGTGTCAACTTCAACTTTTCTGGAGGATCTGAGAAAACTTTTATTGCTGAAATTATCTGCAAGTTTCAGGTATCAGAGTTTTGATTTTGTTTTCTGTTTATTTATATTTACAATAATACAATATTATCTGATCATTTTATTTCTCTGAATTAATTTTTAAAGTAATTTTACCTCTGATCAGTTATTCTAAAAAGATCTAAATAATGTGTTCATTATACATCACTGTTGGTCTCTAGTTTGATCTGAGATTTTTGACATATATTATTATTTCTCTGTCACTTTAATAGACTCTTATTGGGTCTATACATGATGGTCAAACAGCATCAGTGTTTAATGATGAATCTACAGTTCCTCAAACTCACCGCTAGAGGTCATCACACATCACAGATTACACCACAATATTTACTCTCACACTACTCAGATCAGACATCTAAATATAATTTATATGAAATATATAAACCATAAACAAGAGTATATAATGAGAATAATACGATTAAACAAAGAAAAAAATTATCATTAATCATTAATCAAGATTAATCATATAAAAAAAGTACATTGTATATAGGCCTACTTGTGCCTCAATATATTTCTTTCATCAAACAGTGATTTATTTTTCCATATAAAATCACAAATATATTTTTATAAGATATGTCACAATATTTATGATATATCAGTTTCTTGATCTTCTGGATCTGATGTCATAAAGCACAACAGCGACAGTAGCCACGCCCACCAGAGCAGAGACGACCAATCGGATCACAGCCTCAGTAGAACCACAGCAATGAACATGGAATTGAACATGGGGGTATGGGATCAATATCTCGTCTAAAGTATTGCAGCCACGGATCAAAAAATAATAAGCGTGAATCAAAAATTTAAAAACACATGTAAAAATATATTGCACAAACTGAAAAAAAAATAATGCAAAATGATCAGAATAGTAAACAACGTGGTTTCTTGATTAACGCTTATTATATTTTGATCCGTGACCACGTTGTTTGCTATTCTGATCATTTTGCATTATTATTTTTCAGTTCGTGAAATATATATTTTACAGGTGTTTTTAAATTTTTGATTCACGCTTATTATTTTTTGATCCGTGGCTGCATTACTTTAGACGGGATATTGATCCCATACTCTTCTGAGAGAGAAAAAGCAATGATAAAAGGATAGGATTGTTGTTTTTTAACAAGCTGACTTTGTCCGGAAAACAAAATTGCAATAATATTATGTAAATGTGCCGAAAATGAAATCCATCACGTTGATGGATAAAAATAAAATTAAAACAAGCATGCTACGACCACAAACGGCGGGAAATTAGCGCAGTAAAGGTACAGATAGGGGAGAGCGGGGCACAAAGTAACGCTTTTTGACTTTCTCAGTTTGTGTAAATCTACTTATGGTTCAGAGTATTTATTTTTTCCCACATTCATTTCCCACATGTCTAGTACAATTATGTGTTTTTGTTTTATTAATACAGTATATACTTTTTTCTTGATATACCCCGAAAGAATGGAAGTGAAATGTGACAACATGCCCCATAGGTGGGGTACATTGTAACATGTGTGGGGCACATTGTAACATGACATATGGCAGCTTAAAATGTTATCTGATCTAATAAAAAAAATATACAAAACAAACTAAAATATTTTCTAAATAAAATACAATTAAAAAACTTTTTCATATAAAATAATGGCAATTTTTAATAATTAAATATAAACTCATTTTTGAGTTTGGACTACGAACACATGAAAACACAGCTATACAACATAGTTCAAAACAAATCAATAATTAGTAATTTCTGAACATTGACTCTCAGTCTTTATTCACCTTTTTCTCACGTTTTCTCAATAAAATTAATAAAAGTATAGAATATAATAGCATATTTCTAATAGGGGCACATTGTAACGCAGTGTTACAACATGCCCCGCCTGCACAACTGGGATTTAAACCCGGCTAGTGTCTTCTGCTAGTTAGCGGAGCATTAAATAACTATCTCAACTGTTAAATAACATCTTGGAGATTAAAATAATATCAGATTTGTCTTATTTTAAATAAACACAAAAAATAGAAATGAAAAATTAACTTAAGTAAGAAATTTACTTTTGCTATGGTTTAATAAATGTCTATGGATATCTTAAAAAAAAAAAAGAAGAAGAATTTAGCGGATTTTTTTTTTCTATATAGTGTTGATATGGCAACTAGTAAATACACAAAGTTTCGTCATCCAAGCATGTGCAGAAGTATTTAAAACAAGCGCGTTACAACTAGCCCCGCGTTAGGTTGTGCCCCGCGCTCCCCTACATCACTTAAAATGTACTCAAGTAAAAGTGTAAGAACTGATTTTCCTGCTGTGACAAAACCTCCTGCAATAAAGCCATAAAATGCACCCTGGAAAGAAGATAGCAAAGACAGAGCACAGAGCACATTGTTCTGCCCAAACTTATCTCCTTGTTTATATACTCATCCCCCCTCCACAAGCCACTAGGAGTCATTAAGAATGTCTTTTGTATCTTTTGAATCTATTGTTTTTCCTTTTCATGTTTGGTATCATTTTAAGTGTCTCAGTGCGACTGGAAAAATGGTCTTAATTTCATTGCAGTCACTGGTATAATGAGAAAGATTGAGAACTGGTGCTACCCCCTGGGGGACATGAACTGATCCAAAACAACTCTAACAATATTGGATATAACCCTTTTGTTCTGGTCTGGGTATTTAAGGCGAGGGGACAGAGCAGTCTTTGGGACCCTTTACCAGGATCCCCCATACAGAGCTGTTTCAGTGTTCTCCTGTTGGAAGAACACACACACTCACTCACTCACTCACTCACTCTCACACACACACTCTCTCTCTCTCTCTCACTCACTCACTCACTCTCACACACACACACACACACACACACACACACACACACAGAGACTTTATAGTTACATTTAAATGTCCTTCTGGCTCTTATTAAGACTTTAAATGTTCTTGTTCATGGAAAACATTCTTTATTTTTGTCATTTAATACTGATAATGTTGGATATTGGAATATTGTATACATTTTCTTCATGGTAAAATATAGTGTAATGGTTCCTCTTCTTCTCCGTCAGAATGAAACGGTTTGATCTGTTGGCTGGACAAAGACAGAGTGATCATTTATGAATATAGTTTGAAGGGATTCTTCATCTCCTGCTATTTATGAACATCACAGTCTGACTTCAGCTAACAGTGAAATCAACAGTAACACTTTATAAGACTGTTCCGTCATTAATGAATAACTACACAGGAACAAATGAGTAATTTAACACTTATAACAAATTTACTTATGATGAATTTTACTATTAATAATTAATGAATTAGTAAGTAACTAATATCGCTCAGTTGAATGAGGTAGTTCACTATTATCTAATCAAAAACAATTTTTTTTTCATTCCTCCCAAGGGACTACTAAGAACTACTATATACAGGTTCATAATTAACATGAATAATGCATAATATATAATTAATTGATATAATTAATTAAGTGAAGATCATGGTAACCCACTAGTAATGACTCAAGTATTACCAAATCCATCGGAAGGAATTAGGCTTCTACTACACTGTTAAAAATTACCTGTAAATTTTACAGTAAAATACTGGCAGCAGGGTTGCCAGCCAGTTACTGTATTTTTTACAGTAGCATTTCTGTAATTTAATTTACAGAGTTTTACTGTATTCTCTGATTACAGTAAATAACTGTATTTTTTAAATTGTTGTATTTTTTACAGTAAGCTACAGAATCTCTGCATTTGCTATGTCTAGAGGAAGTATGTAAAATGGAGAATATACAATATATTTTCCTGATATCTGAATATTAATGACTGGCAGCTGAATTTTAAATGTAAATTATTTATCAACTGCATAAGCTTTAAACAATTGTTTTTTAAATACATAAAGTGTTGTATAATGCACAACGTAATTCCCCTATTACTTCACAAAACAAAAAAATAATTCAACATACTAATCTTTAAAAAAAAAACAGGTCAAAATAAAAAAATAAAAAAAAACTGTCATAAAATGTAAATTTTTATTTACAAAATTGTTTGAAATAAATGAAAATAAATATTTTTAAATTACTTGAAACAAATTAGCCGTCATGGCCCTTCACACAAAGAAGAAATACACAAACACATACATTTAAAGACACGGATGAATTTGCACCACTTCATTACCAGATAAACATGTCCAAACAACAAGGCCCCAAGTGAGTCCAACACACTTCTGATCAAAAATGGAGAACAATTCAGCTCCAGAATGCTGGCCAATCACAGGCTGCAAAAAGTGGCTAGAAATATTGAAAAGAACAAAGAGGACAATATATCAAAAATCACTGAGTTGTTGTTAGATACTGCAAGTTTAATCTTCTAGATCAGTCGAATTCACAAATTAATGTTATTTATTGTGAACCAGTTGATTTAAAAGAATCGGTTCTAAAGATTTGCTCACGAAACAGAGATCTTCATTTAATATAGTTAATAAAGTTAAACTCAGTTTTTTTTTTTTAAATGACATGCTCCTTCCTACACCAAATACGAACACGTTTTCTTCCATGTCTTTCTATGAGAGACGATGGAGCCAGTCTGAGCGTCAGTGGCGGGGAAAGAGTTAAAGACCCCCTGTGGTAGAAATCAAGCTTTTAATGTTGTTTATATGTCTGTGGTGTTTTTAATATGATTTAAGACAAACCATGTGCAAAGTATTTTCTATTTAAAAGACAGTCTCAAAAGCAGTTTGGAAAATGCATTCATGATGTACTACTCGATTATTATACATTTTGAACACAAAAAAGTTACGGACTGCAGCTTTAACCTTGTAAGCCACAAGTTGTACGTTATTAAATGACCATTAAGCTCATTCTTCTTTGTTTAATAAATACTGCTAATTAAAAAATGTTTATTAAAATTTTATTTTTCACCGACTGCAAGATTTTCTAAAGCTTACAGCTAAATCATTACTATTTTTACAAACGTACTGCCTAAATTTTGCATAACAGCATCATAAAATTAGGTTTTTTAACAATCCAAAAGAATCTAATAAAAGACTTCAGCCGTTATAAGTGAATCAGGTCTGTTTTAATTGCACTTATCACATGAACATACACATATATTTTGATTTCTTTACTATTTTCCAGAAAATAATATAGTTTATGTGTGCTTCAAAGCACGTTTTCCTTGACGGATGCAAAGTAAAAAAAAAAAAAAAAAAAATTAATAAAAAAAAAGAGAGAAAAGTCTATATTCTACTAAGGTCGTGGTTCAGGCTTTTGTGAGGAGTTTGGCATATTATACTTTAGCTATGACACTGAAATTACTTTTCTGAAAACATTTATATCTACAGACATGATGATGACCACTTCTAAATCCTGCCGGCATAAATACATAAATGACACAAATCAGTTATGATTACATATCAGTTATCAATATTTACATATCATAAAACAGTGGACAATCACAGCACAGCAAAACCTTCAAGAATAGAACTAAAAGAGACATGAAATGGAGAAAACATTTATAACGAAGAGATGATATGATTAACGTTAACAGTAAAAAAAAAGAAAAAAAAAGAAGATCAGCATGCCATCTCAAATGCTTCATAAAAGGTGACATGTTTCAAGACATTTGTTAAAACAAAATATAAAGCAATTCACTTTTTGCACATTTAACGAAGACAAAAACGTGCTTTATGATATAAAATGCATATTGTTGTTTTACCAGTACACATATCTGTGAAATATGCTTAATACCATTAGAAGGCTTATGCAACAGTCAGTAACACTTATGGAAGATAATATATAAAAAATACATTACATAAACTCATATTAGGCATTTTGTTGCTTTTCTCCAGTGTCTTTCAGTGCAGTTTTACAGGTTCAGTTCCTGAGATTCAGAGTTTGGTCAAGGACACAATGGTGATATTTCATGGATCAACCCTTGCAGGATTTGAACCTTTTACACTTTAACCACAAAGATTCGACACCGCAAACAAAGTGCTTCATAAACTTTAACGTTTTCTGCTGAAAAAAAAAAACAGGTTGGAGTAACATTAATGTTAGAAATAACATCATACTGGTGTTTTCATCAGATGTTCCTCTGTAGTGTTGTCAAGATGCTAATACTGAAATTGTAAATATAACATTACCAGTATCGGTAGTATTGGCGTGACCTGTGTGTTGTTTGACTGACAGCTTCTCCGTCAGTATGGAATTACTTGAACGTAATTTCCACTCAAACAGGAAGCTAAGGCGGGACATATTTAATGGCCCTCCCCCTTTTCAAATAGCCAATAGTGTTTAGTTTACCTCACAGACTTCACTTCGTACTTGACAGCATCATGAAGCGAATCCCAGCGCTGATGATACGTTGGATTCAATAGTAGAGGTGTGAATAAACTCTAGCCATTTCATTCTTAATCAACATTCAGTTGGAAAACAGAATAAAACGGGAGCGTTTGAGTAAGCGAACACTCATCTCCAACACATACTGCTCCCTGACGTGTCAATGGTGGCTTTGGCCAGATGGTGTTTATAGCATAGGGGGCGGAGCTTTAGATTCTAGAGAGCATTTGATTGGACAGAAGATGTGATGAGAAGCTGAAGTCCGCGGTGATCA
The DNA here is from genome assembly GCF_951802725.1 of Rutilus rutilus. Lineage (NCBI taxonomy): Eukaryota > Metazoa > Chordata > Actinopteri > Cypriniformes > Leuciscidae > Rutilus > Rutilus rutilus. The sequence goes on along the minus strand of NC_140222.1, from coordinate 8,547,638 downwards.
TAAAAATCCGTGATCCATTTTAGCGGAAGTGAGAGACTGTAAGTTTTGAAAGCTTATATCTCCTAAATGCAAATTTTACCATTCTTCCGGAGCGCATTAACTTATTCATAACCTTAAGGCTAACATATTCATACTGAAAGCTAAAAAACTCCAATTATGATTTCAGGGGGTCTTTACAGATTATAGAGAAAAAGAGAAATCACTTCCTGACTGTTTCTGTCTGAGTCAATTTAGCAGCTTTAATAAACATTTAAATACCATGAAAATCCTCAAGCGCTCTTTGTACTATTGGAGCTAATGTTCTCCTTTGTTTCTTACTAATTAACCGTTTGCCTTTTCTGAAGCAATGTTTGCATATTTTAAAATATATTTAGGCTTATTGTTTAAATAACTAATAAACAAACTATTTTGAATGAGTTAAAATTGGTGTCAAGGTGAAATGTCTCTAGTATTGGTGCCAGCTAAAGAAATCTTGGTATCGTGACTCACATCACTCTGTGAGCGATGTGAGTTTCTTCTCTTCAAGTTCTTTTAATGAAAGTATCAAAACAATAGTGTTATGTGGGCGTCTCACTGGCCGCCTCAGTCTCAGTCTGATTAAGGTTCGAGTCTCTGAGATTCTTCATCAGAAAAGCGTCTCTCTGATCAGGAGACGAGTCTTCAGCTCCACTTTCCTGTTTATAAAAAAACACAGATAAACAGAAAGAAAAAGAAATAAACCGGATTGATGTTTGAGTTACACAAAGGCTTGGAATCGCAAAAAATGACTAAATATCTTAAAATGTAGGATGTTTCTCTTCACATTTATTAGAATAATTCATGTTTCCTAAACAACCTGCACATTTAAATACTTGAAATATTATTAAATAAATTACTCTAAGTATATAATAATATAAAATGTAAATCACACACAAACATTTATTGAGCGCACAGATGTGAATCTGCAGTCAGACAGATTCAGTTGATGTAGTTTCTCATCTGTATATCGCGCTCCGTCCTGTTCGTTTCTGGAGGAAAAACAACAAACTCTATTAAACACTTTACTTTGGTTAGAGTAAAAAATAAAAAATTCTCACATCTTTTAAAGATGTTTTTAAATCTCATATTTCCATCTTATTAAATCATTTGTATGTTACACTCACCGTTCCTTCTTGCTCTGCGCTTGCAACAACAGTAAATCACAGCAACAATCAGAAGAACAGCAACAGCGACAGCAACAGCAACAGCAACAGCTACATATAGTCCTTGCCATAATGGAGTCGGATCTGGATCTGGATCTGGATCTGGAAGAGCTAAAGACAGACATTGTTTGTTGTCAAAGTAACTTATAAATCAACTTCAACAATAGTTTTGTCTGATATTTATTTCTATACTTTGGTCATCAGTTGTATGATGTTGATTTAACTGGTCAATGGCTCCATCTTGTGTGTTTTTGAAGAACTAGCAGCTAAAACACTATTTAAAGACTATTTATACATTCATTTTTCATCTTAATAACATTAGTTAATAACTTTTTTTTGCATGTGAAGAATTCTTTTGTCAAACAGACCTCAATGAAAACATTTACTGGGTTGATATATAAACATTTTTATGAACATATTTTTTTGTTAACTTCAAACCCACTGCACTTTGGATTCTTCGTGAACTAAGAAGAAAAAAATAGATGTATTTAAACTGCTGATAATAAAAGGTGATAAGAGATGATACTGACCAGAACAAAACAGTTAAACTACCACCAATAGAAAAACTAGTTTGTTTTTAAATCATAAAGCACTGAATTTAAAGTTAAAGCTATAAATTACAGTTTAAGAGTAAATGTGTTTTTCTACACTACCAGTCCATAGTTTTGTAAGATTTTTAATATTTTTGTCTCTTCTGCTCACCAAGGCTGCATTTATTTGGTTAAAAAAAAAAAAAAAATGAATAATGAATTATTTTAATAAATTAAAATAATGGTTTTCTATTTTCTTCTTTTCTTTCTTTTCTTTTTTTTTATTCAGACTCATGGTCCATCCAAAAAACAAACAAAAAAAAAACATACAAAATCCTCATACAAAACAAAATAAGAAATATCCACACACACACACAAAAAAATACAAATACAAAAAAGCAACACAAAATACAGACATACACAAAGTAAAAAAATAAAAATAATAATAATCTAATGACTCGTTTTTAAAAGACACTTATACCAGTGTTCCCAAAACTGAGACATGCAGCGTGTGGCACTGTACCTAACATTCACCAGCACCACAACAACTTGATTTACAGAATCATTCAGCCGACAAATGAATCTGAACATCGCTTTTCGCAGGACAGACTGCAGTGTGTCCACTCTGGTGCTCACAAACAACTCACTTGCACAAGTTGATCTGGGCTTTTTTAGTAACATCCTCAGAGCGTCATTGAATGCTACTTGCAATTTCTGAAGACTAGCTTTTTTATAGTTCAGCCACAGATGTGCAGTGTACAAAGGCGAACAGTATGCTTTAAATAGGGTCAACTTGACTCCAGTAGTGCAGCAACCAAATTTGCGTACCAGAACATTTGCCCGCACATACAGCATACGGCACTGACGATTAATGTCATCGTCATCCGTAAGCTGATCTGTAATCAGATGACCAAGATATTTCACTTTACTGCAGATATTAAGAACATTACCTAAAAACAGGAAAGGTTAAATGTCTGTCTTCTGCGGTTCTGCAAATCATGAATACACTTTTTTATATTATTTTAATATATTTCAAAATGTAATTTATTCCTGTGATCAAAGCTGAATTTTCAGCATCATTACTCCAGTCTTCAGTGTCACATGATCCTTCAGAAATCATTCTAATATGATGATTTGATGCTCAAAAAACATTCATTTCATTATCAATGTTGAAAACAGTTATTTACATTTTTATTTCAGGATTCTTTGATGAATAATTGAAATAAATAACACATAGTGACAAAAACACAAAGAAAACAGCTGTTTTACACTGTAATAATATTTCACAATATTACTATTATTATTTTGTATTTGTTTTTTATTTGTTTTTTAATCAAATAAATGCAGCCTTGGTGAGCGGAAGAGATTTCTTTCAAAAACATAAAAAATCGTACCGATCCAAAACTTTTCTCCTGAAAACACCCCTGAGTGTCACTGCAAGAGTATTAAACACTTTAATGATGTGATTGAAATGTACAAGACTTGCTTTTAAACATGAAGACTCACCATAAACAGAAACACTGAAGATCTTTTCACTTAAGCTGCTGTCGCTGATGATCATTAGTGTATATTCTCCAGAGTCTGTGTTTCTGGTGTTCATGATGGTCAGAGATCCAGTCTGATGATCCAGCTTCAGTCTGCCTCTGAATCTCTCAGTATCTTCATCACACTGAACATCTATACAGATCTGACTGAGATCTCCAGTGATTACAGCGATGAGAATGTCATTATAATACCATCTAATCAGGTCTTGTTGGTGTGTTTGAACACCAGTGTTTAGAGTGACTGAATCTCCCTCCATCCCGGACACTCTGTATGTATAAGCAGACACACCTGAAGAAGAAACAATTAACATTAGTCAAATAAATGCATAATAGTGCTTTGAAAATGTTTTTCTACATATCATAAAGATTGTGAGTACATGTCTGGATTTATAATGTAACACAGAAGAACATCATTGATTTATACTTTCACTCATCAGACAAAAATACACGAGTCTCATGGAGGCTTCTCATGAACTTATGTTCTCTTACAACACATGAACATTATGAGTATTACCCATAATAATATGTTAGAAAATTGCTTTTTCCCCAAAACATTAAGGTACAATGGGACATTTATCATTTTAATCTTTATCATTTTTACTGTTTCAATCTTACACTTAAATCAAATTACATGTTTTCTTTTACACTTTTATTCATCTAAAGCTACTTACACTACATTCAATGCACATTTGATCAGTTTATGCATCAACATTTACTCACAGTATAAAGCCATGTTACTTTTAGAGGTTTTATCCATGTTATATAACATTTATATAGCATTTGTTCAATATGTTGGTCATGTTGTGAATGAAGCTGGGCTGGGCCGCGAACTAAAAGTCTCGTTTATAGAACTATATCGTTGACCAGAAAAGAGATCAGACAAAAGTCTTACATTGAAGCTGGAGTAAAATACAAACAATACATGAATATCCGTCGAATATAAAGCTAATAGAGCATATTATGAAACTTTGTCGTTAGTTTTACCGGGAAAAGAGATATGTAGGATATGTAGAGAGAGTAATGTAGGATATAAATGTCTTACCACGCAGACGTAAGCACGTCAACAATAAGAAAAGAAATAGAGACATGCTTCATTTTCAATTTTTGCTCAAAGATGAACGCAGATTCAGTGAAGTAAAAGTGATCTGTTGTTACTCTGCATTAGTGGCGACGCCATTATTTCACGAGTTAAAATGAAAGTAATCATTTGGAGGCTCCTCCTTACGCGCTGCACAGCGATGACGTAGTGACGTTTTGTGACGTTTTTATCTAAATACAAAACAAAAGTCTTTTCCAGGTTCTGTTTGTGCAGTGCTGCGTTAACATATTATGGGTCATTCCTCCTGGGATTCGGTAATATTTCAGTCCCCCAGACTTTTTAAAGTGGTGGTTCACCAAAATGAAATATTAAAAGCTTTCCACAATTCTTTGGCATGCTATTATAATGAATACAAAATTATTGCATTTAAATTATTTTTATCATAAAATAATGTCTTATTTATATTATTTTATTATATTACTAAGCATTTTGTCAGGTCCCTGAGGTACTTCACTGAATTTGTACTTAGAAAATATTGCACATAAAGTACACAGTGTTATTGTTTTATGGCAATTTTGTAAGGTTTTATTTGTATTTGTGAAAAATATTTTGTCAAAAAAAAAAAAAAAAAAAAAAAAAAAAGATTTGATATTTGATTTAAAATGATGACTATAAAGTGATGTCTGAATTCAATCCCGTCACGCCAACTATTCTCCTCCTATAATAATTTAGACTCCACCAATATGTGACATAATTTACCAGAAATTATATCATAAAATAAACTGACAAAAAAATAATAAAAAAAAATAATAATAAATTGAGCCAGGGGGCCTACTTGATTATTTATCAATAATAAAGAGGCCTACTCTTTAACAACCCCTGGCTCAATTTATTATTATTTATTTTTATAATTTTTTTGTCAGTTTATTTTACTTGCTTTTTATTTAACTTGCGTTCACAGGCTTTTTGTCTTCTGTTTATAATTATATTATTGTTGGTTGATTCTGTTTTGAGATGTAACTTTGTATTTGCGGTTATATCTGTTCAATAAATTAATTAAAAATATTAATAAATAAAAGGCCTCTTCAACAGTGTTGCATAAGATGGTAAGTAGTATCAAACTTTTTATTTATGTTTTAGGCCAATTATATTCAAGGGAGGGTGTTGTCAAGCTTCACAACTCAACCCCATCACATAAAAATTAAGATGGAACATTTTTATTTTTGAAGTTTTTATTTTAATCCATAAGTATATACAATGTACTTATTTCATATGGTCTACTCTCCTATACAGGGGATGAAAACTGAGACAGGGTTGAGTTTTTCCATTTAATTTATGGATAATATTAATTTCAAAAATATAAAATAGTCATGTTTCAGTAAAGATAGCCTATATTTACCCAATTCATGACAACTGCAAATATGTTGATCCAGAAAGAAGGGCACAATATGAGAAATATATATATATATATATATATATATATATATATATATATATAAATTAAAGGCAATGTTCCCTTCAAACCGGTTACAGTCTTCAACCCTGTCACATTATTCTCAACCTTGTCACATTAATATTTTTGGAAAAAATAGGGAAGGCAATTAAAAATGAAGGCATTTATTGCTGATTACCACCTGAAATGTTTAGACCTAACACCATATAATTGTGGTTTTAGTTAAACATCTAAATTTACAACATTTGTTACAAAAATAAAACACACAGACACACAATTTGTCTATTTGTCTATTTCTCTCAAAAAAATGTGAAAGAAAAACATAAATATTACATTTGTAGTTAGTAAATTGTTATGAGGGACACATGAACAGTAAGTAGCCTAGATGTTTGTTTTATAGCAAGTTTTGTGTAAAATCCTCTTTAAAACAAGTCCATTACGGGGTTGAGAATAAAAGGTGTTTAAATCTGAAAAACACTGATATTAATAAAAGGTCTTAAATGCTGGAGGTGGGAAAATACGATTTTTTTGGGGGGAGGTTTAATATGTGCCTAATTATGTGGGCTATTAGAAAATGATTTATAAGTAAAAAAAAAATCCAAGTTGAAATATTACCGAATCCCAGGAATGAACCTTATATTTAGATTTTTTTAGAATAGCTGATCAGAGAGGTAAAATTACTTTACAAATTAGTTCAGAAAAATAAAATGCTCAGATAATATTGTATTATTGTAAATATAAATAAACCGAAAAATCAAAATCAAAACTCTGATACCTGAAACTTGCAGATAATTTCAGCACTAAACTTTTTACAAGTTCTCAGATCCTCCAGAAAAGTTGAAGTTGACACAATGTGAATATGTTTTTAAAGTGTGTTTCTAGATTGTTCCAGAAGTGACTGTTAAAGTCTCTCATGTTTCTAAGAATTTAAGACATAAATATTAGAAAAAAATTAATTCTCACAATAATCAAATCATTTATTTTATGGTAAAATTGTCCTTTATAATTTTTTACATTATAATCACAGAAAATATATATAAAGCTCAACAAAAATAATGTATAAATATTAAATATTTGATGTTTTGCACGTCACGTGACCATCAACCATGTGATTGTGTCGTTTAATTATTGAAATAAACTTAAGCGAAACCTGTAAGTGTGTGTGTAGTTCAGTGTGACGTGTTGAAGGTGTTTACTGAAATATAATAATAATAAAATTATTTTTGATCAGTTAGTTGCCAAGGCAACATTTTGTTTAGTTTACGGTTTAGTACTAAAACTGTATGAATGTATAAATAAAAATGTATGAAACTATAGACAAATATTTTGTTTTAAAATATATATATATAAAAAAAATATCAAAATGACTAAAACTTGAACTAAATAAAATGAACTCAAAAAAGAAATATAATTCAAAACTAATTCAAAAAATGATTAACAACTATATTATATATTAATAACTATATTATATACCATATTAAATATATGAGTATATTAATGATGTAAAACAAGAATAGGACAATCTTTTCACTGAAAATATAAATTGCTTAAATAATGATCATTTATAAGTAGTTTATTTAAAATGTTGCATTTATTCACATTCTGTTATTAAAAGCAAAAGTAAAAATGATACACTTACAAACATGTGAGAAACATAAAGAGCAAAAGTGACATTTCAGATTCTGAGTTGTAATGAACTAAATAAAGCAGCTCTGCCTGAATCACGACACACACGTTGTTTTTTTTTTAGCAAAATAATGTGTATACGTTTTTATACACTTTGCACATTGTATTATGCAAATACAGTACATTGATAACAAGTCAAGTAAAAACTGACAGTACAAGATGTGTAGTGCAAATCTTCTTCATATTTGTGCATTTAATACATTTGTAAATGAAATAATGATGTTGACTGTGCCGAGAGCTCATGTCGGTTTGTCTTAAAGGTTTAAGTTGTCATTGAGTGTTAAATGTTGATTTGAGTGTTTCCATCTTCCTAAATATCACAAAGCATTTGTTCTATGGATGTATCAAGATAATAAGGTTATTGTTGAACTGAATAATAATGAAGTAACTACAGTGAATAAGCGCCGCCGAGTGTTTCCATTATAATGAGTCTCTATCAGAATCTTCACTTCAGAAACACTGAACTCCTTCTCAACCTTCAACAAACACCTAATCCATCGTCTCAAACAAGAGACTTATTATAATAAGCATGAGAAATGATAAATGTTACAGTTTTTCTCGATTGCTTAAACACATTTCTTGAAACTATGCCTCATATTCTCAAAACAGTAAACACAAATCCATAACGTCTCACCCAATTCCCCAAACATCCTATTTTCAGGTCAAAATGAAGCTCTACACTCAAAACCATTCACTCTTGCTGAAAAACCAAACTTTGCCCTCACACTGGACACACAAGCCCTCAAAATCACACACACTACAACATAGTCTAACACACTGGTGCAATAAATTCAAAACAACATTTCCAAAACTGGTAAGTTATGTTACTTGTGGTTCCCCCCTCACAAACCTTTCACATGATGAACACAAAAGACACAACCAATGGATACACTGGCACATTTTTATTCATTCATGTACTACACAGTACAACACACACACACACACACACACAAAAAAATTATATATTTTTTTTACTCTCTCCTCTAATTTTTTTTTACAGTATTTACTTACTTACAGTAAGATGTGTGTGACCATCATATGACAGTAAAAGAGCACACACAAAACCTTATTCTATGTGGAATTGTATTGGAATGGTAAAGAGTGTTGGTCGTGACAGGAGGGCCTCGATCCACTCAAGGAGACAATATGATGAACACATCTAAGAATGTTCCACGTATGGTTGAAATACCATCATTTGCCTAGAAAGATAACATTCTGGGAGTCAAGACTATAAAGGATGAAGGATGGCCAACCTTCACTGTTACACTCTGCAGCCACTCTGTGTGACTGTACGACTGCTGGCCTTTTCTTGCAAGAAAATACACCTCATCAAAGACTATTCGAAATGTTTGTCTTTTATTCAGTGATAGAATTCTGTTTGCCACCACACCTCCCTGAAGGTTCTCGAGGCGACGGTAAAGCGACTCAAATTTGGCCTTACTCGTAGCCCAGCCTCCCTCATAGTCATACCATTGACTAAGACATGGGCAACTAGAGTGGCTTGAATTTCATCTGAGACTGCTTGTCTTCTTGTCCTTCGTCGTCGTCCTCCTCCTTCTTATCCCTCCTCGATCTCTTCCTTCATGTCTTTCTGGATCCATTGTTCCAAAACTCAATAAACTGATTTGGGCCCTTTTATCTATCTATTGAAGGATCTGATTGATGTGTGTTCAATTTTGACTCTTAGTGTTTCCACCTGGGTAATTGTGTGCTAACTGAGCTGAAGCTGTGCTGACTTGAGTGAACAATATTGAGTGCTAGTGCTTTATACATGACAACATGGTGTAGGCAATGAGAAATGAAGGGATTTGTGTGTAGAGTTTTGCAGTGACAGTTCAACAAATTTGACTCATGTGTCAAAACAGGGAATAGTGTTTATAGTTTAGGGAAATGGGTGTGCTTTTTGATAAATGGCGTTATGGTTTTGAAATTTTAGTTCAAAAGCCTGGTTATAGTGTTTAAGCAATCGAGAAAAACTGTAATCTATTACAGGTTTATACGCTGAAACTGTCAGATAATGTAAGTAACGTTCATCTAAATGTCCTAAATTATATGTGCTTCCAGTAACAGGTCGGTTATTATTTCCATGTAAAATGTGAAAAGTTGGTTATGATGAATAAGTAAAGTATTTCAGGTAAAACTTTACAGCTGGAGTGTGTTTTTGCTGATTCATGTCTGCTGGATATCAGCTGTTAATTACATCCCAATTTCGTTGGAGTTGCAGAAACTTGATGGCTTGTCTGATTAAAACACATGAAAAATACCAGTCCTTTGCTCTCTTTTATTTTAAGTTCAGGATGATTCAAATCTTTGGTAATTCACATGACTTGAACTGACCCGCCTAGTGCCACTCCATCAGCCGAGCCTGACCTGCCTCGTGCCACTCCATCAGCCGAGCCTGACCCGCCTCGTGCCACTCCATCAGCCGAGCCTGACCCTCCTCGTGCCACTCCATCAGCCGAGCCTGACCCTCCTCGTGTCACTCCATCAGCCGAGCCTGACCCTCCTCGTGCCACTCCATCAGCCGAGCCTGACCCGCCTCGTGCCACTCCTTCAGCCGAGCCTAACCCGCCTCGTGTCACTCCATCAGCCGAGCCTGACCCGCCTCGTGCCACTCCTTCAGCCGAGCCTGACCCGCCTCGTGCCACTCCATCAGCCGAGCCTGACCCTCCTCGTGCCACTCCATCAGCCGAGCCTGACCCGCCTCGTGCCACTCCTTCAGCCGAGCCTAACCCGCCTCGTGCCACTCCATCAGCCGAGCCTGACCCGCCTCGTGCCACTCCTTCAGCCGAGCCTAACCCGCCTCGTGCCACTCCATCAGCCGAGCCTGACCCGCCTCGTGCCACTCCTTCAGCCGAGCCTAACCCGCCTCGTGCCACTCCATCAGCCGAGCCTGACCCTCCTCGTGCCACTCCATCAGCCGAGCCTGACCCGCCTCGTGCCACTCCATCAACCGAGCCTGACCCTCCTCGTGCCACTCCATCAGCCGAGCCTGACCCGCCTCGTGCCACTCCTTCAGCCGAGCCTAACCCGCCTCGTGTCACTCCATCAGCCGAGCCTGACCCGCCTCGTGCCACTCCTTCAGCCGAGCCTGACCCGCCTCGTGCCACTCCATCAGCCGAGCCTGACCCTCCTCGTGCCACTCCATCAGCCGAGCCTGACCCGCCTCGTGCCACTCCTTCAGCCGAGCCTAACCCGCCTCGTGCCACTCCATCAGCCGAGCCTGACCCTCCTCGTGCCACTCCATCAGCCGAGCCTGACCCTCCTCGTGCCACTCCTTCAGCCGAGCCTAACCCGCCTCGTGTCACTCCATCAGCCGAGCCTGACCCTCCTCGTGCCACTCCATCAGCCGAGCCTGACCCGCCTCGTGCCACTCCATCAACCGAGCCTGACCCTCCTCGTGCCACTCCATCAGCCGAGCCTGACCCTCCTCGTGCCACTCCATCAGCCGAGCCTGACCCTCCTCGTGCCACTCCATCAGCCGAGCCTGACCCTCCTCGTGCCACTCCATCAGCCGAGCCTGACCCGCCTCGTGCCACTCCATCAACCGAGCCTGACCCTCCTCGTGCCACTCCATCAGCCGAGCCTGACCCTCCTCGTGCCACTCCTTCAGCCGAGCCTAACCCGCCTCGTGTCACTCCATCAGCCGAGCCTGACCCGCCTCGTGCCACTCCATCAGCCGAGCCTGACCCGCCTCGTGTCACTCCATCAGCCGAGCCTGACCCGCCTCGTGCCACTCCTTCAACCGAGCCTGACCCGCCTCGTGTCACTCCATCAGCCGAGCCTGACCCGCCTCGTGCCACTCCTTCAGCCGAGCCTGACCCGCCTCGTGCCACTCCTTCAGCCAAGCATGGGCCATCACAAGACCACTTGTATGCACGGCAACCGGTGCAGGGCGCTGCAGAGGTTTATGGGAAGTCTGTCAGGTGTCCCCATTGCATTCTTAGTCTCCTCAAGAAGAATTATAACACACACCTTTTGAGGAGACGTCCCGATTTGTCTCACGACATCACTCAGGCCTGTCATCTGCAGAGTGTTACTGTTGATGAGACAAATGGCATATTTTCCGTGCAAAAAACTGGACATGGGTTTTCTGTGCCGGTCCATGTCCTGAGAAAAACATGGGGGAAAATACATCTTGTTAGATTGTGAGCTAGAGGAATGTGTGCAGTATCAGTTGTTGGCTCAGCGGAGTGGATTAAAAACCCCTTGCCCGTCAGGGATCACATTACTCTTCAAAACATCACACTCTTACTTGATCTGGACAAACTCAGCATTATGAGAAAGGTTTAAGACTCCAGCTTCGATATTTGACCACTGTTTATGATTAAACTGGTTTGCAGTAACATTAATTTCTTAATTTATGCCAGGAGTGCAAAATAATTAATCTGTAACGATCGTTATTTTGAATAGAAATCAACACTCACACAACATTCATTCTCGTCTTCTCCGGTTTATTTGTGCTCAAATAGATATAATATACAGCATACGACAGGGCTATTAGTCCAATAGTGCGCATATTTGGAGAAATAACGAATAATTATTACATGCTAGTAAAATCGTTCGTCATACAGAATAACATTTGTATTCATTTTCCACTGAATTATGCGATCTGAAGAGCTCAAACAGCGAACGGAGCGAGATGTGTGTCTCCACTTCCTGATCTGCGTCAGATTTGACCTCAAAGCTTTATGATTCGGCTGTACGGCTGTCAATCATCTCACGTCGTTCAACGTGACCTCTTCTGCATGACGCGTCATGTGCAACACTTCCTGATTCTGGACATCCGTGATAAACAAAGCGAAAGTGACATTTCTTCACCGAAACAAGCAGCTAATAAATGCACGAGTGAAGTATATATGTTTTGTGTTTGATTTTCGTGCGATTTGGGGCATACCTGTCAACATTTGGATACCAAAATACGGGAAATCTGGGGGGGGGGGGATGGCCGAGGCAGGCAGGCTAAATAAATACACATTAATTGTGCAGATATTAACATAAATAAATAGCCTACATAATATTCAATTAAAATAAACATAAATAAGACTTATTCATGTTTCTTTATTTATTTTTATCGATTGCAATGTATTAACTACATTAATTACGATTAATCGCCGTAAAAAAAAAAAAACATACTTTTTAACATATTATAATGTAATAATTTCACAATTAATCTCCAAATTAATGTAGAAAAACATAAAGACTGTAGGCTATATTTTAAATATTTGTCTAACAGGTAGGAAAAATATACAGAAATTGAAGTTATCAAACAGTTTGTACTGCATACAATTTTTGTACTGCATCAAAATTGTACATAGATTAATCCTTATCCTTATAAAAAAATCTATAGTCAAGAGCAGTGAGTGTTTTTCTGTTACCTTTGTTCTTTGATTAACTTTACTGACAGAAAGCTTTATTGGCTACTGTCTCTTTAAAACCAGCCGCTGACAGAGACACGGATTTCACACTCGTCTCATTCTCTCACAACTCTTTGCTTTCATTTACGACTTTATTTAACTAATTTAAGACTGCTCAGACTGCTCTTATGAGGATACTCGACAAAACGGACACGTTAAAACGTTAATGCCATCTCTCTCATGTTCGTCCATCCTCGGATGCTGCTGTTCTTCTTCGCGCGATTTTTCCCCCAAACTACTTCAGTGGAAATCCCGCCCTGCAGCCGATTCTAAAGATTTTATTGGTCATGTGAATCACAGTACTGATTGCCTACACCAAACACTGATCCCTAAACCTACCCGTCATTGTAACCTTAACCAATGAAATTAGCCGCAGGGCGGGATTTCCGCTTAACTGATTTGCGCCCATTGGGATATATATATATATATATATATATTTATTTTTATAGAAAGATAAAAAATACGGGAGAAATACGGGAAAATATTTAAATGGGATGATAGCGGGATAGCAATGTAAAATACGGGAGAATCCCGGGAAAAACGGGAGGGTTGACAGGTATGAGGGTGTTTTTATATGAATAAAGAATAAAGTTATAGGTAAGCATAGCCCATAGCTTCATATAAATTGCTAAATATAACATATTTCAAAATCTTTTTTTTTTACTTGAAAACATTTTAAACCGCGATCGGAATATGATACAAATACTCGATGGTGTTTTAAAGTGAGCTTTTAGTAAAAGTGTAATATTAATAAATTAAATTGTGTCATGTAGCTTGAGGCTACCTGTTGTGCTAATGCACCTGCTACACAGTCCCTCCAGAAAAACGCGATTATGCGATCGCATGATTCAATCAGCCAAAGTCCGCATATTTATGCGGGGGACGCATTTTTTTCAAATACGCCGCACTTTCGCCGCATAAATTGCAGATTTCCGCGCGCAAAAATATGCGGGCTTGCATGATTTCATAATCCCCGCATTTTCGTTGCAAAAAGTCACATATATCTTAGTAGAAAGTTGAAAAATGTTGCGTTTACTTCTCACAAGCGCAGCCATTTCCCCTGTTGCCATGGGAACGTTATGAAGTGACGTAATTACGCGACATCATTGAAAAGCTGCAAACCCCTAGCCTAGAAATCTAGACGCACCCTAGCGGCAGCAAAATTATTTTGCAGCCAGGGTGGGTCTAGACACTCTCAATAGACCTTTTTGCTGCAAAAACCTAAATTGGGTCAGGCCAATCACGTCGTGTATAGAGTAGGCGGGGGCGGGCTTAACATATGACGACAGAGTTGCGACGGTTACCTGCCACTTGAAAACAAAGAATGGCTGCTGCTGATGGAGAACAGCGGTCTTTCGAATCGGCTTTGGCCGCAACTCTGGAGGAGTTGGAGTTAAGTTTTTCTTTGAGAAAAGAACAAAGAACGGCACTTAAGTCATTCTTAAAAAAGGAAGATGTGTTCGTAGTTTTGTCGGCCAGATTTTAAAGTTGAATCTATCAACTAAGCTCCGCTGTTGGGAAAACGCTCTGGTTGGTTGAAGCGCTGTCCTATTGTGTGCAGAGGGAATTTGAAAGACAGCCGTTTATCCCGCCCATCAGATTGACCGTGTCTATGGTGAGTTGCCAGACTAAACATCTTGATGTACGTCTGGCTTGCCAGGCTAGCAAACCCCGCGATGCCGATGAAACCAATAATATCTCCAATAATAGGCTTGTTCGACTTGAACCGGCGCTGCACAGACCGATCGGTTTATGACATCAAAGTACCGCGAGAGCAATTCAAAAGCATATAGGAGCCGTCTACTTTCTATTCGCTCTCGCGGTACTTTGATGTCATTCACCGATCGGTCTGTGCAGCGCCAGTTCAAGTCGAACAAGCCTTCTGTCTGCAGAACCGCAGAGCCGTTTCACCCCAGCAGTTTTACCCCGCGCATGCGCAGTTTCAGGTTGTAATTCAAGCCCTATAAATAGTAATTTATATGCAAAATTGTCGCCTATGCCCGTGTTGTATTCTCCGAGGCAAGAGTAATGCTGCTGCTTCTTCAAAAAACAACGATAAAACAGTCCGTTTCCGTTACATTAACCCATACAATTTGTATTATGCATTTCCTGAACATGTACTTGCTAATCAAACACTTTATATGAACAAACTACTAAATCTATAAAACACAATCGGTCTTCCGACCTTTTACTATTGTGTCAATTGATGTTGATATGTGCGAGGGAGAGAGAGCAATACAGCATATTGTTTGAAGGCGACGAGAGTGCGCGCGCGCGGCCGGGGCACTCTCTCTCTCCAGCTCTCTGCCCAGCAAACACAGAACGTTGGCACAACGTAGCCAACCTTCTAACAACGTTTTAACAACATGGCCAAAAGGTTGCTATAACTACGTTGTGTGGTGAAGTTGTTACAGGTGACACTGAAGGGTTTTTGAAGGGTCATCAACATTTTTCAGCCCACAAACATGACACTTAATTTAAACGAACCGTGACTGTTTGCTTTACTTGTGAGTCAGAAGCCCTCTTGTTTGGTCCTTGGCAAGTGAAAGTTGTTAGAGTCCAGCTCTACAATCAAAACCATTCACTCTTGCTGAAAAACAAAACTTTGCCCTCAGACAGGACACACAAGCCCTTACAAACACACACAGTACAACATAGTCTAACACAGTGGTTCTCAATTCCAGTCCTCGGGACCCCTTGCTCTGCACATTTTGTATGTCTCTCTTATCTGACACACTCAGTTCAGTTCATGGAGTCTCTCCTAATGAGCTGATGATCTGGTTCAGGTGTGTTAAATAAGGGAGACATACAAAATGTGCAGAGCAGGGGGTCCCGAGGACTGGAATTGAGAACCACTCTAACACACTGCAGTGTGTTATTGCACCATGGTGCAATAAATTCAAAACAACATTTCCAAAACTGGTAAGTTATGTTGCTTGTGGTTCCCCCCCTCACAAACCTTTCACATGATGAACACAAAAGACACAACCAATGGATACATTGGCACATTTTATTCATTCATGTACTAGACAGTACAGCACAAAAAAAAAAAAAAAAAAAACATACATACAAAAATGATTTTTTTTAACTTTCTCCTCTAAAAAAATAAAATAAAATAAAAATTCACTTACGCAAGATGTGTGTGACCATCAAATCCTCCTGAGACCCAGAAAAAAAAGTTTTTTGAAAAATAATATTTTATTCATACGTTACACAGTAAATTCCCCAGTGTTAAATTAACACTGCTCAGAGCACATATGGTCCCACTCTACATGGTGTTAAAGTAACACTGAAGCAGTGTTAAAGTTAATGAGACAATTAAGTGATCAATTTAGTGATGATTGATCATTATTGAAGACACCTGATGATAACAAGCAGAATCACTGAAGGAGAAAATCTCAAATTGTAAGCCACCGTTATGGTGATGGGTGTTTGCTTTAGTTGGGCTCTTGACCCTTACTGTATATTATTAACTTTAGACTTTGTTTGTCTGCTGTTATTGATTTATGACAGTCAAATGAACAAAGAAAAGTGTGATCTGATAGTGTTGGTTATGTTTTGACATAATCATGCTGTGATCTGAAAAATGAAACTTATTGAGGTAGTTTGGTTTAACTTGTTAGCACACTGTAAAAAATGTTACTGCTATTTACTTAAAAAAATTATGGTAACAATATTACACATAATATTTTTGAGTAGTTAAAGCTTGATTTCATTCATGGAATCTACCTGAATAAATCATGTAAAATGCCCTAATTTATTTAATCTATGACATAATGAATTAAAAAAATTTAGTGAAATGTGCTTTTTTATTTGAAGTATTTTTTATTCTCAATTGAATGGATATGACCTGTTTATATTTAACTTTGAGATATATTGTTTTATAAAAAGACTGTATGCTGCTAGGACAGCACAGAATCAAACTTGCTACTGCACTATCACTAGCAGAGTTATTGCTACATATATGTAACAATATGCTTCAGAATATTTAAAAAATGCAGTTATTCACAACCTAACCATAAGCCCTACTCTTTTGCACAATGGTAACGATCAAAACTTTAACATAATAGAAACTCTTTCAAATGTCAAACATACCTGAACATTAAACATTAACAGATGTTTCCCTTTACTCAAAAACACATGAAATAACACTTAATTTCAAGATTTACTCTCCATTTCCAGCCATGTGCAAAGCATGCTGGGAACAAACAATGGCGTCTCTAAATAAAACCGCATAAATGAGCTAATTCTCTTAAAATAAATAGGTAGCCCCTTTTCCTTAATTTTATGAGGTTTATCAGTTCCTCAATTCAAGCCTTAAAATTGTGTATGTTTCCTTAAAAAAAATAGGAAAATGCATCTCTTGGTTTTATTAGTGAAATGTTCTCAATATTTTCTAGTAAACACTGAACCACAATTTTCTTAATGAAATATACATAATATTTTTAATGATCACCTCAATTTTTTTAATGAAAATTACAAGACTCATGATTCATTTTTTACAGTGCAGCAGCTCTGTGATTTTACAGCATTTGATTATCAGTATTTTTCTTATAATCCAATATATTTAATAAACATTGTTCTGATCAAAACAATTTGAAATGAATTTATTTAGAAACACAGACATCAATAATCAGCCTGTGAATCTCAACAATGGTGACAATAATAAAGCATGTTGCAGTGGCTGCCACCAATCACAACTCATTAATGGCTCCCATCATGCATTGCGGTATGAATAAATTATGATCTGAATTGTCTATGTAAATTACTTTTCCCAATTGTCACCATTGTTGAGATGCATAGACTGAATCTTTATGTCTGTGTGTGCACCTAAAAGAAACACTGTAAAACTTTACTGTAAATTTACAGCGAATTTCCTACAGAATTGTACTGTATTTCCATAATACAGTATTCGGCTGTATCTTTTACAGAACAGCTGTAAATATACAGCACATTTCTGTTTTCAACCCGATAAATTCGTAATACAGTATCATACTGTAAAAGCACTGCATTGTGGGATTGATTTCTTTCGCGCTCAATTCAGTTCAAATGTGACGCGACTCACGCGAGCAGACAGTAGCTACAGGCAAACTTGATTTGTCAGCGGGGTTCAACTGAACAGAATAATCATTCCTGTTATCAAGATAAACAGTGTCTGCGAATCTGTGAGCAATTTTTAAGCTTTTGTGAGCTTCGGTTCGTGTTTCAAACATTAGTTGCCTGTGACGCAGCAGAAAATGGGAGACATTAACTTTACATGAAGACGGATGGAAGAATTTGTCATCTGAATAACCTGCGCCTGTGACGATTAGTGGGATTTAGAGTTTGAGAAGATGGAAAATTGTTCAACTGAGTGATACGGTAAGCCAATATATATATATTTTTTTTTTTTGCGTTCGCATTTCTAACATACGTTGATTTCACGAATGCTTATTTGGTTTGATTTTACAAACGCGGTTTTCTACCGCGGCCGCGCAAACAATTCACTCTGTTCCACCTGTTTACCAAGTAACGTTAACGTTAACTTCAATATTTCAAATAATAGGCAACATATACCATGTTATGCATGACCTGCTTTTGATATATATATATTTCGTTTCAGGCTTTGTAATCTGATGACGGTCCAGTGCTAATGTAAGTACTTTTAAGTAGTGTTACAGTTAGGCTATAGTCTATGTGGTAAAAAAAAAAAATGCTATCAAATGCTGTTTTCAAATGTAGTATTCCTGATTGCCATGCCATGGTCCTACAACTAACAATTCAAAGAGAAGTTAGACGGTGTTATCCTTCAAGCAGATAAGTAGAGATTATTCAACAAATCTCATTAATATGTAATATTTTTTATGTTTTGGTTCTGTTGATCATGGCTGTGCTGTCCTTTTTAAAAATTGTTTCAGGAATTTGCAACGCTGATGTCCAGCAATCTACACTTGCCAGAGAGTCCGACTACACCTTATTTCCTGGTATGTAAACATTAAAGGGGTAGTTTAAACCTAAAATGAAAAGCCATCATTTACTCACTCCACTGCAAAATATATTTTTCTTAATTAGTGTTTTTTTCTTGTTTCCAGTCCAGATATATAAAATTCTTACATGAAGAAGCATTTAATAGACAAGTAAAAATTGTCTTGTTTTCTGAAAGAATATGTCAAAATTTTGTGATGCTTAAAACAAGCAAAATAATATGGCAGTGCGTTTTAACGTTCTAACCCTAATCAATTTGAATTTTTAGGTGAAAATTTTAATTTATAGAACTATGAATAGATAGACAACTACATCGAACCACAGTGGAACCCACAATAGTTATTTTAATTATTAATATTATTTATTAATTCATTTTATTATAATTTTTTCAATTACAGGTCAATCTCTAAGCAACCAGTGCTGGACATTACGTTTGGAAGGTCAAGGTGTGTGTGGAAAGGATCACAGCCTAACTTCATCACTGGCCTGGCAGCGCTGTTTGCCTCCTCCTATAACTTCAGCTTGCAGTACCAGGAAGAGGCAGCACCATGAGTTTGTTCAGAGGTTAGTCATTAGCATATTTGCCATTCATATAAATATTAGACTGAATTGTGACTTGTCTTGACAGTATTTATTATGTTGACTACTGGTATGAACAATATGGCCCTGGTTCCATACTGGGCTTAGCTTAAGCCAGGTCTAGGCCTTAATAAAATTAGGGTATTTAAGCAGCTTTTATAAAAAAACATTACTGGTGTGCATCTTGAGACAAAACAGTGACAGTCACATATTTCAGATATGTCAGTGCAAGTTGTTTTCAGTTGAAGGATTAGTGAAAATTCTGTCATTAATTTTTCACCCTCATGTCGTTCCAAACCTGTAAGACCTTCATTCATCTTCAGAACACAAATGAAGATATTTTTGATGAAATCTGAGAGGTTTCTGAACCAGCCATAGACAGAAACATCTTTGTAACTTTCAAGGCCCAGAAAGCTAGTAAAAACATTGTTTAAATAATCCATGTAACTACAGTGATGCAACCTTAATATTATGAAGCGATGAGAATACCTTTTGTGCACAAAAAAACCCAAAATAACGACATTATTCAACAATCTCTACTCTTTCACGTCATTCTCCTACGCTGTTGACGTAGTGTAAACAGTGTCAAGTCACCTTCATTTATATAGCGCTTTTAATATAGATTGTTTCAAAGCAGCTTTACAGTGATAAAAGGAAATTACAGTAACATAGATTGTTTTGGCTTTACAGCAGCTCTAGAATAAAGTTATTAGATCGACTATTTTTGACTGTCAAAATGTAGGCAGACAGTTTCCGTGAGTTGTTCAAAATCTTTCTTTTTAGTAAACTCTGTGTACACAAACAATGTTCTCAATGCTGGAGTTCATGTGTAGAGTCTCTGGTGATACTGAGAGCACAGTTTCATGTTGTGTCGAGCCTTCTTAGTGTTTTAAAAATAGCGATTTTTGATGCTATCATAGTCGTGCCACAAGCACTCCCATTCAAAAGGCAATTTGACCGAAAACGAAAATACGGTCAAACTTAAAAGTGGCGTTTCCATCCTAATTATGCTTTTAAACGAAGGTTTGCCTCGGGTAGATTAACAAAAAGACCCTAGGTTGCATTTTGGTAAGAGTTATCCTTTAATACACTCCGGCCCACTCATCCTCACAAAACAGTGTAGGAGAATGACATGTAAAAGAAGAGATTATTCAACAATGTCGTTATTTTGGGGTTATTTTGCACACAAAAAGTATTCTCGTCAATTCATAATATTAAGGTTGAACCACTGTAGTTATATGTACTATTTACCAATGTTTTTACCACCTTTCTGGGCTTTGACAGTTGCAATGACATTGATGTCAATGGAGGGACAGAAACCTCCCAGATTTCATCAAAAATATCTTAATTTGTGTTCCGAAGATGAACGAAAGTCTTAAGGATGAGCAATAATGACAGAATTTTCATTTTTGGGTGCAAACATGCATTTTAGTCTGGTAAATGTCATGTTTAACATTATCATGTAGTCATGTATGCAATAAACATTGCAAGGCTTGCAATTAAAGTTAAATTATTTCTGTCACAAAGGTTTGGGCTAGATTCTGGCAATGTGTGCTCTATATAAACAGTCTATGGCTGCCTTTCCACTGATACTCTGATGGGACCTGATGAGGGGATGATATTAAAAGTTGTAGAATAAAACTTTAAATCTGGCAACCCCACTTCCAAAAGTTTAGTTAGTTGACAGTGCACATGTAAACAGACACATTGAGTTGATGTATTTTAACCAGGGCAGAAAAAATATCAGTTATTGATCACAACATCCAACATTGCATTTTTTTTTCATGTTGTTCAGTTTTATCCAAACAGTTTAGTCGTTAAAACCGATATCTGGTTTTTATTTACACATCCTTTGTGCTGTCTCTCTTTGTCAAAATATATAAACTCAGTCCATAATATTTCATTGTTTTTTTTTCCTTTCTTTTCTGCCTTTTAGACGATTTCCTGACATCAATCCTGAACGTGGATCAAAAACAAAGAAAGGACAAGTAACTTCAAATAAAACTGGCCAAGTTGTGCAAAAAAAGAACACTGTAAGCCTACAGGTGTCCTCACTTCTGTGAAACCTTGAAGACTTTGAATTGGGACTTGAAGACTTTGAATTTCGTTTGCACTTGTATGGACTTCAAAACAGAAACAGCAATTCACTGCCATTATAAAGCTTGGAAGAGCCAGGACATTTTTTAATATAACTCCGATTGTATTCGTCTGAAAGAAGAATGTCATGTAGACCTAGGATGACTTTAGGGTGAGTAAATCATGAGCTAATTTAAATTTTTGGGTGAATTATCCCTTTAATTAAGTGCTAAGTGTTACCTGTTTGTTGTTAAGTGTTAAAATTGCATTTTATGTTTAAAAAAAATTCAGCCAACATGTTCACAGAAGGCAATTTTCTGATCTTTGCTTTTAACCAAAATAAATGTTTTTAAACCCAGAAAATGTTGTTTTCTTTTTCATAGTGTGACTACTATACCATTTATTGCTGTAGACAAGTTTAATATTGTAAAATTATGTGGTATATACTGTATTTGGTAATTACAGTGGAGTACTGTAAATGCTGTTTACTGTACTAGTGCTGTAAAAATACAGTATGTGGCTGGCAACCCAGCTGCCAGTATTTTACTGTAAATTTACAGTACAATGTTTTACAGTACAATACTGTAAATGCTGTTTACAGTACTACTTCTGTAAAAATACAGTATGTGGCTGGCAACCCAGCTGCCAGTATTTTACTGTAAATTTACAGTACAATGTTTTACAGTACAATACTGTAAATGCTGTTTACAGTACTACTTCTGTAAAAATACAGTATGTGGCTGGCAACCCAGCTGCCAGTATTTTACTGTAAATTTACAGTGAAAAGTTTTACAGTGAAGATTTAAAAAAATACATATATATTTTTTAAGAAATTCTTTATATTATATCTAAAATTCTGGATATTTATGCAGAATCACAGTTATGCTGTAAACAACAACATAAATCAAAAACATAAAGTTCAAATGATGATTGTCATAACATAACCAACACCATCAGATCACTTTTTTTCTTTGTTCATCTGGCAGTTGTAAGTCAGATACAGCAGCCAAACAAAAATTAAAGTTAATAATTTAAGGGTCAAGAGCCCAACTAATGCAAACACCCATCACCATAACGGTGACTTACAATTTGAGATTTTCTCCTTCAGTGATTCTGCTTGTTAACAACAACAGGTGTTCATCACTAATGCTCAATCATCACTCAATTAATCACTTAATTATCTCATTAACTTTAACACTGCTTCAGTGTTACTTTAACACCATGTAGAGTGGGACCATATGTGCTCTGAGCAGTGTTAATTTAACACTGGGGAATTTACTGTGTATGCTATGTCCTCTGTAGTGGACGCCAGGACTAAGTTGTTTAAAAAATAAAATGACATGAAATTATATGTATAGGCGAAAACAATGGGATTTTTTTTTAATCACCAATACATTTTGGGGTTTCAGGATTTTTATCAATCAAAATTTGTATAAAGATTATTCTCAACTATGTTATGAAAGAAATAACGGAATGAATTAATACACCATTTTACTTTATGCAATATGTGGGTAAAATGGCCATAAATTACTAATATTCCCATTCAATCCAATATATATACACTGTATCTAATTTGCACATTAATGTGTTCTTGGAGCAACATTTAAAGTTCACCCAAAAATGAAAATTCTGTCAGTAATTACTCACCCTCATGTTGTGTTGTTCCAACCACGTAAGACCTTCGTTCATCTTTGGAACACAGATTAAGATATTTTTGATGAAATCTGAGAGCTGATCACTCCTCCATAGGCTGCTAGGTGGCCCAAACTTGCTGGCCCAGAAAAGTTATTAAAGAGATCGTTAATATAGTCCAAGTGACTACAGTGGTTCAATCTTAAGTATATCAAGCGACGAGAATACTTTTTGTGTGCAAAAACAAACAAAAATAACAAAAAATTCCACTATTCATTTCCTTCTCTCTGGACCTCTAGTTGGTTCGCGTAGTGTTTTTGCGCAGCGCGTCTGTGTTACACGTCACCACGTAGGCTCACTATTGGCCGACGCTGGTCATGTGTGTGATGCGTGATGACGTATAATATTTGCAGCGCAAAAACACTACGAGGCCCAGAGAGAAGGAAATGAATAGTGGAATAAAGTCGTTATTTTTGTTTGTTTTTGCGCACAAAAAGTATTCTCGTCGCTTGATATACTTAAGATTGAACCACTGTAGTCACTTGGACTATATTAACGATCTCTTTAATAACTTTTCTGGGCCAGCAAGTTTGGGCCACCTAGCAGCCTATGGAGGAGTGATCCAGCTCTCGGATTTCATCAAAAATATCTTAATTTGTGTTCCAAAGATGAACGAAGGTCTTACGTGGTTGGAACAACATGAGGGTGAGTAATTACTGACAGAATTTTCATTTTGGGTGAACTAACCCTTTAATGAAAAAATAATTGGAGTAATAACTGGCAACATTTTAATAATAATATCTAATATTTTATCTAATATATTTTATCTAATATTGATGTATCATTTATTTCCATATTCACTTGTTGTGTCTCACAAAATGCCTGATAAACATGATATAAGTCCTGATCAACACGTTTGAAATCAATGCCCTGTTCTGTAACAGAAAGTTTTTTTTTTTTTTTTTAAACCCCTTAACATTTTCCTGAGATGTTGTTTCATGAAAATACAATTTGAAAAGTAGTCCAATTTAAATTATAATTACAATATATTATCATATTTCCATAAGAAGGCTACATTTGATCACTAAATTAATGTCAGACATTTTTAAAGACAAAGGAGAAGTTGTTTTCATGGTGAAACCTCCAAACATTTGGTATCTCTGAAAAGTCCTGAATGTGCTCTTTACAGGACACCCAGGTTGTGTCTTGTGACGTGTATGATGTCAGAGAATTTCACTAAAATATAATGTACTATATATGTAGGTATATAATGTATCCACTACAGTGGACAAAAGTCTATTATTGGGTCCCAGGAGGATATTACCGTAAAAGAGCCACACAAACTTTATTCTAATATGAAATTGTATTGGAATGGTAAAGAGTGTTGGGACGTGACAGGAGGTTCTCCACTCAAGGACACAATATGATGAACAAGTCTAAGAATGTTCCACATATGGTTGAAATACCATCATTGGCCT